>NC_059159.1:90232039-90912494 GCF_019923935.1 Bubalus bubalis | reverse complement strand
CTGTGCTGGTAGCCACTAAATTAGCCTGACTACAGAGCTCTGGGCCTTCTCTGGTGACTCAGATGGTAAAGAATCCTTCCTGCAATGCAGGATATCTGAGTTCAATCCCTGGGTCAGGAAGAAGGGAATGGTTACCCACTCCAGTATTCTTGCCTGGAGAATTCCATAGACAGAGGAGCCTGATGGGCTACAGTCTATGGGGTCACAAAGAGTTGGACATGACTGAGCTATTAACACACACACACACACACACACACACACACACACACAACTCTGCTCCTTGTTTTTCCAGAAGTCTTCATTGTAATCCCCCATGATCCACCTAAAGTAATGAAAATGCGGTGAGCTGTGCTGGTGAGAACACAGAACCCTTGCTGGCTGGGAAGGGGGTCCCTGGAAGGGTCCTCAGGATGAAACAATAGAGCAACACCAGACATCCAGATGAGATTATTTTCCCCACAAAAACATCAAGTTTTTTGGGAACAAAGAGAGGAAGGTGGGTGAAGGCGAGGCTGAGAATGTGTAATAAGATGCAGTCCATATGGGATTACATGAGGACATATGTATATATGTGTTTGGAAGTCTGCACACATGTGGTTCTAGTTGTGTGTGAAAGTGTTTATGCATTCAGGTTTTTATACCCACTGTGTGCATGTGTGCATATGTCCGTGTGTGTGTGTGTGTGTGTGTGCACGCACCCGTGGGCTTGCTAATATTCATGGAAGGTGCTAGAATAAACTCCTCCAGTGACTGCTCCATGAGCTCATATCCACATCTGGGTTCATTCTGCCTCAGGAGTGCCTGGTCTTCCCTGTCTCCTGAAGGAGGATTCTGCTCACCCTTCTCTTGGAGCCAAAGCAAAATGAAGCTAAAGAGGAAAAGTAGAGAGAGAATTTATAAATTAGAACTTTTTATTTTTTCTGAAAGGGCAGTTATTTTCTCAGAAATGCATAGGATGAGCAGTGCAGTTGGAAAAATTTCCCACCTCTTTAAAGAAGCTGAGGCCCAGTTGAAGAGGACCAGAGTCCTCTGACGTCCCGGCCCCTCAAGCCCACAGCCTATCCCATGGGCGGCCAGGACCTTACCCCTGTGGCTCACACGTACCAACCATCTGGCCAGGAACCAGGAACCTCGGAGGGCCCTCAGGTCCCATTTCCCCAAACCTTTAAAATGCTGAGACCCTGTTTAAGGCTAGCCCTGCTCTCCCCAGAAACATTGTGTGTACATGACCTTTCAAGTTGCTGCTGCCAACAAGCGCCCAAGCAGACAGACAGGGGGAAAGAAACAGAGTATGCTGTGGCTGCTTCATTTTAGCACACACCCTGAACATGGCTGTGGGCTTGTGTCTGTCTATAGAGGTGTGCATCCAGGCTTCTTTCCCTAAAGGGGAAGGCAGGGGTGGTCTTCCCCTGGAAGGGGTGATTGCTTGGCAGCTGGGATGATAAGCAGGACCAGCAGAGGGCGCCACCGTGCTGACTCTCATCTCACTCTGAGTTACAGATGTGTGGGAGGGAGGCTCAGGAAGGCCAAAGATGGATCGATTCAATACTGTACCCTCTCCCCTGTCTCCCGCCTGCTCCCATCTCTTCTCTTCTCCCTGCCCCCTCCTGTGTTCCCTCCTTCCCTCTCCTCTCTGTCTTTCTTTCCATCTCTAGCCCCCACACCCTCCCCAACTTGAGCAGCTCACCCCAGGGAACCTCAAGTCTAGTAACTGAGTGTTAATTATGTCTGAGTGGATTCTAGAGAAAAAGAAAACCATATACTGTATCAGCAGAGAAATGGTTTCACTATGAGGAAACTAATGATGCTTTTATCAGGAACAATATAAAGATTGCTTTTTTACTAGTGTGTGTCCCATAGGGTTCAGGGCTATGAGATATTTCTGTATCTGGCTTTAGGTTCCTCTGAGCTTTTACATAATCAAATCAATATAGCCATGATTCACCCTCTGGCAACAACTACTCCCTGCAACTTTGCTGTTGTTTCTTTAGAGGCTAAAGAGAAAATAAATAAATATATGGAAAGGAACTTATTATGAATCTGTAAACATTGATTTGTTCGGTCTCCGGGCTTCCTTTTTAATTGCTCTGCATACACAAGCACATACACACACACACACAAAGCCGGGGTGCGAGTTCATGGTCAGAAAACAAGGTGGCAAGTACCGCCCGAGTGTTCACTGCTGTCTGGCATTCACATTCAGAGATACCTTGCCTGTTTATCTACCAGCATCCTTTTCATATCTTTTCTTTTCATCCATCGCTCCTGTGAGTTCCCTACATTCTGGGCGTGATTTTGGTTCTTGCCTTTCTCTTTGAGTTATATTGTTTTTATCAGGAATTTCCCTCCCCTCTGCCAGGCAGAACTGATCCCCTTCAGACCTCTATCTGCCCAGGGCTGTGGGAAAGAGAGAGAGAGCCCATGGCAACCTGAAAATGGGCTCACCGTTTCCTTAGGAAACACGTCTTCCCTTTGTGTGTTTTGGAGTCTCAGCCCAGCCTCTCCAGTTCCAGAAGAAGCCCAGCTCGGAGAAAGGTTGACATCCTTCCTAGCACGTGCGGCATGCCCGTGAGGCTTCCCCTCCCCTTCTCTAAGTAAATAAACACAGCCGTCTGTCTTTCACACTGAGGCCTGGGGGAGGTTCCAGCCCTCTGTCATCCACTCTTCATAGACGAACCGAGATGACAGAGGCCTCTAAAGATGGCTCTTTCAATGTCACTTGCTGCTTTGGATCCACAGGGAGTCAACAGAGGAAATCCATGTGTTTAGCAGGATTTGGAGAATAAAGGTGGAGCCTTACAGGCCTCTGGTCTGTAAGGGACAGGCAGAGATTGTTCAGTCATCACCCCTCTAGTCCTGAGCCTTTGAGGCCTTTTTCATGATATGCTTTCTTTTCTCTGTCCCTCCAAAGAAGCAAAAACATTAGAAGTAATAACAGAGACAAGGCAGGAGAGAAAAATCACTTCTGTAATCAGGTGTGCTGAGCCCTGGGGCTGATAATTATCACAAAAGTGAAACGGCTCCCTAATTACGAGGGAGTCTGATTATTGAAGCCATGCTTCCATGACAGGGACGCCATACTCCTCTGAGAGGACTGCGAGAGCAAAGTTCCTCAAAGCTCTTCCTTCTCTGGGTAAATATTTGCCGCTGCAGTGCTCCCAGTGCTGCTATACTCAGGACTTTCAGGCCTCCAGGCGGAGGTGGTCTGGCCTGTAGTCTGGGAAGGGAGGGGCCACGCAAACAGTCCTGGGTGTGGTGCTGCCGGCCTTACCTCGTGTTAGCCTGTGAGGCTCGCAGAGGCTGCCACTTACTGAACATCTGCTATGTGCCGAAGACTGCTTTGTGTGCATTATTGCGTTAAGTTAGTTCTCATCCTCTGGACAGTGTGGCAAAGAAAATCTTATTATTCCCATTTTATGAAAAAGGAAAGTAAGACTCAGCAAGTTGAATGATTTGCCCAAGGTCACAGAGCTGACATATGATGGAGTTTTTCCTCTCTCTTTTTTTTTAATAAGTGTAATTAATTTTTAACTTTTTCTTTTAATATTTGTTTGTTTATGTAATTTATTTGGCTGTACAGGTCTTTGTTGTGGCATACAGGATCTTTGTTGCAGCATGCGGGATCGTTTTAGTTGAGGCATATAAACACTGAGTTGCAGTTTGTGGGATCTAGTTCCCTGGCCAGGGATCAAACCTGAGCCCCCTGTATTAGGATCGTAGAGTCTTAGGCACTGGACCACCAGGGAAGTCCCTGATGGGGTCTCTTGAACTCCAGTCTGTGGACTTTGCACCATCCTGATGTCCCAAGAAGTGTGGAAAACATACCAAGGACAAACTTATAAAAATGATATGATTATGTGTTTCTTCTGAACTGGTATTAAAAATCATACTGCTACCACATTAAATCCCCTGTTTCATAAATCTTATTCTTAGAAGGGGCTGTTTTTTTTTTTTTTTTTGGTTAAAAAGAAAGAGAAGCAATGTAAAGCAATAAAGCTAACTATATTGAGATGGTGGAGGGTGCTGATGTGGTAGACATCACAGAGGAGGTCAAGGCATGACTGGAGGCTGGCGAACGCCACTATTGGCCACATGGCCTCACAGAGCAGGAAAGTAGGGGGGACTGTTACTAGCTGCCTAGAGTTTTGTGTTGAGAAGGATTCTGAGGCCCCATATGTTACCTATTAGTGATGCCTGCCTTGGGACACCATGCAGGCTTGGGGGAAACAGTGACTTGTGAGGCCTCTTTGATCAAACCAACCTGCTCCTTTCCCAAAGGAAGATGAAGCCCGGAGAAATTAACTGAACCAGTCAAATGCTTTGAATCCATAATTCTACCATGAGAAGCTTTTTCCTAACAGTTCCAAACATTTGCTCATCGATATCTTTTGTCCTTGGGGAAGAGATGGAGGTCGTGATATATGCATACTTTCTCCCAGTTGAAGTTATTTACAGTGGACAGACAGGACTGGATGAAAATCCTGCCCTTTTCCACATGTGATTGAGAGGAAGTGACCTTTGAAGCTTCCTCCTCCATAGAGTTGAGATTAACATGGTTAGGGCGCTATTGCAGGGGTTGGATGAAATAAACTACATAAAGCACCAATTCTGATAAGCAGAGGAAAAGTTCAAGAAATGATACCTAATATTCAACTATTTCCTTATCCAAACACTGGGTACTTGTTCGGTGCCTCCTATGTGCATTGACCAATAGGTTTGCACAACAGTGAAAAGATCAAGGCAGTTCATCCTTTGGTACAAACTTAGAAGGCTCAGCTGACACTTTTCCTGATGCCTTTTATGGACGTCATCGCTCTGGCACACAGCCCTCCATCCTCACCAACACACAAATGCACAGATCCTGACCACATGCTCTCACACCAGGAAAATCAGAAAATACACTAAGAAAAATCCAATAATACTGACTTGAGGTTTTCAGACTCCTTGGGGGTAGATAGATACAAGGCAGTAAACCAGCGTAGGGAAAGAAAAACAGTTAAAAAAAAAAACTAATAAAAAAAAATCCCATAGGAAGGAAATGGAAACCCCCTACCCTCCAAATGGAGCTAAATTGTGTGGTTACCGGGACTGCTTTCCTGGAAAGGGGACCAGAAGCTGAGAGCATGCAGCACTTAGACTGGAGCTGTTTTCTAAACAGATTTTTCTCTCTCTCTTTTTTTTTTTTTAGCATGTATTTTTCACATATTTTAACCTTTCTCAAAATGCCCTGGCCAAAAGCACTAAAAATGCTGTACTATTAAACTTAAATTAGGGGCCTCTGTCGGTTGAGGCACCCAGCTGGGTTTTTTCTGGCAACTGGAGAAGGGCCCTGGGGGTGGTGTGGGAGGCACACAGCAGCCCGTCACCCTCAGGTCCTCACGGGGTGAGGAAGTATACTCGGCTCAGCGGCCCCTGGTGAATGACAGTGAAGGAAACTTAAAAAAATAATGAAAGGACATGAGTATGCTAAGAAGTTTGTTGTTTTTTTTTTTAAAGTTTAATCTGTCTGTTTTTAGAACCAGCAAGAGAGGTTATGACTACAGTTTCATTTTGGATTCCTAATTACAAGAAGTGGGAGTAGGGGGTAAGACTTGGCAGGGGGTGCCTAGAGGAAGGGTATGAGAGTGGGTATGAGGTAGGGTAGGTGGAGAGTGGCCCAGGTTTTATTCAAAACAGTAGGTTTTAGCTGAAGCCAAGTTGGGCAAAAGAGACATGTTCACAAGTCATCACCAGTTGTGGCCAAAGAAACGTCACTTTCCATCTCATGATTTTCCACAGTCCTTGGGGACCAAATGGAAAACTTTAGGACTTCTTACTTCAGGAAAGCATACCCTGGGTGAAGGTGAAGTCCTGGGTGACACAGTGGGTCATTGGACCATGATGAGAGTCCATTCAGCACAGCCTGACTCAGTCAGAAGGTACCCGAAGGAAATTCTTTAATCGGGGATGAGTGAGTTCATTGATCTTATTGGAAAATGGGCACTTCAGCTTCTTTCCAGGGAATCAACCTGGACGTGTCAGCAAAGAGTCCCTTTGGACACATCGACACAAGCTGAAAAGTGTACTTACGACACTTCACGTCTACTGGTGCTGGGGCTACTGGCTGTGTTGTTTGATGGGCCATGCAAGAGGAAAGGGAAGTGGCAGAGTTGGGATTGCCTCTCTCTGCAGCACTGGGCACCTCACAGCAGGCCCTGGGGCGTCTGTGGAGGCTCTCGGGGACCCACTGAACCTTGGCACAAAGATTGTTGCAGTTGGGAAGAGGCTTTGGAACATGAAAAGTGGTCTGCTGGTGCCACCAGGCCTCGTAGTTGGAATCGGGGCTCAGGCTGCTGCTAGGACATGACCAAAGGCAACAGATGTTTGACCAGACATCTGAGAACATCTGTTTTGTTTTGCTTGTATGGGTGAAGCTTGCTTGGCCTGAGGTGTCTGCTTTTGGCCAAGATGCAAAATGGATGCCTGTGTGCAAACATGGGCAATGCCAAATATGGGCAAAGCCAACTTAGGTGACTGCATTTTCCCCTACATAAATCCCTCAGTAAAGATGAGTTTCTTCCTGGTTTATTCCAAATGTCAATGTTCAGCATATTAAGGGAGAGAATACAAAAGGACCCGGGTGTCTTGGACACCAGCTATTCTCTGGGCTTTGAACGGTTTTTTTCCTCTCCTTTTCCCAACTGTGGATGCTAATGGGCCTCAAGTCACTGCTGCTCCAACCTCCCCATGAACCCCTCTTCTTTCCTGACCAGGACAGGAAAGTAATGGTTAGGGAGAGGATGTGTAATGGAGCTGTCCTGGGAGGAAGCGCTAAAAAAAAAAAAAGAAAAGAAACAGAAGGAGCAGTGACATCCTGGTCTTGATGCCATAGGCTTTTTAAGAATGCCCAGGCTCCCAGCCAGGGGTGGCGGCTATTGCTCGGTGGCAGAGTGCTGCCTGGTTTATTAGTAGAGTGCTTGGGGAGCGTGAGCCCAGGAGTCCTAGAATGGAAGAGCAACCACCAAACAGAACAGGCTCACTCTGCCTGTCTTCTGAACCATTCAGAGCTGGGGAAGAGACATAGATGGAGAACAAGACCCAGACATCATGGCATCACGAGTGCCCCCAGCCCCCTGCCTCCTGCCCCCCAAATCATGATTGCTTTATGTGGTTCATTTTCCCTTTGGTGAGGAAAATGGGATGTGGTGTCAATTACTAGGGAAAAATATACAAAGTCCTAATGGCTAATCTATTCTTCGAAGTACAAGGAAGGCTAGTACACCTAAGAGACTTGATCTAATTGTATAATAAAACTCGAATCACTTCAAGCAGGATTGGACCTGCCGGGTCTGTTGGAGAAAGCTCAGGCCGCCGCTGCTGCCCTGGGCTGGGAGAGCGGTGAGCTGACCCTGGCAATTGCTTGTGGGTAGAATCCGAGGAGGGACTGAAGGGAGGCGGGAATATGGCTGCAGGGAGCAATGAGGGACCGTAAAGATGTTGGACCGTAAACAGCATCTTCTCGTTTTATATGTCTCCGTGGTGGCGGTTGTTTTCTCAGCTCCAGTGTCTATGTCAAGAGTCTAACCTTGGAACGGAATCCACATGCCGCCTCTCATTGGTCTCTCCTTCTTTCCCCGTCCCGGCTCTCATCTTTTGTAGATTGATGTTTAGAAAACTTGTGGTGCTAAAACTTTTCACATAATTCTCTTGTTTAATTTAATCCTCCTGACACCCCTGGTTGGAAAATCCAGTTATCATTTTACTGATGAAAGAAAAAAAAAATCAAAGAAAGGCAAACTTGTGCCAAGTTACATTGCTAAAAAGTGATGGAGCCGGGGCTCAAACTTGGACTTTCTAACCCATTCCTGGCCTCTGCCGTGTCCCTGTTTGGGGGCAGCATGCCCTCTTTGCCAAGCCCGCTAAGTGATTTGGGTGTCAGGGCACTGTGGGGACTTCAGGAAGGCAGTGTGTGTACGGGAAGCTAGTGGCAACATGGATCCTAAAATTAGCTTTTCTCCTTTCAACTCTTTCTGATTCGATCTAAAAACATGAAAAGACTTGCAACTCCTTTGCATGTAAGTCCAATGACAGCTTCTAACGCCACCACAAAAGCCAAAGCCTCTGTTTATTTAAGTGTTGGGATTTTTTTTTTTTTTAAGAAAAATACATCTGGGAGTAGAAGTCGCTGGGTTATAAATGAGCTCTCACCCCACCAGAGAAAAAAATAATAATTATAATAAAAATAATGGCACCATATTCTCTGATAAACCAGTGCCAGAAAAGCTCTTGGGGATAGTGTTTTGTCAGTCCCCAGCTTTTACCAATTTAAATTCTTGGCAGAGTATTAAAAAAAAAGTATAAGGTATTTGAAACTCAAGTCCCTCAGGTACTAAATCTAGTGTTTCCTGGCACTAGATGAATGTTACTGAAGTGAACCTAGCACCACAAGACCATATCTCCATGGCTGTTCGTATTTATACTTAACAGACAAATATGTCATTCTTTCGGGATCGCTTTACAGGGCCAATTTTTTTTTCTCATATGTTACCCACCCTTTTCTGATAAAAATGAAGGCAGACCAAGGCCAGGACACAAACTCTGAGTTAGTGAGATGCTCTTTCAGTATCAGAAAGCATGTTTCCCCAAAGCTGTGTCTAACATCCTAAGCCACGGATCAGATGAAGGAATAGGACAGGCAGGACCCTATGAGATGATAAAGGGGAGCTAGATGGATGTAGTCTGGTGACATTTACTCCCTGGTCACTTCACTTGTTTTCTTTTTTTTCTTTACAGTGTAACTCTAATCCACAGGGAGAGTAGGAACTCTATGGTCCCTCAGATGTTTTTGCCAGAAATCTGGCTTGGCAAAGGATATTCAACTCCCTCTACACAGTTAGCAAAAAGATCCTTTTTTAGTATCCATGTCTACACTCCATTCATGAACTAGAGATCATCTTTTCTATCCTGGGCTCTTGCAGTTTGACCCCATCACAGAGTCCTCTAGTTACCTTTCAGAATTTTTTTCTACTCTGGCTACTAATCAAGTTTCTTCTCTCTCCTATCCCCTAACTCCAGCTAATGAAAGTTTAGTCTAGAAATAGCTGGAAATATCTCAAATGACTCAAACTCTTCAAGTCTGTAGACCACATTTTAACCTCCATCATATAGGAAGGGAAGATGACATGTTCTTATTGAACACCTACTATGTTTGGGGCACTTAGTCCTTACTCAGTTTTAAAACTGGATGATGAATCTTATAAACCTCATGAAGAAAGGAATGGTATTAATATTTTAAGTACCCTGAAACCCTGAGAAGCACTGCATAAAATATTGCAATATGCCACTTCCATTGCTTTGTCTAATCTAAAGGTTCACATTTTTGCAAGTGGAAAATACATCCTTTAACTTTCAGAAAAATGACTTTTTAGTCAAAGTGTTAAGATATCTCAAAGTACCCTCTGTACTTTGTAAAATATTTATATCCTAACCTGAGGGACACAGAATGGAAAATAACTGGAGTGAGGATTTTCAGCAAGAAGTTGCCACGGGAACTTTCCACATCTCCCGTGGGTACCACTTAAGCTTTAGCCCACACGGCAGGCTTATCTTGGCCTGGGCTGGTGAGATGCTACTCAACTGTCTAAAGCAACTGAGAATCACAGCATCAACCAGCAGTGGCAATGAGGTCGACTTTTTCTTTTCATTGTCCCACTCCCAAAGTAAGGCAGCTGCCTGCCATCAGTTCAGTTTAGTTGCTCAGTCGTGTCTGACTCTTTGCAACCCCATGAATCACAGCACACCAGGCCTCCCTGTCCATCACCAACTCCCGGAGTTCACTCAGACTCACGTCCATCGAGTCAGTGATGCCATCCAGCCATCTCATCCTCTGTCATCCGCTTCTCCTCCTGCCCCCAATCCCTCCCAGCATCAGAGTCTTTTCCAATGAGTCAACTCTTCACCATAACCCCTTTCTTTTTGTTCTCTCTTGGGAGTTGCTCATCAACTCCAAATTCAATCACGATTTCTATGCTAATCTCTACTCCCCATGCTGACTTCTCCTTAGGGCATCCGTCCTGTGTGTTGAGTTGCCTGTAGGACATTTAAACATGGTGGCCATACCTCAAACTCAGAGCTCCCCCAAAGGAACCCTTTCTCTCCCAGTGCACCCTGCTTTAGCCAGTGTCCCCATTTTTCAGTTACCCACCTCTGAAATACTAGACTGTTCTGACTCTCCAGTCTTTAGTTTTTCTTAGCATAAATAATAGTGGTGTGCTTTGCCTTTTTTGACTTCATAGTCGCATTGAGTCTTTATCACAATTCTATGAAGTAGATATTATTATTTTTACTATATGGTTGAACACTAAACTCAGAGATGAGACATGCCTGGCCAAAGGTTACACTGCTGAGTAAAATACAAGTAGTGGCTTTCCATTCAGATCTTGTTCTTTCTCCAGAGCCCATACAAAAATCACTACATTATATGGCGGGCAGGTAGAGTCTGACCAGAATTCCTAAGAAATATCTCTTGAAGTCATCTGTCCTGGTCTATTCCAAGTCTACCTAGCCCTTCACCATCTTTCTCCTAGACTGATTTCCTAAAACCACAATTTCCTTGGATTCAGCCTTTTCCCATCAGAAACATTATCCAGAGCTCATCTTGTTAAGATACTGTGTTTACTGTTCTCAGCAAGAACCAACTTCTAGTGGTTCTCTATGAGTGCAGCCTTACCCAAGATGTTTTCTGGAACATTCCACATACATCTCCTCATTGGAGGGTCAAGAGTCTGTTCTGTACCTGGAAGGAGTCAAGACAAACTAATGGAGTTTTCAGTCTAATAAAAAGGTAGGCATTAAATAACAGTTACAGAAGTGATGAGGAAAAGCACAGAAAGTTTACGGAAGCCCCTGAAAGGTGTGCTAATCTTATCTAGTCTGCTGGTCATGGAGGCCTCTTTTAGGAAGATCCATAGGATGCCTCTTTCATAGGGATTTTTTCCTAGCATATTTTGTAGTTTGGGAGGTAAGCTTGTCTTCAGGGTCACTTTCTTTATGGAAATCCAGTGTGGTCTCCACTAAGGGTGTGACTCAATGGAGAGTTTTGTTGGTTCATAACTGTATTACATCATGGTCTAGCATCACCTTTTCATGTTACATATCTCATCTCCAAATATCCTTAGACCACACATGTAGCATAAATTCAAACCTCAAATCCAAATAAGGCATTAGGTTCTTGGTTGAGAATTCTTGACTAAGGCAAACTTCTTTGTACTCAGAAGACAGATTTGTACTCAGATTAAGACAGACCAACTCCCTTGTCTCCCCGTGCTGATGGCTCCCTTGTCAATGCCTGCCTTTGACCCAATACGGAGGCTGCAACATGTAGGTCTCAGCATTCACGATTACTTGCCTTTCTAGTTCAACTTCCCAAGACAATTAATATTGTCTTTTGGGCTTCCCGTGGCTCAGTGATAAAGAATCTGCCTGCCAATGCAGGAGACACCAGAGATGTGGGTTCAATCCCTGGGTCAGGAATATACCCTGGAGAAGGAAATGGCAATCCATTCCAGTATTTTTGCCTGGAGAATCCTGTGGACAGAGGAGCCTGATGGGCTACAGTCCATGGGGTCGCAAAGAGTTGGAGATGTCTGAGCGACTGAGCACACGCACAATAGGGTGTCTATAGGTGAACATAGGGGTGAAGAAAACTACATTTCCTCATCCCAGGTTTTCTCAAAGCTTGACAATCTTTTAAGTGTAGCTGGTGGTCAGCTTCAAGATGCCTGAGCTTGCCTTGTCCACCTGTGTTCCAGGGCCTGTAAAGCACCTGGAACAGAGTAGAGACTCTCAATAAACATTTGTTCAAAAAGCTCATCATTGAACAATGAAATGCTTTTGCATGAAATTGATGTAGAGATCATGCCGCTTATTATATTTACACTTTTGCGTCTCCTAAAAGATAAATTCCATTAAGACCTTGTTTCCTTTAGGTTTTTTACTCCAGGCTGAATTTCAAGAGATTCAAAATGGAAGTCATATAGGCCTGATTTTGAATCTTCCTCCATTCATTAGCTGTGTGAACTTGGGAGACTTACTTAACCTCTCTGTTCTGGTTTCCTTATCCATAAGATGAGAATTACAATCTTAGCCTTTCAGGGTGACTAGGAGGAGTAAATGCAATAATGCATGTAAAACCCTTGGCATAGAGCCTGGCATTGAGTAATACAGTAAATGGTCAATGTCACTTTTGCCATTGCAGTTGTGATGGGTGGCTTGTCCTCAGCCTCAAAAGGCTTGCAGCCTAGAGGGGAGACACAGAGCACCCCAGCATGCTCGTCAGCAGATGGCTCACGGTCAAGTGGAGCCAACACACCAACCTGCATTCTTTTCAGACCCTTCTAAGGTCATGTTCACTGTCTACCATGAAAGGGACTGAGCTTACTCCACTTGCCATGCACCCTTTAGACCCCAGTTGGAATTCTCACTCCCTAATTGCATAGCTGAGTGGTCCTAGTAAAGCCAATGTACCTATTCTCCTTTCTGGTTTCTGTTTCCATGCTTATGAAATTGGTGCTTATGAAATGGTGCTAGCAATGCGTATCGCATTGGGAGATGGTGGAGATTAAATTAAAGAAGCTAGCGTTTGTGAACAGGCCTGTGTAGAGTAGATGCACAATAGCTGTTAGCTGCCTCCCCTTCTTAGCCCACTGCCCCAAACTGCCCCCCTGCCTGTGGGAAACAGCCCTCCTGCAGTGGCCCCCATCCTCCTCCTGGGGCTGGGGTTTCACTCTCACCCTGTATAAAAATGTCAGGCACTATCCAAATGTCCATGTGAGTTTCTGCATCTTGTAAGAGGTAAAAGGATTCTTCTTATGAGAGTTTGCTCAGCTTTCTGAACCATCAACAGAGGGGCCAAATGCAGACCCTTCCTTGCCCAAGTCCTGACTTCCTGTCTTCCCTCCAGTTAAACCTGCATGGTGGCCCTGGCTCTGAGGAGCCTGCAGTCAGAAGGGCGCAGTGTGGCCTGTTCTCTCTGCCCTCCAGCAGGCCCCTTTCTGGCTCTCAGAGCCAACCGTGTGCCTCTTTAAAGATCCAGAAAGCCCAACTGGAAACAGGTCCACTGGTGTCCGATTTCCGAGCTTTCTGATCAGACTTGCTCATCTCTGTGCCCAGCGAGGACCTACAGAGAAGGGAGGGGAGAGAAGTGCTGTCTCCCTTCCCAGCCTCCTGTTTCTGGTTTCTGTGGTGGTTCCTCAGCATTTCTGCCTGTGTGTCCTTGTGACCCTCAAGGTCCAGAAGGAGCAGTTGGGAAGAGCTGGAGGAGAGTACAGACCCCGATTGTAATGTGACAACATTCAGTTCTTTTAGTAGGGTGTATGGCAATGTCTCTGGAAGAGGGGAGTGATGTTGTGGAAGGAGTGGTGTGACAGCTTGAGGGCAGAATCAAGAAGCTGAAGAATGTGTCTAAAGCCTGCACGGTTCAGGGGGAGGTGGGGCGGGGGGGAGAGCCAGAGGTGACACTGAGGAGGGACAACAGAGACCAGAAATGTGGATGGGAATTTAATTATCTGCTATAGAGTCTCTGTGGACCCTCATCAAATTTTCAGTAAGATCTGTGCTGCTCACTGAAGCACTGTGCCAATGGGTTCTTTCCTGGGAACTCCCATAGGAGCTGGATTCTGCACAGCGTTGTGCAGGACAACAGTACACCTTAAGGAGAGGTGGGAGGTAGAGGACCTCTGGCTTCCAAGGTGACCACAGCTACAATAATGAGGACAGGAGACATGGCCATGGTGGTTTCCTCAAAGGTTGCTCACTTTGAAATTCAGTGCACTCTGAGAACTACCTACCTTCCTACCTGTCGTGAAAACCTTTACAGTGTCTCTTCTCATGGAGCAGATGATCTAATGGAGAAAACAAATAAGCAGACACCCAACTTGGATCCACACACAATGACCTCAGATCAGTAATGGTGGGGCCATTAACTTCTGACCAGGAAAGTTAGGGAAGGTATCAGGGGCCTTAAGAGATGACATAGGTGGAAATAGGTAAGGTTGTACCCATGGGGATATAAAGGAGCATGTTGGTGTTTATGGGAGCAGGATTGAGTATTGTCATGAGACTCATATCAAGAATGGGGGCCCCCACCAGGGAGAGTATTGAAAACACTCCATGGAGCTAGGATTTTATTACTCAGGCAGATGTTGAAGGTATTTAAGGACACAGGTGACATGATCCAACCATATTCGACAGCCAGTGTAGGATAGATTGGAGGAGTAGTACATGAGGGGCTCAGAGACCAGCTAAGAAGTAACTATAGTCATCCAGGTGAGAGGATCAAGGCCTGAATGAGTGACACTAGAAGGGCCCCCTTCTCAGCCAGACAGGCTGGGTTTAATTGTCTCCTGAGATATGCCCGTGGAAGAATGCTCAACACTGAATAGTCAATCTTGAGAGTCCAGCTTGTGTATCTGAAGACCAAATCTGGCTTTGGTTGTTCCCCTCACCCCTGCTTTCTCCATTCCCAACACATCCATCAGGAGAAGGCAATGGCACCCCACTCCAGTGTTCTTGCTTGGAGAATCTCAGAGAATCCCTGGTGGGCTGCCATCTATGGGTTCGCACAGAGTTGGACACGACTGAAGTGACTTAGCAGCAGCAGCAGCACATCCATCAAGGACACGAATCAAAAAGCTCCAGTCAAGCAGGTGGTCAGCAGGTCGGAAATGATGCTGGGAGAGGGTGTGGTCAGCCTGCCAGTGTGGGAGCTGGGTGCTGGGGGAGGACTGATGTGAATCCACGTGTGAGATTCAGCTGAGTATTGATCCAGCCCATTTGCACGTGCACCTCATCATCAGCTCCTGCTTAAGCCCTCGCTTCCCCGGTAATTGACTCTCGCATATTGATTAAGATGTTGATGTGTCCCAGGATTTCTCGGTGGCGATGCCGGCTTGCCTCCCGGCAGGCAGGCTGGGAAAGCTCTCACTGTACGCCTGTCACTGAACGCCCCTTAATGGATAAAGCTGTCATCTGAGAGCTGGAATGTCTTGCAGGCACAAAGACGAAATTAACTGTTCAATAATGTATGGGACATGGAAAAAACTTTACCCAACAACTTGAATTGATTGCTCTAAGTGTTTTGACTGCACTTGCCTGCTTTGCATAAAGTCAGCGACTTTGGCCGATTTTCACATACACCATTTGTTGGCCGCTTTCAGAGTAAGAATTGAGACACTTCCGCTGCTGCCAGGAATGGGCTGTCTGGAGGGGTGGGGGAGGTGGGTTCGGGGAGCAGGTGGGCATGGCCGACACTCACCCCTTGGGATTCTTGAGTGATCCCAGGTCTTTAAAGCAATGGATTCCTGGCAGTTCTGTGGAATCTTGCTGGAACTGATCATCCCGGGTGAGGAGGGTGAATCACTGGGTATGGAATTCCTGTGACCTCACTTGGCCTGTGGCTTTTGTCCTCAATTCCAGCATAAAGTCAAAGACTCCTGCAGAGAGAGGCTGTGTGTCGGACCCATGGGTGGGGAGAGGACAACTGGGTCACATATTTAACACCAGTTTGATAAACAAGTTTTGTATCACTTAAATTGGCCCTTGCTCATAATCTGGAATTCATACTCTTGAACTATCTTGCAGGTACTGGAACCCACTGTGTGCTTCTCTCCCAGTCTGTTACCCATTTCTAACCTGGAAAAGGGGGAAAATGGGGAGGGAGCAAACCTATACTCTACATTTTTTCTGCCAAGCTCAGCCTTTTAAAAACATAACAAGATCCTTTGAACATAGCTCTGTTTTATCACAGGATCTTTATTGAAGTTTTAATCAACACAAGCAGCTGACAAAATAGGAGAGTGCAGATTCGGCTGTACATTATGTGTCCTCCTTGTGAGTCTGAAAAAAAAAAATCATAACATTAAAAGAAGAGAAAATAAACAGCCTCGTTTAAAAAACAAATGAAACGCACCAAACCAAGGAAATCCTCTTGCACCCAGAGGAAGGCCTGCCGTGTGGCGTGCCGACCGCAGCCCTGGAGTTTGCAGCCTCATGGAGGTCATTACCATAAGACAAATAACCATCTCCTTTTTGTCACCCACTATGAGCGAACTCAAAACCTCAGGCCCACGTCCAAAGATTCCTTCTTCTCAGGCCCCACCAGCCACGGATCAGGATGACACATCTATAGGAGGAAAGGAGGGCACGGGTCTGTGTCCCAGTCCAGGTTCTCTTCTCAGTCCAGCTGCTGTGCCTTGGCCCATGGCCTCCTCGCATCACCACTGCCTTCAACTCCCTTGTTTCCTTTCTCTCCTTATTCACGGATGGGACAAACATCCCTGTCTGGGTTTCTCTACTTAGAGTGATAGGGAGAAACCACTAGATCAGGAGGGGTGGATGCTTTTCTTTTTCTGTTCCCAACTAGATATTTCTTTTTTTAATTTATTCATTTTAATTGAAGAATAATTGCTTTGCAATGTTGATTTGATTCCTCATTCCAGGGAGATCAGCTTGTCTTTTTGGAGGCCTGGGGTCTTCTGGTGTTGTTTAGAAGTTGCTCTGTAGGGGTTGTTCCATAACCCCTACAGATAAGTTTTTGAAGTATTTGTGGGAAGGCAGGCAATCTGGCCATCTAACTCCTCCACCATCTTCTCCCAACAGCCTTTATCTTAAAAGAGCTGGGCTGCTGTCTTGAATTCCAGGAGGGGCATCCCCTGAGTATATATAGCAATATAGCAATTTCACTTCAAAAGTGGTACATGGGAGCTACTGAAGAGAGGGACCCTGGTGGCCACAGCCCAACTGGTAGGACTCCTCCCTTTGTGGCCAATGCTGCCTCTCTTTTCACTGAGAAAGGAAGGAAATGCCAGAGCGAGGGGAATGGGACCCATTGTCTCAGGCAGGGCAGAGTAGTGTTGTGATGGAGAGCTGGACTCTCCTGTTGTCAGGACCTGGATTGGAATCTCAGTCCTGCCACTTAAAATGTGTGGGCCGAGCATCCACTGTGGTTCACTGAATTGGGATGCATTGGCAGAAAGAATGAATGAGGACGAGGCAGATGGTGAGATGCAGATGGGACAATAAGTAAGGCAGGGATGCAGAGTAGCAGGCAGATTAGCCAGATTATTGTCCTTTAGGAAGGTTTCTTAGAACAGTGCTTTAACTGGGTTATGAAGTAACAGATATTCACCAATTGGCAGGGAAGACTCTAGGTGGGACCAAGCAAGATGTGGTGAGAGAGGATTGGCCTTCAGGCCCTCGGGGAGTCTGGAGACTCGGATGGGGTCACTGACAATGTTGGAGAGCCTTGGATGCCAGGTGGGGCCTGGGAGTGAGCGCTGGATTCTTGAGTATAAGACTGGCAGGATCTGTCCTTAGGAAATGATCTGTGGCCACAGTGAAATGATGCTGAATGAACCACAGGGAGTCAGGACACATGCTTTGTCCAGGGTGGCCGCCATGGTGTGGCGAAACAAGGGCCAGAACTAAGGCTGTGGGTATCAATATAAAGAAATGACACAGTATTGGCAGATCTCAGGGGAGGCTGCCCAGCCATCCTGACCCACCCCCTAAGATTGGAGTGGTATTTAAAGCAGAGTTTCTACACTGGAATAAAGACTTTCCAGGTAGCTTTCCTAGAAGCTCTATTTCTGTGCATTTTCTCACTTTGCAACCAGATCCAGAGAACTGGATCACCAAGCCAAGACTTCTTCCCATCATCCCTCCGTCCTTGCTTCTTCAGACACCTGTCCCATGCACATTCAGGCAGGCAGCGGCATACACAAATGCAAGACACCAGGTCCCTCTTTGCACATGTTTGCAGACCACAGCAGACAGACAAACTGATACACAGACATGGCCATGGTACTGAGGAGGCAAAAGGGACAATGCCACTAACTCAAATGAGAGGCACAGTTCACATACCTCTGGATCAGTAAAGTGCACACAGGAACTTGGTCTCTGCAAAACAGAAGTAAAAGAGAGGTTCCAAACTGGATTCCTTGTAATGTGATGAGAGAAAGTTTGGGTGAAAGTGGAGTTAATACAGAGAAGGGCATGATTGAGTCTGATCAGGTTTGATAGCAAGTTACCCAACTTGGTAGAGAAGCCAGACTGGCCCAGCCAGGGCACCCCATATACTGTGGGCTTTCAAGAATCAACACCGCTGGGGTTGGGGGACTCTTGTAGAGATTTCACAATTTATTCTGGTCACCTTTCGCTTCTAGACTTTCTGAAGTACAGCGAGTACTTGCCCCTTAGCCATGGGGAAGAGCAGTAAATTAGATCAGAATTGCAATTTATCTCCACAGATAACTAGGGGGGATTGTCCCAGAGCCTGGGTGACCAATAGCTGACTCCCCAAATCTGTCTCAAGGCAATCACAGTAAGTGATTTGCAGTGGTGGGAATGGAAATGATTTATTCTGAGAACCCTGTTGATGTTGCTGTTAAATCATTTGTATTTTGTTATGGGACGTGAGTGGGCTCGCTGTTCCCCAAAGGATATTCCTGTGCTTGGGGGCCCCCATGCTATTTCCACAACTGGTTATTTCAGGTGACAATTAACAGGAAATGATCATAACTGCCCCCAGGGTGGTCACTTTTTCGAGGGATGCTGCATATTAAGTTTCAATTACTTATAGTCTCTAATCTAGGTCTCCAAAAGGAAATGAGCTGCTTCTGTAGTTGTCAGAGAAAATCAGTTTCTTCTTTTCCTCCTTTCCATTCCCTATTTTGTCAATTTTCAGGAAGTTACAATAAAAGTTAAACTAAAGTTTCTCTGGGGTCTCATCTGTAAGAAACACATCTATTTCCCTCACCACCCAAACTCTAAAAGGCAAAGTAGGAAACCTAAGAAGCAGAAGCAAATAAACCGAACAAAATGACATTTATTTGCCCGTTTCCCTTCATGAGGTGAGTGCTGTGTTATTGAGAATGCTCCGGGTAGAGTCCCGGGGTGGAAACGTGACAATTGAGCACTCCCTGCCCCGGTGGATGACAGGCTCATTCATTCTCCTCTGAGGAACCATGTTTCTGGTCCCCGGAAGAGGATGTGCTAGAATTCAGATCAGACGGCAAGCCAGGGTCCAGCCTGGACATGCTGAATATGTGGGGTTTCTGTTGCCTGCTGCCTCCGAAGTTGGCATGGTGCTTCGCTGCCTCTGCTACGGCGGCGAGCAGTGTCTGTTTGAAGTCTGGTCTTTGGGAAGGAGACCCAAGAGAACATGAGCTGGGCTTGTCTGGATATCAAAGTCCAAATTAAAAATTTATTCCAGTGTTTGAAAAATTCCCGACCCAAACCTTCGTATGGATTAAAAAAAGTACAGACTCCCATGTTTCTGCAGTGTCTCCAATTGAGAACTAGAGGATTTATTCTGAAAAAGGAAAATAAAAGCAAGGTCAAATAGCTCCATAAATGGACTCTGGTCAGATAGCTTCTTAGCTAAATCTGTAAGGAAAGTAATCTGTTTAACCATGTTGGGCAGTTGGGAAGCATTGTTTTAGTTATCATTTTTGAATTATTTTTTAAAAATTTTCTCTTTTCCTATTATGTGTCAGATCACCTAGCTCCTCACTGCTGGAGCTGGAGAGTAGAGAATGATAAAGAGTTTCTCCTATTCAAATCCCCCTCCCCACTCTACCCCATTAGACAAAAAAAGTAGAGAGAAAGGCTTTTATTTAAAGTTGTGGATTTGAGGAGGAAATGATGGCCAAGGAAATAATCAAATAATAATTATGAAACTATAGATAACAAGAACATAAAAGATGGTTAGCAAAAACAGGAAATAAATAAAGGAGTAAACGTTTAGACAATCCATTTACAATAAGGTCAGTAACAAAATTTACAGAAGAAGTAGAACTAACCTGAAATGGGGACTTAGTGAGATATTGAAACAGAAGTTGAGAATAAAAAATCAGCTTCAAGTGCAAAACACCTAGGTGAAGGATCAGGCTCAACGTATCAAGTTCTGATTGAAAGCAAAGGGCAGAATAGAGGAAAGTGCTAGAACCGTGTCAACAGAGAGAGGTGATGGAAACCATGAATGGAGGTAATGCTAGAGCTACAAAGACATAAAGCAACCTGCAAAAGGTGCATGCTAGGGTGTAGATGCATTTACGCTGGTCCAGGGTTTCTGCTGTTGTTGTTTTGATAAACTTTGGTGACTTACATGCCTATCATTAGTGTACAGTTTGAAGAATTTCAGAGAGAGCACACCTGTTCAGATGCGGCCATGGAGCATCACCGTTACCCCCAATGCTACTGTCTTGAATCCTGCTTTCCAAAGGTCATGTCTCATCAGACATCTGTCATAGATTCAGCCTGCTCATTTGGGAAAGTCACGAAGAGTCTTAACAATATTTATTTCGTTTTTATTTCTCCCTCTTTCATTCAATTTTGGTAAGACCAATCTTTTGTTTTAGGGATAGTGAATTTCATGCCTTGTCCAAATTTACCATCACCAAGATGAAGATATCCTCATGTGTTACATTCTAGAAGCTTTATTGTTTAACTTTTTACATTGCAGTCTGTGATCCATCCGTATTTTATCTTTATTTTCAAATCCATTAATATAGAATTATTTATAATATCCACTTAATTTTTTTTAATGTCTGTACAGTATGTCTTGGTAATTTATGCCAACTCTCTTTTTATCTAATTCAGTCTTCCCAGAGATTTATTTTTCTTTCTCTAAAGGATATAGACAAATACATAGAAATCCATTATGTGATAAAGAATTAAGGGAATGCCAACTGCAAGATGTATAGTGAGTTGGTAGTTTAAAGCAGGAGAATTGATTGACTGAAAAGCTCAAAAGAGACTTGTAAAGTGAGAAGTGTTTGAGATAATCCTTGAAGAAAAGGTAGAGTTTGGGCTGTATAAGTAGAAGCATTTGAGCATTGCTGGCAAAAGGGAAACCTGGAAATAGTCATTTGGATAAAGTATAGCTAAGAATTGGTAAAAATACAGGAAGTCTGACAGAGGATAGGTCCAGACTATCAAGAGATTTGAATCACAGACCACTGAGAAGACAGTGAATATTTTCAATATGTTGTTAACTTGAAACCATGAGGAGTGATGTTGAGAAAAGACTCCAGGTTTTCCAGCCTGGTGATTGGGAGGATGGTGACATTTCTAAAAAAGGAAAAGCAGAAAGGAGAACGAGCGCTGCAGACTTTAGAGATGTAGATTCATGGGTACCAGCATAAAGCCGAAGCCTGGAGCTAAGTCTGAATGAGTTATCAAGGGATGAAACAGCTCAAGGAGATAATCAGGCTGAGTCCAGCATCACTGACCAGCTCCCTTTAAGTAGTAAGAGGAGTGTGGAGTCAGAGAGCACAGGAGAGAGGAATGTTATGGAGGGAGCCCTGGGGGTCAAGAAAGCAGGATTTCATGCTGAGGAGGGTTCATTGAATCAGCCTCTACTGATTCGATGAACTACTGAGGAGCTAAGTGAATGACTGGGCATGCTACTAGGCTTGGTGTCCAGTGGGAAATCACTTTTGACCTTGGCAGTATTTAAGGAGATTGTGAATGTTTGGTGTCAGCGGAAAGAGAAGATCCTCATTTGAATGGGTCTGCTCTTCCTAGCTGTGCAACTCCCATTTTTTCATCCATTCAGCAATTCTTCACTGGCTCCTTCCTTTTGTCAGGCACCATGCCAGGTATTCACTACGTGGTGGTAAACAAGAGAAACAGGATTCCTCTCCTACTGAGCTTACATCCAGAAGAGGGGCTAAACATCTCACAAATATAAAGAAATGATTAAAAAAAAAACATGATTAGTGGTCAGGGCAAAAGAAGAGAGGATTATGGGAGAGAATAACAGGAGCTTGATTTAGGAAGCAGGGAGGAGTCAGGGAATGCTTCAGCATGGATAGCATTCAGGGGCATAAATGGATTGTGACAGTATGGAAGTGACCTTGAGAGCCTTATTCAGGGGCCATGTGGACTATGAAGTTCTGAAACTTACAGAATATCGCAAGTCCCCATCATATACCTATCTTCAAGAGACAGAGATCAATGGGAAAATTGTATAGTTTGAGGAAAAGTTTTCTTTGAAAACACAAGGGGTATATGAATCTACCAATGTTAAGTTATAATGCTGGGAGACTACGAAAGCTCATATGATTAATTGTAATTATCATTTATAATGTATGCTCATAATCACATTGCTGCAAGAACATCTACATTATCGTTCACTTTTGAAATGCTTGTGTTTCCCAACAGACTTGGGAAGGGGCTTTTATTAGGTCCATCAATCCAAACCTTTTAAGGTAAGGCTGTTGCTACCTTAGAAGGCAGAAATGCATTTCCTAGCCTCGAAAGAAAGCACTAAATAGTCATTAGCTTCTTCAGTCTGTTTACCAGACTGCCTGTCATTGGGGTTAGACTGGCCTCAAATTAACACTTTGCTCTATTTGTCCACTGGCATCGTCGCCTCATAGAATGTGTTCTCAAGTGACCGCACGCGCAGGCCTTACCCCATGCCAGAGCTAAGTTCCTGGGGGAATATCTAAATTAAATTTAGTTTATTCAGTTCCATTTGAAATGAAATCTGTGTTTAAAAGAAAGTCCCACTCAAACCTTTTTCAAGCCCGTATCCATCATTTGCACTAATTGGTCTCAGAAATCTTGATTTGGAGGGGGTTCACACCCTTCTTTTATCACCATGGTAACTTCATTCTCAGGATGGTTTCTTCTCACCTCCTGTGCTCCCTTCACAGGAGCAAGGATGCTCCAAGGGGGGCCCTGCTCTCCCCAACCCTTGCATCTCTCTCTGCCATCTCCAGCCATCCTCTTCCTTTTTCTGCCTTATATCACTTGTTCGCTGGGCTCTTGGGTCTTGTCTCCCTGGGGAATCTCTCAGTGGAAGCCCTTGTGCCCAAGCATGGTGGCTGGCCCATTCACCTTGATCTGTCAGTGTCAAGACCCTTTGGAGCCCACAGGGACAACTCGCCAGTGACCAGGGGCAGAGCAGCTGTATCAACTCAGCTTGGGGAAGCTCAAGTATCCAGTAATCTTGGCTGTGTGGAGTTTGAAACTAAGCCCAACATATTACTCACGGCAAAACTAGGGACCGGCCAAGTTAAATAGAGCTCTCCCCAAAACATTCACGGACTGAGTGGAGAAGGAAGCTGTGATGTGAAGAGAGGCTATTTTGTGCCTGCTTTTATTTTTTAAAACAACACTCTCTCCATAAGTGAGATGAGAAAAGTAGGAACCTCAAAGAGCAATATCTATTACTTTAAAAAGTTTGGACCTATGACCATATGCTATGTCCCTCTAACTTCATAAGCTTGGTCACAACTGTAGTGGTGTCTTCTTTTGTCCAGAAACTGTGCTGAGTTACAAACATATCCTCATCTAGTCTTCATGGGTACCATTGCTATCCCCCTTTGCAGATGGGCAAGCTAAGACCCTAGGGTAGTGCGTGCTATTATATGGCTGTTGAGTGATGGAGCTGGAATTTAAACCCCAGTAATCTGCCTCCATGGTCTTCCCAGGTGGTTCAGTGGTTAAGAATCCTCATGCCAATGCAAGAGACACAAATTCGATCCCTGGGTCAGAAGATTCCCTGGAGGGAATGGAACCCACTCCAGTTTTGTCACTTGGAGAATTCCATGGACAGAGGGGCCTGGCGTGCTACAGTCCATAGGTTTACAAAAGAGTACACCTTAGCGACTAAAACAACAAAACAAACAAATCTGCCTCCATACTGGTACCTGTCTGCAGGTACCAGTGCAAATAAACGCAGGTAACCAGGAGCTTTCACTAAGAGGACACCTCAAGAGAAAACCATGATGCTACCTCTTGGGTCTGTGAATAGAAGGCCATCTGTGTTTGAGAGAAATTGGAAGTTCATAAAAGTTGGGCATGCCCCATTGAACCAAGCAGGGCTTGAGTCTGCAGATTATTTTCCAAACCAGAGGGAGTTCATTAAGCTGGAGGAAAAAAAGAGGATCATTTAATAGACACAGAAAATATTTTTCGAATTTTTCCCCTAGCAGAACGGTTCAGTCTTCCCAAGTCATGGTTCGTGCTTCTGCTGGCCTTCCTACCTGGAATTGTTTCGAGAGGCCTGAAGCAGAGGTCTGGGTCCCCAGCTGGTCAGGCCTGCCCCTTCGCCAGTCAGGGCACCCACACGGCCCTCTGTAGCAGCTCGTCCGCACAGACACTGTTTATTCGAGCACTGAGAATCTCATTTCTCAAAAAGCCCGGGGAATTAGGTTGTTTGTTTTCCACACTGAAAGTTTTCATTTGAAAAATAACCCTCTTTGTTTAACTAATGAAGAGGTGGAGGTGGGGGGCGGGGGGAGCTGCTTGTTTCTCAAGCTGGGTAAGAATTCCATGGGCAGTAATTCTGTTTCTCAGTGGAAAATGTTTCGGTTTCTTAATGTCGTTTGGCAGACTGGCCGCTGCCCGGCCCTCGCTCCACAGACCACACATACACACTTGTGCACACGCTTCCCACCCTTCCCTGTTGGGGGCTGGGGATGGCCGCCTCCTCTTTCCAACACCTGCAGAACAAAAACGAGGTGGGTCCACGGCTGCCGGCCGGCCAGAGTTATCCCCGTCTGTTTGGGAACAGAGCGCGTTCCGGGGCCACGCTTTCGACCCCAGAGGCTGGGTGGGCCGCAGAGGAAGGAAATTGGACTCCGAACGTCTCTTGTTTCCGTGCATCTCCATGTCAGGCAATTCTCTCACACCATGGAGGGGTGGCCTAACATTCCCTCCCCACTAGGTTCGTATGAGATGGGGATAAACAGTGTTGTCAACACTGGCTTTCCAGCATGGTTGGTGTGGTGCTGAGTGGTCTGCATAACCTATCAAAACATGGCCCCAGAGGCAGCTTAGTGGAGGGAGAGAAAGCATGGATACTCACATCAGACAGATCTGCTCTGTCACTTAGCACCTCAGCCCACAGGCAAGTGACAACCGGGCCACTCGGAGCCTGTGTCCACGACTGTGGACGGGGAAAGTATTTTATTTCACAGGGATGTGCAGTGCGGGGGATGGGGTTCATCACATTGTAAATGTCCAAGCACCGTCAATCTGGTTCCCGCTTTGTTCTCTGAACACTGCCTGTCTCGGGTCCAGCTGAGGAGACAAACCCCATTCCTGTGGAATAAGCTACCAGCCATTGAGTGCTGTCCATGCAGAGGTGAGCACAGAGCAGGGCACCCTCGCTGAGGTCCAAGGCAGAGTTGAGGGGCACAGTGGAGCAGGTACTGGAAGCACTAGGGACTTGAGGATCTGTCACCGGTGGAAACAGTTATGTCTGTTATCCAGGGAATTTGAAGACTTCCCTCTGTCTACATTCTTCATGTGGGAGAGATCCATCTGTTCTGAGAGGCATGGCTGAAACACTGTTCTGCTTCAGGCAAGCAAGAGATGGGCAAGATGGCTGCTGTATAAAAGTGGACATTTAAAAGATCCACACATGTAAGGTGTTAAGGAAAGAGTCAGCAGTTAGCATGGAGTAAATGAATAGCTTCCAAAGGGGATATAATATGGAACATGTGGGCTTCCCTGGTGGCTAAGCTGGTAAAGAACCTGCCTGCAATGAAGGAGATCCAAGTTTGATCCCTGGGTGGGGAAAATCCCCTGGAGAAGGAAATGGCAACCCACTCCAGTACTCTTGCCTGGGAAATCCCACGGACAGAGGAGCCTGGCAGGCTACAGTCCATGGGGTCACAAAGAGTTGGACACGACTGAGTGACTAAACCACCACCACCACAGGTGTGCTAGTGAGACCACTTTGGGTTTTAAGTGATAGAAACCCTCTTCTAATATGACCTTAAGTAAATAAATATCTAAGACAGTCATATCACTAAGACATTCTGGGTTGATCTTCAGCTGGGGCTGAATACCCAGTCATAGTATGTTACTGGAACTGGCTTATTTGCTCGCTTCTCTCTCTCTCTCTCCCTCCTTCTCTCTCACTCAACATCTCTTCATTTTGTCTGCTAACCTTACTCTCTCTTTGTGATTAACTTCCTACTCTCACCTTAGCAGCTCCGCAGAGAGAGAAATTCTCTCTCTCAAGATCTGGAGATCAAAGCCAGGGAAGATTCTAATTGACCCAGCTCTGAACTTCTGCCTGGCTGGAGCAAAAGGGACTAGATTTTGCCGAAGTCAACCAGAGTGTTGGTGGAGCATCGGTTCTGTGCACTGTTCTAGCCGCTGGGGACCTGGTGATGACCAGCAGCGCTGCCTGCCGCTGAGGAACTTGGTCTTGTGAGAGGCCAGGATTTTAGTTGAATTCTGCTGCTTCCTGCTCTGCAGTGTCAGGAACCAAACAGTAGGAGCAAGTCTTCGCTCTTCACAAAGAAGCCAGTTCCTTGGCAAATTTAATACAAAGTCACGAAGTACCATTCTACATGCTGAAGGTTCCCACACAAAAGACAAGTGTACATGTGGTCTCTCCGCATGCCGGCCGGCAGGACAGCCTCAGCGTGAAGGGTGCCTCCTGGAGTTGAGCTTAGGCAGCACCACTGGCCAGAGTGGCTTAGGTTCTGAGGAGACACCATGGCTTTGGGGTTTCTTGCAGGAAACTCTCACAAGGAATGCAGATGGTTTCTGTCATGGGTAGGGGCAAAGCAGGATGACCCTACAGCTCATGACATATCAGGTTGTAGAAGGGCTTAGAGTTGTACAGCTTCTGCTGAATTGTCAGCATCTCCTGAGGACCCCATGAAGACCTTAAAAAACCTAGTGTTCTCTTTTAAGGTGTGGAGGGATACATATATGTGCATGTGTCAGTCTTTTCGGTTGTGTCTGACTCTTTGTGACCGCATAGACTATCTAGCCCGCCAGGCTTCTCTGCCCATGGGATTCTTGAGGCAAGAATACTGGAGTGGGTTCCATTCCCTCCAGGTGATCTCCCTGATCCAGGGATCGAACTAATGTCTCTTACTTCTTCTGTATTGATAGGTGGGTTCTTTACCACTAGCGCCACCTGGGAAGCCCAGGAGATAGATAGATAGATAGATAGATAGATAGATATACACACACACATATACGTATATAATTATTTGCTTTCTGGTCAGAAGATGGGATGCTCTCTAATTAGCAGCAGAAATGGACTCAACCCTGTGCCTGTTGGAGTGCTCTGTAATGGGCATTGTGGTTTTAGAGGGAAAGAATAGCTTTTCAAGCTGTATGTGGAGAGAGCAGTAGATTTGTGTGTCTTGGTGACTTGGATATGTGGTGGCGTGGGAGGGAGGACTCAGTACATGTAATTGATTCAGTACTTATTGAGTACCTACTATGTGCCAATCCCTGGGTATATATAATCCAGGCTGTCTGCGTCATGATGGAGTGACGAGCTCAGGAAGCTCCATGTAGACTGACCACACTACCGTGTCTAAGAGAGGTGGCCAACAGAGAACGATGCCTCATGTGTCCCAGACACATGGTGGGGAGGTTAATGCTTATGGTGGATGTAAATGATTTTCCCCTCACTTCTGAAAGGCGGCCTGAAGCCCCAGCAAGGAGGCTTGGCTGGAAGCCAGGAGGTTTGGGAGAAAGGTGGAGGCAGACTTTCATGTCAGGCCGTGGAGTCATCTGAGGCCACCACCCGCTGAGCGCACTTAGCCTCTGCAGGCCCAAGGTGCTGTGTGACAGGGCTCCCGGGGGCCTGTGGACAATCATTACTTTTATTACACTTCTCACTGTCAGGTCTTCCGAA
This sequence comes from Bubalus bubalis, assembly GCF_019923935.1. Taxonomy (NCBI): domain Eukaryota; kingdom Metazoa; phylum Chordata; class Mammalia; order Artiodactyla; family Bovidae; genus Bubalus; species Bubalus bubalis. Next base: position 90,884,827 of record NC_059159.1, on the reverse strand, counting down.
ATCCACACGGACTGCTCTTATGATTTCAGGTTGTCCCCAAAGAGAAGCTCAAGAATCAGTGATGAGCACAGCGGGAGAGGGAGCCAGCTGCCTATCTCAAAAGGGCACATCACCATAATCACGGGGACACGGGGAGCATATGCAGAAAGAATGAACGGGGTGGGGGCGGGAGTCGGGTGGGGCTGTGTGTGTCAGGAGCAGCCCAGACGGCGTACAAACCAGGCATCCCTCCCTGCATGCCTCGCGTCTCCACCGCCAAAGAGTGCCTTTAAAATAGGGGATGGGCACCCACGTCTTCTCCCCGACCCTGCCGGGCCCCCTCCCGTAGTAGCCACCTTGCCTGCTATTCCAGTCAATTCACCCTGGGTCTCCCCAGGGCTGGCTGTTGCCTTCATATTTCATGCGGAATGTACAGCCTCCCAGGAGCCCGAGGCATGCCCTGCATTCTGATGCATCGGCTGGCTCTGACACCAGCCTGCCACGGAGCATGCCTAATGAGGAGGCCGACACCGGAGGGGGAAGAGTCAGCCCGGTTGCGAGGGCCTGCCATGGATCTGGAGTGGGGCGGCAGGAAGGCGGTGAGGGTGGACTAGGGGAGAGAGACCACATTCCATCACCAGATAATACAAGTGCGGGCCCATTTAAACAACACTGGGAATGTTTCAGAGCCTCAAAGTAGGAGCAGTTCAGCTTCAAAGTAGCAGCTGGGGGAGAGCTGTGGAGACTAAGAGGAGGAAGATGCGCTGAATCGCGTGGGTTTCGGTAGGCAGGGCCGTGCCTTTTCCGTGTTTCTTCCTGTGTAGGGTTTCTTCAAGCTTCCTTAAAGACCACTTCATTAGCTCAAAGATCCTGCTGAACAGAAGTTTTTCCTTTGGTTAAAGCCTCATCTACCTTAATTTCACGCACTACTCCTTCCGACTGGTTCTGTCAGGATAACTGGGCCCTGGCTTCCTCTGGGACTGAGGGCATTTATACTTGGGGCAGACTGAGTGCCTACAATCTCCGTCCCAAAGCTACAGGCATGCAGTGCTGACTCCGCCCCCTCTCTGACATTAGCCCCGCCTAATTCCGATGGGCCATTCCCATGCCGAGGAAGTAGTGAGGCTGGTTCCAGTTGACAGACAAAAAACCAGGAGTGAGAGGTCATACACCAGAAATAAGCTGTGCATGCGTGCCAAGTCCTTTCGGTCGTGTCTGACTCTTTGTGACCCCCTGAACTGTAGCCTGCCAGACTCCTCTGTCGCTGGGATTCTTCAGGCAAGATTACTGGAGTGGGTTGCCATTTCCTCCTCCAGAAGATCTTCCCGAGCCAGGGATTGACCTCGCCTCTCTTATATCTCCTGCATTGGCAGGTGTCTTCTTTACCACTCGCACTACCTGGGGAGAAGCTGCTGCTGCTGCTAAGTCTCTTTAGTCGTGTCCAACTCTGTGCGACCCCATAGATGGCAGCCCACCAGGCTCCCCCGTCCCTGGGATTCTCCAGGCAAGAACACTGGAGTGGGTTGCCATTTCCTTCTCCAACGCATGAAAGTGAAAAGGGAAAGTGAAGTCTCTCAGTCGTGTCCGACTCCTAGCGACCCCATGGACTGCAGCCTACCAGGCTCCTCCGTCCATGGGATTTTCCAGGCAAGAGTCCTGGAGTGGGGTGCCATCGCCTTCTCCGGGGGAGAAGCTGGTCACCCCTAAAATCTTGTCCACTTGAAATGTGTGTGAAATGAGGTAGAAAAGCATGATTCCCAATATTTTCACTTAGATATACACTAAGAAAGAGTGAAAGAGTCACATTTAATCAAAAAAAATCATTTTTAAGTCATAAATGTAACAAAAAATTTCCTTTAAAGCTCTGATTTCTGTCATCCCTGTGTGTGTATGTAATCAGCCTTCTGTTTGGGTGCTGGGGACAATAATTTCATAATAAGAATAGTAATCCCTTATTGAAGTCTTACTATGTGCCCCATACTTTTCATTAATTATCTCATGTCATCCTTGGAACACTGGGAACCAGGTGATATTGTCCCACCCTGCAGGGAGGAAATTCTTGCTCAGAAGAGTTAAACAAAGCTCGTGAGCGGCAGGAGAGGAACCTGTTTGCCTTGGAACTCCATGCTTTTAACCCCTACAGCTAATGCCCAGATTAAGCCACCCTGGTTTGCAGCCACATCACGTAAATACATTTTTAATATAAATCATTGCCCCCTTTGCTTTCAGCATTACTGTTCCTTGTGTACTTCTTGCCTACAGTGTTCTTGAAATATCTCCCTTGTTAATACCTATACTTTTTCTCATGTGGAATCATAGTTTACTGGTTCTGATTTTATGGTTCTTTAGATTCTGTCCTGAAAACAGAGTAATTTCCACTTTCAAGAAGATGTTTTATTGTCATGGAATTCCTTTAGAATTAGAACAATAGAATTCTTACAACTGGAGGAAACCTTGGAGAGGATCCATCCCTGTGTCACTGCTGAAGCAGGAATTGCTCCTATGTCATCCTGAGCAGGTGGTCATCTCTGCATAAGCATCCTCAGTGCTACAAAGCACGCCACATGGAAAGTAGCTCAGCCTGCTCTCAGGCTGAGAGATGGGCAAGGTCTCCCGCTGCCTCCTGTCGAGTGCCTGCCTTCCACAGCCACTGAGAGTCATGTCTACCACCCAAGGACTTTGGCTGCTGTGTGAGTTTCCCGAGGATGTCATAACAGAGCACCATGATCTGGGTGATATCTCACTCTCTGGAGCCTGGAAGTCATGATTCAGAGGGTTGTCAGTGTTGGTTCCTTCTGAGCGCTGTGAGGCAGAATTTCCTCCATCCTACTCTCCTAGCTCCTGGTGGCTCATTAGCAATCATTGGTATTTCTTGGCGTATAGGTCTCTGCCTTCATTTCACCTGGCATCCCACCTGTGTGGGCTTCTGTCTCCAAAATTCCTCTTATCAGGTCACCAGTCATGTTGGGTTGGGGACCCTCCTTATTCTGTGTGTGTGTGTGTGTGTGTGTGTGCATGCGCTGTCATGCAGTCGTATCTGATCTTTGGCAACGCCATGGACTGTAGCCCACGAGGCTCCTCTGTCCATGGGAATTTTCCAGGCAAGAATACTGGAGTGGGTTGCTATTTCCTCCTGCAGGGATCAAACCCAGGGATCGAACCTGCCTCTCTTCAATCTCCTGCATTGGCAAGCAGGTTCTTTGCCACTGCACCACCTGGGAAACCTTCTTCTTGCTCTAGTATGACTCATTTTAACTAATTACATCCTACAACAACTCTGTTGCCAAATATGGTCATATCCTGAGGTAAAGGGGTTAGGGTTTCAACATGTGGATGGGGCAGGAGCAGGCCATAGTTTGACCTTTACCAGTCCCTCTTCTGCAAATCAGCCTTTCAGACATAAGAAGAAACTTGTGTTGCCTTGAGGCTTCTTCTTATTTAACAACCTCCAGCTTTTGGCCAGACTCTTCTGTTCTGGGAGTCTCTTCCAAACACACCTCTCTCTTGGTCAGTGCCTAAGAAGGTGGCACCCTGCCAGTTGGGCTCTGAGGGCCCACTCCCCCAGCCCAAGACTCTGCTTCTCTAGGTCAGCTCTGTGGGTCCACACTCTCAGCTGCCTGAATGTGCAGAGCTTGACTCTACTAATCCTCCTGGTCTCTGTCAAATGGATTGCTCTTAAGCCTGGACTCCTCCACCCAGTAAGATGCTAGTTGACTCCCTTTGAGAACATCAGTGAAACAACCCTGGCCAGAGAGAGATCCTTTGCTGAAAAAGAGAGACACTTTGCTGAAAACTTCTTGTCCAGGTCAGAGGCAGTGCCACCTATTCGTGGGGCATTTAGTCACTTTCCATGTCCATCACTGCAAACCCTTTTCTAGTCTTAGTATCAAACCCATCACAAAAACGAAGGAATATGGAGTGCTTTGAAGCCACCTCATTTGTTAATCCTGAAGCTGAAATGTTAGAAGATATCCAGTGTGTTTGGCAAGCTCGGTTTTTCATAAACACGCTGTGTTAAGTTCTCGCTGCCCTGTTGTCTTGCTCACTGAGCTTTTCTCACTTAAGATTTGTTCCATTTTCTTGCAAAATAGTGAAATTCCCAGTTCTCTGTTTTCCCTGGATTATTTCCAGGGAGATAATGCTTTTCTATTTTGGAAATCAGTCCCACATGTCTTCTTTTAATACTTCTGATAAATCCCCTGATCATGATTCATGGTTTTCAGTCCTTTAATAAGTGGGCTTCTTAAGCAATTGTTTTGATCAGTTTTCTAATCTGGGCTTGGGGAGGGCGGTTCCTTCAAATCTACTGGTCTGAATTCTTTCCAAGGGCACCATTTTTTGGGTAGTCTTCCTTTGTAAATACCAAAGAACTAAGGCAGCGCCGAACAAAACCTGGGAGTGGAAGTAGGACGAAACAAGTGGCAGGCTTAAGAGAAAAAAAAAAAAATAGCCAGCTCTGCTTCCCCAAATTCTTTTGGGGAGAATATGAGATAGGGTAACCAGACGGGGTTCTAAGTGGAAAGCACTGGGAACAAGATGGAGGAACGTAGAGAAGACACGAGATGGGGGAACCTGGATTGCCTTGGTGTGTGAAAATGAGGCAACCCCACCAACCAAAGTGACATTCAGCGGGGAGTTCAAGTCCTAATCCTTCCGGGACAAGTTCTGAGGTCTCTGGAGAGCTGTGGTGTCACTGGTGTATTTGACATGCAGAGCAGGGCATTCTCACCCCCTCCTCTATGCTACAATATTAATTTTTAGGAATTAGCATGTAGTATTCCTTAGGAATTATTTCTAGTTCTCACTTAGTTTTAAAACTAGAAATTTAAAGAAAATCTCAATTTTGAAGATATTATTTAAAGTCAGCAAAATAATTTGTGTATGCACCAAAATGTGGGCTACCCAGGTGGCACTAGAATGGTAAAGAATCCGCCTGCCAGTGCAGCAGATGCAAGAGACACAGGTTCAATTCCTGGGTTGGGAAGATTCTGGAGGAGGGGATGGCAACCCACTCCAGTATTCTTGCCTGGAGAATTCCATGGACAGAGGGCTACAGTCCTCTGTACATGTACAGGTGGGCTACAGTCCATGGGGTCAGATACAACTGAAACGACTTAGCATGCACACACTAAAATGTATGTGTGTTAAACAATATATTACACCTCACAGTTTGCACTGTTTCACTGCCTTGACTATGCAAAACACAAACTGTCTAAGAGGTCACATAAAATAACAGAATTTTGTTGTTTCATCCTCGCAATCTTTTACTATTGCTCTTCTTTTTTGCTTTTATTGTTCAAATGCAGAGATATATTCTATCACAGGAGTTGAACACATAAATAGCACCCAGTGTGACTTCAAAGGCTCCCCAACTAAGAATTTACTCTCAAAAGCAACATGAATGTGTATCTGCCTGTGCTGGAGACTACATGGATGACAATTTCTGATTCAGATAAGATCAGTCACTCAGTCATGTCCGACTCTTTGTGACCCATGAATCGCAGCACACCAGGCCTCCCTGTCTATCACCAACTCCCGGAGTTCACTCAGACTCACGTCCATCGAGTCAGTGATGCCATCCAGCCATCTCATCCTCTGTTGTCCCCTTCTCCTCCTGCCCCCAGTCCCTCCCAGCATCAGAGTCTTTTCCAATGAGTCAACTCTTCGCATAAAATGGCCAAAGTACTGGAGTTTCAGCTTTAGCATTATTCCTTCCAAAGAAATCCCAGGGCTGATCTCCTTCAGAATGGACTGGTTGGATCTCCTTTCAGTCCAAGGGACTCTCAAGAGTCTTCTCCAACACCACAGTTCAAAAGCATCAATTCTTCAGTGCTCAGCCTTCTTCACAGTCCAACTCTCACATCCATATATGCCCACAGGAAAAACCATAGCCTTGACTAGACGAACCTTTGTTGGCAAAGTATGTCTCTGCTTTTGAATATGCTATCTAGGTTGGTCATAACTTTCCTTCCAAGGAGTAAGCGTCTTTTAATTTCATGGCTGCAGTCACCATCTGCAGTGATTTTGGAGACCAGAGAAATAAAGTCTGACACTGTTTCCACTGTTTCCCCATCTATTTCCCATGAAGTGGTGGGACCGGATGCCATGATCTTAGTTTTCTGAATGTTGAGCTTTAAGCCAACTTTTTCACTCTCCACTTTCACTTTCATCAAGAGGCTTTTTCTACTAAATGATAAGCAGTAAAAATGTGCATATATATGTGTGTATATGGCCGTGTGTGTACACACATGTATATAACAAAAATGCCACAGTAATGGCAACAATTGTTTAACTCAGACCAACAGAAGATTTTGGGGGTGTGGGGACGGGACTATTTCGTCATTGGCACTTTTTAGCATCACTGGCACATGGTGAAAATAAAAGCTGACCAACATCACACTGGTTGCTGGGGCATTCTGTTCCCCCTAACCTCAGGGGCCGCTGCTGGCCCATCGTGGGGGAGGTAAGCAGGAGAGTGTACTCAGATAAGCCTAGAGGACCGTTGTGGGCAGGCAAGAATTAGGGCCTGAGATAAGGGTCTATGTTGTTTGAAGGGTAAAATGACACACGGTTATTTTATTCTGCATATTTCTACTTTGTCTCTTTAGCTCTGCAAATATCTCCAGGGTCCCCCATCGAGAGCCCTCGGAGGGCACAGGCCCTGTCTGTACATCTCTGTATTATCCACCTCCTCTGCCTGCCCCCTGGATGTAGCACAGCCCTTGGTTCATTCTAAGTCCTCTGTAAATGTCCACGGATAGACAGATTTCTCTAACCAGTATCTTCAACAGTTTAAAAGCAACTCGTCCTCTCTGTGTTATGTGAACTCAGGAATTGCAGCCTCCTCCTCTTGCATTCATTATACACACCAGCGGGCTCGCTCTTCCCCAGCATGGTTATATAATAGTCTTGAGTCTCCAAAACGCTATTAGCTCACCTTCACCGTCTTGGCTTCTGCTGCCTCGGGAGACTGACACAGGGGAAAGGAGAAAGAAGGCAGGAAGTAGAAAGAAGACCCCTGAAGATTTCAGTGAGTTGGCTCCACGCATGATCATTCAGATACAGGTTCTTAGACCCCCCAGGCCTGCCGAGGTTCCCATTATCTTTACAGAACGGAAAATGACATATCCACAGAGGAGTCCCAGGGCCCTTGTGGGAGTGCCTGAAGGAGCTGGAAGATGGAGCCTTTTGGAAGCTGTGCCGGCCCTTGTCTGCCTTCCTGCTTCGGGGCAGGGAATCAGCGCTGCGATTTGGAGCACTTCCTCCAGCCCACCTCCAGACCCCACAGTTTAGTTCTTCATTAAAAGAAGGTCCATAGAGGCGCTTAAACACAAAACTCCCCATAATGGTGAATACTCAGAATTACTTTCCACCTGATACTGCTTCATTTAATTGGACTAAAGCAGGCTCCCCTGGCTCCAGGCTCCCTTGAAATCCTGCCCAAATTTGCCTGGCTCCTGCGTGGGCCTGGGTAAAGATGAGGCAGGTACACCGAGGGGCTGCGAGCTGGGCTCCCGTGAACTGTAATGGTTGCTGCATGACTGATTCCCCACCTCCTCCGCCTTCCCGCCATATCCCAGGACCCCCCCGCTTATGCAAAGAGCAGGCTCCCTAGTGCCACCTTATGAAGAAGTGGTAGGGCAATTTCATTTAATATTGCTAGTGCTTCCATTAACCTGACTATATTGCTCTCCATCCTCAATTTAAGACTCTCTCTTTCTCTTGATTATCGATGTATTTCGGAGCCTCTGAATGTCCTCTCCAGACCTCTAAGCTAGCCTGGAATAAGTTGATTATCGAAAGCTTCAGTTCCTTGAGGTTTTCTGGCTTTAGAGTAATGCAACCTTCCCATGCCCCACCACCCCCAGGCCTTAGAAGCCATCCTGGGGTCTCCATTTTGCTCTAGTGTGCTCTGATGTTCTCTGTATTCACTCTTGCCTCTATTTCTCTTCCTCCTTCCCACCTTCCCTCTCTTCCTTCCTTCCCTCTTTCCTTCCCCACCTTTCGTTTAATCGGTCTTTTCTTTTTGTTGTTAAGATTTGCTCAATGAGAACGTGTTTTAGTTTTCTTGGAAACAGGTAGGCAGAAGTGTATTATGGACCATTTTTACTCTATGATTGATTGATTCAATTGTTAATTCAGTAAGTATGCATTAAGTGTCTATTATGTGTCAGGCACTCTTGTAGGTTCTGTAGATGAATCAGGAGCCAAAGGTTGTGCTTTCATGCAGCTTAAATTCTAGCAGAGAGAGAATAAGTTAAGGAAAAAAAACACATTTACAGCAAATGAAGATAAAAGTGTGAAGAAAACTGATGCAGTGTAAGGGGCTGGAAAGTGATGGGAACCCCCCCATGCCTGCCCTTGTAGCCTTACATGCTCCTTTGAATGACAGAGGCCTCTCTACATTTAAATTCTACAATAAGGACAATGTGGGGGTGCGGTAGGAATACTCTCTCCGGGGGAGAGTACAACTGGCAGTGTAAATAAGCTTACACGCCCCCTCCCCATGGCTTCCCTGCCATGGCATGCAGAAAGCTGGGGCAGGGCCCCCTAGGAGAACAACCCCAAGCTTTCCTCTGGAGTGCAGCCCTGGGAGGATGAGGCATCAATATGACTACAGGGAAAAGATGGTGAGTCACCCTGCTCCATCCTGTCACTGCATCAGAACTCTCATTCCATCACCGCTCAGTTCCCAAGGTCTGAGAGAAGGCCATCGCCCCCATTCCTTGCATCCCGTGGGCAGCCTAGGACTGAATGCTGCTGCTGCTGCTAAGTCGCATCAGGCGTGTCCGACTCTGTGCGACCCCATAGACGGCAATCCACCAGGCTCCCCCGTCCCTGGGATTCTCCAGGCAAGAACACTGGAGTGGGTTGCCATTTCTGTCTCCAATGCATGAAAGTGAAAAGTGAAAGTAAAGTCGCTTAGTCGTGCCCGACTCTTAGCAACCCAATGGACTGCAGCCTACCAGGCTCCTCCATCCATGGGATTTTCCAGGCAAGAGTACTGGAGTGGGTTGCCATTGCCTTCTCCGAGGATTGAATGAAAGCTGGCTTTTCAAACCTATGGTAATTGGGATGAAGGCTGCAGCTGGATTCCTCCCACCTCTAATGCCTTCAGGGAGTGGTCCACTGTAGCCTGGCCAAAGGAGAGCACAGATCTCTGACCTCAGCAAAGAATGGAAACCTCAAATGCTCAGACCAGAGGATGATTCTGTAAGAATAGCAGGCCAAGACAAAGGTAGGGCTCAAAGCATGAGAAGAGTTACATGCCTTCCATGAAGATAGGTCTCTAGGCCTTTGTACGCAGTGAAGGAGGGATGGAGGCAAAGCTTTGGACTTGGTCAGACTTGGGGCTGGATCCTGGATCCACAGGCCTCTGTTGTCTGGTTTAAACTATCCCCTTCTGGGATATAGTGTCCTCACTGGTAGAATGGGCCACCCACACCTTATTCATAGACTTGTTGTGAGGATTAAAGAAAAATGTAAATGGATAAGTCCAGGCATTGGGAAAGGAACCTGGCACTGAGTTAATGACCATAAATGTCCTTGTCTGGAATTTCACTTAAGCAGGACTATGTCCTCATTTATTTGAAGCCTGAAGAATTTAGGGGTGAATAGCATGGCTGTAATTTACTTTTAAAATTCAAAAAATATTGTGAGGTAAATAGTATCTTTTCTGCAGAGTCTCTAGCCAATACACTTATCCACTTGTATTCAAAATCTAGGTAACGTCCTTCACTGTCTTGGCTTAAAAACCATCTACTTGCCAACAATGCTTTATTTTTATCTCCAAGCCAGACCTCTCTTAGGAACTTTAGACTCACATATTCAACTGCTAATTTGACATCTAAGAGCGTGCATATCCCAAACAAAATGCTTGATTCCACATCCCAACCCTACCCCCACAACCTGGTACCCAGCCCAGCCCTGCCCCACCTTTTCCATGTCAGTAAATTACACCACGATTCACCCAGATACCTCAGCCAGAAACCTCCATCCCTCCTCCTCCTCCATGCCCCTCAGCCAACCCATCAGCATTCCCAGCTGATCTTAACCAGGATTTTCCTAATCCAGCCCCTCCCCACCACCTCCACTGCCACTTTCAACTGGATCACACCAGCAGCCTGTGAAATTAATCTCCCAGCTCCCACTCCTGTGCACTGTAATCCATTCCCTGCATGGCCAGCACTCTCTTTTTAAAGCACAAACCAAGTCTTGTCATTTGCCCTCTTAAAACTATCAGTAACTTCCCTTGTACATAGAGTCAAATCTAAACACCTCCCCGCAACCCGCCAGACTGGGAGTGTGTACCATCTTCTTTTCCACCTTTCTCCCCCTCCTTCCCTTGTCCATCTTTCTGCTTTTCTCACAGCACTCCAAACACACCACCCTCCAGATACATCGCCCTCCTTTCCATTTCTTTGACAAACCAATCCCCTTCCCCTCTGGCCTTTCCGCTAGGCTGTTTCCTCCAGCTTGAATTCTCTCTCCCTTTCTCTTCCCATACCCAGTTCCTTCACATCCTTCAGGTCTCAGCTTACATTTGACCTCTCTGAGTATCCTTTTGTGACACCCCAAGTTCCAAATAGGCCCCTCAGTCATTCTCATAGCACATGGCTCTGCTAACCTTCAGAGAGGGAAGGATTGTCTGTTTCCCAGTGGATATCCAAAGCCTTGCATAGAGCTCATTAAAATTTAATCTCTTAATAAATGAACCAATTAAAAATCACTCTGCCCTTATTCTAAATCCCCATCTCTAGGCCCCACACCTTGCTTCTCAGCCACAGGTATACCGGGCCATTCCTTTTGCCAGGCCCCCGTGGCTTGTTTGTGAGACCCTCACACTTCCACCTCAGCCCAGCACTGCATCAGCCTCCCTGTTACTCTGCCAGCATCCAAGAGCCCTTGAAAGGCAGGTTGGCCAACCTGGGGCATGAAGGGTAGCTACGTTCTGCACACATGTGCATGTGTTCATCACACATTTCTTACTCAGTCTTTTATTTCTCCTGCAACAAATGCGGTCTTTGTTTGCCCATCCAACAACTCAACCCCTGCAAAATGAGACGGTGCCAACACTGAGAGCAGACCACAGGCCCTTGCTTGCCATGTTGGCCCCCTCAGAGGCCTTCTCCTTGCACTTTTTGAGGTGGTTTCCTGTTGTTGCTGAGGTCAGCATTCAGCCCAGCTTTGAACAGGGAAGCCTCACCCATCCCAGGGCGACTCTGGCTTTCTTATCAGACTCTGCCCTAATGGGAAGTGAATGCTGCAATCGCGGGGCGCACTCCGAGGTCACAATTACGTAAGGATTATTAATGAAGCAACGATGTCAAAATTGTGTGAAATCAAACTCAGATTTAAGTACTTAAAATAAACAGATATAAAGTAACAGATGTCCCGTTTTGTTCTCAGATGATTTCATCCCTTGTTAAAAATAAATGTCTGGCTTGAAAGGAGAAAAAAAAGAAAAGGGGAACTTTACTTCCATGTTAAAAATTAATTGAATCCAGAGGTTGGTAAAGCAACTAAGTGGTGTGGGTTTTTGGTGTTTTTTTTTTTTTTTATTTTTTATTAAGGCAAAGACATATTTGTGTTGATTTTTATTTCAGCGAGTAATAAATTCATCGCATAGGCCCAACTTTGATAGACCAAGCTCACGTCCTTTGAAACCCAAAGGGAAAATTTCTCCATAGTTATTATGTAGATAAGAATGGGGCCCAGTGTATCCATCTGAGGAGAATTTAGTTCCATGCTTAACCCCAAAGGATGCAACAGCAGAAGCTTCAAATACCACAAGTCCTGATTGTCATGCTTGCAGCCATCAGAAACCCATGGAGGTGGACTTGCCTTGGAATTTCAGTGTGGAATTCCCAGAGAAGACGCCTACTGAAATTAGTAATGGGAAAGGCAAATTAGGTCATCTTGTCCGTCCCCCTGCCAGCTTCCTACACTGTGGTTAATTTTCTCCTCCTTTGATCAGATACATTTTAAATGTTTCAAGAGATGGAAATTGCACCAGTTGGCTCCCTCTAGAGTTCCACAGTCTACTGAAGTAACAGGACTCGATTTTCTGCCTGTGAGACTCAGTGGGAATTTTTCCAAGCGTGGAAGGTTGTTTGTGAACTGGGGGCTGCCTTTACCTCCCCCAAATGTCTCTTCCTCGTTCTGTTTATGGCCCAATTCAGAGGATTTAGAAATCCGGAGAAATGTTCATCTGTCCAAAATCACAAAATGGCCCCGGGAACATTCAAAGGAAATAATTTATTTGTAGATTCTGAGGAAAAAACACAAGGGGATTGGTATTGATGCCCTTGAATAAAAGATGGAGCAGCTCATAGCCCCGATGCTGGCTGGCTGTGCAGGAGAGTTGCGTGTAGCACCATTTATTGAAGGGGATAAATAATCCAGATAAGAAACCATATGTTTCCAGGCAGAAAATACATGTTACTAAACTGTTGCCACTTTGAAAAGTGAAAATACTTGGTTTTTCAATCGGTTAAAATTATCTCGCCTGTATTTCCAGTCCCCATCTCTGAACCCCCTTGCCTGAACAAATCGACATTAGATTAGAAATGAGAAGCAAAGAATGGGGTAGTGGCGACAGTTGCACAGCACTGTCAGTGTGTTTAATGGCTCTGACGCGTACGCTTAGAAATGGTTGAAGTGTTCTTTTTAAAAGGGAGGGAGGTAAAAAAAATGAAGCCTTTCTGGTGTGTCCTAGGTAAGGAGTGGACAGTTTATGCAATAGGTAGAGTGGGCGGGAGGGGTGGGTGGGGTCTAGTTTTGCTCAGACTTGCTTCATTTCTCTGCACTTGACTCTGCAGCTTCTGCACAGACTGAGGGTGGGCCAAGATGTCCCCGAAGTGTCCCCAGACCCAGCACGTGCCTGCTTTGTGGCAGATACTGCTGTTGCCAGCTCCCCAGTCATTCTCCTTTCCTACAATAGAACCTCACTTGGGTTTTGAGTGTCGCTTTGCTGAACCATTAAAAATAAATAAAAGCTCACTTACTGCCTCCCTTGCATGGTGACTGGCTGTGTGACTTAGCTCTGACCGATGAGATGCAGGCAGCATCCCCAGGGAGGTAGCCATCCATGTCCTACTCTGTGTCCCTTTGCCTTCCACCTTCTTCCTTTTGCTCCTTTGTGGTTGTGATGCTCGAAGGAGCAGCAGCATCCAGCAACTATAGGGATAACGCAGAAAGGGAGAAGGCAGGTGGCGGCGTTTCAAAGTTGCCCTTCAAGCCCTTGTAGGGGCAGAAAATGCTCCCTTCTTCACTTCTAGATTCTTTGGATGCTCTTATAATTAAGTTGACAAAAAACGGATTAATAGAAAAAAAATTTAATTCCATATGTCCAGAAGTTCCAAGGATATGAGACTCAAGACCAAGTCAGGCAGTTGAGCTTATGTGCACCCTCAGCTAAGAAATGGGATAGAGGTCAGGGGCTTCAAGTAAGGGTGGCGGGAGGACAATTCACAGAACAATGAGATGAGCAGATGTTTGGTAATTAGAAATTTGCCATGCCATGCAGATATGCCTTTCAGATAAAAACGTTATCTCTGGTAATAATCTTTTTTTTTTTTTTGGTACAGTTCCCTATCTAAATTCTTCAAGGTAGTTAAGGGAGAAGTAAAAGTTTTTCCTGAGTCTCTAGGTCTTGATTGCCTTCAGCTCAAAATAATTCACATGCCAAAGTGGCATATTTTGGGATAGCATGTTTTGCTGCCCTTCATCCTGGGCAAATCAACACTCATGTGTGTGTGTGTGTGTGTGTGTGAAAGAGATGTATATGTTTTTCGTATAACAAATAAACACTTTCCCTTGTTTAAGCCAGGGCAATAGGGTTCTCTGTGATAGCCAAATGAATTCTTAACTGATACAAGTTCTATGTCACGTCCTTTGAAATTCCACATTACGCGCTCCTTTGAATTAAGTGCTGAAGGCCAGTGTTAAAACACAAATGCTCGTTGAGAGAAGAACATTTTAAGTTGTAACAAGCCATTGACATCTTACTGAAAGTGAGTTCATCAAAATAGCTCTCTGGTGCAGTAGCAGGGGGCTGAAGGATAGGCAGGGAGGCAGGTGGGCTTTGATGGAGGGAGGGGGTCCTATTCCCACTGGGCCACTCTAGTGACAGTCCTGGGGCCTTGGGGGAGGTGGGCAGTGCTTGAAGGAAGATGAAGGACTGGAAAGAATACGGAAAGGACCAAAAGTGGCCTTGAATTCATCTTCTGAAGAGAACACTTCAACCCTGAACAGCATCGGAACTACCCTCAGACATCTACAGGGGAGATGGGAGAGCTGCATAAATATTGTCTGCAGAGTTTAGACTTCAACAGGAGATAACTCTGATTACAGTTTCTTTTCTCAGGGAAAAGGTATGTCCCTCCCCTGTTGCCATCTCTTCACGCCTACCCCACTTTAAGAGCCTGCTCAAAGCCTAGAGCCTGCCAGGACCCCTGCCCTTCCCCGGGACACTGACGGCAGGCCTGTGCTGGCTTCCCAGCCCTTTCCTCCCAGCTGCGTGAGTAGGAATCTCAGCCTCTCCCAGTGGAATGTCCCCTTTGGCTGGGCTGCCTTTTTTGTTTGTCTTAGTGTCTCTCGCAGTGCCTTATGCCTGGTGGCCTTTTTTTAAGCTAACATTTGTTGAGTGCTCATGGTAAACTTGGCTTCCCTGGTAGCTCAGTTTTAAAGAATCTGCCTGCAATGTAGGGAACCCCGGTTTGATTCCTGGGTTGGGAAGATCCGCTGGAGAAGGATAGGCTTCCCACTCCAGTATTCTTGGGCCTCCCTTGTGGCTCAGCTGGAAAAGAATCTGCCTGCAGTGTGGGAGACCTGGGTTCAGTCCCTGGGTTGGGAAGATCCCCTGGAGAAGGGAAAGGCTACCCACTCCAGTATTCTGCCCTGGAGAATTCCATGGACTGTGTAGTCCATGGGGTCGCAAAGAGTCAGACACGGCTGAGTGACTTTCGCTTTCATGGTAGGCCAGGCACCTTTCTAAGCCATTTACGGGAACTCTTCCTTCAGTCCCCAGTCCCTGGTCCAGCCCCACCCCCAGCCAGGCCCTCAGTGTTGGCCTGGCAGAGAAGAGGCCTGTGTATTAACCCTGGGTCTGTTCATCCCACCCCCTCCTCTTCTCTCAAACCCTCACTCACGTTAACCTCCCTGCTTTCCCACCAACAGAGCCAGGCCCTTAGCTGTTCTACTGCTAAAAGATATACCATCCCTATAAAGCTTTTAGTGGAGGAAATTACTTCATCAGGCTCAAGTCAAGAGGTAAGAAAACAAGGGTCCTGGAAAAAGAGCATTTAAAGAAGACAGCCCACTAAAATCAGTCCCAGACAGCACAGGGGAGGAAGATCCCAACACTGTGAGCCTCGGTCGTGCCCGACTCTGCAAGCCTATAGACTGTAGCCCACCAGTCTCCTCTGTCCATGGGATTCTCCAAGCAAGAATACCGGAGTGGGTTGCCCTGCCCTCCTCCAGGGGATCTTCCTAACCCAGGGATCAAACCTGCCTCTCCTATGTCTCCTGCATTGGCAGGAGGGCTGTTTACCACTAGCAACCTGGGAAGCCCTGGTGAGTCTCTAAACCACCTCAATATAATAATCTGACAGGGGAGCAGGCTTGCTCTTGAGGTGTAGAGTTAAATACAGGAATTTTAGGCATAGGTAGCCCTGTTTTATGTCCCTGTTCTGCCCCCACCTTGCTGTGTGATCCTGGGCCAGTCACTTAGTGTCTCTCAACCTCAGTTTTCTCATCCGTAAAACAGGAGCATAGTTCTATTATAATAGCTCACATCTCCTATGTTGCTATGAGAATTCAGTGAAAGAATCCGTATGAAACACTTTCAGTGGTTCATCAGGGGAGATTTAATACCAGAGATTACTGGGGTTTAGGATGGGCTGTTGGAGCAAAACTAGGGAGACAGTGTTACCCAGAGAGAGGTTAGTAACTGCAGGAAGACCCTACCCCTTGAGACAGGAGCGAAAGAGGAGAGGGGGTTACCCTTGCTCACAAGCACTGTCTCATGAGGCCACCGCTGCCCCTTCTGCTGGAGCCTGCACCGCTGCTGCAGTGAGGAAGCAGAAGTCTGGGCCCTTGCAGACACTGCAGGACCCCAGTAAACCCAGGGGTGCTGCTGCTCGCCAACCAGGCACGGCAGCCTGCGGTCACCTGAACCAGGCAAGTAACTAGTTACAATATTGATATCATGACTTCTCCCAAGTCTCTGTGAGGGCTTCCCATGATAGAACCTAACCCAAGCTAGCAAGGAAGTCCGGGAAATGTAAGTTTCAGGTTTCTGAATCCTGGATACAGAGGAGAAAATACAAGAGTGTGTAGGAAGCTAAGAACCAACTAAGAAATCACCAACACTGAGGTTACACAATCTGAGCACTTGATTATGTTAATTATCATCATCGTCATCCTTTTTTAAATTTTAATTTCTGCAACAAACAAGTAGTGGGACCTCAATCATGTTATTTCATCTCTCTAGGCTTCCCTGGTGGCTCAGATGGTAAAGAATCTGCCTGCCAATGTAGGAGACCAGAGTTCAGTCCCTGGGTCTGAAAGAGCCCGGGGTGAAGGGAATGGCTACCCACTCCGGGATTCTTGCTGGGAGAATTCCACGGACAGAGGAGCCGGGTGGACTGGTCAGGGTCACCAAGAGTCAGACATGACTGAGCAACTAACTGACTAACCAGGCTTTTATTTCTTTATCTTTAAAGCGAACAATTTGGGCTGGACAAGTAATGGGTCCCTCCCAACAAACAATGTTCTTCTTTCCCTCGTGTATCCAATCAGTAAACATTTTGCTGAGGTCCCAAGTGTGAACTGAGCACTGAGGTAAAATCAGCAAGACTGGGTTTGAACTAAAGGTCACTTGTAGTGACAGAGACAAACAAATGCGTAATCTCGAACTCATCCAGCTAGTTAAGGGCAAAACAAACTGACTTCCAGGCGAGTGCTCTTTCCTGTTTATCTCCTTACTTCCCTAACTGATCTAATAAATTCCATATAGAAGAATTTCTTGTTCTGGCTCTCGATGTGCACAGAACCAATAGTCCTTTCTCTGATAAGCTCCATTTCCCATTGTCCATCATCTACCTCCTCCCTGACCTGTACCCCAATATCAACCTGTCAAGGATGTAGCAGACAGGTGAGCTGCAGAGTGGGTCATCTGCCTGGGGTCCTGGTCAGCACCTGCGGAGCTCTCAGAGTAATAAGGGGTGTAAAAATATGAATGCTCTGGGTGTCCGTGATTTCCCTGTTTGCCCCCTCTGTCATTGTGCTGCCCACAGATTTCCCACTATTGCTGATGACCCTGATGTGGAGTAGGAGACCCTGTGGATTCCATCTCTTCCTCCTGCTCACTCTGAATGCATTTCAGATATTGCCGTGGAAACGTCAATTCCCCAAGCCAAGAAGACCCTGTTTCCCAGAAGCTGCTTCTACAGACTCTAGAATATAGATGAGCCTGGCCCAATCACACACTATATCTTGACCCAGTGGATTTGCAGCATACCTGCATTGGAGGTAAATCGATTGGTGCTGCTTAATCCTGGCTACTACCAGGCAGGTTCTCCCTACTCATTGAAGCTTAGTAGCAACAAGCCCTTCACTGTAAAGAGAATTTTTTGTCCTCTCACTTGGGACTAAAGGTCAAAGTTTAAATCTATATTTAATGCCATTTTCTGAAAACTGGATTTGTGATTCCCTTTATGTTGGTATTACATATCTTAAGGGATTTCAAGGGGAGAAATCTGGGAAGCCCAGTTTCTGAGAATGACCTTTACTTTAAATGTGTAAATAGGATGGAGCTTGTATTTCTGCTTTTTAAACCTTTTAATTGTGCTTCCAAAGACAATTCCGGAAAGCAGGGGCTGTGCTGAGTGGTTACCTGGAAGCCACTTTGAAAAGAAGAGACTCAGATTTTTGTCTTATACAGAAAGGCCAAAGGTTAATGGCTCCTGCTCTGTTGGCCTGCTAGGGACAGTCTCTTTTGAAGCTTTGTACCTTGAGCTATGGTGATCCCATATTAGAATATGCAAATAGTACGGCCTTTAACTGCCTCGGAAAAGGGAAAGTTCAAATTTACTTAATTCTATTTTTCCTCTGAATTTTATAAAACATTATTGAAGTGGTATCAGAATATCATTCAGAATGTCAGTTTTAGAATATTTCAAATATTTACCTAAAGTTTTTTTTAAAGGGCCGCTTTCACTGTCTGAATGTGGCACTAAAGGCAGTTATAAAATTGACTTTCCTTGCACTTCATAAGCTCAGACTTGCATGTTTAAAAAGTAGTGATGGGAATTTCTCAGTTTGCAAACAGCCTCTGGGCATGGCCAGATAGATAGATACATAGATAGACAGGAAGAAATAATTCTAATATTTAATAAATATACCACGATAAGCTTATTTAAAAAAAAAAAGTTGATCCTCATGTTATTATCACGTAATCTCCAGTACTTCCGACTCCTAAAATTTGGAGCTTGTTATTTTGAAGCTAGATGTGATTTGTCCTCCATGGTCTCTGTACAGTCAGGCCACCCAGCATGGCTGTCCTCTTGCTATCTGTCCATCACCTGCTCCACCAGTACCTGCTTCACCTGACCCTACTCACAGGACAGACCTTCCTAAATAGCTGCCCCCACCCTGGCTAGTGATTGCTCCAACTTTTAGATCAAAACATCTCCACCTGTTATCAATGTGGTGGTGAAGGGCATGGCTCTCTGCTGGTTTCCCTGGTAACTGATGAGCCCACCTGATGTCAATTCCCCCTGGAACCTCCCCTTCCTCCAGGGAGCAGAGACTGCCACCCTGGCCTGCCCCGTCATCTGCTTCACACTTCAGGGTGTCGCTCTAGAACCTGGTTCAGACATGTAAGTCCCCCACTCATTGAACCACTGATTGCTGTGTCACCAACTCTGGGCCCTTTCTTTGGTCTTGAAGCTGGGCAAGCACAGGGCTCATAGGCTTGTGGGGTGAAGCCCAAAAAGTAGCGGAACAGCCAGGAGACTGAGGAAACTCCAGTGAGCACCGACATGTTGGGAAATAAGGACGGGGTTTGGGAAGTTAAGGGGACCCTACACTAACACGTGGGCCTGAAAGTTGCAGGGGTGATCCTGGGGTGGCCGTTCACTTGCATATGGGGCACAGAGGTTCTGGGGTGATCCCGAAAGTTGTGGGGAAATCCTGCATGGCCGTCCACTAGTATGCAGGAACCTGGGGTCGATGCGCCAAGAGAGTTCAGAGAACTCGTAGAAAATCCTAAGGCTGTTGGCCAGAGCTCTGGGCTGGCCACTGGTTTTTACATAAAGAAAGACCACAGAGGCTAACTGCCGAGGCAAAGGTTAAAATGCTGATTCTTGTTCCTCTGAAAGTGAAGCATGTGAATGTGAGTGAATATGTATTATTGTCTATTACTGTTATTTGTTTAAACCAAATTGGCTATCTAGAAATGGAAAAGAAATCCCTGAAAATGTCCAAGATGGGACTCTTGACATTGTGAAACTGGTTTTTATTACCGATAAAGGAATTTAGCTTTCTAGAAGGAATGGGTGTTTCTCTTCTTGTGCCTTTGAAATGCAAATGATCTAGCTGGGCTCTCAGGAACTTTCATCAAATCCCTATGAGTGAAGGGGGAAAAAGGAGGCTTTTTCAACTCTCGAAGGAAAATTGTGAGATCTCTGTGTCTGTAAAGATACCTGTATATCTATGTGTACCTTACAAACCTGAGGTGTCTCTGCCTTCAAATGACTTTGCCAAGATCAGTTTGTGGATGAGCTCTGTTTCCCTGGGTTAAAAAAAAAAAGTGTGACGCCAAAAACTCTGCCTCAGTGCACCAGCACCAAATCAAATCTCAGAGACAGAATTCTGAGTGAAGTAAAAAAGAATACAGTCATTGCTTTACCAGGCAAAGGGGGACAGAACAGGTTCATGCCATCAAAATTGTGTGTCCCAAGGACTTGGGTGGTGGTCCAGTCGTTAAGGCTTCATCTTCCAATGCAGGGGGTGAGGGTTCAATCCGTGGTCAGGGAGCTAAGATTCCACATGCCTCATGGTCAAAGAACCAGAACATGAAAAAAAAGCAATATTATAACAAATTCAATAAAGAATTTTTTTAGAAAAAAAAATTGTGTGTCCCAACCCAGGGGATTTGGCGAGGAGTCTTATGATGAGCATGGTTCAATGGTGGGGTTGCCGATAACAATCAAGTTATGTGCAGGACCTGCAGTCCTTTAATCTGGCTTTAGATGGTCTACTGATGAGTTTCTGTGGTTCTTGAGGTTTTCAAACTGTGACCTTCTCTCTGGACTAAAGAATGCTTCAACAGGTAGTAGTAGTTGTTGTTGTTCAGTCGCTCAGTCATGTGTCCAACTCTTTTCGACCCATGGACTGCAGCACGCCAGGCTTCCCTGTCCTTCTCCATCTCCCAAAGTTTGCTTAACCTCATGTCCACCGAGTCCTTGATGCCATCTAACTATCTCATCCTCTGTGGTCCCCTTCTCCTCCTGCCTTCAATCTTTCCCAGCATCAGGGTCTTTTCCAGTGAGTGGGCTCTTCTCATCAGGTGGCCAAAGTAATGGAGCTTCAGCTTCATCAAGTTCAAAGATATTGGTACAGTTTATCCCTTGGGGCAAAACAGGACTCTGTCCCAAGCCTGCACTATTGTTTCTTGACTGCTGCTTTCTTGACTGCCGCTCCCTTATCTCTGCATCCCTTCCCTTCCCTGAGTAGCAACTGTTTGAACCTGCCCTGTGGAACTCAGGGAAAGTCATGGAGGCTGAGGCCTATTCCCTACAAAAAAAGAAATGGGGGACACAGAAAGGTTTCCATGCCCAGGAGCCCTGCAGGGCCCTGCTCAGTTTCAAGTGCTAACACAAATTCTGAGAATTCATTCCTGAAGCTGGGAAAGTATAGGGCTTATAGGCCTGTGGAGTGCAGCCCAATGTCATATGGAAAGGAGGGTGGCTCCCAAATTAGATTTTTCATTACTCAGCAATGTAACAAAATCTAGCCGTAGGAAGTTGTTTCTCTGGGTCCTTCCAGATGGTTCTGCCCCCATCATTCCTACGGCTGACTTGCCCACCCATCTCCAGGTGCTTTCTGCGCAGTATCTATCCGTGATGCCCTGTCAGGGGTGCTTTTGTACGGATGAGGCCCAGGAAAGGGCACACCTTGCCCCAGTGCAATTCAGAAGTGGCAGGACCAGGGTTTAACTGCTAGCCCATCTGACCCAGAACCCACACCCTCCCCTTGACTCCACTCTGCTCCAAAATGAAGTTCACTGGGCTCTCTCCTCTGAAAAAAAAGAAAAAAGAAAAACTTTTGTTTTATAAAGAGAACCATTTCTTCCCTTTCATCCATACCTGTCGCTCAAGTGCCTCCTCCCAGCCCCCTGCTTCCTTCCTCAGAAAGCAAAGTCACAGACAGGTTGAGGCAGAAATGTGCTGGTGTTTCAGCCACTTTAATAACCAGATCAGGTGTCTTTGTGGTCAGCTAGTAGCTAGCCAGATGGAACAAAGCTGTATATGTCTGGGGCTAATGTGTTCATAGGTTATAGCCACAGTGAGCTTCAATTCTCCAAGACACATCTAAATATTCACTTTATGCTTGCCCCAAACTTTCCCCTGCTTCCTGTGGTCATTTATGCCTTAACGTTGCTCTCCTGCCAGCAGCCAGCAACTTGCAGCTCCTGAATAGCCCCTTAGGGAGATGGCAACTCTCCTGCCTCAGTCCCTTCTTCATTTTCCTGGTTGCTCTTTGTTTCTTCATTCTTGCAGCTGGGCTCCTCCCATTGTCTCCCCACCTTTGTCCCCTGGCCCCCAGATAGCTGTCGCTGAGACCGCTGTTGACCCTGGCCTCTCCAGGACCTGCTCTCCTCCGCCCGACATCCTTTATTTAACTGCGGCTGCCTTAGGCAAAGCTGATTAAACTCGCCTCCTGCACTGCCACGCTCCTTCCCCGGGGCTTTGTGCCACCTCTGGCTTTCTTCTTACCTCTCCTGTGATCTTTTACCTTCTGTTCTCCCAGCTCCCTTCAATTCTGCCTCTGCACTTTGTTTCTGTCTGACCCCCTCTGTCCCTTCACTTTTAACTGTAGCAGACTCAAGGGAATGTCTTTAAAAAAAAAAAAAAGAAAGAAAAGAAACCTGAAACACTATCTTCCCTCTATTCCCTGCCATCTCTCTCCCAGCTCCTCCTTTCTCTTTTAAGGCAAGTTGCCACCATATCAAACTAAAATCGAGTTTTATTGTTTTTGCCTCAGGCCCTTTCCTCTCTCATTCCTAATTCCTAAACTCCAAGCCTAAAGTACTCCTACAGTGTCTCAGATTGAGACCCTCTTTTCCTTTTTTCCAAAGATCTCCAGAAATCAGTCTTCGGCTCCATCCTCAGCAGAAATGTCTTCATTCAGGGTCTGTGTGGTACACCTCGGCTAATGAAATTCTTGGCTTTTCATCATGTAGCCCAAGACAGAAACCAAGACCGCCACCTTCGAGGCCCTCTTGAATGGCTAGTACAGATGTAAACACCAGAGAGGTGTCTTGTTCACGGCAGGCATGTAATAAATACTGACGCAGCAGAGAACTAGGTAGGATTGTGGTTTCTGGAGTCAGGCAGATGAAGGTTCCAGTCCTGCTGGATTCCTTAAGATCTCCCCATTCCTTCCTCTGTGAAGGATAAATTATAATGCCTGCCTACTTTATGTGCTTGTCGTAAGGATTGAGTGACATAATGTGTACAAAATTTGAGCCCTAAGTCTGGTACAAAATACCGTTCAAAAACATTAGTTGTTATTAATAGACAAGGAACAAATTCCATGAGCCAGAATTGTAGCTTCTTACAGCTTAACTTCTGACTCTAATTTTTAAAAAAATTAAAAATCTCAGCTTATTGCTAGGTTTAATTGACTAAAAGTGGTTCCCACTGTGTCTTAGGCCTGTTTCTAGTTCTTATATGTAATACACATTTGGAGTATGAGCAGTTCAGCATGAATCAGGCAGCCCCCACCCGAGCTTTACCTAAAAATCCCACAACTCACCTTGTCACTTTCCACTGGTATCCCGTCAGAGAGCTTTGAGGTCCCTAGGCTTCCCTGGTAGCTCAGCCAGTAAAGAATCTGACTGCAGTACAGGAGACCTGGGTTCGATCCCGGGGTTGAGAAAATCTCCTGGAGAAGGGAATGGCAATCCACTCCAGTATTCTTGCCTGGAAAATTCCATGGACAGAGAGTTTGGTGGGTTACAGTTCATGGGGTCACAGAGTCTGACATGACAGAGCGACTAATACTTCAGGGGTCACTTGGGGGAACAAGTTTATGCCTTAGGAAAGAATTGTTTTCACTTGCTTGACCACCCACCCCCAACCCAGCCCTGTGCATTATATGTCGCTTAAGACAGTCACAGGAAAGGCATGGACACAATTCTTCCACAGGAGAGGTTGTACTCTTTCAACTCTTTTAATTAAATTGGCCAGTAAATTCAATAAGCATTTTAAAGAAGGATCAATGCAATCAAAGAAGCAAGGAACTCAGCGTAGCCACAGGTTTGGGGTTTGTGTGTGTGTGACTTGTGGCTGAGCCGCTATTGCAGTGGACACAGAATGGGAGCATCTGGATTCCATCAACTTCCTTTAAAGCACTTGCAAGTAAGTTGCCTTGACCAAGGGGCTAAGAAGTCGGCCTTTCACTACCTTCTCAACAAATGATAATTTTTTTCATCAGCCCTGTTAAAGTCAATGTCTGAAGCCAAAGTGTTCACCATTATTCCCAGAAAAGAAAAGGGAGCCCAGTGCTGTTGCTTGAGCCAAGAACCGGCCGCTAAGACTTGGAGCTCTTAGTTCTGTTGCATGGTCAAGGCTCTATGAAGACGCTCGGCTTCCTCTCCCTCACCTTCTGCATCTATGAAATAGGAGTGAGTGAGGTCTAGAATGGCCAGAGACTCAAGGAGAAACAGGCATCAGTGAGGCCCTATGTGAAATGTTTGGTGAGATTCTTGGGTAAAGAATTACCAGGGATTACATATGTGCTTGCCCACTTCCAGATTTACCAAATCTGTTATGTTAATGCATAGTCACATTCAAGGAGAGCAAGTCCAAATTGTATTACAAGGAAGGACTTTAAGTGCGGCCAGTTTGGGAAAGCTGCTCTGACCATCTGGGCTCATCCTACTTGCTCTTCCAATTTAGGCATTAGTCTCTGTGTGTGATGGGTACCCCAGGCCTGCAGTCTCAGGGTCACCCACTCCTCGCTGCCCACCGCTTCCTGCAGCTTTGTGCTGTGTCCTCCAATCTTATTTCACAATAAAAGATCACAAGGCTGCCTTTTTGCTGTTAAGTCTCAAATACCCCTGATGTTAATCCTTGGAGGCTACACAAGAGTGTCATTTTTTCAATGCCATCCTCTATTCCTATCAGTGGGTCATCTAAGCTCAAGAATATACACACCATACACTTCCAAAAATGGACTCCATGAAGCCATTTTTCCTTTGAATGAGGGAGTAAGATGCCTCCCAAAATGTATTGGTTTTTTTTTTCCCTTAACTGACATTTTTGTGAAGAAGTTATGTAGCATTTGCCCTGCTCTCAGATTGTCTCATGCAGTGAGCCATGTTATAGAGATAGCCTTTCCCAAATATCCTCCCACACCTCATGCATCCCCTCTGAAAAAAGCAAAGATGTGTGTGCTAGACTTTGGGGAATGAAAATGGTTCAAGGCCCCCACCCACTCAGAAGGCACCTGGTCTTCCAGCTCCCCAAACCTCATCCTTACTCCCCTTAACATTTTTTCTTTGTCCTGTTTCTTAAAGGAGCCAATTCAGTGCATGTGTGAAGCTGGTCTCCAGGGAGAAGCATTCTCTCTCTAGTGAACCCAACTAGGAGGGGGAAGCCAGACAGGGTCATGTCCCCCCATCCCCTTGGTGGAACCAAGCTAGCAGTCAGCTTGGAATGTCTGCGGAAGAGGACTCTGGCAGCCAATCTAATTGCACAACCCCGCAACTCCCCTGAGCCATGAGTCACCCGCCTGCTGTGAACCCACAGCGCTTTGATGCAGCCCTTCTCAGATCCCTGGGCCTGCTGCTCTCATGCCTGTCTAGCCCATTTCCCTGTGAGTCCAGGCAGGCAGCATTAAATGCTTTTCGCTGTGTCCCTCTGTGCCTAGCACTGTGCCTGATGCTTTGGAAGCCTTCACTAATTGTCTGTCAGATGAACAAACACAGATAAAATATCAGTTGACAATTAACCCACTTCAAAGGATACGGAACTCTATTTCTGGAAACTGTATTGAAGTAATTGGTTCACAGCTTAAATTACTAAAAGTGCTTACTGGATAAAGGAGTGACTTTCTTGGCACACTTTATAACAAGTGGCACATCTTTGACCAGTCACCAGAAATGTGAGTTTACCCCTCCAGTGTATATTGAGATCCATCTGTGCACCCACGATTGTTTAGCACATGGGAAAGGGGAAGACAGAAAGGGAGACATAATGGAAAGGGAGACCTCAGCCTTGTCCTCAAGAACATCTTAATCCTAATGAAGAGGGGCAGATTCAGAAAACTCTTTGCAGAATCCTTCTGATATTTCAAGCTGGTCTCAGATCCCCAGACAAACTTGCTGTGATTTAGACATTGCTCAGCCAGCCAGATTGGTTCTGGTCACAGTGTCTCAAGAGCTCATCATGTCACGATGTTCTATGGTCACATCACTAAAATATTCAGACAGGCGTTCAACCATTATGAAGCCAAACCAGTGTCTGTGGGGAGATGAGTGGTTCCCATGTAATCCCAAGTCTGAAAGCAGGAAAAGCAAATGGAAAACTTCATCAGACATACCAACTGAAGGAGGAGGAGATGTGCCAGCCTCCTCCATCAGAGCTGTGGTCTCTTCCTTCTGTCTGTCTAGATCCCCTAACCATCTCTTAAAAGGAGAGTGTGGCTAAGTTGTTTTGATGGCACCTATTTCCAACTCCCTTTTCTTTCACAGTCCTCCACTCTAGAGGCTGGAGAAACTATCATTTTTGTCAGCCTGCATTATGAGGAAGGGTGGTCATTTGATCTTTGTGGCCAAGAGATGAAAGTCTTCTAGAGGCTTCTGAGAGTGCTTCTGCTTTCCTGACACTACCCCCATTCAACCCCCAACTTTCTGTCTTTTATAAATTTATTATTTATTTGGCTGCACCAGGTCTTGGTCGTGGCACACAGGATCTTTAGTTGCATCTTGTGGGATCTAGTTTCCCGACTAGGGATCCAACTTGGGCCCCTTGCTTTGGAAGCATGGAGTTTTAGCCGATGGACCACCAGGAAAGTCCCCTACTTTCTGTCTTGAATACAGATATGATGCTTCATGTTGGACAGTCTTTTTGTAAATGTAAGAAATAGATGAAGAGAAACATCAGTCTCGACCCTTGAACCACAAAGCAACCTTCAGACTTCTTATGTGAGAAAAAAAAATTGACTTTTGTTAAAGGCACGGTTAGATTTCCTGTTACTTGCAACTAAATACGTTCCTAACTGGATTAAAATTTTAAATGTGTTTCTAAATTTTCATGAGGAATAATCAACAAAACATTAACAGTGAACAACAACTGGGAAAGAGGAAAATGGTAACAGAGAGGCTGGTCTCTCTGGGAGGCATTTACGAAAGAAGAGCCCATTGTGGCTGTTAGTGGATATGCAAGGGGGGCCTTTTCTTGTTTCCCAGTTAATACACCATGGAAACTTTTTTCAGTTTTAATATCTTTTTATTGAAGTAAAGTTGATTTACAATGTTGTGTTGATTTCTGCTGTATAGCAAAGTGATTCAGTTTTTTGTTGTTTAGTCACTAAGTTGTGTTGGAATCTTTGTGACCCCATGGGCTGCAACATTCACACCAGGTTCCTCTGTCCTCCACTATCTCCCAGAATTGCCTCAAATTCATGTCCATTGAGTCAGGGACGCTATCCAATAATCTCTTCCTCTGCTGCCCCCTTCTCCTTTTGCCTTCAGTCTTTCCCAGCATCAGGTTCTTTTTCAGTGAGTGAGCTCTTTGAATCAGGTGGCCAAAGGACTGGAACTTCAGCTTCAGCATCAGTCCTTCCAGTGAATATTCAAGTTTGATTTCTTTTAGGATTGACCAGTTTGATCTTCTTGCTGTCCAGGGGAGTCTCAAGAGTCTTCCAGCACCACAATTTGAAAGCTTCAATTCTTTGCCACTCAACCTTCTTTGTGATCCAACTCTCATATCTATACATGACTACTGGAAAAACCATAGCTTTGACTATATAGACCTTTGTCGGCAAAGCGATGTATCTGCTTTATAATATGCTGTCTAGGTTGTCAGGAGAAGGCAATGTCAACCCACTCCAGTGCTCTCGCCTGGAAAATCCCATGGACGGAGGAGCCTGGTGGGCTGCAGTCCATGGGGTTGCTGAGGGTCGGACACGACTGAGCAACTTCACTTTCACTTTTCACTTTCATTCATTGGAGAAGGAAATGGCAACCCACTCCAGTGTTCTTGCCTGGAGAATCCCAGGGACGGGGGAGCTTGGTGGGCTGCCGTCTATGGGTTTGCACAGAATCAGACACGACTGAAGCGACTTAGCAGCGGCAACGATCTAAGTTTGTCATAGTTTTCCTTCCAAGGAGCAAGATATACATTCTTTTATAATATTTTTTCCATTATGGTTTATCATAGTATATTGAATATAATTCTCTATGCTTTATGAATTTATTGTTTATCCATTCTCTATATAAAGGCTTATGCTTGCTAACCCTGAACTCCCAGTCCACATCCCTTGCTCAACCTTCTCCCCACTGGCAACCGCCAGTCTGTTCTCTATGTCCATATTCTGTTTCTGTTTCATAGATAGGTTTATTTGTGTCATATTTTAGGTTCCACATATAAGTGATATCGTATATTTGATATACGATATCTGTCTGATTTACTTCACTTAGTATGATAATCTCTAGGTCCATCCTTGTTGCTGCAAATGGCATTATTTTGTTCCTTGTTACGGTTGAGTAGTATTCCTGTGTGCGCGTGCGCGCGCGCGCGTGTGTGTGTGTGTGTGTATGTATGTATGTATACCTCATCTTCTTTATCCATTCATCTGTTGATGAACATTTAGATTGTTCCCACGTCTTGGATGTTGTGAATAGTGCTACTCTGAACATATGGGGTGCAGGTATCTTTTTTAATTTTAGTTTTATCTGAATATATGCCCAGGAGCAGATTGCTGGATCATGTGGTAATTCTACTTTAGTTTTCTGAGGAACCTCCATACTATTTTCCATAGTGGTTGCACCAACTTGCAGTCACACTAACTGTGTAGAAGGGTTCCCTTTTCTCCACAACCTCTCCAGCATTTATTATTTGTAGACTTTTTAATGATGGCCATTCTGACCATCATTGTGTAAGATGAGGTGGTACTTCATTTACTTTTGATTTGCATTTCTCTAATAATTAGCGATGGTGAGCATCTTTTAATTTGCCTAATGGCCATCTGTATTCCTTCTTTGGAGAAATGTCTATTTAGGCTTTCTCCCCATTTTTCAATTGGGTTGCTTGTTGTTGTTGAGTTGTATGAGCTTTTTATATATTTTGGAATTTAAGCCCTTATCAGTCACATCAATTGAAATATTTTCTCCCATTCCATCAGCTGTCTTTTCATTTTGTTATGGTTTCCTCTGTGCAAAAACTTTAAGTTTGATTAGATCCCATTTCTTTGTTTGTTTTTCTATTGCCTTGCATAGTGACCTAAGAAAACATTGGTACAAGTTATGTCAAAGACTATTTTGCCTATGATCTCTTCTAGGAGTTTTATGTTTAAATCTTTAAGCCATTTTGAATATTTGTGTGTGTGTGTGTGTGTGTGTGGTGTGAGGGTGTGTTCTAACTTTATTGATTTACATGCAGCTGTCCAACTTTCCCAGCACCACTTGCTAAAGAGACTGTCTTTTTCCCATCATATGTTCTTGAATCCTTTATCAAAGTTAATTAACTGCAGGTGTGTGGGTTTATTTCTGGACTAGGTATTATATTCCATTGATCCATATGTCCGTTTTTGTGCCGATACCAAACTGTTTTGATTCCTGTAGCTTTTTAGTGTTGTCTGATGTCTGGGAGGGTTATGGCTCCTGTTTTGTTCTTTTGCTTCAGGATTACTTTGGCAATTCTGACCTTTGTTGGTTTCATATGAATTTTAGGATTCTTTGTTCTATTTCTGTGAAGAATGCCATGGGTAATTTGATGGAGTTCACATTAAATCTAGGTTGCTTTGGGTAGTGTGGTCATTTTAGCAATATTAATTCTTCCAATCCAAGAGCATGGAATATCCATTCATTTATTTGAATCTTCTTCAATTTCATGGAAACTTTTAAATAATGTTTTTAACAATAAAACCTCAATTAGCCAGCCCATTGTCTTCAAGTATCTAATTATAACTCTCAAATAATCGGCCAACCTCACATCATTGATTACTAATATTTGGATCAATGCTTTCAGGTATTAGAAAGCACTTTTACATATGTCATCTGATATGATCACCACATCCTTCATCAGCTCCATGGATACAGATGTATACAAGCATGCCTGCCTGGTATTAAAAGGGCAATTTTGAATCCTCCAGGAAATAGACCTATTGACTAATTATTTACTGCATGTGAAATATATGCTGGTTTTATGTTTTTAAAAGCTTGTGGTAGTCATTATAGTATGCTGGTCCATAGTACCATTACTTACGATAGCCAAAAAGTAGAAACAAACCCATGTGTCCATCACCTAAAGAATGGATTTTTGAAATTGAGTATTTCATACCACAAGATATTATTTGGCCATTAAAAGTATTTACGTACTGATACATACTACTACATGGATGAACCTTGAAAATATCATGCTCGGTGAAAGAAATTGGACACAAAAGACATATTGTATGACTCTATTCTACTTTTAATTCCATTTATATTAAATGTCCAAGATAGACAAATCCGTAGAGACAAAGTAGATTAATGGTTATCAGGGACTGGACAAAAAGAAGAATGGGAAGTAATGCTCATGCTTATCAGGTTTCTTATCAGTGGTAAAAGTGTTCTAAAATTAAATGGAGATGATAGTTGTACTAGCCTGGGAATGTACCGAAAACCACTGAATTGTATACTTTAAAAGGATGATTTCACGGTCTATAAATTATCCCAATAAAATATCATTAGCTATAGCTAGATAGATATGAAAGCTCAGACTCTGGAGCCCAACTTCTTGGGTTTGAATTCCAACTCTGTCACATCCCAGGTGTGTGATTTTGGCCAAGTTACTAACTTCTCTGTGCTTCAGTTTTCTCATCTGTAAACCAGAGATAATAAGATTCATGTCTCATAAGACTGTTGAGGGGATTAAAAATATATATAAATTGCTTAAAATCATGCCTTACATATAGAAAGTACTGTGTATTATTATATTAAATATTATTTATTATTATTGTTATTAAAACCCAAGTGTCTTATTTGGTACAAGGACCATTATTTATATCAAGTTGTAGATAAATTTATTTGAAAAATAGATAAATTTTAATGTATAGATTTGGTTTCCCTGTCTTCATCCTTACTACCTAAATGGGTATCTGTTATAGACTTCAGTTCAGTTCAGTCACTCTTGTCCGACTCTTTGCAACCCTGTGAATCACAGCACGCCAGGCCTCCCTGTACATCACCAGCTCCCGGAGTTCACTCAGACTCACGTCCATCGAGTCAGTGATGCCATCCAGCCATCTCATCCTCTGTTGTCCCCTTCTCCTCCTGCCCCCAATCCCTCCCAGCATCAGAGTCTTTTCCAATGAGTCAACTCTTCGCATGAGGTGGCCAAAGTACTGGAGTTTCAGCATTAGCATCATTCCTTCCAAAGAAATCCCAGGGCTGATCTCCTTCAGAATGGACTGGTTGGATCTCCTTGCAGTCCAAGGGACTCTCAAGAGTCTTCTCCAACACCACACTTCAAAAGCATCAATTCTTCAGCACTCAGCCTTCTTCACAGTCCAACTCTCACTTAGTTGTTTGTAGATACAAAGGTAGTAATCACCAGCTAGTGATTTTACACACACACACGCACACTGTGACTTTGAACTCCACATATGTTCAAGTGTAAAACTTCAAACACCCCTCTTTTTTTTTCTGGAAGTCCCAACAAGGAGCTTGCATGAGCCCACAGTCTATCAGTCAACTTCCATGGGTATCGGGTGCCCACATTTTCTTTCTCTCTCACTCTGGCTAGCATAGAGCTGCTTGAAGGATCCCCAGCTACACTGGCACAGTGAGCATCCCCAGTGCCATTTCCCACCTGGACTGATATCTCCAGTGTGCCCAGAGTAGGCAGGGGACCTATATAGAAGAGAGAATAGAGACCTTCCCTGCCATACCACCCCCCGTGCTGCAAAGCTGCAGTCCACAACCAGAATCTCACAGAATATTCTCAGGAGTAAGAGTTCTCTCCTGCTTTCACTCTTCTTCCTCTGATGGTTCATTCAAGCCTTATCCACCAGACCATACTGAAAATGGATGTTCCTACCATCTTAGCCAACACATTCTTTTCTCTCTTGCCTCCTTCCCTGCTAGTTAAAAAAAAAAAAAAATCCCCATGCAATTAAAGGAAGGATCAGTAACAGATACAAGTAGCACGTAAAGAGTAGGCTTCTCTATACTAGCAGCACCCAGGAATGGGGATCCAGTTTGGTCAGCAAAGTGTTCTACCCACTTCTGGTAGAGAACTGCCGTCTGATCCCTCATGAGGCTGAGAGCCTGTAAGGCAGTCTTTTAAAAGGTCAGGCCATGCTAATTCATTCAGTGAATTGTTACTGATCACCTACTAAGTGCCTGGCATTGGGCTAGTGCCAGGGGTACCATGATGCATAAACATAGCATCCAGCCTAAATCACAGTTTGTAGTGAGGTGAAGCATGGGTGAGTTTGTGCATGCTTCCTTTCCCAGTGAAGAGCACATGGGATGTACTCTCCCTTTTGCACGAATAAGACACATTCCCAGCCTGGACTCTCCAACTCACTCCATAGAGAACAGAAAGATAAACATTCTTTTATTTGCAGTTGACATGGTTTTATTTTCATGAACTAGGAGTGGCCTTAATAGACAACAGGCCCTACTCTCCAATTACTGCCAAAAAGAAGAGCTACAGAACATCTTTTCTGAAACCATCTCTGTGAACATTTAACTCACTCAAAGTTCACAGTCCTATACAGTTACCTTTTGGTCTATAGTGTAAATACATATATTTGATACCTTCTAATCTAAATTTTCAGGATAGCACATTAAGTACCTAGTGTAGTCCCCAGGTGCTCATTTTATAGAATGCCTCTAGGATAAAGAGAAGTCCTCCTAGGAAAGGCTGCATAACTCATCTAAAAAACAAACCAAAACGTTTGGGAGGTATCTCAGCAAGAGTGATTGGGACAAAAGTGGAGAATTCTAACTAAGCCTCCTTTAACCAGACTATCCTCTGCCTGTAAGCATTCTAGCTGATCAACGTTTTATTATACTCTCAAGAATTTATAGTAAATCCTTAGGGGCCCACTTCAACGTCTAATGGTATATACTTCCACCTTCTGGTATATATCCCAAAGAATTAAATGGGGGGCTCCACATAGATATTTGTATGTAAACACATGAAAAGATGCTTAGCATCATTAATTATTAGGAAAATACAGATCAAAACTACAATGAGGTACCACTCTACACCCACTGGGAGAACTACTATAAAAAATGGAAAATGACGACTGCTATTGAGGATATGGAGACATCGAAACCTTTGTGTAGTTGGTTGAAATATAAAATAGTGCAACTGCAATTTTGGTTCCTAAAAAAAATTAGAACTTGAACTACGTACAAGCCAGCAATTCTGCGTCTAGGTATGCACCCCAGGTGTTTGGAATTAAGCTCTGGAAGAGGCACTTATGTATCTGATCATAGCAGCACCAGTCACAGTAGCAAAACGGTAGGAGCAATGAAATGTGCATGGATGGACGAGTGAAGAAAAACAATACGGAATATACATATTATGGAGTATTCTTCAATCTTAAAAAGGAATGGAATTTTGATACATTCTACAACAAGTGTGAATCTTGAAGACATTTGTGCTAAATGAAATAAGCCGGACACACAATGACAAATACTGTATGGTTCCATTTATATAGGACACCTGGGGGAGTCAAAATCAGACCGACTGGAAATAGAGTAGTGGTTCCCAGAGGCTAGAAAGGGAGGTATAGTGGAGGTTTTGTGTAAGGGGTACAGAGTTTCGATTAGGGAAGATGAAAAATTCAGGAACTGGATGGTGGTGTTGATGTACCATGTGAACCTACCTGATGTCATTGAATTGTGCACCTAAAATGATTAAAATGGTGTATTTCATGTTATTTACATTGTACAAAAAATTAAATTAAGGGAATTCGCTGGTTGTCCAGTAGTTAGGACTGCACGCTTTCACTGAACCTGGGGTCAGTCCCTGGTCAGGGAGCTAAGATCCCCAGTCACAGAGCAGCCAAAATAATCAATAAATTAACAAAATTTTTAAAAATTAAATAGAGAATAGATGTACTTAGAATGCCACTTGACACAGGCCACTTGTCTCTTCAAAATCTGAAGACCTCTGCCTTCTCGGGTCTGTTTATCCTATAGAAGGGTCCTTGGCTGCGGTCTCCACGTCCACCATCCAGTAAGGAGTGTCTGATTAAGTGACCCTGCTGTATCCACACGTGATTCACAAAAATCCTGTTTCGTCTTTACCATCAGTACTGTTTGTGGCTGCACGCTGAAGAGCAATAATCTCAAAAGGTTCCAGCTGGCCTTCCTCAAAAGGTAAAGAAAATCCAGCATTTTTAAGGTCTCTCTAATCTTTTGTTGTTTCAAGTGAATGCTTCCTCGGAAGGACTGTTTCAGCATTTCTGGGATCTATTAAGAAGAGCGTAATGAATGATACAGAACCAGTCAACTTAAAAAAGAGAGATAGAGAAGAAAATACTGCCAACTTCCAGACACCTCCCCTACTCCTTTTATACCAAAGGAGCCATATCTTCATGCAATAATAAATGCAAATTTGGAAAAGCTCGCAAACCCGCCTGCCTCTTCAGCTGACAGCCTCAATTATGGGGCCTAATCCTGCATTCCTGACACTCCCCTTACCCCTGCGTAACTTCCAGAGGAGTCAAAGGACCCTCAGCCCTGGCCCTGGCAGGGAGACATTAGTTATGCAGGAGCAGTGCCTGGGGCGTGCTGGCAAATTTAAGGGTCTGTTCATATAATGACACACACTTGGAAGCCTTAAATCCTCATGCTTTGGACTCTTCACCTTCTACTGAAATAAAAAGCCGCAGCAACTCCATTAAAAAATATAAAATTGCTCCACAGGAAATGAACACTAGTTTGCTTCCAATTTACATTGGTTTTAGGTTTCTTCTTCCCTGCCCCTACCCCTTTTTAGTTTTAATGTCAGTGTCCAGTTTTATGGAAAATATTTTCTTTAAGGAAAAGAATAAACACAAGCCTCGTGCTGGGTCTTTGCTTTTTATTTACTGAAGTGGGCAAAACAACTTTGACTTGCTGGCTCTCACCCTCCCGTAAATCAGTTGGAATTCCTCACATGTATACACACAGGCTACCCCCTTATGTCACCCTGTGAGGACACCTAATGACCTCTGGCTTCTTGAGAAGTGGCCTTGTTTTATATAAACTAATCATCCATCCAGCTATATTAGTAACGAGGCTATAACTCATTTTCATCCCAGGCACACGCTGTACATTATCAGTCTCCTAATTAATCCCAGGCAATTCAGGGGGCAGGGATTATTCCTTCCAATTTTCCTCACCACTCTTCACTCCCGAGACCGGGCCAACAGAGGGTCAGGCTCTGCGTCCCGCAGGCATGGCCCTGAGTCCCAGCCCCGAGCCCAGCCCACCCCAGGCTTGCTCCCTCCGCCCTGGGGAAGCCTGGGAACTCGCACACCCCTCACCCCTGCTGATCTCA
Organism: Bubalus bubalis; assembly: GCF_019923935.1. Lineage (NCBI taxonomy): Eukaryota > Metazoa > Chordata > Mammalia > Artiodactyla > Bovidae > Bubalus > Bubalus bubalis. The sequence continues at coordinate 90,849,845 of NC_059159.1, read as the reverse complement.
GAGGCAGCAGGGCCGCCTCCGGGGAGAAAAAACCTGGGGTCAGCAAACATCTGGCAAGCCTGCCGAATGGAAGAAGTCCACAGCTGCTCCCCTGAGTCAGAAATAAACTCAGAGCCTTGGGGCACGAAGCAGAGCTGGGCCCCATGCTCTGGGCAGCTGAGATATTCACCATCCGCCCTGAAGTCCACCTTGCGGGCACCTTTGTCCTTTCTGGGCACAGGGGGGGCAGTTCCAGGTACCCCGCCTGCCACCCCAGGCCAGGCTGCTAGCTGTTCAAAGTAGAGACCAGGGACTGGATGTTCAAATCTCTCCAGCACATCTCCCCACCTCACACAGGGAAAATCAGAATCCTTTGATGACATAGTGTCCAGAATATTGACTAGATTCTTAGGCTTACTGAGAAAGGAGTTTCTCTTCCTCTTCATCCTTGGTTCTCAGAGCCTGTGTCTGACAAGGTGAAGTGTTCAACCACGAGCATGAGCATCTCTAAACATCTTTGAAGAAGGACAAGCTCCCTTGACTCCCGGGGTGCTTGAGCACTGGAAAAGCTTCCCTTGTTTCATTTGAAAGACCGCAGGGCCTGGAGTGATGGTTTAATCACTAAGTTGTGTCTGACTCTTACGACCCCATGGACTGTGGCCTGCCAGGCCCCTCTGTCCATGGGATTCTCCAGGCAAGAATACTGGAGTGGGTTGCCATTTCCTTCTCCAGGAGATCTTTCTGACCCAGGAATCGAGCCCAGGTCTCTTGCATTGCAGGCAGATTGTTTACCAACTGACCTACAAGGGTCTGGAGACCTGTGTTCAAGTCCCAAGTCTTCCATTAACCTGGTGCTTACTTGACCTCCACAAGTCTTGGTTTTCTCATCTTTAAAGTGGAGATAATAATGCCCTCTTCCTTTGCAGGGTGCTTGTGAAACAACAACCTTTTCAGGCTCCTTTATAAGCTTTTCTTTGGATCAGCCAGCGATGTTGAAGTTCCTGAGCACAGGGTCCCTGACTCTCCTCCCTTCTCACTCTCTCCCTGGCAGTCCTGTCTGCCCCAATAATGACCATGTCAGTGTTCCACCTGGTAGGATTTTGATCCTTTTTGAGAGTTCTGTGCCTTACCTATGGCTCCTAGGACAGGGAGGAGGACTGCCCTCAGGTTGACTGCATGGCAAAGAGAGGACATGCCTGGGGATGTATCACACCACATGTGGTTCCTACATGGTGGGCGGGAAAGCTGTGAGGCTTAATGGGTTCTCCAGAATTCCCTTTAAGGAATCAGGCTGACGCTGATGCCAAAAACTCAGCCTCTGTGCATCAGTGCTGAATCAAGTATCAGAGACAGAGTTTGGGCTAAAGTAGAAAAGAATAGGTTTATTGTTTTGCCGGGCAATGGGTACACAGCAAGCTCATGCCCCTGAAAAACAAAGTGTCCCAACCTGTGCGGGTTTGGTGAGGGGTTTTACAGCAGAGGTTCAGGGACGGGGTTGCTGATAAGATTTGGGTATGTGCAGGGCCTGCACTCCTTTAATCTGGTCTTAGATAACCTCTTGATGAGCCTCTCTGATTTCATTAATCTGGCCTCAGGTAGTCTTCTCTGGAATGAATACAAATCCAGTTGCCAAGAGGTTTTGGTTCTATAAAGAGCTCAAAGATATTGTTCTGTGCATCACTTAAGACAGAACCAAGACCCTGTCTCAAAGCTACACAATTGTTTCTTGGCTATTCTCCCTAATCTCTGCATCCCCTTCCTTCCCTGATTAGCAGCAGTTTGAACCTGTGCTTTGTAACCCAAGGAAGGTCATGGAGGCTGAGGCCTATTCCCTACAAACAAGAAACGGGGGACACGGACAGGCCTCCATGCCCAGAAGCCCCACAGGGTCCTGTCAATTTCAGGATCAGGCTCACACCTCCCCTCTGCAAGAGTTTGCCTCTGTAAGCTTTTGTGAAATGAAATGTGACTTCTGTCTCATTATACTCTTATGTTAAAACAAAATATTAGAAGTTTCTGGTTCCACTTAGTTTTTTCTCTCAGCATTCAGCTCATTTTCCAGACTAAGAGCTTGACTGGTTTTGGGGAAATGAAACCGGACCTTTGGAAACATAAGAATGAAGCTTTTCTCTTTAATTGTCGCATGACCCAATCACAATGATTAATTTCGCCATGGGCTGGAGTAAATTTCAGATAAATTTCAGGGCTGATGCTTTTGAGCAGGGAAGTGAATCCATGCCGCTTCATTTTTTACCCTAGAACCTGGGCATTTTTACACAGAACCTTGACAGCCCCAGGGAAGCAGCACATCCCAAGGTGATTCTTCGTCTGGGACTTTGAGGATGGCCTCACACAGGGACCACAGCCTCAGAGTCTGTGTGACAAGGGAGGCGCGTCCTACGCGCCCTGCTTCTCTTGGAATCCTTTTTGTATTTCTGTAAATGTTGGGTGCTTTGTGCTTGTTTGTTGGCAGGCTTGTCTTGCCAAAGTCTGCCTTGATTTGACACTTCCCTATAGCTTACTCAGATTGAGGAGCTGGGTTGAAAATCAAATTCTCAACCTTGGACAAAGTTCTTGATGATATCATTCAGGCCCAACACTTCGGTGACTGTACAGTTTATACAATGCTTTTTTATATATTAACTTTGGGGCCTGGTCTGGCTGCCGTCTTTCTGGTAAGTTCTATCCCAGGTCTTCCCTCCTCTTAATTCAGATCTCAGTGTCATCTTCCCTGACCAATGCTGTGAGCAGGCCCTTCCACAGCTGTGTATTTTCTTTCCAAAGCTCTCATCACTCTCTGAAAGGATCTTGTTTACTTTTCTGTTTCCTTGCTGAATACCTCTCTCCTCAAACCAGAATGTCAGCCCCACAAGGGCAGGGACCTGTCTTATTAATCCTGCCTCTCTGTGGCCAAAAACACTGCCTGGCCCTTTAAAACACTCAGCATTTTTTTTTTTTTTTTTTTTTTTTTTTTGCTATATTGGTGGAGAAGTAAATGATTTTATTTGAGTATTGTGATCATGTAAGGTAGTTTTTATCTTCATTTTTGAAATGGGTTACCTACATCTTCATGAGATTAAGCAATTAGCCTGAAGTCCCCTGGAGTAGGAAATGGCAACCTGCCCTAGTAGTCTTGCCTGGAAAATTCCATGGATAGAGGAGCCTGGTGGACTATAGTCCAGGGGTTTCTAAAGAGTTAGACATGCCTGAGCATGCATGCACATACACAGCTGGTCTGTGACAGAATAATATCTCAAACCCAGGTTTTCTACCTCTGTTCTGGAGTCTTCTTATGGGAAGGAAAGTGAAGTTTTACCCAAAATTGGATCATGCTTGGTACTTTTAAAAACAAGCACCCCATCAGAGATCATTGTCAATAGTTTGGAGTGCAAAAAGTTGATAAAACCCTGACTCTATTCCCTTTATCAAAGATGAAAAAGCAATCTACAAGATGGGCTTATAAAGCAGAGCCCGAGACTGCTTCCTACACCAGCCCCTGGGTGGATCACTGCCCCTCTCCTCTGACATACTGTGGACCCTCTCCCATCCCTCCCTTCCCTGGCCTTGGACCTCACTGGCCTCTGGGTCCCTCATTCCAGGAGGCCCTGGCCTGGCTTTCTAGACTTTCTGCAATTTTTCTGATGTCCTAATTTCTTGATCACCTGTGCTGACACGATCCTGATTTCCTTCAATATGTCTTTTTTCCACTCCTGGGAAATTTATGTCTGTTCTGGCATATGTCCCCATCTTCCTTTGTGAAAAGAGAGGTAAGGAGGGGAAGGAAAAATGCCTTTTAATATTTTTTCGCAATGTCTTCATGTTCTGTCAATAAATTACCTCTGTCAGCTTTTAGAGGCCCTACTGGCTCTTGTACTGACCTCTTGTTCTTCCTGTACTTGAAAAATGCCTTATTATTTATCTTAGCCTCTCTCGCAATCTTCTTTTCATTCTTCACCTTTGCTTTCCTTATCATGTTTTTGCACTTTGTTAACTTTGTACTATAATTTCTCCAGCTGAGTTGTCGTTTGATTTTTTTTAATACTTTCTCGCTTTCCTGGTTTTGATTACTTCCCCTACCACTACCACATCCTTTTTAGAGCTATTTGTTTGGCCTATTTTCTATGCAGCAGGTTGCTAGGGAACACGCATTTTCTTCGGGCAGTTTCTATTCATTTCTCTCTGATTACACTCTTCTGTCAGCGCTTTCAGTGCCCTTGGCTTTTCTTGGTAGGAACTGACCAACTTCTGTTCCTTCTGGAATTACTACATGTCCTGCTATGCTATGCTAAGTCACTTCAGTCGTGTCCGACTCTGTGCGACCCCATAGACAGCGGCCCACCAGGCTCCCCCGTCCCTGGGATTCTCCAGGCAAGAACACTGGAGTGGGTTGCCATTTCCTTCTCCAATGCATGAAAGTGAAAAGTCAAAGTGAAGTCGCTCAGTCATGTCCGACTCCTAGTGACCCCATGGACTGCAGCCTACCAGGCTCCTCCGTCCATGGGATTTTCCAGGCAAGAGTACTGGAGTGGGGTGCCATGTCCTGCTAAGAGGGTCCTAATTCCTGCTGGGCCTTACTTGGAATGAGCAGTTCCCCCAGACAGCAGGCCATAGGTCAAGAGGAAGCTGGGTACTTTGATGGACACATCGCTCAAGCTTCCCCCACATCAAACTGCCTGCAGGTACAGGACCTTACAGCGAGTGTAGGTACCCTGTGCATGCTGGCAGGAACTCAGCCCCCTGCAAAGAGCTTGCCTCGGTAGTTGGGAGAATCCCGTGGGCTCACTAACAAGACCAGTCAGGTGTGAACAATACCCTCAGGGCTCCTTGACTGATGTCTAGCTTCTGGATGCCTCTTTATCTGCTGGGCACTGCTGCTAATGCTGGGCACTGCTGCGACCTCTGTTGGGTGTTGTCACATTGACCGCTGTCACCACCTAGCCACCACCAGACTGCTGCACTGCCATGGTCAAGACCACAGCTCTCAATATCTCAAAGCCACACCGTGTTTGGATAGACGTCTCCTCTCCTGCATTATGCCACAGGTGTCGAGTTGCCCTTGCCTTATAGAGCCTTCAGGGAGGCAGAGTTTCATCGTTACTTCCAGCACTCCTTTACTGGAATGAGATCCCTGAGAGACTGAGTCAGATGGACCCTCAGGATGATGGTACCTTACTGAAAGGGCATAGGGAACTGGCCCTGAAGTAGATGGCAGAGCAAACCAGGGCCACTTATGAGGCAAAGATACAGAATTGTAAGGACATGAGTAAACAGAGAGAGGAGAGGACCTCAGGAAGACAGAGGACTGGAGCAGATACACAGAGCATGGTGGATCAGAGTTCTCGTGCGCCTCTGACAAATTAACACCCCTGATTTCCTGGTCTGGGCCCTCACACGGTACAGCAGCACTTTTTTCCTCTTACTTTCCTGTAACATTGTCTGTGGTACATCTAAAGTAACATTCCTCTTAACTTCAGCTAGTTTAACTGGAGATTGTTGCTCTGCAAGCAGAATCTCAACTAATATGACCTCCCAGTTCACCCAGCTGTGGCCTTCTGGTGCGAATGCATGCTTAGTCGTCATTATCCAACTCCATTGTCACCTCCTCTCTGAAGTCTCTCCTGACAGCACCCTCTCTTGTGACACTTCAAAACTCTGCTCATAACCACTTACTGGAGTGTGATTCATCTATTTATAAACACTCCACTTGCCAGACCATGAGGTCCTCGAAGACAGAACCATGTCTTAGTGCCTGAAATGCAGAAGGTGTTCAGTCAGTGTTTGCAAAGATGACTCAGTGGCTCCAAGTGGATTCTGGGAGCCACCTGCCAGTTGGCACCATGCTGCTGCTCAACCTTACAGGCACTCGAGGGGTCTGAATTTCTGCTGACTTTGCTAACTTAGCCCTTCACTCTCAGCTCCATCTTTTCCTAGTCCTCCCTGGGGTCCAGGATTGCTTGCCTGCTGGGACCCTCCTGCTCTGTGCAAACTTCACTACCTTTGGATCGGTGACAATTCCAAGGTGACCCCCTCTGGGGCAGAGCACACACTGTTTCCCAGGGTTCTAGAACTCTATGCTGAGTTTTGGCTCCTCTTAATGGCTTTGTGTGGTTGCCTGGGGCCCATGCTACCTGTGCGTCTGCTCATGACAGCATCCCCCACCTGATCCAGCCATCTGTTTATTTTGGCTGCATCTCCTTCTTTATTCTCTGACTCCTGAAAGATGGTGAACAGTAGCTACTTCCTTTAATCAGCCAGAAGCCCTGGTTGCCTTGTCCATGGTAGAAAAATTGTCTCCAGATCAGTTGCAGCTTTCTTACATGAGAAAGAACATCCGTGCTCATTTGCTCAGGAAAAGCAACAACAAAACCCTCTCTTTCTGTTTAGACCATTTTTCCTTTATGGATTGCAGTGCCCCTAGCACGCCCACCAGGTTTCCCTGCCAACTGCCAGCAATGTATCCAAGTTGCTGTTTCACTCCGTGACAGCGTGAGGCAAGGGAAGAGCTTCACAGCCTTGGGTGGGGGGTTGTTTGCTTTACTCAGGTTCTCACATACAGAGTGTTTTGCAAGAAGGGTTTCTGCCAGTAACTGATACTCTAACCTCTGTACCAATAGGTGTGCAGTTGCCTGGGGCATCAGGTGGTTTAAATGCTCTGGGGTTGTAACCCCTTTGCCCCTCAAAGTTTTACTTTTCTGACCTCTGCTTCCAGCCAAAAAGAAAAAAAAAAATGATACCCAGGCTTAGTTCATCCTCAGAAATTTCAGAATGGTCTCCCTCTGAGCCCCGCCTCTTGTGCTGATCGACATGGCTTTCTGAGATTCTGTGATAGCCACATGCTGTGGTCTGGAAATAGAGTCAGAACTTTGGGCAAAACAGTGCCTGCCGCGTACCCAGGCTCAGGATGTTTCTGGTCTCCATGATGAATAAGGATATCCACTCAGGATGGGCTCATATCCAAAAGAGCTGCTCCTCGCTTGAGAGGAAAGAAACAGCATTTCTGCGCCAGGCAGTGGCCTTTGGGCCTGTTGCTGCAGGATGGACATGGAATGAGAAATGAAAGGCCGTCTCCAGCCAGGCTGAGGCTATGAGGGATGAGGATGGCAGAGGATGCTGTTGACTCTCTTTCTCTCCATGGCTAACTGCCTTCAGTAAGAGATTTCAATGCATCAAAATATTAGCTAAAGAGATACTTGAATTTGGTGACAAAAGGACACCTATTTAAACCTATTTATCAGTGAAGGCAGCTAGAAGAGGTTTGTATTTGAGCATAAATTACCACCCCACCCCAACCACCACCTGCCCCACTCCAAAGCGCTGATCTTTTAAAGTGAAAACCTGGTTTGGTGATTTGGGGCAGCCAAAGCATGTGTAATAAAAGAGAAAGAGCAACTGTACAGGGAGTCAGGCCTTGTCATTTCTTTATACATATTTATATATATATAATTTATTTGTTTTATTTTAGTTATTTGGGGCTGTGCTGGGTCTTTGTTGCTGCACACAGGCTTTCTCTAGTTGCAGGCAGTGGGGGCTACTCTCCAGTTGCAGCTTGCGGGCTTTCATTGCAGTGGCTTCTCTTGTTTCAGAGCATGGGCTGTAGGGCACGTGGGCTCCAGTAGTTGCTATGCATAAGCTCGGTAGTTGCAGCTCTCAGGTTCTAGAGCACAGGTTCAGTAGTCGTGGGACACAGGCTTAGTTGCTCTGCAGCATGTGGATTCTTCCAAGATCAGGGATTGAACCAGTGTGCCCTGCATTGCAAGGTGGACTCTCAACCACTGGATCACCAAGGAAGCCCAGTGTCTCCATTTCTAATGCTAGACTCATTACTAATGATGTCATTTTGGGCAAATCATTTCTCCAGCTTCAGTAGTGACCTCAGTGGAAGCAGAAAACACTGACATTCTAATTGCCAAATCCATAGGCTAAGTTTCATTCCTCATCCTATTTGATAACTCCATTGTACATGGTGCTCTTGATTGCTTTTTCCTTCTCAAAACTGTCTTGCTTTTAGTTCCTGGGGCTCGCCTCTATGAATCCTCTTCCCTTCTCTCTCCCAGCCCTTCACACTCCTTTCTTAAACCCCTCCTGTCTCACTGCTGCCCATCCATTGCCTGCTGGTTATTTCCCAGAATTTCCCCATTGGGCCTCTTCTCATTATTCATCCATTCCATAAGCAATTCCAAGGATCCGACCACCATCTCTTAGCTGATAGCTGCCATCTCTCTACTTCAGAGCTCTCTCAGCCTCTCTCCTGAATGCCAGCCTCACCTTCCAACTTTAGATGACAAGCCCCTCCAATTCAGCCTGTCCAAACTCAGTTCACTGTCTTCTTGTATATGTCCCATCTGTCCTCTGAAACCCGAGTCCTTGCCGCCTGTTCTGCCTTCTGTATTTCACTTGGTCTCAGAAGCTAAATGATCTTTTGTGCTTCATCCTAAATAGATGTTGCTGCCTAGTTTACCTGAGGCAGGTAGGAACATGAAGATATTCCTACATCTTCATGCCATTGCTGCTTCTCTCTTCTTGTCCACAGGGTCTGTCACCTGAATCTCTAAAATAGTACTGGAAGTAGTTAAGGATGGGTGTAGCTGACATAATAGAAAGCAAGACTTGCCATGGCTTACCCAAACAGAGAGTTTTGTGTTGTTGGTTTTTTTTTTTTTTTTTTATGCAATATGAAATCCAGATACAGAAGACCCAGAATCAATATGGCAGCCCCATTATACCTCCAAGGCATGCCCTAATTTCCTTCTATCTTCCCATTCAGCCATCCTTGACTGGTGCTATCATCTGTGAGCTTGTCACCTCATGCTCACTAAATGATCGCTCCTCTTCTACATCCATATTCCAGGCAGAAGAAGAGGAAAGGCAAAAGGCAAATGTCTCTCAAGTCTGTTCCCTTTCAAAGAGCAGTCCTGAAAGCTCCATCCAGTGACCTGACTTACCTTCCATTGGCCAGAATGTCATGGGACCACTCTCTCCAAGGAAGACTGAGAAAGGCTGTGGGAGTTTTGTTTGTTTTTTAAGCAGGGCACATTGCCTCCCTGAAAAAAAGAAATTGAGAATGGTTCTGCTGGAAAGGAAGAGAAGGAATGAAAGGAATCAACATTGCATAGGCAAATATCTGTGACTGCAACAGCTTGTTCTTGGTCTCCTGACCATCTGAATCTTCATCCACTACTCTGTCCTCTATATCCCCTAAAAGAAATCTGACCATACTGTGCCCCTATTTAAAATATCTCTGTTGAATCCTCCGTGGCCACAGAATAAAGAACAAACACTTTGGTCCATGGGGTCCCATTTTCTTTTCTATGCTCTTCTCTTGTCATCACCGTCTGCCCAGAATACACTCTAAGATCCCATAGAACCCATAATAGTACGACTGTTCCCACTGCCCAACTGCCCTTCCCATTGCTGGAGATATTTCTTCAACCTTCATTCCTGGGGAGGGTGTAGGCATATATCATCCCCTTGACTCAAGTTTCTTAATCTTTAGAAGAGAGACCTTCCTCATGCCTCTGAGTCCTCCCCATCCTACACAGCTTGTGATCCTTGAGTGCAGACAGTGGTGTGTTGGTCCATGTTTAACAACCAGCTCTCTGGGGATGGGCTTCCCTCATAGTTCAGTCGGTAAAGAGTCTGCCTGCAATGCAGGAGACCCGGGTTCAATTCCTGGGTCAGGAAGATGCCCTGGAGAAGGAAATGGCAACCCACTCCAGTGTTCTTGTCTGAAGAATTCCATGGACAGAGGAGCCTGGCAGGCTATACAGTCTATGGTCAGTCTAAGAGTCAGACATGACTGAGTGACAACTCTGGGGATGGGAGGCTCTGGTCTCTAGAGTTTACCGAGTCCTGTAGTATAAATACTACCCCCATGACCAGATTCAAGCTACCAACATGATGTAACCCAACCTGTAACTGAAAGAGGCATGGTTGGCTCCCAAGAGCCATTTTGAGTACAGTAGGAGACCCCCAACAGGGAAGAAGGGTGCGTGATTAGGTCACAGCACCAAAACCACAGGCAAAGCTTAGCAGCCACCCCCTCCCCATCATCTCTGAACTAACACTCCCCCAACCCCTGGCCTGCCAAATAGATCTCTTCTTTCCCTGAGTTTACACTGCTCTTTGGTGATTCTTCTCCCACAGTAGTGTTTTTCTTAAATCTTCTTCTGTGTGAACAAGTGTACTTTTTCACACTGTGTGTTCCTCTGATCATTTACTCCACACACGGGGCACTGAGCCCCTTTCATCCGTGTTTCCCTGGTGAATCCTCACCTCCCTGGAGAGGCTGCCACACCTCAGGTCAGCACCAGGAGTTACTCTTCAGCATCAGATGCAGACACAGAACCTGGGCAGCAGGCGGCACATAGTGGGACTAAATGCCCACTTGTTTAAAGGATGAAGGAGAAAAAAGAACTGATTTTTCTCTGCCTGGAGCCCAGTCCCTCCTCCCTGATATCCTAGGACTATTCACTTATCATTTGGGGCTCAACTTAAATGATTCATTCTCTAGGAAGCCCTTCTTGGACCAGCCAACCCTCATCCCCGCCACCAAAGGTGGGTTAATACCCCTTCTTTGGGCTCCCATAAGCCTTGGCCATCAGTAGAACTGATCGCCCTGTATACCTGTGTTTCAGTTATGACAGTTTTGACAGCCTGAGGACCATCAGCTTCCTGAAGGCAGGGGCCTTGTTTGCAGTGCCACAAAGGAGGTCCTTACTGATCACTTGCAGAATGGGGACTGAGCAGAATGTGTAGAATGCTCAAATAGTCCCTGGGGAGGTTTAGTTTCATTTCTTTTACCTTTGTCTTTTGCTCTTGCTATCCTTATTATTGTTTTTCCCACCAAATCCCTCCTTTCAATTGGTAATATCAAAAGAAAAAAAGGAAAGATTTCAATGAATTGCAGCTTCCAGCTGGTTATCATTATTTAAATGCTGGCTTTATCTTTGTGGGCAGCTGAAGCCTATGATTTAAGCTATCTCTAGCCGAGCAAGAAGGTCCGGTGCCCGCCCAACCACTCATATTTCCAGAGTGCATTTTGCTGTGTCAATACACATTACTTGTCACATTGCAAAGAGTCTGAGGAGAAGTTTGATCTCTGCTGTTAGATTGTTGTCATGTGTCAAATCACACAGCCCAGGGGGAATGACTACAAATGCACAAGAAAGGCAGACGCGGAGCCCTGGTTGGACTGCCTGAAAGATAAACACCTTGTAGAGACCAGGAAAAGAAAGGCCAAAAAACAATCAGAAGCCACAGACACTGTAAGGCTTACTTTCATCTTCTTGCCCCTCTGAGCGTCTCATTTTACCAGCCTGGGCAAATATGCATTTTTCATCCAACTGGCCTTCCAGCTGATGCTCCCTCAAGCGGGGACTAGTTCGAGTATGTAGTAGCATCACTGGTAACCAGGGTGGCAGCTGCGATGCTCTCACAACACAGCTGAGGAAACGACGCAGGTGACTGTGCAGGCTCCTCCCCACCGGCTCCTTCCCGATGAAAACTCAGAGAAAATGGGCAAATACAGCTAGACTCAGGGAAGAAAACCCCACTTCAAGGAGTATGAACTACCCAAGCAGGAAGGCTGGAATAATTGTTTGCTGTGGCTGGTGATCTTTTTTTTTTCCCCTTCTTGTTTCTTTTAAGTTGGCTGAAAAACAAAAACAAAAACCCAAATGGGTACTAGCTGTTCCATATTAAAGAAGGAATGGGCGCTAGTCAGTCGCCCCATTTCAAAACGCCCACGCGCTTGAAATAGTTTCCTAGAAAGGCAGATATAATTTAACTGGGTGTAGCTTAGCACACTGGCAGGGCATTTTTACGACACCTTCCAAATCCTCGATGGCTGATCTCGTGGTATGACAGCAGAACACCACATTCATTGCACCAGACAAGGATTAGGGGAGTAAAATTAGTCATGTATGTAAATTGTAATCACGTTGGACGGTTGTATGTGCTCATTTAGGCATTTTAACAGTGTGTGATGCTATCCTCTCCGCAGGACTAATAAGCATTAGCCATAATGAGGTCAGTCAGTCAGCCAGGCATTCTCAGGGGATTTAATTGGGACATGGGTCTCTGCTGAAGTGAAAATTAATAACTTTTGTCAATGTTCTGGTGAAATGTTCTGTCTTATTAAACTATGAGGGTCAATTAGAAAGCATTATGTAATAAAGTCCCCAGCAGCAGAACTCAAATTGAGTTATACCACAGTCATTATTCCAGGGCGAATGCATTTGAAAATGGAAAACCAGAGCGCCATATGGAGGATTCGGGTCAGATTTACAAGCATCGCATGTTAAGGCTTCAACAAGAAGGAAACAATTAAACGTAATACCGAAATAAATCAGTGCGCCCGGCGTGCTGTGCAGGGCGGGGCGCCTGGGGCCAGCGCAGCCCCGGAGCCGTGACTCTGCGCATGGCAGCACAGGCGAAAAGGCTTGTTTGGGCTGTATCAGGCAGCGCCGTCCCCGCAGATCTCTCTAAGTGCTTGCTTCAAATCTGGGGCACACCTGGAAGGCTTGGGCCAGCACTCCGTCTCCTATAAATAACTCTTTATTGTCTGGCTATTAAGACGAGAGATTGCTTTTTATTAAAGTGCAAGTTATTGTGGTACAGCAAATTAAAGAATTTTAAAGTACACTAAACAGCCTCGATAGTCCCCATTCAGTCATGTTTTATGGTATTTAATTAAAAAAAAAAATCCTAACTCCCTCAGGAAAGAGTTCCACAAGGTTCCAGTAGGGTTGATTCGCCTGCCTCCTCAGGACCCTACTGGGGTCAGGGCACTAGATCTGCTTTTCAGGAGTGCCACTACCTCCTCCATCCTACGAATGATGGAGCCCATTAGCATCTAGAATGCTTCTAGCTTCTGCCAATCAGTGCTCACGAATCCTACGCCTTTTCCTGTTTTCTTTTGGATCTGCTTTTTGCGGGCATCACAAACGCCTTCCTGTGAATGGCGGAGCCAATCAGCATCCAGAATGCTTCTGGCTTCAGCCAATCAGTGCTCACGAACCCTCTGCCTTTGCCATCTACTCTGGCCTTGCTCTAGGAAATGTGCTAGAAGCCTCTGCTGCTGCTGCTAAGTCGTTTCAGTCGTGTCCGACTCTGTGCGACCCCATAGACGGCAGCCTACCAGGCTCCCCTGTCCCTAGGATTCTCCAGGCAAGAACACTGGAGTGGTTTGCCATTTCCTTCTCCAATGCATGAAAGTGAAAAGTCAAAGTGAAGTCGCTCAGTCGTCCGACTCTTAGCGACCCCATGGACTGCAGCCTACCAGGCTCCTCCGTCCATGGGATTTTCCAGGCAAGAGTACTGGAGTGGGGTGCCATTGCTGGTACTTGAAATGAGCGGTGCATTATGAGGGAGAGAGTCTAGGCCAAGCTTTGGGCTTTGGCATAGAACTGTTGAGGCACTTATAACGAAGAGGGATTGGGAAGAATGGATGCTGGGGACACGGCCTCAGGCCTAGATGTGCGGGGGTGCTGGGAGGTGGGGTGCTGGAAGGACCGGACTGTCCTGTCTCTTCTGGAAGCCTAGGCAGGAGGCTTGTCTGCTGCACTCTTCAAACAGATATTTAAAGATGCTCTGCACCTGAAACAACTAGGGAATAGAAGAGAGGGAGGGGAGGAGAGGCAGGCGGATGGGGGAGAGGGAAAGAGATAAATTATCCTTACTCTCCCATTGCTGAAGGACTACAACTTCCTTATCTGTTCCGCCCACTTTTTTCTGAACTTTCTCTTCCCTAGTGAAGTGATCTGGAGAAGGCAATGGCACCCTGCTCCAGTACTCTTGCCTGGAAAATCCCATGGACGGAGGAGCCTGGTGGGCTGCCGTCGGTGGGGTTGCGCAGAGTCGGACACGACTGAAGCAACTTAGCAGCAGCAGCAGCAGCAGTGAAGTGATCTGGGGTCTGATTATTTCTCCTTTCCCATAATCACGTATGTTGATTGTGTTTCTCATTAAACGCCAATTGTAACAATGCCCCTTTCTTGAGTCCAGACCACGGTGGAAGCCAGTTCATTCTCCTCACCCTCATCTTCATGGCCACAGCTACGGTCTGAGTCCCTGTCACCTCCCACCAGGGCCCCTTTTCCAATGCTGCCCCCCCCCCCCACCCATTTTTTCACACCAGTCACAGTAATGTTTAAAAAGACACACACACACACACAGATATGGTCAAGCTGTTTAAAAAAAAACTCAACACTTTTCGTTTGCAAATAGGATAAATTCCAAAACACTTGCCGCAGCCCACAGAATCCCGCCCGGATGAGTCAAGGGCTCACCTGAAGCCATGTGTCCTGTCACACCGCCCCTGCGGCTTCTAGAACGTGTGATTTTGTTGCCCTACTTGGAGTTTTTGCGCATGTAGTTTTCTTAGTCTGGGATTTTCTTTCTCCTGGTTGTGGATGACTAGTTCTTCTTAAGCTTAAATAGCACCATCTGGGAGGCCTTTCCCAACCATTCTATCTAAAGTAGACCCATCTAGAACTATCATCACCCTGTATGTTCCCAGTATAATACTTTCCATAGTGTTTAATTTTAGAAAACAGCTTAGTTTGGCCTGTTCTTTTTTTTTTTTTCCTTGATTGCTTCTGAGCCTAAGTTCTATGATGGCAAAGACCAGGTCTGTTTTATTTTCAATTATGTAGTCAGCCGTCGGAGCAAGTGACAGGTGCTGTGTGCTCAGTGAATGAAAACCTCATTGAATTAAAGGATTGCCTCGGAGAGAAACATGAAGTTTTTCCAACTCCTTTGTTTTGTAGAAACTATTTCTGAGGATGGAGAAATAATACGCACAAGAAAGTTTTGGAAGAGTTGGGACCGGTACCTGATTTACCCTCAAAATATTTCTTTATTACTTTCTTTTGCCACATCACCCAATCCTATCTATTGAACACATCTTGTCTTTTTCCCTATTTGAATAAACACCACCAAATCCTATGGTGAAAGCATGTTTAAAACCATTTTAAAAAGTAAAGCTGCTCCATCAATAAGAGAACAGATTATTTGATTCTAGTATATTCACATAAGGGAATGAAAATGAATTAACCAAAGCTATGGGCCTAAAAATGGTTGAATCACAAACACATAATGTTGAATAAGAACAGCTAGTTACAAAACAATATATAATTGTGATAGCACTTATATAGAGTTTAAAACATAAGCAAAACTAAATAGCAAGTGGTTAGTGGATATATGGTCAAACTCTAATAAAAAATAGGAATAAAGAAATTTTTTTTGAAAAATAATAAAAGCAACATTCAGATGGTTACTTGCCAAGTGTAGAGAGAGGTGGAAAGGAAAGGAGCCTGTGGAAGGAAGAGCATGGAGATGGGGTGTGTGGTGATACATTAGTTGGGTAGCAGTTTCACGATTACCCATTTATTTTTTATACTTAATAATTTGTAAGAATATATATATATATAAAGGACTTACCAGGTGATTCAGCAGGAAATAGAATCAGGAGACACAAGAGATGTACTTTCAATCTCTGGGTCAGGAAGATCCCCTGGAAAAGAAAATGACAACCCACTCCAGTATTCTGGCATGAGAAATCCCATGGACAGAGGAGCCAGGTGGGCTACAATCCAAAGGGTTGCAAAGGGTTTGACATGACTGAGCAGCTAAGTACATGTATGAAAAATTGATTAATTTTTAAGAATTAAAATTGACATGATTTCAGCTTTGCCTGACTATACCCAATCTCAGAAAGGAGTTCTTTCTTCTTCTTCAGGAGTGCCTCAGAGAGCTTCCTCCAGCCTCACAAAGCTGGCGAACTGGAGTTCTTGGGGCCTGTTCCTGAGCCAGGTCAATATTATACAAAAACATGCAATAATCGTTCAGACTGTGTGGAAGATGACTTTGGAGTTAACTACCCAATGGGGTAGAGCCCTTGAGCAAAGTAACCTCTTTATTTGTCTTTCCACAATAACAGACTCTTCTTTACTGTCCTCAGGGCTTTTGCTCATTTTCTATCCTGTGATTACAATGCAAACACCCCACATCAAAATCAACACCCTAATGATCTTCACGGATGCTGAGCGAGTGGTATGTTGAAGAGAGGCATGGCGGTGGTAAAGGAGGTAAAAGAGCCTCAAAGGCAAGTCAGGCTACTGTCCTCTTGTCCAGGTGGCCTTACGTGTTTTTTTTGTACAACCTCATTAATTGAAGGAGAAGCGGGTGACAGAGGATGAGATGGTTGGACGACATCATTGACTCAATGGACATGAGTCTGAGCAAACTTCAGGAGATGGTGAAGGACCAGGAAGCCCAGCATGCTGCAGTTTATGGGGTTGCAGAGTTGGACAGGACTGAGCGACTGAACAGCAACAATTTATTTCACATTCTTCATCTCTGATTTGAGCCCTGGACTTGTTACCGGCGCACAGTACCCCCAGACAGCCAGCAAGTGTGCCCTAGTGGTGTTGCCACATGCTGAAATTAGCCTCTTTGAGCAATTCCTTTTTCTAATGTTAGTGGAGGGAGTTCCCACCATAAGGGTTTCTGGTTCATTTGTGTTACTGGGTCTCTCAGGGCCACACTTCTGTTTTCAGAGAGAATTTTGGCATCGGGCTCCTTCTGACATGTCAGGCTGAAAAGTGATTTTGAGCCAAAAGTTCTGTTGCTTCATTTCGGTTATTTATGAGAGGCTGGTATTTTCTGCTAACAAAGACAATGGGAAATTTCAAAACCTAAAAATTATCAAGCTGTTGGGATAATGGTGGGAAAATAGAAATTGCAAAGTATTTCTCAACAGTTGGAGTAACTTGCCTTCCATATTTTTTCCCAAGATAATTATGAAGATAAATGCCACTTGCCTTTTGGAATCTTTTTGCTGATAAGTATGAAACTATTCCAGGGAGATTCTGAATGCCGGGTCCCCATGACCACACACTCCTATAGGAGAATGCAATCTGCCTGTACTTTCATCTGTTGGTTAGTGAACGAATGGAAGAATAAGTGAATGAGAAAACCACTCAGCTACACACACACACACACATTGCCACACATACTCATGCATTACTTAGTTTGAGGCTAGATTGTTTCTTTATCTTAAAAAATGTGGGGGGTTTCTCTGATTATAAAACTAACATGTCATTATAAAATGCTTGGAAAATACAGAAAAGTATAAAGAAAAAAATAAAGACATCCATAATCCAGCCTCACAGAAAGATCTTATTAACACTGAGGTTTATATCACATGATTGTTTTTTTGAGCATGTAAATGTTGCATGGCTGAGATGTTACTGTGCATACTGTTAATATCTGTATTAGAATTCTAAGATAATTCCCCAATGCCTGATACCCTTGATTTATCTCCTTCTCCTGGAGCATGGGCAGAAGTGACCTGCAAATGGGAAATAGATATCACTCCCATGACTGGGTTATGTTACAATGGGCTTTACGAAAAGGAGATTATCCCAGGTGGGTCTGACCCAATCAGGTGAACCTTATAAGAGACTGGACTTTTCCTGGACACAGAGATATGAAGCATGAGAAGGATTTAAAGTGAAGGAGATTCTCTCTTGGTGGCCTTGAAGATACAGAGGGCCACAGGGCAAATAATTCTGGAAGGTTTCAGAAGTTAAGAGCAGTCCTGACTGACATCCAATAAAGAGACAGGACCTCAGTCCTACAACCACAAGGAACTATATTCTCAAACTAGTTGAATGAGTTTAAAAGAAGACCCCAGCTCCAGATGAAGACTCACCCAGGCCAACACATTCATTTTTGTCATGAGACCCCACATCTACAGAACCACAAAATAATAAGTGCCTACATTTGTAGTAATTTGCCATGTTGCAATAGAAAAATGACCAAATATTCTTTTTCATTCACATTACAACATAAACCTTTTTTCCTATTATTGTTAATTAAAATTTTCATATTTTACATATTAGCCCCCAATTAAATAAATTTAAATTTAAAAAAAAGAAAGGAAAAAAGTTCATATTTTCATCTAATAAGTGTACAGATCATTTGTTGTTGTTCAGTTACTCAGTCCTGTCTGATTCTTCATGACCCCATGGACTGCACTATGCCAGGCTTCCCTGTCCTTTACCAGCTCTCAGAGTTTGCTCAAACTCATGTTCATTGTGTTGGTGATGCCATCCAACCATCTCATCCTCTGTTGATCCTTCTCCTCCCACCTTCAATCTTTCCCAGCATCAGGGGATTTCCAATGAGTCAGTTCTTCACATCAGGTGGCCAAAGTATTGGAGCCTCAGCTTCAGCATCAGTCCTTCCATTGAACATTCAAGATTGATTTCCTTTAGGATTGACTGGTTTGATCTCCTTGCAGTCTGAGGGATTCTCAAGAGTCTTCTCCAACACCACAGTTCAAGGACATCAATTCTTCAGCCCTCAGACATTTTTATTGTTCAGCTCTCACATATGTACATGACTACTGGAAAAACCATAGCTTTGATTATATGGATCTTTTTCACCACAGTAATGTCTCTGCTTTTTAATATACTGTCTAGGTTTGTCATAGCTTTTCTTCCAAGGAGCAAAAGTCTTTTAACTTCATGGCTTCAGTCACTGTCCACAGTGATTTTGGAGCCCAAGAAAATAAAATCTGTCACTGTTTCCATTGTTTCCCCATCTATTTGCCGTGAAGGGATGGGACCAGATGCCATGATCTTAGTTTTTTGAATGTTGAGTTGAAGCCAGCTTTTTCTCTCCCCTCTTTCACCTTGATCAAGAGGCTCTTTAATTCCTCTTCCCTTTCTTCCATAAGGGTGGTGTCATCTGCATATCTGAGGTTATTGATATGTCTCCCCGCAATCTTGATTCCAGCTTGTGCTTCATCCAACCCAGCATTTTGCTTCATGTACTCTGTATATAAATTAAATAAGCAGGGTGACAATATACAGCTTTAATGTACTCCTTTCCCAATTTGGAACCAGTCCACTGTTCCATGTCAGATTCTAACTGTTGCTTCTTGACCTGCATATAGGTTTCTCAGGAGGCAGGTAAGGTGGTCTGGTAGTCACATCTCTTGAAGAATTTTCTACAATTCATTGTGATCCACACAGTCAAAGGCTTTAGGGTAGTCAATGAAGCAGAAGTAGATGTTTCTCTGGAATTCTCTTGCTTTTTCTATGATCCAACAGATGTTGGCCATTTGACCTCTGGTTCTTCTGCCTTTTCTAAATCCAGCTTGTGCATCTGCAAGTTCTTGGTTTATATACTGTTGAAGCCTAGCTTGGAGAATTTTGATCATTATTTTGCTAGCATGTGAAATGAGTGCAATTGTTCGGTAGTTTGAACATTCTTTGGCATTGCCCTTCTTGGGATTGGAATGAAAACTGACCTTTTCCAGTCCTGTGGCCACTGCTGAGTTTTCCAAATTTGCTTACATATTGAGTGCAGCACTTTCACAGCATCATCTTTTAGGATCTGAAATAGCTCAGCTGGAACTCCATCACTTCTGCTAGCTTTGTTCATAGTGATGCTCCCTAAGGCCCACTTGACTTTGCACTCCAGGATGTCTGGCTCTAAGTGAGTGATCACACCAACATGGTTATCTGGGTCATTAAGATCTTTTTTGTATAGCCCTTCTTAATATTCTTCTTAATATCTTCTGCTTCTGTTAGGTCCATACCATTTCTGTCCTTTATTGAGCCCATCTTTGCATGAAATGTTCCCTTGGTATCTCAGATTTTCTTGTAGAGATCTCTAGTCTTTCCCATTCTATTGTTTTCTTCTATTTCTTTGCTTTGTTCACTTTAAAAGGCTTTTTTATCTCTCCTTGCTATTCTTTGGAACTCTGCATTCAGATAGGTATATCTTTCTTTTTCTCCTTTGCCTTTTGCTTCTCTTTTTTACTCTGCTATTTGTAAAGCCTCCTCAGACAACCATTTTGCCTTTTTGAGTTTCTTTTTCTTGAGGATGATTTTGATCACTGCCTCTTGTATAGTGTTACAAACCTCTGTCCATAGTTCTTCAGGCACTCTATCAGATCTAATCCCTTTAATCTATTTATCGCTTTCACTGGATAATCATAGGGGATTTGATTTAGGTCATATCTGAATGGCCTAGTGATTTTCCTTACTTTCTTCATTTTAAGGTTGAATTTTGCAATAAGGAGTTCATGATCTGAGCCACAGTCAGCTCCCGGTCTTTTTTTTTTTTTTTTTTTTGGCTGACTGTATAGAGCTTCTCCATCTTTGGCTACAAAGAATATAATCATAATTGATATTAACCAGTCTGTATTATTGGGCATTTAGGTGTTGCCATTATCATGTTGCCATTATACATCTGTACGGTCAAAGTATGGTTTTTCTGGTAGTCATGTATGGATGTGAGAGTGGACCATAAAGAAAGCTGAGCACCAAAGAATTGATGCTCTCAAACTGTGATGCTGGAGAGGACTCTTGAAAGTCCCTTGGATGGCAAGGAGAGCAAACCAATCAAAGGAAATTAACCCTGAAAATTTATTGAAAAGACTGATGCTGAAGCTCCAGTCCTTTGGCTACCTGATGCCAGCTCATTGGAAAAGACCCTGATACTGGGAAAGATTGAGAGCAGGAGGAGAAGGGGGCAACAGAGAATGAGATGGTTGTATGGCATCACCAACTCAGTGGACATGAGTTTGAGCAAACTCTGGGAGATAGAGAAGGACAGGGAAGCCTGGTGTGCTGCAGTCCATTGGGTCACAAAGAGTTGGACTGAGCGGCTGAACAACAACAATTATAGGTGTTAGAGGTGTGTTACTTAAAAATTAAGTGTTGTCTTCTTATTTTGTAACTGTGCTTTTTATTTTATTTTTTTGTCACATGAAAGAAAAGCAAAACATCTGCTAAGCTTCATTGCCTCCAAGAGAAGGAGACAGAGAAATAAATAGGGACATGGTATGTCTAAGGTTTTCTCTTTGCTCCTGAATGGAAGGTAAAGACTGTGTGTTTCAAAGATGGGAGTCCTGAACATGCAGGCTACGTTGCTCAAGGGGAGGGATGAAGACTGGGAGCTACAGAGGTTAAAGACTGGCTTCTCCCTAGTTAGGGGTTCCCCAGGGCTGAAGAGAAATATGGGTTAGACCCCTTATGGATCTCTGGTCCCATCTGAGCCTGGTGCTCTGGATCACCTCAGAGTGCGTGACCGACTATGGGACTATGGGACTGATGAGGCTCTGCCAAGGTCCTCAAACTCAGTTGGAGGTGGGCAAACTGAGAACTCATCTCATTATGCTTGGTTAGTACTGGTTTCAACCAAATTTAATTTCACTTTGAAAAATAAATATGAAATTTCATACTTAAGAGATATGGGGCATTGCTACCTGTTACATAAATGGTACTGTGCTAAATAGTCCTACATAAATGTGTCTCTCTATTTATTACTATTTATTTGAACAGATTTCTAAAGATAGGTTCAAGGATATAAGTATTTTGACATCCTTTATATAAATTGATGCTTTTGAATTGTGGTGTTGGAGAAGACTCTTAAGCATCCCTTGGACTGCAAGAAGATCCAACCAATCCATCCTAAAGGAGATCAGTCCTGAATATTCATTGGAAGGACTGGTGCTGAAGCTGAAACTCCAATACTTTGGCCACCTGATGTGAAGAACTGACTCATTTGAAAAGACCAAAAGACCCTGATGCTGGAAATGATTGAAGGTGGGAGGAGAAGGGGATGACAGAGGATGAGATGGTTGGATGGCATCACCAACTCGATGGACATGAGTTTGAGTAAGCTCCGGGAGTTGGCGATAGACAGGGAAGCCTGGCGTTGTACAGTCCATGGGGTCGCAAAGAGTCAGACATGACTTAGCAACTGAACGGAACTGAACTGAACCTATATAAATAATAAAATTAGCAGGTTTTTAGATTTCTTAAGCTAAAATATATAGAAGACATTAGATGCATAATAAATTCTCCCTTCGGCCTCTTCCCCCAAGCACCCCAGTGTACCAACGACAGAAGATTCAAGCCCAGCTGAGCACGTGTAGGCACTGTATATTTCCTCCTGGAGAAGGTCCTAGCACGCAGCCTAGGCTGTGTAACAACTGGCACACACATGGCCTGATACAAACCACCTATGCCAGTAACTGGCTGTGTGACCTTGTGTATGCGTTTCTTGGGGCTGCCAGGACAAACTACCACAGCTGGATGGCGTGAACAACATAAATTTATCATCTCCCAGTTCTGGAAGCTAGAATTCCGAGACCAGGGGTCAGTAGGATTGGTTCTTTCTGGAACTGTAAGGGAAGAATCTGCCAAACTCTCTCTCTCTCAGCTCTGGTGGCTTACTGGCAGTCATGGCTGTCTTCTCCCCATGTCTTCATATCGTCTCCTCTCCACTCCAAACCCCCCATTAAAAAAAAATAATTTTATTTGTTTATTTACTTTTGGCTGTGCTGGGTCTTTGTTGCTATGCAGGCTTTTCTCTAGTTGTGGCAATCAGGGGCTACTCTCTAGCTGCAGTACGTGGGCTTCTCATTGCAGCGGCATCTCTTGTTGGGCAGCATGGGCTTTAGGGTGCATGGGCTTCATTATGCTGTGTATGGGCTCTAGAGCACAGGCCCAGTAGTTGCGGCACACCGGCTTATTTGCTCCACGGCACATGGGATCTTCCCAGACCAGGGATTGAACCTGTGACTCCGGCATTGGCAGGCAGATTCTTTACCACTGAGTCTCCAGGAAAGCCCCTCATTCACCTTTGTATAGGGATACCAGTCCTATTGACCTCATCCAAACTTGAGCATCTACAGAGACCCTATTGCCATACAAGGTTACATTCACAGATCCTGGGGGTTAGGACTTTAGGGGGACACAGTTCAATTCATGACACTTTGGAGAGCCATATACTCTTTCTCAGGCTCTGTTTCTGATCAAACAAAACCTCCCTATAGTGAGGGTTCAACTTACATGATAAATGGGAAGGGAGATAAGTGACAGAGCACTTACAGTGCCTGGAACACAGCACTTACTTAATAGTACTGGCTAAGTTGCCAAGTAAACTGTTGCTCTTACTGTTGCGATGCACTCACATGGATATAGAAACCCATCTCTCATTACTGAGTGCAGATGTGTGTTTATGTGACCGCTCCAGCACCCGTACAGAGGAGAGGCCATCTTACTTTTCAAGTATCTGGTGCGTTTTCCTGGTCCAGTCTTCACAGGCTGGTTGTTAGCCAGACACAAACCTCGCCTCTGCCACAAAGCCCACTTTGGAGATTGGTGCCTGCCTTCTGCTGCTAGTTCGTTGTTTGAAAAGTGCCAATGCCCCTGTTCATCCACAGTGCCAGGACTCTGTACAAAGCTGCCCGTACAAGCGAGACTTCCATGAACTCCAGGGTTTCAGAAGGTGGATCTGGCACGAACCAAATGTAGTGAGAGAGGCCTTTGTGATACACACGCATGTGCATGCACACACACACACACACACACACACACACACACACACAAGCCAAAGCAAAGACCCCAATCAGTACTTAAAGCAACTTTTAAAAGGAATAGAAATTGCTCAATCTCTTTGATGATATCCAAAGAGTCTTTTTTAATATATGAGAAAGCCCATTCTAAATTCTGAACACATCTGGTGTCCCCAGCTCTTTCTCCCCGACTCTAAACCCTCCTAAGTCCATAATTTAGAAGGTCTGAAGACACACAGGATCTCACTGCAGCATAATTGGGCATCCTGAGCCCTCTGGGTTGGTTTTGGTGCCCCACCTCAGCCCGGAGAAACTTTTAACCGCGTAGGAGAGGGAAGGTTTGGGGAAGGGGCAGGGAGTGGGGGGCGTGGACAGTGGCCTACCTTTGATGGGAGAGCTAAGCCGCCTGCAGGAAAATGTTTGCTATTCATTTCACCCTGACACTCCAGGAGAGGAGCACAATTTCTTTTGTGATTGGAGGTAATGTAGTCTACAGGAAAATCAAGGTGGGCTGACAGGAGAATCGCCCAGCTGATCCGCAGACCAGAGACACTGAATCACAGCAGCTGCAGGCAGCCGCTCGGCTCCGCACGACTGCTGCCTCTGGGAGAACGAGCTTTTGGAAAAGCTCACACCCTGGGGTGCTCCTGACTCCGCTAGGCTGTCAGCCTGGCTGGCTGGGCTGCTAGAGTTGAGTGACAAAGCAGTCAGTTGGGGGGAATGTGTTAGGGGCACGGAGGGCCACAGCATGAGGCCTGGAGGGTTTCTGTGAGGAGGGAGACAGACATGCTCATATTACAAAGAGATGGGAGAGATAGACCCACCGACAGATACACATACACACACACTCAGTTTTAAATGATCTTCGTGAGCCTGTATTACTTACTGCTTTTTAAATTAAAAAGTTCTGACTCTCTACTCCCACCCTCAAACATGCATTACTCTAGTAATCAGAGAATAAAATGTAAAAATAAATCAGAGAAACTTAACGACTACAGCTCTTGCCACCCTCAAAACCGCTGCACATCTGCTGGGCCCTCTGCTGGCCTGGTGCAGCTGACCTCAGCGCCTAGAGCCGCCAAAGCGGCAGCAGCAAGGTTAGCAGGTGCCACCCAATATGGCTGTGAATCACGTCCTTCAATCTGGAGACATAGTCAGGATCCTAGGCGCATGCTGTCCCCACCCTGAATGTCCCTTTTACTTGCATCATGGCCACAGACAGCCTTCTGGTCCCTGGGTGTTTGATTTGAGGCATTACCAACAATTCCCCTTTGGGGGTGAGGGGACCTGAGATCTGTGTAGTTAAAACACCTAGTCTGTTACAAGAAGCATGTGGAAAAAAGCACCTGAGAAAGTAATGGGTTAAGAACCAGAACCCAGAGATTGAGTCCTGGTGGTACCCATTGGTACCCAAAACCGATTCCCAGACCCAGGAGCCCGGGTGGCCCAGAGGAACTGGCGAGCCTCACAGGCCTCTTGTGACCCCTCCCTCTCGGCTTAGCGAAACCACATCTCCCACAGACACTGGCTCCTCCACTTCTCTCCTGTCTCCTGCCTCCCGAGCTCCCTGGCAGAGGCTTTCTACTTCACCTACTATGCTCCTAGCAAAAGCGTTTGAGGCCGTAGAGGCGTCGGCCTCAAGCCTGCTCTCTTCCAAGATTGGGGGCAAGTCTTGGTCTGAACAGGCGCCCATTCCTTCCTTTCCCCCTGCACAGTCCCTGCTCTGCAAGGAGCTGACAAGGGCTCTGGACAGCAGGACAGCGGGATCCAATAAATCTGAGGCCTGTCTAGGTGCTTCATTTATCAAGAGGCCTAATTTACCCAGGCCCTTTAGACTAATTGCAGATTTGCAAAAACTGCTGAGAGTGTAGAACCGAGTATTGTGAGTGTCCCTTGCCATATTTCTGCTAATGTGTTTCATCTGGAGTGCATAAAGAGGCAGGGATGCTGATTTTAGACATAGCACTTTGGGGCTAATCCAGCTAAATGATTAGCCCTAAAATTCTGCAGTGATGTCATTTTCCCTACAGTGCTCTGCCAGTCGGCTTGTTTGCTTTATAGTGAGAAATATGTACTCACAGCCCCTGCTAGCTGTCTCGGCTTCAGGGAAATCCACCCTCCGTGGTTTATTTGGGGCAGCAACGCAGGCCACTCGTCAATCTCTGGGTCTCTTCCCGGGTTGACAAGGATTGCCAGCAGACAGCAATAATGGCAAAATGTAACTTCTTCAAGGGACTCTTGGATATACTGCAGTCTCCTCCATCACCCTAGGCATGCCTGTGGGCAGGTTCTGCCAACCAGGGATGCCATTCAGATTCTGAGCATCAAGCCAGATGGATGTGGATAAGAGGTGGGGTCTCAGCTCTGCCCCCAGCTGTGTTGGCACCTGCCAGTTCCACCACCTCTCTGAGCCTCAGTTTCCACCTCTACGAAACAGACATGAACACCTACTGAGAAACTCAAAAGAGATAATATGTATGCAAGGGTTACCCAAGGAGGCAGCCCTCATGGCAAGGATGAACAGGGAGCTTTGGAGTCAGATGGCTGAAGTTCAAGCTCAGTCAGTTCTGAGCCCTAAGATCCTGATTACTTATCAGCAGTGAGCTCTAGGCTCCTCCTACTTCAGACACACGGCTATGAAAGTAGCCTTGCGGGATGATTGAACTCAGTATCCACTCACTCCAGCTCCAGGCCTGTGTTCTACACATGATGGGTGCTCAGAAAACAGTGCTCTCATTTGGGTTTATGCAAGTCCCCAATGTTGGGCCCATTTATCCGTTTCAGAAGTAGTTAATGGTTGTTTCACAGCCTAGCAAGTTATTTTCCCAGTAAGTTCAAACGAGTCTGCATTTGGCATAACCCATACTTTGGCCACCTCATGTGAAGAGTTGACTCATTGGAAAAGACCCTGATGCTGGGAAGGATTGGGTGCAGGAAGAGAAGGGGACGACAGAGGATGAGATGGCTGGATGGCATCACTGACTCAATGGACATAGGTTTGGGTAGACTCCGGGAGTTGGTGATCGACAGGGAGGCCTGGCGTGCTGCAATTCATGGGGTGGCAAAGAATCAGGCATGACTGAGCAACTGAACTGAACTGAACAGAGTTGAAAAATAAAATTTCTAAAGTTGGTTAGACTTTCTGGAATTCCTTGCTATGTTTTGGAGGAGGGGTAGCAATGTCCAAATTGCCGAAGTCTTTGCAAATTCCAAAGTGCATATCCTCCTTAGTATTTATAACAAACATGTATAGAGTGCTTAGTACATGCCAGGCACTGTAATAGAAGCATTTTATATACAACTGCCCATTTCCATCTTAATCACACCTCTCCAAGGCAAGTGCTATTATTGTGTCCATATTAGTGATGAGAAAAAAAAAAAAAAACTTTGTAAGATTAAAGACTTAAACCAAAATTGCTCTCTCTGTTAAGGAACAGAGAAGAAACTCAAACCTTTGGGTCCAGCTGTCCTCAAACTGATGCTTTCTCTGGAACATCGCACAGGGGCAAAGTCACAGGAAGGGAAACCTGCAAACACAGGCTGCAACCCAGCAGTGGTCTGCAGAGTGCCAGTTACTAAGCTGGGTGCTGTCCACATAGCATCTCTAATCTTCCCAACAATGCTGCAGAGTGGGAAGTAATATTGATCCAAGTTACAGATGAAGAAAGGAATGCTTGTGCGTTTCCCCAAGTTACTGGGCTTGAAATGGGAGGAGCTGGGAGTAGAATCCAAGGCCAGCTCCCTCTAGAAGCTACTTCTTTGTGCTAATCTGGGAGGAGGATGAGCCCCGCAAATGGGCTCGTGAAGCAGACACCCATGATGGAATTGCTGGGCCTGTAATCTTTAGAAACTGGCTCTGGTTCAATTGTGAGCATGATCTTCATAACTAGGCCAGAATAAATGAGGCTGTGTCTTTGACACCTTCACAAGGCCCCTTGCTTGCCTAAAAACTCTGCAGCGTGATCCTTTGGCCTAGAGAATTGTTAAATAGCAGCCCTGGAGAAGCTGAGGGCAAAGAACTCCTCTATGTCGTGAGAGGCTGGGTGTAAAGCCATCTTATTAATTGGCCCGCCTGGTGGGAATGTTTGTCCTGATGGATCAAAGCTTGAAGCTGAGACACAGCACCCAAAGCCATGGAGGCAACATTTGTCTTGCATCTCCCATCTCTGATTAAGAAGCCGGGGGCATGGGCCAAATTGCATGATGGATTCCTCACACATCATACCATAAATTTACCCCCAAGGGCCCAGTGCTGCGGGTCCCGCCTGTGTCAGCATGCTAACACACAGCCTCAGAACCATAACGTAGTGTTCTAGGGGGAGGCTGAAATTAATGAAACCCTGGCTGACATTTTGAGCACGCACACACATATCTCAAGATTATCCCACAAGTATATTTCTTGTAGAGAGAGTGGTTTTTCCATATTAAAAGATGGCATTAACCTTCAATAGTCCATCACTTGCGTTAATCCTTTCCACCTGTAAATATTTCAGATAAAAATATCACACTGGCTGTGCCTGTGTCTTACAAATGTGGCTTAGATCTGGACATGGGAGAGATGATAGGTTAAATTTTTCACTTGCAAATATCCATCAAAACTAGAATCAGTGGGTGGTGGTGGAAGGAACATGGGATTTGAGGTCTGCAAAGCCTGGATTCAAATACCAGCATCATTACTAGCCCAGGGACTTTGGGAAGGTTCCTTGGTCAGTCACCCCCTACATGTGTGGAGTTTATGCCTTGTGAAAAAGGGCTTTGTATAATTAGTCCACCCAGAGTGCCTGAATTTTTATAATTCATCTGCCTGAAGGGTGTGGTTTCAATACTTACACCATTGTAAGCATGACCACAGTCCTTGCTGCCCTGGCTTTTTCAAGGCTCATCAGCCTCCTCCATAAAACGAAGAGCATGCCTTCTTTTCCAGGTTCTGAGCTTGAGTGATGCTATATGTATAAGCCCAGACCCATATTTCTATCATGGAAAGGAGGCCCAGTGCGTTCATTGTAGCTAGAACCAGGATTATAAAATGGCGGTCTGTGGGCAAGGGTCATTCCACATATGGGTTTTATTTGGCTCACACATGATTTTAGAAATGTTGAAGACAAATCCTTTAAAATCCACAATAATCAGGAGCCTAAAAACCTTTCAAAATCAAGAGTTGTTTATTTTTATAAAAATTGTACTTCCGGTTGTTGTTTGCTCTTCAGTCGCTAAGTTGTGTCCGACTCTTTGCGACCCCATGGACTGCACCATGTCAGGCTTCTGTGTCCTTCACCATCTCCTGGAGTTTGCCCAACTCATAGCCATTGAGTCAGTGATACCATCCAACCATCTCATTCTCTGTCACTCCCTTCTCTTCCTGCCCTCAATCTTTCCTGGAATCAGGGTCTTTTCCAATGAGTTGGCTCTTTGCATCAGGTGGCCAAAGGATTGGAACTTCAGCTTCAGCATCAGTCCTTCCAGTGAATATTCAGGGTTGATTTCCTTTAGGATGGACTGGTTTGATCTTCTTGCTGTCCAAGGGACTCTCAAGAGTCTTCTCCAGCACCACATTTTTAAAGCATCAGTTCTTTGGTGCTCAGACTTCTTTATGGTCCAACTCTCACATCCGTACATGGCTACTGGAAAAACCATAGCTTTGATTATATGGACCTTTGTCAGCAAAGTGATGTCTCTGCCTTTTAATATGCTGTCTAGGTTTGTCATAGCTTTTCTTCCAAGGAACAAACATCTTTTAATTTCGTGGTTGCAGTCACTGTCCACAGTGAATTTGGAGCCTGAGAATATAAAATTTGTCTTGACAATTGGAATGTCTGGGCACATGAATGGCACCTGCCAAGAGTGATAATCACCAGGACCTGTGAAAGGGTGCTTCTTGCAGAAAGGCAAGCTCATTGCAGGTCTCACGGCCCCTGCTCTCAGCCTGCACGGGCACCATGCGGGCCACCTCCCTCAGGCATATTCACCACTAGTTCCTGTTCCCACTGCCATTCAGACTTCCAGGCTCCTGCTCCCTGAAGTGTGATCTCCTGGCCAGCACCTGGGAGTATGTGCAAGTTGAGGAAGCTCAGGCCCCAGCACAGACTTCCTGGATCAGGATCTACAGTTTAACAAGGTTCCCTGAGTGATCCACAGGCACACTAAGGTTTGAGAAGCCCTCAGCTACGAAGAGGGTGGCAATCTGTGGCCTGTGAGCCAAATCCAGCCAACTGCCTGTTTTGTCAGTTAAGTTTTATTGGAACACAGCCACACCCATTTGTTTATATGGTCTCTATGGTGAGTAGTTGCAGCACGCCCTCAAAGCCTGAGATATATGCTGTCTGGCTCTTTACAGGAAAGATTGCCAACTCCTGCTCTAGAAGAATGCTTTTTCTAAAAAAAAAAAAAAGCAAAATACATTTCTAAAAGAATATCTTATTATGGGTTCAAATTGGACATTCCGAGTGCTATAGATGCCACAGAGGGAGTAACTGTTCAGGAACATTTCTTCATACAAACTGCTAGTTTCACCTTCTCTGGTTTCTCTTGATTTGGGGTTCTGAGTTCTCAGTCCTTAGGGAGACCACAAAACTGTATCCCTAATGTTGGCAGAGGAGCCTCTTCCATTTGGATCTCCTTCCTCTTCTTTGTCTCTCTCTCAGCCTTCCAGGCATTTATCCCCTTTTTCATCTCTTCCCCAGGACTTGCTTCTTTTCTCGCCTGTTACACCTTCAGCTAGGCCAGGTTTCTTCCTGGATGATTTGGATAAGTACAGCCCTGGGCCAGTCAGGATGGGGAGGTCAGGCTGGGTTGTCAGTGCAGAACCCGTGAGATAAGCAGGCCTTTCCCCAAGCCTCAGATTCATAGTTCATCTTCTACACTAGTGCTTTGCTATAAGCATGGCTCTCCTTACCTTATGCCAGCTGTGTGTGTACAGACCCCAGAAGACAAAAAGAGCAAAGCAGAGACTCATCCTGCAACCTGATGAAACAACTGGCCCACGGGAGGCCTTCGCTGCTGGTACCTGGGGGCCTTCCCACCTGAAGCGGCGTGTTCTTTTTTTACTGATCTGGAGGTAGAAAACTCTGTGAAATACTGCAAAGTAAAATTGTTTTGGAGCCAAAAAAGTGTCTAGAGCCACACAATTTCCATATGTGGGTATGATGAATTTTCAACTGACCAGTCAACAAAGACTCTTCGTCTTCAAAGTGGAATTCAGCATTTCAGAAGGTGTGCCAGCCAGCAAGGTGTTCACCACATGGGAAGCCCACAGTGATGGAAAACTTCAGGTGGGCCTCAGGGCTTGCACAGGATCTGGAGTGTTAGGCACAGCCCCAAACCTCCCCTTGGCATCCAACGAGGAGACTGGAAGCCTCAGAGGCCGAGGAGCATCACACTGGATTGTAGCATCTGAGCCGGGAGAGGCTCCTACGCCTGCCTTTCCGCTTCTTTGTCTATTTGAATGTGATTCCATCAGGGGAAGACTTCCAGAGATCCACGAAAATCCTTTGTATTACTGAACCAACAGAGGGTCTCATAGCCCACTCTGGAGCTCTTCACCATCTCTGTCAGGAAATGATTCTTAGAGAGAACCTAAATCCCTCTTGCTTCTTTCTCTAATTTCTGTATGTTCTCTCTTTTCCAAAGAAGCATCAGTTGCTACTCTCCCCCTGCCTTTTAAAAAAACTCTTATTTATTTATTGCTGGGCTGGTTCTTTGTGACTGCACGCGCTTTTCTCTAGTGGCAGCTGGGGGCTCCTCTCTAGTTCCAATGCGTGGGCTTCTTGTGGTGGCTTCTCTTGTTGCAGAGCACGGGGTCTAGGCCACACAGGCTTCAGCGGTTACAGTGCCTGGGCTCAGTGGTTGCAACTCCCAGGCTCGAGAGCACAGGCTCCATAGTTGTGGTGCATGGGCTTCGTTGCTCTGCAGCATGTGGAATCCTCCTGGACCAGGGATTGAACCCATTTCTCCTGCACTGGCAGGTGACTTCTTTACCACTGAGCCACCAGGGAAGTCCCCATTCTCTCTTTTGTCTATAGGGAGAGGATAGTGCCCCTATCCTCTCTGCTGTCTCTTCTCCAAGTTATAATTGTACTTCCTTTCATCTTTCCCCATTAGTCTTGTTTTACAACTCTTAAGTATCACTACCCTGGAACTGTTTCCAAATTCCCTGCATTCCTACAAACCTCATTCTTATCTTGAAAATTATATAAAAATGTATGCAGTCAACATAGGAATAGGATGGTTGTATAGCTATTAAACTCTATCATGTTATGGACGTGGCCAGGATTTCTTCTGAAGGAAGTGTTCAGAAGTAGTGAAAGTGGCGATCCAGAGCTGGACTTTTCTCACATTTGTTTCTTGGAGTCAGGGGATATAGGAGATGGTTGACAAAGGCCTACTAAGAATAATGGTAAAGTTAATAATGATGACAATCATATTGAATGCTTATGATGTACAAGGCTCTGAACTAAGGTTGACATGTAGTATTTCACTCAGTCCTCATAATAACCTTTGGAGAAAGCACTGTTATTATTTCTGTATTCCAAACAAGGAAATTGAAACACACAGAGATTAAGCAACAGGCTCAAAGCCCTCCTGTAGTAATTCCAGATGATCTCACAGAAAGGTTCCCTTTCTGCTATGAAGGATATAGAATTTCCCTGATTGTAAGAGAGACATTGAGAAGCCTGTTCAGGGAAGAGGCAATCTTTTTATTCCCCACTGGACCCCCAGCACCTAGCAGCGTGCCTGGCGCACAGTGGGTGCTCAGCAAATGTATGTGGGGTGAGTGGGTAAATAAACTTCACTGCTGGCTTTGAGCGTGGTGTCAGGACTCGGCAGAGACCTGTATCTGAGACCAGGTGATGACACATGCTTACAAGAACATAACTGAAGTAAGGGGTTATCCCTCCTCCTGAGCAGCAGAACCACCCAACGAATGCGGAAAGTGCAGCTCCTCTGGGCTCACTGTAGGTCTCCTGAATTGGAACCTTCTCAAAGCAGCCTGGGAGTCTGCTTGATATCAGACCTCTCTAGGTTATTATCAGTCAGGACTGCCCGGGGACTCCTTCACCCTGCTTTGTACCCAGGCAGGGGGACTCTACAGACTGTACTCGTGTGCAGACTACTTCTGTGGGCACCTGCCCTCTGACTGTTGACTGGGTCCAGGCTTGGCAGAGTACCAGCAGGGGATCAAGCGAAGGGAGCATTCGTGCAAGTTGCTCTGGCAACAACTGCTTCCCCCACCGGAGGCCACAGCTCACCAGGCACCCAGCCGTGGCTCCCTCCCGCCCTCACCCCTTTAGCCTTTCTGTTTCTCTGTTGTTATTAACCTGGCTGCCCCTCAGCACCCTTTTTAGTTTCCCCTGGTGGCACCCCTCCCCCCACCTTTGAAAACAGTCAAGTGTGCAGTCTGCTTCCTCTTGGGACCCTGACTGGTCATGTGTGACTGTGAGGTTAGGCACGGTCTCACACAGGGCGGGTGGTATGAAGGGGGCTACCATGGGTTCCTTTATAGGGAGTTTGCTAATGGGACTATTCTAAGCCCTTTATCCTACTGCTGGGACCCAGAGGCTAACCACTGACAAGGTCTATCTGTGTTCCAATTTGCAGTTTTCAACCCAGATCTGATTTATCAAATTTTTGTTCAAAGTAAGCTCGAAAAATCCTAACACTATCTTTTGGAGTACTGACCTGTACCGTCATGAGCCTGACTTGAAACATTCTACTGAAATGAAAACCTTTCTCTTGTGAGGTTTTCATGTCCAGGTTATTGAAAAGCCACTCTGCCCAAGGTTCCTCCGTTCACTTACTCCCTGCATCCTGGAAGGTTGGGGTTGTGGGTGAAAGTAGATGAGCCTTATAGGAATGAACATGAGGAGAGAGGGCCAGCATTCCCTCCAGGAGGTAAAACTCAGGCTTCAGTCACTTTCCCAAAAACCTCAAAGTGAAAACTGCTCACAGCCCCAGGCTTTGCCTGTTTTCTGCCCAAACTCAGTAAATCAGCTAGTTTGCATACCACCCAGACCAGCATCTGCTGAAACAGGCTCAGGCCCTGAAGAAACCCAGGCTGAGAAAGCCCCCTCCAAATCCAGTCTAGAGTTTTCGAACCTTGGCCAACCTTTCCCAAGCATTTGGCCCAACACACAGGCCTGGGCCCAGTTTAGGGTTTCAGAGTGGCAGTTTCAAAGCCGTCTCATTATTACTGATGACCAGGGCTTGCCGAGAGCAATAGTGTTTTATAGCCCACTGAGCAGAGGGCCCCAGGAACTGTGGGGGATACACTGCCTCTGAACTTGCACAAGAGCTATTCACAAAGGGGGTGGAGACCACATGCTTAGCTGAAGCTGCTCCAAGTAAAGGTTGCAAAAAGCAGACAACCAACTCTTAGGCTCCCACACAGCAGCCCAGACAAACAGCGGTATCCAGCTGTGGCCTCTGACCTTGTCTGTGGGCCTCTCAACTGCAGGGAAAGCAGAGGGAAGCTGTGGACAACTGCAGGGTTTTGAAGGCAGGTTTTGGTCCTTCCGGACATGGTCAGGTGCCCTTAGGATTACTGTTGTTCCAAACTGAATGATGCTTCTACTCGTTCCTGGGCCATCTTGCTTAGATGTAGACCTGAACTCTCATTCTTTACCAAAGTCGATTTCTTTCCTGTCACTACTCACCCTCTGCTGTCCTGGCCCAGTAGAAGTCCTGAGAAAAACTGGAGTGTGAGTTTCAGGGAGCAGAAGGAATAATATTTATTGATGCCAGACTTTTTTTTCATGCTTTGAGTTTCACGTTTATTCTTCATAGCAATCTTAGGAAGTAGCAGGCATGATCATTCTCGTTCTCATAGCTAAGGCTGACACATGGGTTTTTAGGCAGTCACATTGCTGGAGGCCTCCCTGGTGGCTTAGATGGTATGTCTAAGAAGTATGGAGCCAGCTTTGCTCTGTTAGCTTCATGGCAGATTCTAGAGTGAAGCACTGGGCAATCTGTGTTTCCCCCAGTGCTGCTCCTGGGAACTGTTTATGCAACTTTTGTTATCACACAAACTCCCTTGACAGAATCTCTAATACAGGTCCTCCCACTGGCAACAGGATGTCAGTGTTGGCCGTGGACCTCAGATCCATGGTGACAGAATCTGTGGGTGTCTCCCAGAGGAAGGCAACGGAGGCAGCAGGGACCAAGGTGACCTCCCGTCCTTCCTTTCTGTATGAGATTGTTCCTTGAAAAGTCAAACAGGACTTGATTATGGTGAGTTGGCCCACAGGTTTCCCCACACCAGCCTTTGTGGCACGTGGCGCCTCCCTCAGCATCAGATATGAAGGCGAAACTGAGCTTAAAAGACATAGCTTGTGCCTTCTGGCTTTACCCTGTTCTGCCTGCCTCTCCCTCTTTCCATCACTGCTGACCTGGGGACAGTTTAGACAATGGACTCTGGAGCCACCTGTCTGTTACTTACCAGCTGTGTAACTTAGCTCAAGATACTTAAAGTCTCTGTTCTGTTTCCTTACTTGAAAAATAGGAATAATAATCACAATACCTACCTTGTAAAACTGTTGTGAGTTGTTATACGTAAAGCACTTTGAACAAAATCTAGCATATGGTAAGCCCTTTCTAATAATAGTAATAATACAGATATTATTATTATTATTCATTCTTACACATCATTGCAAACTCTGGTGTCCCAGGAGCTGAAGAGATCAGAATAAATTAGCAGCTGTCCTCGCCCTCAGGAAGCACATGGTCAAGGAGGGGAGGGAGAGAAGTAAACATAGACAGGCAGTGACGCATTCCGAGTACCGTGGAAGCCTCTGTACAGAGCCCCATGGAGGACCACGGTGGGAGAGGTGCTTACCCTGCAGACCTCCCTTGCTCACTGTTTCATCCCCTGCCCCAGGTATAGCCGCTAGTCCAGGGTCAGCATTTTACTGGACTGAAAAAGTCAGGAGCTGAGCCTGAAGAGGAGCTTACCAGACAGGGGAGTTGGAACTGACTCAGGGTTTTCTAGGGGAACAAAGGGGAAGAGGTGAGAAACAGCCACGAGCAAATGTGCCCTAGCATAAAACAGGCTGGAACATTCTGACAACTTCAAGTTCAGTGTGGCTGACCCTCAAGGGGTGGGGGTGGGGTGAGGGCAATGTGAGTAACAAGATCGAAGTAAGAAAACCACTTAATAAACTTAGTGTTAATACTGAGGAGAGCTAATGAGGACCCAGATTAAAGCAGGCCAGTGAGGAGAGCTGGGAAGGCTGGCTGGGGGACTGTGGGGGAGGTAACCCTGGTGGTAAGCTGAGGGTGCAGTCAGCCCAAAGAGGCCAGCCCTGATATCTCGGAGCTCAAGGGGACAACATGCAGATGAGAACTACTGGGACCCTTGTCTACATGGATAAAGTTTTTGCTCAGATAGAGCAGCTGCTGCTGCTGCGTCACTTCAGTCGTGTCTGACTCTGTGCGACCCCATAGACGGCAGCCCACCAGACTTCCCGTCCCTGAGATTCTCCAGGCAAGAACACTGGAGTGGATTGCCATTTCCTTCTCCAATGCATGAATGTGAAAAGTGAAAGTGAAGTCACTCAGTCCTGTCCGACTCTTTGCGACCCCATGAATCACAGCACACCAGGCCTCCCTGTCCATCACCAACTCCCGGAGTTCACTCAGACTCAAGTCCGTCGAGTCAGTGATGCCATCCAGCCATCTCATCCTCTGTCGTCCCCTTCTCCTCCTGCCCCCAATCCCTCCCAGCATCAGAGTCTTTTCCAATGAGTCAACTCTTCACATGAGGTGGCCAAAGTACTGGAGTTTCAGCTTTAGCATCATTCCTTCCAAAGAAATCCCAGGGCTGATCTCCTTCAGAATGGACTGGTTGGATCTCCTTGCAGTCCAAGGGACTCTCAAGAGTTTTCTCCAACACCACAGTTCAAAAGCATCAATTCTTTGGCGCTCAGCTTTCTTCACAGTCCAACTCTCACATCCATACATGACCACAGGAAAAACCATAGCCTTGACTAGATGGACTTTTGTTGGCAAAGTAATGTCTCTGCTTTTGAATATGCTACCTAGGTTGGTCATAACTTTCCTTCCAAGGAGTAAGCGTCTTTTAATTTCATGGCTGCAGTCACCATCTGCAGTGATTTTGGAGCCCCCCAAGATAAAGTCTGACTCTGGTACTCTACCCCAAACCAACGGCATCGATGCCAAGAGACACCTAGGGAGCAGGCAGCCCGCACGGAGAGCACGCCTCAGCCCCACCTCAAGGGAAGCATCTTGTCTTCAGAGTAGCAAACATCTCTTGTCTCTGTCGTTTGTGTTAGATGGTGAGATCCCTCCCTCAAAAAATGCGAGTGAAAACGTGCCTCGGTGTGTCATCAAGTGTCATCACGAATGAACAATAGGGGAGAGCACCGAGCACTAGCAAGTTCGTTTTGTCCACTTTCATTTGGTTATTAATTTTTAATTCATAAAGCAGTTCACCATTATAACAATTTTAAATAATCCATTAAATTGTTCTGGGCACGGATAGCATTAGAATATTTTTAAAGTAAATTTATTACTGACAGCCATTAAATTGTGTTGGTAGTCTTTTGATCATATGCCATCCATTCAATACACTTTTCTGAGATGCCTTTCAACAAGTGCATATTGTCAAGGTTGCCTGTCTTTGTGGTCCTATATGTTAAAATATACTAACATTTGTTTAAAGTACAGTAATGAGACAGACAGCTGAGTTTACCTTACTTTATGTAATATGCATACTCCCCAAAAGTTGCACCTAAGTGGCATTTTTGGTAAGTTTTCTCATACTTTAGTATTCTAGCTAGGAGAATTCCATGGACAGAGGAGCCTGGCAGGCTACAGTCCGTGGGGTCACAAAGAGTTGGACACAACTGAGCAGCTAACAACACTTTCACTTTTTTATGTCCTTTTTGAAAATAAAAAGATCAATACTAAACTTTTTTTAATACATAAATTGAGATTCCCCATGTCCAGTGTGCTTAAACTGAAGTATACCTAAGAATCATTTTTAAAATTATATTAACAGTGAATGTATGTATGCGTATTTAGCCTTCATTCAATACATGTTTACTGAGTACCTACTGTGTGCCAGGCACTGCTCTAAGAAGCTGGGAATTCAGCAAACAAGCTAATGTCCCTTCCCTTGTGGAGATGATATTCCAGTGGGACAGTCATACTAGCCAAGTAAATAATTGTGTAATATAATTTGAGCAGCAGAAAAACTGCTGTAAAGACAAATAATGCAGGAAAAAGAGAACAGTGGTGGAGAGGGTATCTTAGACATTGTGTTCATTTTCCATTGCTGCCTAACAAATTACCATGACCTCTGTGGCCTAAAGCAACACAAATATATTATCTCATATTTTCCATGGTCAGGAATCAAGGGAGCGTTAGCTGGGTTCTCTGCCTAGGTCTCAAGGCTGTAGGCAAAGGGTCAGCCAGGGCTGGGCTGCCTCTGAGGCTTGGGGTCCTCTTCCAAGCTCCTGTGTTTGTTGGCAGAATTTAATTCCTTGCAGCTGTAGAAATCATGGAGGCAAAAGGAGAAGGCCTGTGACTGCTCATCTGGTTAGGTCAGATCCACCCAGGATAATCTCCACTTGATTAACTCAAAGTCAAATGATTAGTAACCTAATCGTGGCAGTTATATCCTATTAAAGTACAGGTTCCCGGTGCATAGGAACGTTTTCCCAGTGGGGAGATCTTGGAGGCCATCTTAGAATATTGCTTATTACAGAGTGGTCAGGGGAGAACTTTTCATGGAGGTTACATTTGAGCAAAGACATGGGGAAAAAAATTAGAGATTGAGCTGTGTAAAGGTCTGGGAAAAAATCATATTGGCATGTGCAAAGGCCCTGTGGCAGGAACTGGTATATCCAAGGATTGCAGAAAGGCCAGTGGAGTTGGAGGTTAGTGAATGAGAAGAAACATGGTATGAGGTCAAAGAGGGAAGCAGGCCACAGACCATGGAGAGCCTTGCGGGTTATGGGGAGGAGTCTGGAGGTTTCTGGGTTGGAAGTGATTTATGATCTGATTTATATTTTAAAAGCCCTCTCTGACTTCTTTATGAAGAAGGAATTGTAGGGAATTATAGAATAGAAAAAGAGAGACTATTTTTAAAACTTTGGCTGAAGTCCAGACTGAAGTCCAGGTTTGAACTAGGGTGGCAGCTGTTGGTTAGAGAAAAGGAACTCGAGGTGGGTTGCGGAGGTAGAATCAATTAGATGTACTTAAAATGTAATGATTTAAAAGCATATACTCTGGATCCAAACTTCCTGGGTTCAAATTCTTGCCCTGCCACACACCAGCCATGGGAACTTGGGCAAATTATTTAACTTCTCTGTGTCTTAGTGTCCTCGTCGGAAAAATGGGATTTATAATAACACCTACCTTGTGGGGGTTTGTGAGTGTTTGGTGAAATAATTCTGATAATAATTGATGTGTGAATGTCATTTACGTGTATATAAATGGTGGCTGTTATTTTTATTGATGATAGACGTGGAATTTGAGAGGAAAAAGATACCACAGGTGTTTTCAAGGCTCTTATTCTGAGTAACTGGAAGAATAGTGGAATGGAAAAGACTCAAGGCTGCACCATGTCAGCTTGTCTAATATTTTAGTGATTAGAATACAGTTACACAAAGCATGCATTTGCCACTGACTAGCAGTGAGAAGTTGGATAATAATTAATGTGACCCCACGAACCTCAGTTTCCTCATCTGAAAAAATAGATAGGGTTAGTAATAGTCATTGAGTTAGACAAGGCTGTGGTCCATGTGATCAGTTGGGTTAGTTTTCTGTGATTGTGGTTTTCATTCTGTCTGCCTTCTGATGGATAAGGATAAGAGGCTTGTGGAAGCTTCCTGATGGGAGGGACTGGCTGTGGGGGAAACTGGGTCTTGCTCCAGTGGGCAAGGTCATGCCCAGTAAATTTTTAATCCAATTTTCTGCTGATGGGTGGGGCTGTGTTCCCTCCCTGTAGTCTGGCCTGAGGCCAAACTCTGGTAGGGGTAATGGCAACCTCTTTCAAAAGGACTTCCGCCAGCATTCAGGGGCTCCCAGGTCTGTTGTAGTCAGAGCCCTGACCCCACAGGAGGCCACTGTTAACCCACACCTCCGCCGGAGGCTCCAGGGTACTCACAGGCAAGTCTGGCTCAGTTTATTGTGGGGCCACTGCTCCTTTCTCCTGGGTCCTGATGTGAACAAGTTCATTGCGCCCTCCAAGAGTCTGTTTCCCAGTCCTGTGGAAGTCCTGCAATGAAATCCCACTGGTCTTCAAAGTCAAATTCCCTGAGGGTTTTCAGTTCCTTTGCCAGATCCCCAGGTTGGGGAATCTGTTGTGGGCTCTAGAACTTTTGCAACCATGCAAGAACTTCTTTGGTATAATTGTTCTCCAGTTTGTGGGTTGTCCGCTTGGCAGCTCTTCGGTGGGGCTAATGCTGACCTCCTCCAGGAGGACTTGTCCCAAACGCTGTGCCTCCAGGGTCTGCTGTATCCAGAGCTCCTTTCTCCACGGCAGGCCATTGCTGACCCAGCCTCTGCAGGAGACACTCAGACACTCAAAGGCAGGACTGTCAGTCTCTTGTGGAGGTCACTGATCCTTTCTCTGGACCCTGGCGTGCACAAGGCTTTGTTTGCACCCTCCAAGCATCTCTGGCAGGTACAAGGTTTGATTCTAAACACGATTGCGCCCCTCCTACGGTCTCATTGGTGCTTCTCCTTTGCACTTGGATGTGGTGCATCAAAAGCAAGACTGGAAGCTGACTGTGGATCAGATCGTGGACTCCTTATTGCAAAATTCAGCCTTAAGATGAAGAAAGTAGGGAAAATCACTAGGCCATTCAGGTCTTACCTAAATCAAACACCTTATGATTATCCAGTGGAAGTGACAAATAGCTCCAATACTTTGGCCACCTGAGCTGACTCATTAGAAAATACCCTGATGCTGGGAAAGACTGAAGGCAGGAGGAGAAGGGGATGACAGAGAACAAAATAGTTGGATGCCATCACCAACTCACTGGATATGAGTTTGAGCAGGCTCTGGGAGATGCTGAAGGAGAGGGAAGCCTGGTGTGCTACAGTCTGTGGGGTCACAAAGAGTCAGACACGATTGAGTGACTGAACAACAACAAAAGTAATATTCATCTTCCAGAATAGAATGAGGTAGCCCCCAGCACACCGTAGGGCAGAAGGAAATGTAAGGATCTCTTGCTTCAATGAAGCAGTAGACTATAGGGCAGTTCTTGTGTTTTTTAACAACTGTTGAAACAGCTGTCTCCTTTATACTCACTTAGCCAGAGATTTTGCCGTGTTTTTGGCTCTCACCTAAAAAGCCTGAGATCACTGCAGGAACTGTCACTGAAAAGCTACTAGGTAGAAAGAGCTTTTGGCTTCCACTATCATTGGGGCTAGCTGAAATCTAGCTACAACCTCTTTGAAAGCAGACATCATAGACTCTCTCCCCAGGGTGTTGTTAAGAAGCCCTCATCCCTGATCACTCTGGGACCCTTACAAATGCGCACAACCTTATACACTCTGCAGCAGCTGCACGGCGCAGGCAGAGCTGAGAGGACCTACCCCACGTCCAAGATCAGGAGCAATGGCTGCACTTTGCTGGAGCAGCCGTGAATAGATACCCCACGTCTAAGGTAAGAGAAACCTCAGTAAGACGGTAGGTGCTGAGAGAGGGCATCAGAGGGCAGACAGACTGAAACCATGATCACAGACAACTAGCCGGTCTGATGACATGGACCAGAGTCTTGTCTAACTCAATGAAACTAAGCCATGCCATTTGGGGCCACCTAAGACAGATGGGTCATGGTGGAAAGGTCTGAAAGAACGTGGTCCACTGGAGAAGGGAATGGCAAACCACTTCAGTATTCTTGCCTTGAGAACCCCATGAGCAGTATGAAAAGGCAAAAAGATAGGACACTGAAAGGTGAACTCCCCAGGTCGGTAGGTGCCCAATATGCTACTGGAGATCAGTGGAGAAGTAACACCAGAAAGAACAAAGAGATACAGCCAAAGCAAAAACAACACCCAGTTGTGGATGTGACTGGTGATAGAAGCAAGGTCTGGTGCTATAAAGAGCAATATTGCATAGGAACCTGGAATGTTAGGTCCATGAATCAAGGCAAATTGGAAGTGGTCAAACAAGAGATGGCAAGAGTGAATGTCAACATTCTAGGAATCAGTGAACTAAGATGGACTGGAGTGGGTGAATTTAACTCAGATGACCATTTTATCTACTATTGTGGGCAGAAATCCCTTAGAAGAAATGGAGTAGCCATCATAGTCAACAAAAGAGTCCAAAATGCAGTACTTGAATGAAATCTCAAAAATGACAGAAGAATCTCTGTTTGTTTCCAAGGCAAATCATTCAATATCAAGGTAATCCAAGTCTATGCCCCAACCAGTAATGCTGAAGAAGCTGAAGTTGAACATTTCTATGAAGACCTACAAGACCTTGTAGAACTAACACCCCAAAAAGATGTCCTTTTTATTATAGGAGACTGGAATGCAAAAGTAGGAAGTCAAGAAACACCTGGAGTAACAGGCAAATTTGTCCTTGGAGTACAGAATGAAGCAGGGCAAAGACTAACAGAGTTTTGCCAAGAGAACGCACTGGTCATAGCAAACACCCTCTTCCAACAACACAAGAGAAGACTCTACACATGGACATCACCAGATGGTCAACACCAAAATCAGACTGATTATATTCTTTGCAGCCAAAGATGGAGAAGCTCTATACAGTCAGCAAAAACAAGACCTGGAGCTGACTGTGGCTCAGATCATGAACTCCTTATTGCCAAATTCAGACTGAAATTGAAGAAAGTAGGGAAAACCACTAGACCATTCAGGTATGACCTAAATCAAATCTCTTAAGATTATACAGTGGAAGTGACAAATAGATTTAAGGGACTAGATCTGATAGACAGAGTGCCTGATGAACTATGGATGGAGGTTCATGACATTGTACAGGAGACAGGGATCAAGACCATCCCCATGGAAAAGAAAAGCAAAAAGCCAAATGGCTGTCTGAAGAGGCCTTACAAATAGCTGTGAAAAGAAGAGAACCAAAAAGCAAAGGAGAAAATAAAAGATATACCCATTTGAATGCAGAGTTGCAAAGAATATCAAGGAGAGATAAGTAAGCATTCCTCAGTGATCAGTGCAAAGATATAGAGGAAAACAATAGAATGGGAAAGACTAGAGATCTCCTCAAGAAAATTAAAGATACCAAGGGAATATTTCATGCAAAGATGGGCTCAATAAAGGACAGAAATGGTATGGACCTAACAGAAGCAGAAGATATTAAGAAGAGATGGCAAGAATACACAGAAGAACTGTACAAAAAAGATCTTCATGACCCAGATAATCACGATGGTGTGATCACTCACCTAGAGCCAGACATCCTGGAACATGAAGTCAAGTGGGCCTTAGGAAGCATCATTACGAACAAAAGTAGTGAAGGTGATGGAATTCCAGTTGAGCTATTTCAAATCCTGAAAGATGATGCTGTGAAAGTGCTGCACTCAATATGCCAGCAAATTTGGAAAACTCAGCAGTTGTCACAGGACTGGAAAAGGTCAGTTTTCATTCCAATCCCAAAGAAAGGCAATGCCAAAGAATGCTCAAACTACCGCACAATCGCACTCATCTTACAAGCTAGTAAAGTAATGCTCAAAATTCTCCAAGCCAGGCTTCAGCAGTACATGAACCATGAACTTCCAGATGTTCAAGCTGGTTTTAGAATAGGCAGAGGAACCAGAGATCAAATTGCCAACATCTGCTGGATCATGGAAAAAGCAAGAGAGTTCCAGAAAAACATCTATTTCTGCTTTATTATCTATGCCAAAGCCTTTGACTGTGTGGATCACAATAAACTGGAAAATTCTGAAAGAATTCTGTGAATACCAGACCACCTGACCTGCCTCTTGAGAAACCAGTATGCAAGTCAGGAAGTAACAGTTAGAACTGGACATGAAACAACAGACTGGTTCCACATAGGAAAAGGAGTACGTCAAGGCTGTATATTGTCACCCTGCTTATTTAACTTCTATGCAGAGGACATCATGAGAAACGCTCGGCTGGAAGAAGCACAAGCTGAATCAATATTACCAGGAGAAATATCAATAACCTCAGATATGCAGATGACACCACCCTTATGGCAGAAAGTGAAGAGGAACTAAAGAACCTCTTGATGAAAGTGAAAGTGGAGAGTGAAAAAGGTGGCTTAAAGCTCAACATTCAGAAAACGAAGATCATGGCATCTGGTCCCATCAATTCATGGCAAATAGATGGGGAAACAGTGAAAACAGTGTCAGACTTTATTTTTGGGGGCTCCAAAATAACAGCAGATGGTGATTGCAGCCATGAAATTAAAAGACGCTTACTCCTTGGAAGGAAAGTTATGACCAACCTAGGCAACATATTAAAAAGCAGAGACATTACTTTGTCAGCAAAGGTCTATCTATTCAAGGCTATGGTTTTTCCAGGGGTCATGTATGGATGTGAGAGTTGGACTGTGAAGA
Organism: Bubalus bubalis; assembly: GCF_019923935.1. Taxonomy (NCBI): domain Eukaryota; kingdom Metazoa; phylum Chordata; class Mammalia; order Artiodactyla; family Bovidae; genus Bubalus; species Bubalus bubalis. The sequence continues at coordinate 90,805,967 of NC_059159.1, read as the reverse complement.
AAGCTGAGCGCAGAAGAATTGATGCTTTTGAAGTGTGGTGTTGGAGAAGACTCTTGAGAGTCCCTTGGACTGCAAGGAGATCCAACCAGTCCATCCTAAAGGAGATCAGTCCTGGGTGTTCACTGGAAGGACTGATGCTGTAGCTGAAACTCCAATACTTTGGCCACCTGATGCAAAGAGCTGACTCATTGGAAAAGACCCTGATGCTAGGAAAAATTGAGGGCAGGAGGAGAAGGGGATGACAGAGGATGAGATGGTTGGATGGCATCACTCACTCAGTGGACATAAGTTTGGGTAGGCTCCAGGAGTTTGTGATGGACAGGAGGCCTGGTGTGCTGCAGTTCATGGGGTTGCAAATAGTCGGACACGACTGAGCGACTGAACTGAACTTATACACTCTAGAAAATAGGAAATAACAGCTAGACCTGAAGAATCCAGAATGCACTTACCCTGTCTCTGCTGACCTATTCTGGCCATTGCTAATTCTTGAGATAAAATGTTCATTTCTCCTTACAAGTCCTGGTGGTTCTTGTAGAACATAAGAACAGGAAAGAACCCTGGGTTCACTGACTGGGGTTCTCCCATTGCTCCTTCATGATCTCAGCATTCTAAAAGCAGCTGGGGTCTCAAAGAGTGGGACACAACTGAGCACCTCCCCTTCCCTCTTAGACAAAGTCAAGATTTCTCATTGTGTCCTCAGGGCTCCCTGTAATATGTCTTCATGGTCACGGGTCATCATTGAAGTGAAGTCGCTCAGTCGTGTCTGACTCTTTGCGACCCTGCGGACTGTAGCCTACCAGGCTCCTCCATCCATGGGATTCTCCAGGCAAGAGTACTGGAGTGGGGTGCCATTTCCTTCTCCAGGGGATCTTCCCGACCCAGGGATCGAACCCGGGTCTCCCGCATTGGAGGCAGACGCTTTACCCTCTGAGCCACCGGTGTTACCGCCTGAACTATAAACTTTGTGGGGACAAAGACAATCTCAGCTTTGTTCACCACAAACATCACCAGCCTGTCATAGACAGTCAGTTAGCTGATGCAGCTCCGCATCCACTATTGAGCACCAGCTGTTTGCTAGGGCCTGTGCACTGGAAATATGGTGGTTTGCAAGATAGACTCCTTCTCTTTAAAGGGTCTATAGGCAATGTAGTTGTTACCACTCCTGCCAGTGGTCAGCTGGGATGGAATACTAGTAGAAAGGCGTATATGTTGTCTGTGATGTTTGAGAGGTTTGGAGGAAGTAGAAGGAGTATTATATAGCACTGATCAAATGCTTTCTAACAGCACTGTAAATGAGCACTATTGTGTTCCTATTTTACCAACAAGAAAACTGATGTGCCAGGAGGTTAGCTAATATCCTGGCGAAAATGTGGTAAGACCATTATATGAATCTAGACCAGGAACAGAGCTACAGAGCAGATGCATGGGAATGCAGGTGCACAGGTCCCCATGCTCAGGAGGACCCAGTGCTGGGCTTAATGCTCTGCAGTCCCCACTGTGGGATTCCTAGCAATTTTGTCTTTGAACTTGGGTGTGCAAGTGAAGTCTGACAGGACAATAGAGCAGGTACGTGAGGAGGTGCGCATGATCTATCTGCCAGTCCTTGTCCCTCTATTTACATATAGTGTTTGGGATGCCCTGTGGCACAGAATTTCAGAGGCGCCATCCTGTGTGAGGGTCAGGGAGACTCCAAGCGAATACAGGGTAAGCGTGTTATGTCTACGGCTGAATAAACGAGGGTGCTGACAGCCCTAAGGACCTGCATCATTTTCATTTGAACCACAACTTACTTCTAACACAGGAAGGGAATAGCGGCATTCTAAGAAACAAACAATCAGTGAACCCTAGCATATCCTTTCTTACTCTTGCTGCTTCCCATACACGGAGAATGATGCCTTAGAAGGAGAGAGAGAGGGAAGTCAGTCCACACTCTCTTTTCTTCTCAGTCCTTCTGCACTCAGCAGTGAGCCAGACACAGAGTGTTGCTAGAACGCACACAGATCCAGCAAATGAAATTGTGTGTCATGAATCTACTGTTCTAGCAACAATGAACTACATGTGTGAGCTATGAAATAGGAATGTGTCATTTTGATGATTCCTCGTGAGTTAAATGCTATTATGTTTACATTTAAAATTCCATGACATAAAGTTAAATGGTAAAAGGGATGCTAATAATTTAAGATTTTGATTTCTCTTTACCTTGAATAGCTTTGTTTCCTGCTTTTTAAGCACAAGACCCTGACAATTTTTATTTGGCACTGAGCCCCCAAATATAGGTGGTCTTGGAAGGGAAGTACTATAGCTGGCACTATTCAGTGCTACACATCCCTAAGACAAGTTCCATTCTCGTAACTGTAGTGTGTAGCTTGATAAGAGGGGATGTGTAACCACGACTGCCACATGTACACTCCCAGGGAAGGGCAAGACTGTCATTGGGACCTAGGTAGAACCAGTCTGGGAGGAGCCAGTGAGCAGAGCTGGTGATCGGTTGATCAGCAGACACCAGCTGCTCTCACCTTGAAGCCTCTCGCGGAGACTGCATCCTATCCAGAGTTTAGTGGAGGAAAAGTGACTGCCTGTCACATCCGAGGAATGGAGATGAGAGTGCTGCCCAGAAGGTTACAGAAGGCTGACAAGACACCAGATCCTAAGCACCACTGAGTCAAAATCTTCCATCTAGAAACCCCAGCGAGTCCGTGATGATTCCCCAGCCAAACCCACCAGTTGAAAAGTTCATGTGAACTTTGGGGTTTTGTTGCAAAACCTATAATCAGGCCAGGTTTCAGGTTCCATAACAAAGTGCTTCCCAGCCTGGTGACCGCAAGCCAGACTGACATTTGTGAGTGCATTTCCATGGAAAAAGAAGGTGCTGCTTAATTGCATTAGGAGAATTATACCACAGTCCATGGAGGAACATTGACAGGCTTTGACAAGCATGAGGAAAACATACTCTTTTCTGCGCCATGTCCATTTTCTTTGGGGTCATGGCCATTACCGTGGAGATGATATGCAAAGAAGAACTAGAATTTATTCCCCTAATGAAAACCAAGTTGGCTGTTCTTTCTTAGTAATAATCACAGCAACCACCCAGTATATTGCTACCAAACCATCCTACTTCCTTCTAGTCATGAGGATTGTAATTCCGTTCTGCACAAGGCTATTATTGTAACTTATGAGTTTCCCAGAGGGAGGGGCATGCTAAGCATGGGGGAAAAATCTAGGGTTATAGGGAGGGAGCAGATAGAGAGATAACACTGATGATTCAGTGTTGTTTGTTAACCAGGAAAGTATAGAAAGCATGTGAAATAAAATCCTTCAAAGACAATTTTTCAGAGTACATACGACTCTAGGGAAAGTGTTTTAGGAAGGAAGTCGAAAATTATGGATGTTTCAAACAGGAAAATTGTATAAATGGACATTTCCTAAAAGGGAAGTGTGTAACTATGCTCCCTGAAAGCTCAAAATCGTATTTCTGTAGCAAGGATAATATTTTGCAAATATTACGCTCTTCTAACTTTTGGGTTTTCTCTTAAATCACCTTCCCCTGCTGTCTTCCACCTCCAAGGCTGAAGCTTGGGGCTTCTGGCCCCAGGGATACTGCCTAGAACAAAGAGACCATTGATCAGTTTGAATCTCAAAGCTGACTTTCTTGACCTCTTAAGCAAGAAAATCATCCTCAAAGCCAGGCATTGTTGAGAAGGAAAGAGATTTTCTAAATTCCTTTAGCTGCCATTAGTATATCAAGAGCCAGGCCTGGTGGGATAGGCCCTAAAGAGATTTACTTCACATCACCGTGATGGGCTATGGAGGAGTGGGAAGCTGGCTGCTCTGAGCCAGAGAGGTCGGACAAAGAAGGCAAAGGAGGCAGGCAGACATGGGAACCAGTGGTGTCCTGGACTCTTCTCTCCTGTCCTAAGTCCTGCACCTGGGGGGCCTTGGTAGAAAGACCGAAGGAAAGGCTGAGAACATCAGGAGGACTGTGACTCACTTCTTGTCATGCTTTTTGGGGGATTCTTCGGGGTGGCTGTGAGCCTCAAGAAGTCCCCTGTATGGTCACCTCTTACAGGATACAAGACCATGAGATGATGGAAGCAGAAGGGAACCAGGCCTGTGCGCCTCAGGTGATGCTCCAGGTTCCTTGCGCCCTTGGTTGTCACATGGAGGATCCAGGGTATAGCGATGAGAAGGTGGGAGGGATGAAAGCAGGGATCAGCATGAAAAGGCCATACCAGGCCCTGAGAGCAGGAAGAATGGCCGGAAGTGGGTACCGTTCCATCACCCCAAAAAGGCCAGGTAGATGCTGATCCCAGTACAGGGAGCAGACCAGCCCTGCCACTTTGCAACAAAGACCAGCAAGAGTCTAGAGGATCCCACCTAGTCCCCTCTCTCCCCTTCCACCAAATTACACAGAAACCTCTTTAGCCACCCCTTAAACCACCCTGAGATGGAGAAAGAGTGGGAGAGAGGACAAGAAGTCCTCTTACATACAGTCCTTTTACATACAGAGGACACTCTGTATGTAAAGGGAAAATTTAAACCAACCCTAGAAAGGAGTTGAATTTCAAATAAATAAAATATTTAAATGAAAATGAGAAAATTTAAATTGGAAGAGACTCATATTGTTAATTGGCAAGTGGTGGGGAGGGGTGGTTGTCAGAGGAAGATCAGACCAACTTTGGGAAGTAGAGAGACCATTTGATATTGTGCATCTGAGTGGAGTGTGAGTGAGTTTGCAACGCGGCTACATCTTTATTCCTCCCTCCTCCTTACCATTCTATTGAGCATACACATGTCATCTTCCTTCAAGTCAAAGCAAATTTGGTGTTTGGAAGTGTCCTCTGGGAAGCCTAGGGGCACGAGAAACTTTCTTTAATGTCCCAAAAAGGCAAGAGCAATTTGAAGTTTGCAAGATATCCTCCTGAGAAGTCCTCAGTGCTCTCATCACTTGAATTAAAATCAAAGCTGCTGCGAAGACTCACTGAGCCCCACTGAGCTCCATGTAAAAGTGGAGGTCAGCATTCTTTAGGGTCGGGGGAGGAGAACTTGTTGGGAGGAAGTAGGAGACGTGGAATGAAAAATCATTAAGAGTTTATCTCCCTGTAAAAGTCTCCGTTGAACCCACATGTATCGAAGCCAACTAGACAGACTCTGGTCTGCATATGAGAAAGAGACTAAATTTTATGATGAGAGGTAGCATTTTCCATCAGCATCTCTGCTCCCTCCACCCCTGAAGCTGTGCAGGGCAGCGCTTGTGTGGCTGTGTGCACGTAGATATGTGGCCCAGGCAGAGCCCAAGGACTCTTTTAAGAATGCTTAAAAGCTGAAGTTCAAGAGCAAAGCTGAACCTGCGTCAGGAAAATGGTTGCACATGTTAAGTCATCTCTAAGGTGTTTGACTGTAATTGAATGCCCACTTTATGGTCATAGGCTGTTTTATGAAGGTACCCATCCTGAGAAGCTGCCCTCCGCTGCCTCTGCCAGCCCTCCTTGATGTTCAGCAGTTTCTGAAAATCATGCTGGATACATGGAGCAGCCTGACTTTTTACAAAACACACAGAATCTCAGAAAGATCCAACTAAAGGTTATAGCTAGACTTGAGCATTGAAGATTAAAGTATGACCTGGTCTGTTTTACTGCTGAACATCAGATGTTCAGCTGCACAGAAACATTTAGAATAGCAGTTCTGCTGCCTTTTACTCATGTGCCACCAAATTCTGATCAGTGTAAAATTGATTTTTGTTAAAACAGGGATGTATACTGTTCCAGTGATGTCAGCCAGACAGATGAGCAGAGCCCCATGCAGGAGTGTGGAAGGGATCACCCGCCTGTGAAAGTGTACAAGGTGAGGCATGACAAGGAGCCAGTGTTCAGGGTAGAATAGTACTCTTGCCTGGAAAATCGCATGGATGGAGGAGCCTGGTGGGCTGCAGTCCATGGGGTCGGACAAAGAGTCGGACACGACTGAGCGACTTCACTTTCACTTTTCACTTTCATGCATTGGAGAAGGAAATGGCAACCCACTCCAGTGTTCTTGCCTGGAGAATCCCAGGGACAGGGGAGCCTGGTGGGCTGCCGTCTGTGGGGTCGCACAGAGTTGGACACAACTGAAGCGACTTAGCAGTAGCAGTGTTGGCTGAAATGTGGGACATCTTTCCTCAGGAGTGTACAACAATGGGTGACCGAGGTGGTCAACAGTTCTGTTCAAGGTCAACTCAATGCTGAAGGTCAGGCAATCAACGGTGAAATACCAGTAAATGTGACCACCCCATCACTTGAGTGCTACTAAATCTCAGATTCAAAGAGCACAGACTGCAAGCCAGGAGCCGGGAGGGAAACCGTTGGTTCAGTGAAATATATTCTTGAGGAAGGAAGTCACAGGTTCCACATACATTGTTGTCTTAGGCTGATGTACATTCATGTGATGGTTAATTTATGCGTCACCTGTGACAGAGGTGCCCAGATTTATATTGCTCCTGGCTGTGTCTGTGAGAGTGTTGCTGGATAAACTTAGAATTGAAATTGGTGAACTCTGTAAAGTAGGTTGTCCTCCCCAAAGTGGGTGGTCATCATGCAGTTCATCGAGGATCTGCTGCTACTGCTACTGCTGCTAAGGTGCTTCAGTCGTGTCCGACTCTGTGTAACTCCATAGACAGCAGCCCACCAGGCTCCCCCATCCCTGGGATTCTCCAGGCAAGAACACTGGAGTGGGTTGCCATTTCCTTCTCCAATGCTTCTGAGTAGGACACAAAGTTGAGGAAGGAGAAATTGGCCCTTCTTTTTCTCCTGTCTGCCTGCATCAGCTGGGACATGATCTTCTCCTGCCCTTGGGATTTATACCATCCATGACCCAGACTGAGAAATACCACCTACTTTCCTGGATCTTCAGCTTGCAAGTGACAGATCATGGGACTTGTTGGCCTCCATAAATATGTTAGCCAATTCCTCATGATACATCTCCTTGCACATTTATATATAGATAGACTCTAGGATATCCATATCTAGCTATAGACTTACAGATACGTGTCTTATTGGTTTTGTTTCCTAGAGAATTCTAATATAGTTAATTCACAAACTCCCATCTTTGTGCTATAAAGGGTATCAGAAATCATTCAATCCAATGCATTCATGTTTTCATACACATTAATTGTATGTCCTGTGGACTGTGCTAAAATACAATCTAACCCTGCCTTCAGCATGCCCTCATTTAAGATGACATTGCATATTTTATGTCATAGTATCATAGGTTCTTCAACTGGAAGGGAATAAAAAATTCGCCACTTCCAACTCTCCGTATTTTATAACAAGATTCCAGCCAAAACATTCCCATCAAGTGGTCCTTCAGCACTTCAACTTCAAACACTTCCAGTGACCAGGAACTCATTACTTCCAAACACAGCCCATCCTGGCCTTGGAATTACAGTTATAAATTACTAAATCACTCTTTGGAATGTTTATGTTTTGTTAAGAAAGCATCAGGACATTAGCTAATTTTTTAAACTATTCTCTGCAAAATATTATACATATATGTACAAATGTACACAGTAAAACATAGAATCAGCTGCTATAGTACTTCTCAATAGGATTAATTAGGGAAATGGATTCCACCTGCGTGTGTTTGCACACACATGCACACACAGTGTTACTCCAGTTCTTAAATTGTCATCAAGAATGGTTTATTTACACAAGCATTGGCTGCTCTTCTCTTTGGAAATTATTAACAGACCCAAAAGAGTTTTGTGTTTGTTTTTTTTTTTTTTTTTTAAGCTCACGAGTTTACCTTGGAGCAGAAAAAAATGTAAGTGTAATTTATCATTTTGCCAAAATAAGTAAGCGTTGAGGAGGTGAGCACCAATCAGTTGCTTAAGTGAGTTAATAATGGGAATGTCAATATGGGCACCAACCCTTCTTTGTCTGGAGATCAGTGAACAGAGCCAGTTCATGGTCTCTCACCCCAGCATGTACCCAGATCACCAATGCACATGCTTCTAGCCATGTGCAGACCTTCTCTCCATGAGGTATGCTGTGGAACAAACGATAGGTCTCTTTGGGGTATTTAAAGATTCAATACCTTCCTCCCTTTTGTATTTCACTTCAGCAAGCGCCTTGACTGGGAGACAGGCGTTGGTTTTACATCACGTTTTAGGGGACACTGATATATCTGATGAACAAGTATGCTGTACGCTGTAAGCCTCCAGATTGCGGAAAGGTGGAGTCGTGGGAACATCCGTTGCAGTTAAGGAAATACGGTTTACTTTCCTGAGCATCAGAAAAATAAAATGCAAGGAATTTCTTCAGCTGAACCACCACATAGAGGATTGAGTTAGGTTTGTCTGGTGTTTCTCTCACTTGCCCCATTCCCTCTGGCTGTTCTTCCAAGCCCCCTGTTCTCATGAATGTTATGCTTTCACCTCTGTTAGCATCTTCTTCTAGGTACATTTCCTTTTACCACCTTTATTTTTGGCAGCAATGCTGAGTTTTTTCCAGCCAACCAAAATAGGGCCAGCTCTCATCTGAAGGTGTATCATTTGGGTTTCTTTAAGCTCCTAGGCTGATACATCCCGAAAACCAGTTGTATCAGGAGAGATACAGCCCATGCATTATAGACATAAATACTATTGGGGAAGATTGACCTTCACACAGACAGATAAATAAGTGATAACAGTGAGACAAATAAGAGCATGTAGATAAATAAGTGATAATCTCAAGAAAACTTTTTTTCTCTCTACATCTGCAACCTGAAAACTTGGGCGTTCTCTATTCATAGGTCTCCAGAATTCTAGAACAGACCCCTCATTTTTACTCCAGCAGATGGTCCAGCGAAACTGAGACAATGCCCAAGCTTCTTTGCGAACACTGGCAGAGTATTGGTGCAGAGTGATGGACACACTTTTTCTCATTGTGAAAAAGCCATAGGTGGAGGCTAGGGATGGGGTAGAGGGTTTCCCTCTTTCCTTGGGATAAACTTTGCAAAATATTTGCAAATCCTGAGAAGAAATTAAGAGTGGGTCAGGTGCCCTCCAGGTCACTACTTTTTGCCAGTTTCACTGGCAGTCCCTTGCCCAGCTTTGTTCAGCTAATTAATCCCCCCAGACACCCGCATTCACCACATGCGAATTATAGCAGAAAGGAGCTTTTTTTCCCCATTCTATTTTTCTTTAACATACACTTGAATTATACTCTTCTGACATCAGCTTCCAGCCCCACTGAGGGGTTTCCAACAGCCTAATAACAAACAGATTAGAGGCCAGAAGAGCATGTATTCCTCAAGTTCCTCTCTGCGTCCAGCTGTGAGGCTGCATGGCCGTTACAGGCAGAGGCGAGCCCGGGCTGCGGCTCCAACTCTGATGTTAAAATGGAAACTCGGTGTGAAGGCCTCGGGAGGATTAGAGAACACTAACTTTGCTGCCCATCAGAAAAGGATAATGTTCCCCGTTCTGTTCCTGCTGGTATCAGTTCCAAGTTGGAAAGCCTCCTCCTCTCCTAATTCAAGCTGGGGCCAGAGTGGAGCAAGCCCTCTCAGATATTGTAAGCCAGTGTGAGCTCAAAAAAGAATTCACCGCTCAAGGCCAAATAGCTTCAAAGCTAATAATCCTCCAGAGTCGGTGTGAGAGGGCTACAACCGTCAATGTCAACTTACACAAGGCATGGTGAGAGCGAAACTTCAATAATGACATCATGGAGGAGAGGGCAGAGGGCAGCCGCTGCACAGGGAAGTGCCGGGGCCCTTCAGATCTTTGAAACCTGCAAGGATTTATCCGGACTAACGTGTCTCCATGTAGTCATTGCGGTCTTAGGCTACTCTGATTAAGGATTTAACGTATTCAAAGGGTTTCGGCAGCAGCAAGATGACACGTCCTCGGGAGCTCTATTGGATTCCATTATCTTCTCCTCGATTCTCCTGCAGACGCCCTCCCTCCCACCTCTGTCCCGTCTCCTCCCAGGCCCCTAGACAGACCTCCTCAAACAAGAGGCTGATCCACTTTGGGGTCTGTACTGGCCCCCATCTCGCCGCCTCCTTTGTTTCGTGCCTGGGTTTGATTGTCAAACAGGCCTGGCCACACTTACATACTTGAGTGTCAGGATGCAAACCCCAGCAGACTTGAACAAATTCCTCCAGGATTCCCTGGAGTCTCACATAACTTCCTTAGCCAACCCTGTGGTGGAAAGAACGCAGGTTCTTGTTAGAATACACCCAGAGATATATACGGTCATGGTCACAGTTCAAAAGAATAAACTTTGTAGCATCCCAGGGGAGGGAGGAGGAGGGAAGTAAAGCTGAGGGCAGGAGTGGAAGGTCAGGCAGGAAACTCCCCCCACCCCCATCCCCGAGGCCCATGAGGACCGGGCAGTTCACCTCTGTCACTGGTTGCTGGCCATAAATGGAGCACCTGTCTGCCAGGCACAACGGCAACTACAGGCGAGAGGGAGTTTAAGAAGTTCACTGGGGAAGGGAGATGCCCTGAAGATGTTGGCAGCACAGGGAACTTGAGTACTTTGCAGCTGCAGCCGTGTCTAGTGCCCCCTTTGGAGGACTGTGTGGTCTGATTTACTGGGCCACAATGGGCCCAGTGTCAGAGGCCCTGGACGGCAGGGATAAGAGCTTGAAGTCTGAATCAGACAGATGTGAATGCCAGTTCTGGTCTGACTTGCTATGTGCCCTTGGCAAAAGCCTTCACCTCTATGAACCAGGGTCCTGATCTGAAAAATGAGGATAATACCTCAGAGAATCAGGGCTATGTGACGGTTACATAAAATAACGCAGAGTATCTGGCCCTCGTAAATATTCAGTAAATGTTAGCTGTTATTATCATCATCATCATCATCATCCAAATGGCAGTTTTCCCTACATCTAAAGGAATTTTCCTGGAGAAGGAAATGGCAACCCACTCCAGTATTTTTGCCTGGAAAATCCCATGGACAGAGGAGCCTCAAGGGCTACAGTTCATGCAGTCACAAAGAGTCGGGCATGACTTAGCGACTGAGCACAAAGGAATTTAAAATATAAGAACTTGAGAGAAGCATAAGAACACTTCGGAGGGAAGAAATAAAAAATGTCTACAGATTAAACTATACACAGCTTTTCATAACGGTTAATGTCAATACATATCCAGGTTGAAAATTCCAAGTGTGGTCTACAGGAATGTCTCTGGAATGTTGATGGATCCTACCCAAGAACAGCCATGAACAGCTTGGGATGTATTCTCAAATTAATCAATCTCAAAACCTTATTAAAGCACAATTTACACATAACAAAATGCATACATTTTGGGTACATAGTTTTGATGAGTTTGGGCAAATGTCTTCACTCGTGGAGCCGCCACCAAAACATATTACAGTCAGGAGTGCGTCTCAGTCACTCAGCTGTGTCCGATTCTCTTGTAACCCCATGGACTGTAGCCCTCCAGGCTCCTCTGTCCGTGGAAATTTTCCAGACAAGAATACCTGAGTGGATTACCATTTCCTCCTCCAGGAGATCTTCCTAACCCAGGGATTGAAACTGTGTCTCCTGCATTGGCAGGCAGGTTCTTTACCACTGAGCCAGCTGGGAAGTCCCAGTTACAGGCATACCCTGTTTTATTATGTGTTGCCTTATTGTGCTTTAACCATACTACATTTTTTTTTTTTTTTTTTTTTTACAAATTGAAGATTTGTGGCAATACTACAAACCCTAGGTCTGTTGGTGCCATTTTCAAACAGCATTTGCTCACTTCATGTTTCTGTCATATTTTGGTAATCCTCACAATATGTCAAACGTTTTCATTACTATTGTATTTGTTAGGGTGATCTTTGATCAGTGATCTTTGATGTTACTACTCTGACTTGTTAAAGGCTCAGAGGACAGTGTCTTTTAGCAATAAGTAATTTTTAAATTAAGATTGTACATTGTTTTTTCAAAACATAATATATACTTGATAGGCTGTAGTATAGTGTAAATATAACTTTTCTGTGCACTTCATTTGGCTCAGTTCATTTTTATATTCATTTTATTTCCGTGGTTGGAACAGAATCCACAATATCTCTGAGGTTGTAATGAGCACTAGGCACACACCAGAAAGTTCCCATGAATCTATTCCTCATCAATACTCACCCTTGGACCTGGTCTCAGCCAACCATTGTTCTGCTTTCTGTCACTATAGATTAGATTTCCTGTTCTTGGTCTTCAAATAAATAAGATCAAACAGTGCATACTCTTTTGTGCCTGGATTCTTTTGCTCAGCATAATATTTGTAAGCTTCATTATTTTGTTGCATGTATTGGTACTTCATTTTCCCTTTCTGGGTAGCATTGCCGTGTGTGGATATATCACATTATTGAGTCATTCAGCCTGTTGATGGACATTTGAATTGTTTCCATGTTGGGTTTATTATAAAGAAAGCTGCTTGTGAGCACTTACTCCATGTGTTTTTGTTTCTCCTTGGTAAATATGTAGACATGCAATTTTTTAATTTTAAAAGAAACTACCAAGCGGGTCTCCAAGGTGGTCATACCCTATGACTGCCCCACTCTTGGATTGTCTCCCCATCTTGGCCAAGAGTGAGGTATCAAGGGAGAGGGGAGGGGGCTGTTGGGGGGGGGTGCCCTAGCCAGGGAGGAGAATGTTATCACTGACATTGTGTTGCATGGTGATAATAAAAATTGGACTGACTTTTAGTGGTTTTGTTACTGTTTTTAAGTTCTCTGCAGACAGTGCACCCCCTCACTGTCCTGGCCAGACAGACTGTTTGCACCGCCTCACCATTGCCACTGTTCCCCGAGAAGTAGCATGGTCAGGCTTTTGCGTTTTAGCTACCTTAGTGCCTGCGAAGTGGTATTTTATGTGGTTTGAGTTTGCCTTTTCCTGATGGCTGATGAACTTGAATTTTTTGGCTTCTCATACATCTTTTTTTTTTTTTTTGGCCAGGTGTCTTTTCTAATCTTTTGCCTGTTTTTAATTGGATTGCACATTTGTCTTTATTTTCTGGTGCTGTAGTAGAAGTTCTTTATGTATCCTGGGTGCAAGTCCTTGGCCAGGTGCATGTATAACAAATATTTTCTCCCGAAGTGTGTGGCTTCTTAAATTTTAATTTCTATGTCATCCTGCTAATCTTTATCTCACTGACCTTCATGGACATCAGATTTCTGCCTCAACACCCAACAGTCCACCAAGTACATTTCTATTGCTGCTACGTCTGCTGCTAAGTCACTTCAGTCGTGTCCAACTCTATGAGACCCCATAGACGGCAGCCCACCAGGCTCCCCTGTCCCTGGGATTCTCCAGGCAAGAACACTGGAGTGGGTTGCCATTTCCTTCTACAATGCATGAAAGTGAAAAGTGGAAGTGAAGTCGCTCAGTCGTGTCCGACTCTTAGCGACCCCATAGTGTGTTGCAAAGACATAAATGCCACGATGCCACTGACCTAAAGGGGGCGCTCTTCTTTGTTCCTTCCTGTGGTGATTCTTGCCTCTGTCAATGCCCTTTTACAGATGCTGGTTAGATTAGGAAGCTCTGCCTTCTGGCCTGCCTGCTGCCAGAAATACTTCCCACCCTCCTGCTCTTTCCCTTCTCTCCCTCAAGCCCCCAGAATGCTTCATGTGGGCTCTTTCAGGGTCTTGCTCTTCAAAGTCCCACTCTCACAGCCCCCACCCCAGCCACACCATGACATAGGGTCTGTGCTGGGCTTAATCTTCCTGAACACTTCCCACTGGTTTTCCGTCTTTACCACGCCCACCTGTTTACCTCTGCTTCTTCATACTTCTGCACGAAGCCCAGAACTTGACTGTTTTGAAGCAACCAAACTCCCCCACGCCTACCCGCGCCCCCCGCCCTGCCCCCGCACCCCGCCATAGAGCCATCAGGGGAGGTCAGAGTGTTCCAGAGGACTCAGGGAACTCCAGGCCCTCCACCAGGAGGCTGTGAGGAAGCATGGCACTTGTTTATAGAGGCGCGATTCAGGAACGGGCTGCTGGCAGGCAAAAGAAAGGAAGGCAGGTGGGAGGCAGGAGAGTCCAGGACCTGTAAAAACTGGCCCAAGTGCCACCACAGGATCACGTCAGTATCTCACTCAGGCGTAGATTGCAAGGATTAAAAGAGATGCTACATAAAAGGCACTTAGTTGATGTCTGGCACCAAATAATTGCTCAATAACTGTTAGCTATTAGATCAGGATCCCTTTTATCTGACACAATATGGACTGGTGTTGGTCAGTTAATGGAAAAAGTTGGTTGAAAAGGGAAATCAGAGAAAATTATACTACACACCTTCAACATTTTATTTTAACTTAAAACATATAAACGTACATCCATTCACTGTTGTTTGATGTAAGTCCAGCGCCTTTCCTTTGAGTGTGGGTCCGTGGATGGGCGTGTCCAGCCGCCTTTCCTGAGTCAGCCACACCCAGTAATGTATTATCTACCATTTCCCGTTTCTTTAAAGTGGTTCGAGAACTTACACTTGCCAAGTCCTGAGTGAAGAATCATTAAAGATGTGTGCATTTCCCCCAATCTTTAATGGTAGCTTACCCATACCTAACTCATCAGCAATTCTTCAGCAGCCCAGCATCATTTGCTCATTTCAAAGTACCCAACTCAGTTTGCATACGAATAAAGACTCTTTCTTTGCACTCTCATTGTATCATCTGTTTGCAGAACGTTTCATTTAATTACTTATTCACAATAAGACTTTCACAAAGACAGGCGAAGCAAGAATAAAACAGGTCCAGGATAAAAAATCCACTGATGCTTATAATGCAAGGGTACGTTCACCTAGGGGGAGCAGCAATGCAGGCTGGAGAAGGCTGTGCTGGTGTGCAGGCGCAGGGCATGGTCAAGGCACTGGAGGCTCCCGAACGGCTGCCAGCCAGGCTTGTTCCCTGTGACATAGGCATTAGTTAATTTAGGAGGGGGTCGAAGAGCAGCTGTTATCTAGCAGCTTGGTTAACTAGAAGCCGTTGAGAGAAGCTCTGTGTAACTTGGGTCAGATGCTGTTTGTCATCAAACTTTGTCTGGACCTTTGAGATTATAATAGTCCCCTCTCACTCTAGGGAGATACATTCCAAGACCCCAAGTGTTTGCCAAAGCTGTACTCAACCCCATGTACTATTTTTTTTCCTATACATGCATACCTATGAGAAAGTTTAATTTTCAAATGAGGCACAATGTGAGATTAACAATAATGATAAATAATAAAATAGGACAGTTAGAACAATATACTGTGATAAAAGTTAGGTGAATGTCTCTCTCTCCAAGTATTGTACAAATTTATTGCCTTTTTCATTTTAACTAAGCACTTAGCACACACTGGGGCTATAACAGTTTGAGACACAACAGAAAAACTAGCACCAATTTCTTTTTTCTTCTTCACAATTTTCATAGATAGAAGATTTGTTCTCTAGTGGGGTGGGATGGGGCAGGAGGTAGGAGGGAGGTTCAAGAGGGAAGGGACGTATGTATACCTACGGCTGATTCATGTTGATGTTTGGCAGAAACCAACACGATACTGTAAAGCAATTATCCTTCAATTAAATATAAATATTTTTTTAAAAAAAGATTTGTTCTTACCATAGACCTTAGCAACCTCAGCATACAATTTTCCTTCTTTCCTCTTTGAGTTGAAAACATTCACTCTTTTACTTAAAGGAAGCACTTTATGGCCTCTCTTTGGCATACCTGAATTGCCAGCATCACTCTTCTTATGCTTTGGGGTCATTAGTAAGTAAAAGTTATTTCAACACAGGCACTGTGATACTATGACAGTTGGTATGATAACCGAGGAGGCTACTAAGTGACCAGTGGGTAGGATGCTCTAGACAAAGGGAGATTCACTTTCCCAGGCAGGATGGAGTGGGAGAGCAAGAGATTTTGACATTCTCCTCAGGACAGCATGCATTTTAAAAGTTATAAATTGTTTATTTTTAGAATTTTCCATTGAATATTTTTGGACCACAGTTGACTGCAGGTAACTGAGACCGTGGAAAGCAAGATCACAAATAAGGGGTGGGGGGGAACTACTGTACTTCCCACCCTTCTGGAAATCCACAGGAGGAGGCACTGGGAGTTAGAAGACTGTGTTCTGGTCCTGGTTCTATCAGTACTTACACACTTGTGACCTTGGCAATGACATTCACCCTCATTTCCTAGGAGGAAGGTTTGATGCTTGGGGAGTTGAGTGATTTTTTCCACATCATTCTTGAGGACCTAATGAGATGTCTTAGTAATGCTTTGTCCGAGTTATGACAGATCTCAGTTTGAACAGTTTTTCTTGTCTTTCCATGAGTTGCCATAACCCAGAGGCTGAAGGTCAGGCCGTGCCATATTTTGTTGTTGTTGCTCAGTCATGTCTGACTCGTGACCCCTTGAACTGTGCCACGCCAGGCTTCCCTGTCCTTCACTATCTCCCTTAGTTTGCTCAAACTCTTGGCCAGTGAGTCGGTGATGCCATCCAACCATCTCATCCTCTGTCGCCTCTTCTCCTCCTGCCCCCAATCCCTCCCAGCATCAGGGTCTTTCCCAATGGGTCAGTTCTTCGCATCAGGTGGCCAAAGGATTGGAGCTTCAGCTTCAGCATCAGTCCTTCCAATGAATATTTAGGGTTGATTTCCTTTAGGATTGACTGGTTTGATCTCCTGGAAGTCCAAGGGACTCTCAAGAGTCTTCTCCAGCACTACAATTCAAAAGCATCAAATTCCTCAGTGCTCAGCCTTCTTTATGGTTCAACTCTCACATCCATATTTGACTACTGGAAAACCCATACCTTTGAATATACAGACCTTTGTCAGCAAAGTGATGTCTCTGCTTTTTAATATACTGTCTAGGCTTGTCGTAGCTTTTCTTCCAAGGAGCAAGTGTCTTTTAATTTTGCAGCTGCAGTCACCATCCACCGTGATTTTGGAGACCAAGAAAATGAAATCTGACACGGTTTCCACTTTTTCCCCACTTATTTGCCTTGAAGTGATGGGACCAGATGCCATGATCTAGCTTTTTTGAATGTTGAGTTTTAAAGCAGCCTTTTCACTCTCTCCTTTCACCTTCATCAAGAGGATCTTTAGTTCCTCTTCAATTTCTGCAGTTAGGACTTTCAAATTCCAGGCAGCAGTCACTTAGGACAGGAAAGGCAGAGGCCTGCTCCTCTGTTGGTTCCTCTTAGCATCTTGTTTGCCTTCTTCCTTGCCCTTTCCTTGCCTCCAGAGCATTGTTTATCAGGCAGACACCAGTGCAGCACCTTAGGCAGTGGCTGCCACACTAGACAACCTGCTCCTGGGTCAGTACACCTGTTGCCAATAAAAACACAATTAACTACAGCCGGATACATGCCATGCTCTCTGCGGCTCTTTGCAGGGGGGTGAGTGTGGGGAGAAGGTGCTATATAGAATGTAAAGAAGGAACCCGTGTTAAAGACTTCTACCCACCAAGCTGAGCCAAAGCAAAAACGCCCAGCTGTGGATGTGACTGGTGATGGAAGTAAAGTCCCATGCTGTACAGAACAATATTTCATAGGAACCTAGAATTTTAGGTCCATGAATCAAGTAAATTGGAAGTGATCAAACATTTTAGGAATCAGTGAGCTAAAATGGATCAGAATGGGAGAATTTAATTCAGCTGACCATGATATCTATTATTGTGGGCAAGAATCCCTTATAAGAAATGGAGAAGCCATGTCTTAGTCAACAAAAGAGTTCAAATGCAGTATTTGGGTGCAATCTCAATAACAACAGAATGATCTCGGTTCATTTCCAAGGTAAACCATTCAATATCAGTAATCCAAGTCTGTGCCCCAACCAGTAATGCTAAAAAAGCTAAAGTTGAACAGTTCTATGAATACCTACAAGATCTTCTAGAACTAACACCAAAAAAAGATGTCCTTTTCATCACTGGGGACTAAAATGCAAAAGTAGGAAGTCATACCTGGAGTACAAGCAAGTTTGGCCTTGGAGTACAAAATGAAGCAGGGCAAAGGCTAACAGAGTTTTGCCAAGAGGGCACACTCGTCATAGCAAACACCCTCTTCCAACAACACAAGAAACGATTCTACACATGCACATCACCAGACAGTCAATACCAAAATCCCATTGATTATATTTGCAGCCAAAGATGGAGAAACTCTATATAGTCAGGAAAAGTAAGACTAGCAGCTGACTGCGGCTCAGATCATGAACTCCTTACTGCAAAATTCAGACTTAAATTGAAGAAAGGGAAAATCAGACCATTCAGGTATGACCTAAATCAAATCTTTTAAGATTATACAGTCAGTTCAGTTCAGTTAGTTCAGTTGCTCAGTTGTGTCCGACTCTGCGACCCCATGAATCGCAGCACGCCAGGCCTCCCTGTTCATCACCAACTCCCAGAGTTCACTCAGACTCATGTCCATTGAGTCAGTGATGCCATCCAGCCATCTCATCCCCTATCATCCCCTTCTCCTCCTGCCCCTAATCCCTCCCAGCATCAGAGTCTTTTCCAATGAGTCAACTCTTCGCATGAGGTGGCCAAAGTGCTGGAGTTTCAGCTTTAGCATCATTCCTTCCAAAGAAATCCCAGGGCTGATCTCCTTCAGAATGGACTGGTTGGATCTCCTTGCAGTCCAAGGGACTCTCAAGAGTCTTCTCCAACACCACACTTCAAAAGCATCAGTTCTTCGGTGCTCAGCCTTCTTCACAGTCCAACTCTCACAACCACACATGACCACTGGAAAAACCATAGCCTTGACTAGACAGACCTTAGTTGGCAAAGTAATGTCTCTGCTTTTGAATATGCTATCTAGGTTGGTCATAACTTTCCTTCCAAGGAGTAAGCATCTTTTAATTTCATGGCTGCAGTCACCATCTGCAGTGATTTTGGAGCCCAAAAAAATAAAGTCTGACACTGTTTCCACTGTTTCCCCATCTATTTGCCATGAAGTGATGGGACCAGATGCCATGATCTTCGTTTTCTGAATGTTAAGCTTTAAGCCAACTTTTTCACTCTCCACTTTCACCTCCATCAAGAGGCTTTTTAGTTCCTCTTCACCTTCTGCCATAAGGATGGTGTCATCAGCATATCTGAGGTTATTGATATTTCTCCCGCCAATCTTGATTCCAGCTTGTGCTTCTTCCAGCCCAGCATTTCTCATGATGTACTCTGCATATAAGTTAAATAAGCAAGGTGACAATAAACAGCCTTGACATACTACTTATCCTATTTGGAACCAGTCTGTTGTTCCATGTCCAGTTCTAACTGTTGCTTCCTGACCTGCATACAAATTTCTCAAGAGGCAGGTCAGGTGATCTGGTATTCCCATCTCTTTCAGAATTTTCCACAGTTTATTGTGATCCACACAGTCAAAGGCTTTGGCATAGTCAATAAAGCAGAAATAGATGTTTTTCTGGAACTCTCTTGCTTTTTCCAAGATCCATCAGATGTTGGCAATTTGATCTCTTGTTCCTCTGCCTTTTCGAAAACCAGTTTGAACATCTGGAAGTTCACAGTTCACGTATTGCTGAAGCCTGGCTTGGAGAATTTTGCACATTACTTTACTAGCATGTGAGATGAGTGCAATTGTGCAGTAGTTTGAGCATTCTTTGGCTTTGCTTTTCTTTGGGATTGGAATGAAAACTGACCTTTTCCAGTCCTGTGGCCACTGCTGAGTTTTCCAAAGTTGCTGGCATATTGAGTGCAGCACTTTCACAGCATCATCTTTCAGGATTTGAAAGAGTTCAACTGGAATTCCATCACCTCCACTAGCTTTGTTCGTAGTGATGCTTTCTAGGGCCCACTTGACTTCACATTCCAGGATGTCTGGCTCTAGATCAGTGATCTCACCATTGTGATTTTCTGGGTCGTGAAGATTTCTTTTGTACAGTTCTTCTGTGTATTCTTGTCACCTCTTATTAATATCTTCTGCTTCTGTTAGGTCCATACCATTTCTGTACAGTTGAAATAACAAATAGACTCAAGGGATTAGATCTGATAGATAGGGTGCCTGAAGAACTATGGACAGAAGTTCATGACATTGTATAGGAGGCAGTGATCAAAACCATCCCCAAGAAGAAGAAATGCAAAAAGGCAAAATGGTTGTCTGAGGAGGCCTTACAAATAGCTGAGAAAAGAAGATAAGCAAACGGCAAAAGAGAAAAGGAAAGATACATCCTTCTGAATGCAGAGTTCCAAAGAATAGCAAGGAGAGATAAGAAAGTCTTCCTAAGTAAACGCTGCAAACAAACAGAGGAAAACAATAGAATGGGAAAGACTAGAGATCTCTTCAAGAAAATTAGGGATACCAAGGGAACATTTCATGCAATGATGGGCTCAATAAAGGACAGAAACAGTATGGACCTAACTGAAGCAGAAGATATTAAGAATAGGTGGCAGGAATACACAGAAGAACTATACAAAAAGATCTTAATGACCCATATAACCACAACGGTGTGATCACTTACCTAGAGCCACACATCCTAGAGTGCTAAGTCAAGTGGGCCTTAGGAAGCATCACTACAAACAAAGCTAGTGGAGGTAATGGAACTTCAGCTGAGCTATTTCAAACCCTAAAAGATGATACTATTCAAGTGCTGCACTCAATATGCCAGCAAATTTGGAAAACTCAGCAGTGGGCACAGGACTAGAAAAGGTTACTTTTCATTCCAGTACCAAAGAAAGGCAATGCCAAAGAATGCTCAAACTACTACACAACAGCACTTATCTCACACACTAGCAAAGTAATGCTCAAAATTCTCCAAGCTAGGCTTGAACAGTGTGTGAACCGAGAACTTCCAGATGTTCAAACTGGATTTAGAAAAGGCAGAGGAACCAGAGATCAAATTGCCAACATCCGTTGGATCATAGAAAAAGCAAGAGAGTTCCAGAAAAACATTTACTTCTGCTTCATTGACTACGCTAAAGACTTGGACTGTGTGGATCACAACAAACTGGAAAATTCTTAGAGAGATGGGAATACCAGACCACCTTACCTGACTCTTGAGAAATCTGTATGTAGGTCAAGAAGGAATAGTTAAAACTGGACACGGAACAATGGACTAATTCCAAATTGGGAAAAGAGTACGTCAAGGCTGTATATTGTCACCTTGCTTATTTAACTTATATGCAGAGTACATCATGAGAAATGCTGGGCTGGATGAAGCACAAGCTGGAATCAAGATTACTGGGAGAAATATCAATAACCTCAGATAAGCAGATGACACCACCCTTATGGCAGAAAGTGAAGAGGAACTAAAGAGCTTCTTGATGAAGGTGAAAGAGGAGAGTGAAAATGCTGGCTTAAAATGCAACATTCAAAAAACTAGGATCATGGCATCCGGTCCCACGACTTCATGGCAAATAGATTGGGAAACAATGGAAACAGACTTTATTTTCTTGGGCTCCAAAATCACAGTGGGCGGTGACTGTAGCCATGAAATTAAAAGATGCTTGTTCCTTGGAAGAAAAGCTATGACAAACCTAGACAGCATTTTAAAGAGCAGAGACATTACTTTATTAACAAACGTCCCTCTAGGGAAAGCTATGGTTTTTTCAGTAGTCATGTATGGATGTGAGAGGGACCATAAGGAAAGCCAAGCACTGAAGAATTGATGCCTTTGAACTGTGGCTCTGGAGAAGACTCTTGAGAGTCCCTTGGACTGCAAGGAGATCAAACCAGTCAATCCTAAAAGAAATCAGTCCTGAATATTCGTTGGAAGGACTGATGCTGAAGCTGAAGCTCCAATCTTTTGGCCACCTGACGTGAAGAATACCTGTTGCTGGGAGAGATTGGAGGCAGGGGAGGAGAAGGGGACAACAGATGTTGAGATGATTGGATGGCATCACTGACTCGATACACATGAGTTTAAGTAAGTTCTGAGAGTTGGTGATGAACGGGGAAGGCTGGCGTGCTGCAGTCCATGGGGTTGCAAAGATTTGGACATCACTAAATGACTGTAATGACTGAACTGACCCACCAAACACGTTCGCAGCCTTCAGGGGTGGTTCCAAAGAGCCAGGAGCGCCTGATGAGAGTTGTACTCAGAGAAGTCCTTTTGCAATAGTGGGGTTAGCAGCCCTCTACATTGGGTGCTTTGTTCCTAGGATATCTTCATGGGGCTTCCCAGGTGGCTCTAGAGGTAAAGAACCTGCCTGCCGACACAGGAGATGTGAGTTCGATCCCTGGGTCAGGAAGATCCCCTGGAGAAGGGAATGGCAACCCACTCCAGTATTCCTGCCTGGTGAATCCCATGGTCAGAGGAGCCTGGCGGGCTATAGTCCATGTGGTGACAAAGCATTGGACACGTTTGAAGAGACTTTCCACACATACACAGGATGTCTTTTGCCCCCTCCCCCCACTGCCCCCGCCGCCATGGCTCCTCACCAGCTCCTGAGGCAAGAGGCCCCACACACTCATGGCCATTTGTCCTGGGATCATGGCCTCCAGGAAGGGGACACATGGAGTTCTCCCCTCATGTCCCCTGCGATTTGAGTAGCTTGGAAACTTTCTGCAGACTTATTTCTCGTTGGGCTGAAAGAGAAAGACATGGGCACACAGAAGAAAAAGAGAGAGTCAGTATTTGTGGGAGAAAAAAAAAGAACACAGAAAGGAAGAGGTCCATGGAGACTGCCCAGGCCTAGAATAGAAGAAAAGCCTGACAGCGAGCCAGGTGCCTCAGCAGTGCTCCCTGACACAGCAGCTCACAGATGCAAACAGCCATGCTCCCTGTGTGTCTGTGTGTGTGTGGTGTTCCCACAAAACCCCTAAAATCATTCAATAATATTTTAAGGTGTTTTTTTTTTTACAGGATGAACAAATTAACATTCGGTGAAATTTTTCCTCCCTATCTAAACCCAACCCTGGTTTTTCTCTCTCCATCTGTGTTCTTTTGGCAGAAACTTGTACAGAAAAAAAAGAAGACGAAGAAGGAGCAAAGGGTCATTCTGGGAAGTGACGGGATGCTGGCCAAGCTGGGAACGTTCCACGACCGTGGTGAGCTTCTGCTGAAGGGGCCCAGCCACTGGCCACCCTGGGAGACGTTCGTGATGGAGGAGTAGAGCCTGGTGAGGGGCCTGAGCTGCGGGTCCGTCTCTTGTGTGCTCGCTCTTATGTAAGGGTCACAGCAGCTCCACTTGGGGGTTTTTGTGCAGTTGTGTTTCGTTTTTGTAAAGCTTCAGCTCTGCCATCCGTACCACATGCTTCTTGCCGGGGGAGGGGGAGGGGGTGCGGGGTGGTCATCACATGAGCTTCCTGAGCCTGGAATTTCCACCCTGGTTGTCCCCACACATTGTGGAAGTTGAGGAATAAATCCTGCATTTTTGCGTTTAACCGCTGAGTGACTGGGTAAGCCCTTAAGGGAGGGTCAGTGTGACCTCCAGAGAGCAGATATTGGTTGTTCACTTGCCATGGTCCTTCAGGCAGGAACCCATCTTCCTGACCAGGCCAAGCTGGAACTCAGACCTGAGTCAGCCTGCAGGGTCCTCCCCAGCAGGTGTAGTAGAGACAGCATCTTCAAGGTGGCTTGTGGAAGTGGAGAGTCTGACTTGTGGAATCCCAGTTCTGCCCTGTCCGTGACCTTGAGCAAGTCACTTAATTTGTCTGAGCCCCACGTTGAAATGTATCTGAGACTTGATGGCAGGGTTAAGTGAGACTGAGAACAGTTCCTGGCACAGACTCCGAAGGCGACGGCCACTTATCTTACCGGCCCTGGCCTCCTCGTCCTCGTCCCTGGAGAGTGCCCAGTGCCAATGAATGAGGTTAGGGCGGAGTGGGGTAGGGAGGGCTGGCATTTACTGGAAGAGTCTGAGCTTTCAGCGTTTCCCCTCGGCCCCACTCCCGCTGCTCCCAGGAGCCCTCTAGGAGGCGGGTGTAGCCCTGAGTGCGGTCTTTACAATTCTAAGTGAGCCAAAGAGCAGCCTGTGGCTGCCTGTCACCATCAGAAAGGCCAGGTTGTGCTAATAGGAAGTGATGGTTGGTCCCATTTAGTAGAAAATGTCCAGGAAGGCAGGATTTAAAGGAGGCTCACATTCCTATGGTGCTTCTCCTGGGAGCTCAGGCTCAGGGGTGAGCAGCATGGACTCAGATGCAGAAGGGCCTTGCAATTTGGGTAGAAGGAGAGGTGGGGCTTGCAGGCCCTGCACTGGCCCTGCCACTCACCAAGGATTGTTCTATTTCTGTAAACCCTTTATTCAGGCTGAAAAGGGGGAAAGTTTGGGGGAATATTTGGGAAGGACGAAAATGCTCTTGGGCTGGTATAGCATTCTCAGAGGGGCAGAAATGGTGGAGAACAGACACACGGGGTCTCTGTGCTGCTACCCTGGGGTCACCCAAACAAAGGCAGATCTGAGTCTTGGCAGTTTGATGCCTGGAAAGATGAGATGATCCCACAGTTTCATCGGCATTTCAGGGAGCACACAGTTAAACAGCCTCACCATCACTCTGCTGGCTCAAATGGATGACGATGTTGTTCTTTATTTCTTGTGATCCATCAAGGCTCTTCTGAGGCAACTCAGAGATTTGATGTCATTGTTCAGTTTCAGGGAGGGAAGATCACCGGCTTGCTCAGGGATCCCTGGACATCACTGATGCGATCCCAGAGCCAGACCTTCCTGCAACATGGGTGCGTGTTCATGTGCACTCAGTTGCTAAGTTGTGTCCAACTCTTTTCAACTCATGGACTGTAGCCCACCAGGCTCCTCTGTCCATGGGATTTCCCAGGCAAGGATACTGGAATGGCTTGCCACTTCCCGGACCTCCAGGGGATCTTCCCAACCAAGGGATCAAACCCACATCTCCTGCACTGACAGGAGATTTCTTTACCACTGAGCCACCTGGGAAGCCCAAGATGGGTACCAGGGCATAGTTCAAGGCAGGCTCAACTCTTTCTCCACCCACTGCCCGCTTCCCAGATGAGCTAGTGGGAATTACTTGACTTCTCAAGGAACAGCGTCCTGGGGCCCAGATCAGCAATTCTTGCCCACTGACAGGTCAGGCAAAGTGGACCTAAGGAGGGCCACTTTCAATGGGGCATAGAATCCCCTGCTCACAGGTCTGTCTAGTCCTCTGGACTCTGCTCCTTTCAGTGGGGACACATGCTACCTTGTAGCTGGAGGCCTGGACATTCTGGGTGTGCATTTTGTTACAGAGACTTAGATACATAGCATAGGCTCTGGCCATAAGGATCGTTTAGCCGAGCTGAGTGTCCTAATCCTTTGAGCTGCTATAACAGAATACATTGGCCTGGGTGACTTATACACAGCAGAAATTTATTACAGTCCCAGAGACTGGGAGGTCCAAGATCAGGACACCAACAGATTTGGTGTCTGGTGAAGGGCTGCTTCCTGGTTCATAGACAGCTGTCCTATCACTGTGAGCTTGTGTGCGGGAAGGGGTGAGAGAGCTCTCTGCAGTCCCTTTCAGAAGGGCACTGATTCCATCAGGAGGGCTTCAGTCACATGAGCTAATCACTTCCCAAAAGTTTAGCCTTCTAATGCCATCATACTGGGGGTTAGGATGTCAACATGTGAATGTGGGAAGGAGACATTCAGTCCATTGCACTGAGCACAGCAGGTAAACTAGCATCTGTGATATGTCAGAACACACAGAAGGTAGGTACCTATTACTGTGATGGGCAGCCATGGCGTAGAGTCACAGCATGGTAGAAAAAGAAGGCACTTCAGTGGAAAAGCATGGATTCAGAAAGGTCAAGTAATCTGCCCCAGCCTCACAGTAGAGTTGTGGTAGAAATGGGACAAGTTATACAGGTTTCGTGCACCCCAGTCACGGGATGGTTCTGTCCTGTCTCCCATACTATAGCTCCATGTGGAATGAAGAGCTAACAGGGAAGACAGCGCAGAATGATGGAAAGGTCTGAGCTTTTAGACCAGAGAATCCTGGGTTTGAATCCTACTTACTCTTCAGGACAACACGGGCTGAGTCCATAAATGATGATGGACGCTCACAGGCAGTGATGGAGAACCTTCATTGAGAGAACCCACTAAAAGAATTTATGAGTGTTTATATTTCCTGAGCCTAGGTTTCTGCATCTGTGAAATGGGAACAGCGGGGGCCCCCTAAGTTGTGCCTGTGGAGGGGGAGTCCACGAGAGAAGACATGGAAAGCACTCACAGTGTGTCCTGCCGTTCCACAGACTTATTGTTTACCAGGCTGTCAGTTAAAGCAAAAGCCACATCTTGCAGAAAATAAGGTTAAAAGCAGGTCTGAGAGAGGAGAGATTGTCAGAGCCCGGAGGAGAAAGCTCTCCAGGAGATGAAGAATGACCTTGCCGAGGGGCTCACCAGGGAGGAGTCGGCCAGGTGAATGGCTGGCGTTTAGCTGAGCCAGGCATTCTCGGCCTCGCTCCCGGCCCCCTCGGCCTGGGAAGAGTGCCCTGCGTGTCGGCTGCCAGCGCTCCGAGGCGCCGCGTAATTACTTAGCGGTTTACTAGCACTGGAGACACCCAGGGTGCACTTGAGCCATCAATTAGCTCCCGCTCACAGCCCCCCTGTGAGGCCCAGTGGTATCAGGACTCCCATTTTTCAGCCAAGGAAACTAAGGTGTAAACAGGTTAAGCAACCAGCCCAAGGTCACACCTCGAGTCAAGCGGTCACGAGGCGCCAAGGCCGCGTCCTTGCTGGCTCCCCGGCCTGTCCTTAGCCCACGGGCCCATGCTGCTGCCTATAAAATCCGCCGTTTATATCTCGTCAGAAAGCCAGGCAGTGCACCGGGGACATTAGGAGATGTACAGAAAGGCCATTCAGCTGATTTCCAAGGCACTGCAGGGTTTTTAAGGAGATGTTTAACCCCTTGCTTTGAGAGGTCGATGGGGGCGACAGGACCTGAGTTGGCAGTTCCTGTGCTGGGCGGCCAGCTTGCCTCTCACGTCACAGCTGACTTTGGGGGCCTGGCTCTGCTTTCTCTCCACCTGCTCTGGGACACATGCGTGCCGGCACCATCTGGGGACCACAGAGAACATCTCCTAGGAGATGCTGAGATGGTGAGTATGAAGTGCAGGCCCCACTCCAGCTGGCCTGTGGTTCCAGGACTCTCCCATTGGTTCCCATTAATAGGAGAGAAAGGTGGCCTGAGGTTGACCAGCTTTCACAGGTGTGTGGGTGAGCCGGCAGGAGGGGTGAGGCCGGAAGAGCTCTCTGTTGCCTGATGGTTCTCCTGGCCACACAGAGCTGCTCCTGATGGTCCCTGGCCCCAGCCAGGCACCTCCCTGACTTGCCTGTGTTCCAGACCTTTTCTCTCTCAAGGGCACTGTCCTAGCCCATGTCCTGTTCTTTCCAGGCCTTTCTAGGTCACCAGCTGAATATTCTTGGTTTCTCCCTCTCCCTCAGCATCCCTTCCCTAAATCCAACCTCTTGTCTCCCTAAAATATCTCA
Source organism: Bubalus bubalis (assembly GCF_019923935.1). Lineage (NCBI taxonomy): Eukaryota > Metazoa > Chordata > Mammalia > Artiodactyla > Bovidae > Bubalus > Bubalus bubalis. Next base: position 90,778,659 of record NC_059159.1, on the reverse strand, counting down.
CGGATATTTCTGGAATTTCTACCCAGACAGTTCTACCCTAGACCATTGTAGGTAAATCAAAAGCTTAGCACTAGATGAGTGGTCTTCGGACTGTGTGGGGAAGCCCAGATGAGGAGGCCTTTGCTCCTGCTCTTGGGATGAGAGAGAGCTCAGCAGGTAAGTCTCCAGTCTCCTAACAGATATCCTTCTTCCATCAGATAGTCTGCTCTTGTTAATTTTATCAGTTGGGCTTCTACATAAGATATCATTTGAATGGAAGACCTTGCAGCTTGTGGAAGTTAAGGAAACTACCTAACCTATGGCAAGGCCAAATGGGGGCATTTCAGATAGACCGGGGTATATGTGGAATTCCCAGGTGGAGCAGTGTAAAGAATCCACCTACCAGTGCAGGAGACCCGGGTTTGGTCCGTGGGTTGGGAACATCCCCTGGAAAAGGAAATGGCAACCCACTCTAATATTCTTGCCTGGAGAATCCCATAGACAGAGGAGCCTAGTGGGCTACAGTCTATGGGGTCATAAAGAGTTGGACACAGCTGAGTACACACAATAGCAATCTTTTAATGTCCCTTCAGTCATATGCTTATAGCCTCAAAGAGTGAGCCTCCTTGAATATAAACAGGGAGCCCACAGAAGCATCTCTTTTCTTGTAACTTTTGGGAGTCTCCTGGGACCTCAGGCATCTGAGGCTACTTTGGGCAGAAAAGTTCAAGCTGTCAGCTGAGTCTCTGGGCCAGGAAGGCTGCTTATCGCAGAAATCAGGCAGGGTGAGTGGGGAGGATGGGCAGGGACTACCTGGCAATAAGAGGACTTGGCCCAGACTCCACTCCAACCCCCAGCTGCCTCAGCCGTGGCCTCACAGAGAGCTCATCAGAAAGGGACATGGAAAGATGCCAGAATCATCCTATTTGTCCAGAACCCAACCTGAGCCATTTCCAGGCACTCGCAGGCATGAGTCCCTTTTTCCAGGTACAGACTGGGTGTGTTCAGGGTAGAGTGAGTGATGTGGGGAGCAACACAGCCTCTTCCTGGAAGGGCCACCCAGCGCCCCGCCTCGTGGTCTCTAGCCTATGTGGCACCCTCCTGGCCATGTCTGTGGTACACGTGGGCCAACCTCACCCTCGTTTCCTGGGTCCTGAAGGGCACAGACTAGGGGACCAGACACGTCTGGATTCTTTCCCCAACTTGGCCACTCTGCAGACTCTGAGACCTTCGTTAGGCAAGTGAATGGCTTTGAACCTCAGTTTTTTACCCTGTAAAATGGGGAGAAGTCATTTAAATGATCTGCACTTTAGTTTTCTCATACATAAAAGTACAAATAAAAGCAAAACCAATATCCTTGATTGTAAGGATCAAATGAGATCATGTATGAGAAGAAAGCACTAAGGTGAACCTGACTCCGTGAGCTCAGTTTATCAGGATGAGGATCTGGTTGCTGGCTGAGTCTCCTGGGGCTGCTGGCCCCGGGCATGTCACTAACTTCTCCTGCCCCCACCCCGCCCCCAGCACTCTCCTGTGCGGAGTCGTCTGTCCCTCCTCCTCCCATTTCTCACCCCTGATGCCCCATCTGTCCCCACCAGTGGCTGGGTCTGGGATGTCCCCCTCAGGCGTTCCTGCCCAGAGGAGAGCCTATAAACACACCTGGGACTAGTTACCATTACGCGTTTCAGCTGTTAGTGGGCACACAGGCCTATTATTGGCAAATCACACTTTGTTAACAGAAGCCAAAAATGAAGCGTTTTAATGTGAACGTTTCGACTTTTGAAGCATTGACTGTTTCTTAAGCACTGTGCAGGTTAAGCAGAATACGTCTGCGGCCGGATGGGCCCACATCTGTTCCAGTGCCTTTGGTTTCATGCCGACCTCCCCGGGGCTGTGATGTCTGCCTCCCCTCACCGTGTACCTGGAGGAGGAGGGACGCCAGTAAGGAAGGAAGGTGGCTGGGGAGAGAGGGGAAGCGGAAGGCCTGTGCAGCCGGGTGGCGAGTTCTCCCACTCAGAACATTGATCAGCCAACCCGCGTGATATATTGAGTTCGTTTCCACAGGTAATTGTTTAAATGTTATAGCAGCTTTAACGTGTCATCTGTTAAAGCGTACTTGTTAGGCAGCCATTGCAGACTTGTAATGTGGGTAATATTTAGATGATTTACTAGGTGAAGTGCAGCTTCTAATTCAATCAGAGTTGCCTTTGATTCAATAGGTGATGCATCTAATCCGACTGGGAGCCCATCGAATCCAGAGGTGACGTGTTTGATTCACGGGCTGATGTACCTGATTTAGAAGTGATAGATCTAGTCCATGCTGAAGGATTTCAATTCCCCTACACCGGATGTTTGCTTCAGTGTGTGATGTATCAGTTTTAATAATAAGACACGCTTTGGGGATGATGAGGGTACCAGCTCCTCCACATCTGGCACGTCTGTGGCTATAGCCCACTTCCTACAGAGCTGGTCTCAGCTTCGTGGATCAGAGGGACAACACTGGGGCAAAACCTAGTTTCCCAAGTGCGACCTGAGCCTCCCCATGCTGTGTCACCGCCACCCTTCTGAGATCCATACCTGGTCTTTTGTCTGTTTAATTGTCCAGGGGTCCACGGGCACGGCCATCATGCTTAGGACCTGGTTCCTTGCATGTGAGGGGACACCCTAGGCAATTAGGAGATGCTCACCTGTGTAGACTCTGCTCTCGGCGGCCGGAGGTTCCTGGAGCCTCACCTGACACTTCGTGGGGTCCCAGTGCAGTTTTCCTAGGCTGGGCACAGAGCTTTCAAAGAACATTTGAGGGACTGGATTTTCACATCCCAGCTGGGGAGAGAGGGAAACCACCTTTCTTCCCCTCCCCCATCCCTCCTCCCTCCCCCAGTGACTGGCAACCTCATCCTCCCAAGAATCAAGATGTCCTGTTCCTAGTCTCCCCTCTGCCCAGGATGCCCCTCCCCTTCTCCTCCTCGTGTCAGCAAGCTGTGCACCCTGTCCGGAGTCACTGGCTCCTGTCACCCTCCCTGACATGCCACCCCGGCCCTGGACCTCAGCTCAGCCCCAGAAGAGCACCCTCCATGGTTGTCCTAGTCTCTGGCCGCATCTCTGTGATAACACTTGTCCCATAATGTTGTCCTGTGGCAGAGAGGTCTCCTCTTCACCCTGCTGTCCCCAGCACCTGCTCAGCACCTGCCCGAGCGCTGGCAGACTGACACGCAACCTCAGAGGGGGAGGTAAAGTTTTAATTAATAATGTTAATAGTGAGAGTTCATATATATGGAGCTCCACGTATATTCTAATTGTTATAAGTGTAAAGTCCTGATACTCCATTGGTATCGTCTCTTTATCTCTCTTAATCCTCACAGCGCACCATAAGTGGTAAGAACCATCATTACCTCCACATGTACAGACGGGGACACTGAGGCTCGGCAAGGTTAAATGATCTCCTCAGGGTTCACCTTAGCCAAATCAGAGTTGACACTAGATTTCTCAGACCCCAGAGCCAAGCTCTTAACTGTTGCATCATGATCTGGCCCCCAGGAACAGAGAGACTGCTCTGTCCTCAGCCAGGATACGGAGGCTGGAGTTCCTGGGGATGCAGAGATACCCGCACACTGCTCTGTCCTCATCCAAGACAGGGAGGCTGGAGTCCCTGGAGATGCAGAGATGCCCTCAGGGAGACAAAACCATGACAGAAGGCAGAACAACCTAATTAGCAAACTGAAGCACAGTGGGAGGGGCAGAAGAGGCAGGAGTAATTAGGGAGGCTTCCTGGAGGAGGTGTTTGATCTCACTCTGGAGGAAGAGAAGAAGAAAAGTGGGGCTGCCGGCTATGCTGATGCCTATCTCAGCTGCTCTTCACCCAGCTCTCATGTCCTCAGGCCACCTCTAAGCACAGGGGAGGCAACAAGGCTGAGTGTGTGGCAACTAGTCTTTCTGGTAACAACTAGTCTTTCCCCTACCAGGAGCTCTGTGTGGCCGTGAGCTGGGCCGACAGTAGGAGCAAGCAGCGATCCTACCTCTGCCCACAATGCACGAGTCGTCTCACCAGATTCCAGGAGGGAGAGACGATGCTCTGAGCCCACGCTCAGGTGAGTCCTGGATTCTCCGCAGCCACAGGAATCATCCAGGTCCCACTTCTCTCACTCCTGCTCCTCCAGGGCTGACCCCACAGTTTCCTGCTCACTCGTTTCCATCACAGCCTCGTGCCCCAAGAGCCCTGGCCCCGCTTCAGCCTGCGGTCCGTTGTAAGATGCCATCATCCACAGAGTGGGGTTTTTGGAAGACAGAATCACAGAGTTTAACCTGCCGCCTCCCAGGCCTCTGTCGTGTTGGGTCTGAGGAGAAGGCAGGAGGTATCTGAGGCAGGGCTCTGCTTCCAGGTGACCTGTCCCACTTCCTGTCACAGGCCCCACAGTCTGTCCCCCTGAAGCTGGCATCTGCGTTGATGCAAGCTCTTTGCGGGAGTTTGACCGTGACTGCATTAGGCCAGGTGTGCAGGTGCCTAGGGCAGGGCTCTGGCATCATGATCGCGGGGCCCGCCCCGCCCAGCTCTCCACGGATCCAGTGCCACAGCTCCCTGAGCCCTCCGCCTCCATACTCTTCATCCCAGCTCCCAAGAGAGCAAATCTGACTGGTTCAGAGCAGCCTAGAGGTTGATCCCTGGGCAGCAGGGTTACAGCAAGCACAGCAGGCAGTAGTTGGGGGAAAGTGTGCAAACCAGAGCAGCCAAGGAGGAGAGGATGGACAGCTCTGTCTGGGAAACGATGCTTTCCTGGCTACCAGCTGTAGGCCAGAAACTTCCACATTCTCCATCCCGTCTGGCTCCTCAGCCCTGAATTCTACCCCCATTTTACAGAGAGAAAACTGAGGCTTGGAGAAGTTAGTGGGCTTAGCCAGGGTCATCTATCACAAGTGTTGAAAAATGAGGGAGGGAAGTTACACATGCCAGCCCAGGGCTGCCTACCCTGTCTTTCTCTGTCTCTGTGCATCTCTGTGACTCTGTTTCTCTGTATGTCTGTCTCTGTGTATCTCTCTGTCTCTGTGAGTCTCTCTGTCTCTGTGTGTTTCTCTGTCTCTGTGCATCTCTCTGTGTCTCTCTGTGTATGTCTGTGTCTCTCTATCTCTGTCTCTGTGTCTCCCTGCCTCTGTGCGTCTCTCTGTATCTCTCTGTCTCTGTGTATCTCTGTGTGTCTCTCTGTGTCTCTGTGTCTCTCTGTCTCTGTGTGTCTCTGTCTCTGTGTGTCTCTGTGTCTCTGTGTGTTCCTCTATCTCTGTGCATCTCTCTGTGTCTCTCTGTGCCTCTCTGTCTCTGTGTGTCTCTCACGGTGGGCTGTCAGGCCCTGTGACAGGCTGGTGTGGGAGATTTTTGGACCAAGTACATCTCCGTGTCCTCGGGGCTCACCACCCAGGCAGAGGCCTGCTCTAGCCCAAGGTTGGTGACGGGCCAGACAGGCTGATTCCTGGGAGGCTTGGTGCAGAACAGCTGCTGGTTCCATTTCTGCTGCTTCCGGAGGCTGCCGTGGCCCTGACTGCACACACTTTCCCAGGCTGCGCCCGAGAGTGGGGGGTCCTCACATGCAAACAAAGGAACAGCTCAGCCCTGCAAATGGCTTTGAAAATGGGGCCACAGGGATTCCACTTGGCTGACACACTCCGCCCTGGCCCGGGCTTCCTCCCCCAGGGGTGTCCCCCAGCCCCTGCCGGCCAGCTGCGTCTCCCACCGCCACCCACTCCAAAGCCCTGACCACACGGACGTGGTGGCTCAGTCCAGAATTCCCTGCACACCCCTTCCCACGCAGGGAGGGGCGGGCAGCAGGGGTTGCGGGTACTGACTCACCGCCAGAATCCAACACCGGTCACAGAGCCTCACGGGGCATCCACACCCACCCCGGGCTCAGCCCTGCCTAGCCGAGCAGGGTGTTCACATGCGACTTGCCTGTCGTTCTTGTCTCGGATGAGACCTCCAGTCTGAGACAGAGGATGTTAATCCCCCCACACGCTGTTGAAGGGTGTCAGAGCATTTATGCAGAACTTGCTAAGGGGTGACCACAGAAGACGCAGGCACCTGTTAGCCCACAGTCTGCCTGTGGGGTGTCCCTGGGGACATATGGACACATTCACAAGAGTACAGAAGCACTGATGGTTTTGAAGACGTCACTTGGCAGCCCCTCTGTTTTAGGTATTCTCTCCTAAAGCCGGTGTGTCTGAGCATACACTGGTGGTTTCCAGTTTTCCCACAAAACAAAAAAAGGCCTTGCCCATCCTGAATCGGGCTGTGGTACATCTCCTCAGTGTGTAAAGTGCTCAGCACCAAACAGTACTGCAGACTCCAGCTATCATCCAGGCCAGGCGTGGTCCACACGAATGACAAGTCCCTGCAAACTCTGCGCCTGGCCGCCTGCCACCCATCTATCTTGCGCTAAGAATGCAAATGTCTCCAGTACATATTAATGTATACCTTTGAACTGAAAAATGAAATCCGAAGCTTTCCTTTTTTACAAAAAGTTATGATCTAGCTATTTGCTTTTTGCCAAATTACATTATAAGGTGGCTATTTTTCATAAATTAAATAACCCAGATCTGCAACTTCAAGGTTTTGATGAACAATATTTAAAGTGTATATATCATATTCAATACACCAGACATTTTATCCTTTATAACTATGTAAACTTGTGATGTAACATTTTGGACGTCAATCTCAAATGCTTAATAGTGAAAGCATTTTAAAATGCTTAAAAATATTTGAAAGGCGACATGGTTTTCCAAAATTCTTTTAGAAGGTAGTCAGACAAGAAATGTTGAAGGCCATTGCCTGAGTCCACCCCTCACACTTCACTGAGGCACAGAAGAGGACTGGTCAGCAGCGACTGATGGGGACAGTTTCCTCAGAGCAAGAGTTGTCTTGAGAGCCTGCATGTGGCCCTGGATCCTCGGGAGAGAGTGACCTCAGGCCTCTGGACAGATGCTTACTGCGCAACAGGAATCTGAGTCATGGTGACCAAACTAACTGGAACCTCTCAGGAAGGGAACCCTCGAGGGAGCCTGACATGAACCCAGGAGCTGGAGACACTGTGTTGATGCCTGGAGCGCATCTGCAGAGGCCCGAAGGTGAGCGGCTGGATGAGGGCGGAGAAGGCAACAGTGGGGAAAACCGGGCTTCCACCCAAACAGGAGAAGGACGAGGCCGCAGGCCATCTTTTGAGGGCCAGGTATGCCTATGAAGGCAGCAAGTATGATTTTGTCTTGGAGAGCCCTCCAACCAAGCAGGCTTCCTGCCAGGGCCCAGGCAACCCCGGGAGAAAGAGGCTAGAGGTGGCCCCTGGAATGCAGAGCTTAAGAGCGGGTCATAAGCTGTCAGCTAGCGACTGCATCTCTCCAGCCATGTAAAGGCACAGCAGGGACCCCAGGAAGACCCACAAATGCCCATCACAAGAAAATGAGCCAATGTTTGCACAGGGGCCAGATTGTAACAGTCCAGGCAAGAAGGATCTTCCCGTTCTCTGTCACACCTCTTCCTCTGCTCCAGCCCCAAGGAGCCAGAGGCTGCACGGTTGATAGAAAAGGAGATGAAAGTGAAAACAGTGAAGCTGGCCACAGTGTTCCCCTGAGTCCGGGTGGAGCTGGGAACAGGGAGAGGCTTTAAAGTGGGTGGGAGAGAGAAGCTCTGGGATTAGACTGGACTGGACTTCTTAATACACTATTTGAAATTGTGTGATAATAAGATAAAGTGATGAAATCTACCAAAGTTGGGATATGACCCAGGCTAGTGGAAAGACAGGCCATGGTAAAACCATACATACTCATGTTTCATCTTTCACTAACTTCCCATAGAGTCAGACTCCACAAGGCAGGGAGGGGTGGTCAAAGCCTGGTGCTCATGGTTAGGCTTCAGAGAAAGCAAACCTCCACAGGTGATGTCAGGCAGAGAGAAGAACGAGGCGAGGGGTCCATGCTAGAGGAAGGTGATGGTGCAGGTGCAGCAGGGCGAGAAGGGTCACGGAGCGGCTTTGATTGCACAGCGTGTGGCAGAGGGGGGAGCCGGCGGGGAGCAGCGGGCAGGGTGGGAACTGCTCCAACAGCATCTCCACCCTCAAACGTCCCCTCAGTTTAGTAACCATGAGTCACAGGGGGCCATCTGTGACATGTGCCGAGAGTGTGGTGCAACGTGTTAGAAGAATCTGGAAGAGAGACTTCACGTGAGCTGACGGAACCTCTGAGTTGGACTTTGAGAGATGGGAGGCTGAAGATGCTGAACGAGTTTATGGAAGAGAAGGGCAGACTTGCTGAGTCCTGGGTGATGCCCACACAGCCCTGCTAATCCTGTGGTCTCCCAAAGCCCAGACAGTGCTGCCTAACAGCACAGATCCATCTGCCACCCTCCGGAGCCCCAGCCTCTGAGTTGTCACCGTACTCACCTGGGCTTAGGCACCCAGGTGAGTTGGGGCCGCAGGTGGAGCTTTCAGACGTGCCTGGCAACCTGCCCTGCTAGGTCCATTCAGTCTCCATTCTTCTTAGCTCCAGAGCCAGTGCACCCACAGATGCAAACGTGTACATGTCCACATGCACACATGCATGGTGACATGTGTACACACACTGCAGATGGTACTTGTCTCAGGGAGCAAGCTCTTTGAGAAGAAGCAGAGTCAAGCACAGGCAAATACCTTTTGCCTCCTAGTTCCTAACTCACCAGACATAGCCATTTTAATTAAGGCAGCCAACGATGAGGAAGAAAATAGCCCGGACTCATCCCACCCACCAGGGAAGGCTTGGGTACAAACAACTGCCGAGTCTTGCCTTGACCGTCTCCCTCCATCACATGAGCCCTGTTAACTTCTCATCCCTTCAGCATTCTCTCTGCCTGCAGAGGAGGCCATGGCTATCTCAGGAGCATCTGGAGTCCCCAGGTCTCAGTGGCCTGGAGGTCCTCAGTTCTGCATGCTCATGCAGGCCCCCCAGAGTCCGGACTTGGACGTCTGGTTCCCCCATCTGTCCAACCTGTGGAGGGAATGCTACTCTCTCCATGAGAGCACCAAGAATCTCCTGTGTCAGTTCTAGGAAGGAGAAGCCCTGTGGGGAAGGACGGTTGACCAAGTAGCGTGCACTTTCCCTGAGTTAGACCTTCTCTTGGGCTCACTCCCATTTCTACCAGCATATAACCCCATGGGAGTATTGTTCCCCTGATTGCTCTGAACAAGAACACTTGGTTGTCTGGAAGGACCTTGGTGCTCATTCCCAGTTACCTGGACAATTAACTTGCTGGCACCTAGGGCCCCAAATTTCCTGGAGGGGAGAGCCTGGGCCAAGGTCAGTTGCCCAGAGTCATGGGTCTCAAGGGCTCCAGGTGCTGGGAGCTGGTGTCCTTGGACACCTCTGGTAAGTGCTGGACCCCTGGGCCAGCCTGCATTGTGCTAAAGTGGTCTGATTGCTGCCCCCAAAAACATGGTTTTTCTCTTGCTTGTCCTGTAAGAAGAGACCTTCAGAAAGGACAGAATCCCTATGTGGGAGTGAAAAAGTTTGCCAGCGCAGAAAACTTCCCAAACCCATGGGCCCAATGGGAGAATGGGGGCCTTCGGTCCGGGACTCCTTATAATTTTCCATTCTCTGTAAAACCTGTCCCTTAGCCCGTGCACTAGGACATCTGCCTCCACCCTGGTGCGTGATAAGCAGTGCCCACCAACAAGCTAGCTAACTGTGCCATAACAAGGAACTGTTGACCAAGGAGCTTAAACAGTTCAGGAGTCTAAGATCAGGGTGCCCATAGGGTTGGGGTGGTGGCCGCGGCAGGTTGGGGCAGAGCAAGGAGATTTCCAATACTGTTCTTTGGTCTTGTGTTGGGAACAGAAGTCTCGGGTTTATCTTTGTTTCCGTCTCTACCCAGGCATTGCTGGGAGTGGTTACATAATGTTGTCACTTAACAATTGTGTGATATGTGCTTGTTTCCTGTATACCAGCATCCCCAGTGCAGTCTGTGCATCTAAGATCCAGAAGGATGAAGTATTAGGACTCAAAGGAACACCAGGGAAAGACTAGAAAGTGTTTGCTGCTCTTAAGGCTCTGCTTGCCTAGAGGAGAGTCACATAGCCTTTAAACAACACCATCACAATGTATTAAGTCCCCTGATCAAGTGATGCTTTGGGGGTCCCAGCAAGGGCCCAAGGAAATGGCAACCCACACCAGTATTCTTTCCCGGAAAATTCCATGGACAGAGGAGCCTGGTGGGCTTCAGTCCATGGGGCTGCAGAGAGTCAGACATGACTGAAGTGACTGAGCAGGGATGGGAGCGAAAAGGATTTCCCACTTTTTGGATGATTAAAGTGAGGCCTGGAGAGTCAAGGTGATGACAAGTTTTTTTGTTTATTTTCTTGTTTGTTGGTTGGATGCCAAGCCCAGGAGAGGCCCGAGCACTGCAGGGCCCCGTCTCTCTTTCCAGAGTCGGGTCTGTACATGGGGTTGCCTCCCACCCTTTGGTAGCCCTGACATGCAGCATCCCCAGAGAAGATGCTGGCAGGCCTGCCCTCGCACTGGCTGAGTACCTGGAGCCGTACCAGGCAGCCGATGCCCACCCTGTACTGGGGCCACCTGGACAGTGTGGTGGCCTTCCGGGGGTGGGGGGGTGGGGTGTGCAGGGGCAGGGAGTCCACCTGGTCTGGTCTCCCGGCCACAGGAAGTGACAGCTCCTGGGCTCATGTCAGCAGCTGTTGCTTGGTCTGCATGGCTGGGATAAACAGGCTGATGTCCTCAAGGCGACCTCCCTGACTCAGAGAGTTTGGGAACTGAGGTATTCGTTCCCTGGGGGGCAGGGAGGAGGCAAGGACAGGACTTGAGCTGCTGACTCACCCTCTCTTGCTATCTCTCTGTTCCCATTCTTGAGGAGTCAGGAGAGAACTGGGCAATGAAAGTGCTCTCTGCGAAGGACAGGTTCCAGGACAGGCTCTCATGCCGCCCCTCGCCTCTTCCAGATGGCAGCCGCTTGGAGCGCTGTCTCGCCTTGTGAGGAAGCCTTCCTTACAAGGCCTCTGGGTGGTCAGGCGAGCAAGGGAGAGGAGAGATGATCCCACAGGGTGCCAGGCGGAGGCACAGCTAGGTAGAGTCACCACAAATATTTTGGGGGTGACATATGAATTGTAAATAAATGAGGTGGGGATAATAGCAGAAACAGCCTAGAACTTTAGTGAACAGAGGAGCCTGAAGGGGCATTAGACAGTGCACAGTCTCAGCCCATGGCCAGGGCCGGCTTCTTGGGCAGGTGACCTCTGCAACCATATAGGGCCCCACCCTCAGAAAGGCCCCACTCTTGGTTTAATGCTCTGCTGCTACCATTTGAAATTCACAATAATTTTCTAACAAAAGACCCACATTTTCATTGCACACCAGGCTCTGCAAATTATATAGCCAGTCCTGTCCACAGCATTCCAGGTGAAACAGAGAGTCCAAGAGGGGTCATGGCTGCTCAGGGTCACACACTTTGTTTGTTATAAAGTAGTAGTGAAAGTGTTAGTCACTCAATCATGTCCAACTCTTTGTGACTCCATGGATTGTAGGCTCCTCTGTCCCTGGAATTCTCCAGGCAAGAATACTGGAGTGGGTTGCCATTTCCTTCTCCAGGGGATTTCCCCGATCCAGGGATCGAACCCGTGTCTCCTGCATCTCAGGCAGATTCTTTACCATCTGAGCCATTGGGGTTTGTTATAAAACCGGAATGGATCCCCCAGTCCTGTGTTCTATCACACACTGAATCTCACTCTGCCGTTCATCTCTGTTTGGGGCAAGAATGTCAGACTCTTGACTCCTCAGCACCGAGGCTCTGTGCTCTGTCGCTCTGCCCACAGAGATGGCCTTGGCCAGCGCTGTGTGGGCCATGGCATCACGGGTGGGGCTGGGTGGTTGTTAGTTGTTGGCAGCCCCAGCTAAGGGGGACTGGAGTTCAGGCAGTGATGTTGGAATCTCAGCTCAACTCTTCCTTTCAACCTCTCTCTGACCATTTCGGATAATAGTACCTATTTTTAGCAATAACACAACGGTTAAAGATAATGTATGTCCGGAACCCAAGATGTCAGCTCCTATGTGTTTTGGAGAAGGAAATGACAATCTACTCCAGTATCCTTGCCTGGGAAATCCCATGGACAGAAGAGCCTGGCGGGCTACAGTCCAATGAGGTTGCAAAGAGTCAGACATGACCGAGCAGCTAACCCACCACCACCACCGCTAGCTTTGCGGTAGTTCCCACTGGTAGGAATCAGCGCTCCTTCTCCATCCTTCCTTCACCTGCAGACTGGCACAGCTTCTCAGACGTCCGCCTCTCTGAGTGGCAGGTGGGTTAAGAGAACTAATTTTGGAGCAGAGAGAGATTTAAGCTGCAGTTCCACCATTTCCTAGCTGGATAAGCTTGGGTCAGTTCCTTTATCTTGCTGAGCCTCAGTTTTCTCATATAGGAAGCGGGAATAATGATGGGATTCAGTGTATGGAGTTATTAGGAGGATTGAGTCTGTGCAAAGCAAGGATTTAGCACAGCGCCTGGCGTAGATCAAGTGCTCGATGAAGAACATTGTTGCTGTTTTCTGTAGCTCCGCTGGGCCTGGCTTAAGGGGAAACCCCTGCCTTAGTTCTTGAAGCTGTCTTCTTGAACCCTCCCAGTCACACCATAATCTAGGGACCAGCAAGATTGGCCTAGCCTTGAAAATCACCAGAAATGCAGAATCTCAGGCCCCACCCAGGCCTACTGCAACAGAATCTGCAGTGTAACAAGATTCCCAGGTGACTCATGCATTCACTTTTGAGAAGCAGTGTGACTTCCAGTGCATGCAGCTGGCCTCTCTTGCCCTGCCTAAGGGAGATGAGTCACTGCCTAGACCCAGACAGAATTCTTCTTAAAAAGGCAGAGCGCAAGCCTGCCATGGTGAATTTGACTCAAATCTCGGGCCCTTCCTGAAGGCTTGCAATGTGGCTGGGAGACTAGGTGAGTAAGGCAGCGATGTGAAGGGTGTATTGAAGCATAAATGAGGGATACTACCGCAGTGCTCCAAACAGGAAGTGAGGGGCCTGAATTAGGACAGGGCCAAAAGTGTGGGGCAGAAGGGGCTGAGCTGTAGAAATTTGTCCATCTAAAATTCAGCAGACTTAGCACCCAGGTTACGGGTAAAATAGGATAAGGAAGGATCAGGGACAACTCTGAGGTTCTAGATGGAGATAATGGGATGATAATACATTGATAGAGACAAGGTTGGCCAGAAGGAGGAGAAGAGGGTGATGATTAAGAGAAAGAAGGTATGCTTTCCATCCAGGACACTGTAATTCTTTTTTTTTTTTCTTAATTGAAATATAGTTGCTTGACAATGTTGAGTTAGTTCCTGCTGTACTTGAATCAGCTATATGTACACATATATCCCCTCCCTAGGGAGCCTCCCTCTCCCCAGTCCTATCCCACTATGTCATCGTAGAACTCCAAGCTGAGCTCCTTGTGCTCTACAGCAGCTTCTCACTAGCCAGCTGTTTCACACAGAGTAGTTTATATGTTAGGGGCTTCCCTGGTGGCTCAGCTGGTAAAGAATCTGCCTGCAATGTGGGAGACCTGGGTTTGATCCCTGGGTTGGGAAGATCCCCTGGAGGAGGGCATGGCAACCGACTCCAGTATTCTTGCCTGGAGAATTCCATGGACAGAGGAGCCTGGCGGGCTGTAGTCCATGGGGGTCGCAGAGTCAAACACAAGTGAGTGACTGAGCGCAGCACAGTCTTTATGTCAATCCTAGTCTCCCAACTTGTCCTACCCGCCCCTTCCTGCTCTGTGCTGGACACTGTGATTCTGATGGACAGGTGGCAAATTAGTTAAAGGTTTTCCATGAGAAGAGTGGGCTTCCCATGGCAATCAATTCCCATCTCCTTGCAGCACTCATTGTTCTGTGGAGTGTTTCAGGGCAATGAAGTGAAAAGGCTGTGGGTTCAAGTCCTGACTCTCCCACTTAGGAGCCGTGCACCTTGTACAAAAGTTAACAAACCTCTCTGCACCTCAGCTTTTACATGTACAAAATTACCTATCTCAGACCCTGGCAGAGAGGATTAAATGAATTAATATTTGTGATGTGCCTTAAACCATGCCTGGACCATAGCAAACACTCAGATATTATCCATTATTATAATGGCCTATTTATTTGAAATTGTGAGGTCCTTGGGGACAGGGACCTCAAATAAAATCATCTTTGTGTTGCATAACACTAAACACAAAGCAGGTATACAATATGGTCCATGACATATGTTGTTCATTAAAGGTGGCCCAGTGGGCCGGTATGGTATCTGTACACAGATGAGTACAGATGTTGTATCCCTTTACAAATGTTCATCCCTTCCCCACTCACTTTTTTCTAATCACAACTTAATGACTTGTAGGTAATGAGAATCCGTGCTCATTCACAGCCTAAGCTTGGCTGTGGGTTACTCTGATAGCTGAGCTGGCTCTTGGGTAAATCCACTCTCCCCAGAGGATGATACTGCCCCTTGAGTAGGGGCAGCCTGTCCTCTGAAGATTCTCTCGTTCATTTGACAAAGATTATCTGTGTGCCAATCAATAATAATGATATTCACTGCCATTTCTTGAGGTCAGACACCAAGCTGAGTTTGAGTAAGACCAAGGCTCTGCACCTTGCTCTAGAACTCACAGTCTTGTCAGGGAGAGAGACAGGAAGACAGGAGATTGTAAGAGAGGGTGAGATATGTGACATGGGAGGTAACACTTGCTGCCAAGTGTCGGGCAGACTCAGAGGAGAAAGAGCACCCCAATGTGCTCACTTGAGATGTGTCTTCTTCCAAAAGAGGACCAAAATGGCAGCCCTGAATGCATGCCAGTCCCACCCCAGTGCTGCATACATTTTCTCTTTCTCTGTCACACTGGGCTTGGTGACACTGGTCAGGGCTAAAGACTGGGAGCAAAAGGAAGGCAGAGGTCAGGTGCCAGGCACACGTGCATGGAGGAATTCAAGGCTGGCACAAATCTTAGAGTGTCTCAGGTCCTCTTTACTAGAAGCAGAGCATGAGATCTGGGGAGAGTACAGCTGAATTATTGAGGGGGTGCTCCTCCGGGAAAACTAAGGAGGGAGAAGTCACAGAAAATCAAGGAAGGAGAAAGAACAGGGCAAGAATGTGGTCTCAGCTGAAGTCTAGTCTTTTCCCAGATCCTCGGGGTCGGGGCTGAAGAAGCCTTGCCCAGGCAAGGCACTCCCTTGGTCACTCAGCCAAGAAGGCAGGAGGCTCTGAGTTGTCAACGGCCGGCAGTTGCAGCATCTAGGTGGGCACACTGACCCAGAGAAGGGGGCCTGGGTGTGGCCTCAACTTTGCCAGCACAGGCAGGTTCATGTCCAAGGTACCAGCATTCCACAAGGTCCACTTACCCCCAGGATCACTTTGGTCTATGTGTGACCTCTTAGAGCATGCACTTTGTGAACTGGGGTGTTCTGCCAGGCTCCTGGAAGAATCTCAGGCCACACTTGCTGTAAAGCTTGCTGGTGACCAACTCTTCCAAGTCTTTTCCACAAATGCTGCTGCTGAGCACATCTACCTCATCCTGCTTGTGCATCCAGAATATTCTAAGAACCAAGACTTTGAGTGTTCGGGACAAGTTGGTTTGCCCCACACGATTGGATATGGACACCCTGAAAGTTAGAACTCAGAAGAGCACTGGAATGAAAGTCGATACCACTGGCTTGCTGTGTGACCTTGGGCATGTCCCTCCAGCATCCCAGCTCTCTCAACTTTGGTTTCCTCACCTGAAAAATGAGGAACTAGACTAGAAAGTTTCCAAAGTGAGATATCCCAGAGAAAGCAAACAGACAAATCTATACAACAGATATTAAATTTACATCTGCAGTTCACACACATCTGTAAACTGGTGTGTGTAGTTCTGTGTGTAGAGAAAAAGGAGAGTATTTGCAAGCCAGAGTGCTGGGACCTTTTATTCATATGTATTTAGAACCTTTGCTGTTTGTACTTGGCCAGCTTTGGATGGCAAAACAGTCTATTCTCTGTGGAAATTCTGACTTATTTTTCCAGCTGGTCTGCCAATTGCCAAGAAATGTCATCTGAATATCATTATTTAATCGAAGATTAGCCCACGCCTGTGATATAGGCTGTAACTATTATCTTCTTTGATTCTTTACATAAGCACACATTTTCTTCCAGGATTCATAGAGGTAAATACTACCCCATCTTTGACCAAATGGCCAGGAGCATGATGAAGTAACCCATTGGGACTGTGACCCTCTGTATCTGTGTGTGTATGTGTGTGTGTGTGAGTGTTCATTGTATATATGTGTGTGAGTGGGAGGAAGTATAAGTGAGTATGAGTGAGAAAAATACCTTTGGATTCATTTCTTACAGAAAGAAAGAGGACCTTCCTTGATTGTTGATCATATCACCATAGCCTTCTTGCAGCTGATTTCCAGTATTTGTTTTCAGATCAGAACATGTGAGAAATAAAACCCAGCCAAGCCTGCTGGGAGGTAAAGGGATGGACCAGACTCTATTTGCAACCCAGTCATATTGCAGATCTCTTGGGTAAAGCAAAGGAGGAAAGGGCAGGGAGGGCATGAGTTCAAGCTGTAAATGTTGGCTTGGGTGTTGGAAAACTCTAGACTGAATGACCTTAGGAGGCTCCCACTTAGCCCTGGAATGTCTCCAGCCTTCTTAAGCTCCATGTGACATTTAAGTTAATCTAGTGCCTTCAGGGTTTCTAGGACAATTTTCTCATTGGCCTTGGTCTAGCCAGTTGAGGTGATAGCATTTCATTTCAGTTTGTTTTTTTTTTTTTAATCAGGTTGCTCCCAGTAAACCTGGGCCCCCACCTGCCCTCGGAATAGAGCTCATTATAAAGTTAGGACTGGCTCCCCAGTTCATGAAATCCCTTTAGATTCTTGCCTTTTTTCCAGCCTCTTGGCTTCTGCCTGGTCTTAGGGCCACACTATGGCCAAACATCTAACACCACCATTCCCAAATTATTAGCTAAATGATTATCTGCCAGAAAAAGAGAGTCCAGGGACAAGACCTTGGACCTACTCGGCTGCGTGACTGTTCCCATACACCATAGTGGGGGCAGAAGAGGTCACTGGCTTCATCTGTAAGAGCTGTAGGGACAGCAAACCTGGACCTAACAATCAGAAATTCTCAGAACTTATTCTCCTCTCTGCTTCATTTCCTTAAACTTTTTCTATTTCCAAAGGCAGTTCATGGACGTGTGTTTGTGGGTGCATGATGCTCAGTTATGTCTCACTGTTTGTGACCACATGGACTGTAGCCCACCAGGCTCCTCTGTCCATGGAATTTTCCCGGCAAGAATGCTATTTCCTACTCCAGGGGATCTTCCCCACCCAGGGATCAAACTCTCATCTCTTGCATCTCTTACATTGGCAGGCAGACTCTTTACCACTGGTGCCACCTGGAAGGTGCAGTTCACGGATGTGTCAACTCAGAGAGGATCATAAACATCAGGATGATCACGTGTATGCCTCCAACACTTTGCCACAGGCCTGGTCTGTTGTAGGCCCACAAATACATTTTTTGAAATAATGAATGGGTGAGTGCATGAGTGCATGGAGTGGGTGGATAGATGGAGATTTCAGAATAGATTGTCAAGATAATCTTCTTTGGTAGAGTTGGGAAAAGTCCTTCATCTGCATTTGTTACACTGTTACAGACATAAATGTTTCCTACCCTACTGAGTGATCCAACCTTCAAATCAAATTGGAAAGCTCCTTTTAGGTTCCTCTGGGTGCATAAATGAGAGTTGGAGGAGGAACAGAGGCAAATGGGGAAGGAGTGACCAAGGTGAAGGCCAGACCTCAGTTCCCATTTGAGCTATATGTACATTTCAGGTCTTTTCCCATACTACTCCACACATCTCTCCCCCTGGTGCTCCCACAGGTAATGATGGGGGAAGATGACTCGATGGAGAAGATAACCAGAAGCCCAACCAGATTTTTTCTTTTTTTTTTGTCCAGTTGCTCAGTATAGAGTGACTCGTAAGAACTCCAGACAAGGATGACGATGGAAAAGGAGTCTAGCAGTTGTGGGGAGGGTTGGGGGAAAGAAAGGGGGACCCTGGAGGCTGGGAGAGAATGGGAAACATGTTTTGTAAGATTTCCAAGATTTTTGGGGGCTGTTGTTAAGGACTTTTTCGTAAGACCTGTTATCCTGCTGGGGTTTGCATCACTATTTGATCTAAGCCCCAACAGGACAACTACATCTGCTACTAAGCTGTGTTGTAAATGTCTTTAATTTTTATATTTCATCTGAAGGGAGTTGTTAAAGTGAGTTTACAGGGTGATGGCTCTTTGAATAAAGGCCATCAATACTGGAGCAGGGCTCTGTGTGACACTTAATTTTCGCTCTAATAAGCCCTCCTAAAACATTACAAGATTTAGAAGAGGTGTGTCTCCACCCCCACCCCCTTTCTTCCTTTCTCCTTTAACTTTCCTCTTCACATTTTGCCTCTGCTCTCAATCTCTTGTGCTCTCCTCTCCTGCTTTCCTTGAAGGACACATTTGAAGAGAATATTTCTGCCCAGATGACACCACTTCTCTTTTCACTGCCAGCCAGATGTGCTCTTGACTTCTGAACAGGAGAAATGTTTCTTTGAAGTTTTTCAAAGACGTTGCTTTTATTTAGAATGTTCTTCCCTTTTCTTTCTCTCCCTCATGTTTAACTGCTTGGGAAGCCCCGGGAAGGGTTTTCACAGGGGCCTCTTTCTTTTCTTGGGGGCATAAAAGGACTGGGATCAGAAGCACTTTATTCCCAGAGAGCCTTCTATCTTCAGCCCCTATGATTCCAAGTGTTTGCTGGTGGAGCCGCTGTCCCCAAAAGCAAAAAGAAGATGGCATCGCATTTATCCTGGAAGCACGTTTCTGAGATGAACAGAATAGTTCTGTTGGGGGTGCATTTTTCTGAACATCTATCTTCCATAAGGTTGGACAAAAGAGTCTTTTTCTTTCTGGCTATGGTGCAGTGGCCCAGAAGATAAAGAATCTGCCCGCAATGTGGGAAACCTGGGTTCGATCTCTGGATTAGGAAGATCCCCTGGAGAACGGCATGGCAACCCACTCTGGTATTCTTGCCTGGAGAATCCCCATGGACAGAGTTGCTGGGCAGGCTGCAGTCCATGGGGCTGCAAAGAGTCAGACACGACTGAGAGACTAAGTGCATGTGGTGCAGTCGTGGAGGCTCAGATACTCTTGTTCCGTCACTAAGGCACGCCAGGCCTCACTGTTCCTCACCATCTCCAGGAGTTTGCCCAAGTTCATGCCCAGATGCTCGTGGCTTGGCCTGAAATTTTGTTAAAACAAAGATCAGTGATGGGAATTCAGGGGACACTTCAGAAAAGGATAGATTGGCACCCAAAAAATAGATCAGAAGCCCCTCGGAAAACAAGAAGAGAGCTTTTTTCTGTCTTTATCTCCCTCAAAGCAGCACAGTTCAGCATGCTACTGGGCTGACCAGTGTTTTAAAAGGGAATTGGGAAGAGTTAGTGCTTCAGGAGATGTAGTGATAGGAAACTGCAAGATGCATTTGGAGAATGGGCCCATCTTTAATATGACATATTAGTGCAGAGGATTTGGAATATGAATTCCTAGTTAAAGTTCCAGCTGTGTGCACACTACCCGTGTCTCTACCCCATTGAATGTAACTTCCAAAAAGGTGACATACTCTGGGGCCTAAAAGAATGCCTGGGACTCAGTAAGCACATGGTAAATCTTTGTTGCCTTTGTGAATGTATCTGTCTCGCAGTAGCCATGATTCTTTGGGAGGGAAGGGCATTCTAGACTTAGAATTTTTTGCCTTAGAGTTTCTCAGAGGAAATAGTTACAGTAAGCGCCCTACATATGAACCTTCAAGCTATGAACTTTCAAAGATGCGAACGTGCATTCACATATCCAACCATGTAAGTTAGTTCACAATGTCTGGTGTACATTGTCATGTGTGTGCACCCTCCACAAGTGTTTGTGCTTTTGTGGACTTTGCTGCACAGTACTATATAGAGTACAATGGTACAGATCTTTATTTCAAGCTAGGTCTTCAAGAGGAGGATTTCTTTGAGCTACTTGCTGTGCAACATAAGGAGCTTACTAATGAAGACCTAATGGAATGGGAGGCCCAGGGCAAGGATGAAGAGAGACAAGAGGAAGAAGTAACGGAAGAATTGAAGAGGCTCACAGCACAGGAAATGTCAAGGGGATCTTGTTTATCTGAGGAGGCACTGTTAGTTTTTGGGGCGAAGGACCCAGCTGTAGAAGGATACACGAAGGTTACAACAGCCTTTAAGAGTGCAATCAGGGCTGCTGTGCATCTAAGAGGAGAAATAAAGAGTCACTACCCACACATCACTGGATTGTTCTTTCAAGAGAGTAGATAGAGTTGAATCCAGCAAGGAACCAGAACCTGTGCCATCAACATCAGGCATGAGTGAAATTGCATCTTGCCCCGCATCTCCTGTTGCTGACGATGCTTCCGCTCTCCCATCTCCCACCTCCTCGCCCTCCTCCAGTCGGTGACTCTGTTCACTTGATGCCAGCCCCTGTATGCCAGCTGTTATACTGTACTTTTCAAGGTGCTGTTCTATAAGATTAAAAATGTTTTACTTTTCTGTGTTTGTTTTTATGTATTATTTGTATGAAAAGTATTATACACCTATTACAATACAGTACTATATAGCCAGCTGTGTTAGTTGGGTTCCTCTGCTAACTTCGTTGGACTTACGAACAAGTTGGACTTACGCACTCTTAGATTGGAATTTGCTCCTATGTAGGGGACTTACTGTATTTGGGATTATCCGATGACTTCTTACTCCATCAAAATACTTATATTTCTGAGGTTGTTGAGAAAGATAAATAGATTTGGTATTGTGGATTTTGTGTTTGGTTTATGTAAAAATGTGTTCATTAAAACCCAGAAGTGTTTGTGTACACAGGCACACATGAACTGGTTTCTGTCTGTCTTATGTGAAGTGTGTTGACATCTACAGATAATCACAGTCAGTCACTCCTTTGACTAACCCCTGGTGACTAACAAAGACCCAGTCAGATTCAAGGCATGCCACCTCCCATCTGCCTGAAATCATACTACTCCTACAAGTGACTGGGTGAGTTAATAAAAGTTATTCTACAGTCTCTCTTCTTACCTACTTGCCTGTGTTCTTAGGGGCAAGTTTCATATATGACTTTAATTTCTGAATTTTGGTGAAATCCTGAAATTACCCTAGTGTAGCTAAAAATGTGAGGCCACCGTATTTCCCAACCTCCTTTATATTTACCAATCACATTGCCCTAATAATATATTATATATTATAATATATTTTATATATGATTATGATATATATAATAAATATAACATATTATTAGGACAGTATGATTAGTTTGGTACAGCAGACTGTGAGGAGAAGTGATGCTGATCACTTTCCAGTCAAGTCAGTTGAAGGTCTTTATGCTTCTTCCATCCCTCTGTCTCTTCCTCTTCTTTAGCATCTGGAAGGCCACATCCTTCAAATGGTACAGAAAAACAGAACAGGACCTCTTTCAAGCTGGGTTTCTGAGTCTGGGATGTACAACATAAGCAAGTAAAAATTTGTTACATTACGTATTGAGATTTCAAGAATCATTTGTTATTGCAGCATAGCCTAGCACATCCTGACTAACATGCCTTTGGTAGTCTGCCCAAGCTATCAAACCAACAAAGCTGATGGCTCCCCTTTCTTAAAGTCTCTCACATCTGTTCCTTTCCATGTCCACAGCCAAGATTCCAGTTCACACACCCAACCTCTCACTTGTACACTTGCAGGAACACTGCACCACCTCTAAGCCTCCAGCCTCTCCCACTCTATTCCTTCCTCCTACCTCATTTTCAGATTCTCAAACATAGCTTAGCATCATGCCACTCTCTTGCTCAAAATGGCTCCGCATTGCCTACAAAATAGTCCAAACACTGAAGCCAGAGCCACAAACCCTTCTGTAATGAAAATTTAATCCTGTCTTTCCAGCTTCTTTTCTCAGATCCCTCTTCCTACCTCTGATTGAATTAATCACTCTCTCTCTTCATGCTCCCATGCTGCACTTTCCCACCTCAACTATTGCTGGTTTTCCCCCATTAGTCTTATTTCTCCTCATTCCAGGCCCCAGTTATTCCTACCTGACAAAGGCTTCAGGGCCAATTCCTCCATGACATTCTCCCTCTCTGTTTTTAACTTTTATTTTATATTGGAGCATAGTTGATTAACAATGTTGTATTCATTTCAGGTATATGGCAAAGTGATTCAATTTTATATGTATACACACACACACACACATATCTATTCTTTTTCCAAATAGGTAATTACAGAGTATTGAGCTGAGTTCCCTGTGCTATACAGAAGGTCCTTGCTGATTATCTATTTTAAATTTAGCAGTGTGTACACATCCATCCCAGACTCCCAGCCTATCCCTCTCTCGCACCTTTTCCTCCATAGCCATAAGTTCTCTAAGTCTACAAGTTTGTTTCTGTTTTGTACATATGTTCATTAGTATCATTTTTTTTTAAAGATTCTGTATATAAACTATGTCACATATTTGTCTATCTCTGACTTCACCTAGTCTGATAATCTCCATGTTGCTGAAAATGGCATTATTTCATTCTTTTAAATGGATGAGAAATATTCCATTGCATGTGTGGACCACATCTTCTTTATCCATTCATCTGTCATTGGACAGTTAGGTTGCCTCCATGGCTTGGCTGTTGTAAACAGTGCTGAAATGAATATTGTGTGTTACGTGTATCCTTCTGAACCATGTTTTCTCTGGCTGTATGCCAAGGAATGGAATTGTTGGATCTTATGGGAGCTCTGTTTTTAGTTTGTTAAGTGAAGTCGCTCGGTCATGTCCGACTCTTTGCGACCCCATGGACTGTAGTCTACCAGGCTCCTCCGTTCATGGGATTTTCCAGGCAAGAGTACTGGAGTGGGTTGCCATTTCCTTCTCCAGGAGATCTTCCCAACCCAGGGATCGAACCCCGGTCTCCCACATTGCAGGCAGATGCTTTACCATCTGAGCCACCAGGGAAGTCTCTTTAGTTTGTTAAGGAAGCTCCATATTGTTCTTCATAATGGCTGTACCAATTTATATCCCCATCAACAATGTAGGAGGGTTCCCTTTTCTTCATACCCTCTCTAGCACTTATTGTTTACAGACTTTTTGATGATAGTCATTCTGACTGCTGTGAGGTGGTATCTCATTGTATTTTTTTAAAAATATTTATTTACTTATTTATTTGGTTGTGCTGGGTCTTGGTAGCACCAGACAGAATTTTCGATCTTCTATCAGCTCTTTTAGTTGCAGTGTGCAAAATCTTAGTTGCAGCATGTGGGATCTAATTCCCTGACTGGGGATCAACCCTAGCCCCATATACTGGGAGTGCAGATTCTTAGCCACAGGACCACCAGGGAAGTTCCTCACTGTAGTTTTGATTTGCATTTCTCTAATAATTAGCGATGTTGGGCGTCTTTTCATGTGCCCCTTGCCCATTTGTGTGTCTTCTTTGGAGAAATGTCTATTTAGGTCTTCTGCTCATGTTTTGATTGGGTTGTTTGTTTTTTTGATATTGAGCTACATGTGTGGTTTGTAAATTTTGGAGACTAATCCCCTGTCAGTCACATCGTTTGCAAATATATTCTCTCATTCTGTGGGTTGTCTTTTCATTTTATGATTTCCTTTGCTATGCAAAAGCTTTTGCTTTTAATTGGGTCCCATTTGTTTATTTTTGTTTCTATTTCCACTACTCTAGGAGATGGTTTGGAAAAGACATTGCTGCAATTCATGTCAAAGAGTGTTCTGCCCATGTTTTCCACTAAAGGTTTTATAGTATCCTAAAGGCTTTATAGTATTTAGGTCTTCAATTCACCTTTTGAGTTTATTTTTGTATATGCTGTTTAAGAATGTTCTAATTTCACTATTTTACATGTAGATATCCAGTTTTCCCAGAACCGTTTATTGAAGAGGCTGTCTTTTCTCCATCACGTATTCTTGCCTCCTTTGTCATAGATTAAATGACCAAAGTGCACGGGTGTATTTCTGGGCTTTCTATCTTGGGCTCTCTATCTATGTTTCTACCCTGGGCTTTCCATCTATGTTCTATTAACCTATGTTTCTGTTTTTGTGCCAGTATCATGCTATTTTGATAACTGTATCTTTGTGGTATAATCTAAAATCAGGCAGCCTGATTCCTCCAGCTCTGTTTTTCTTTCTCAAGATTGATTTGTCTATTTGGAATCTTTATGTTTCCATACAAATTTTAAGATTTTTTTTTGTTCTAATTCTGTGAAAATCCATTGGTAATTTATTAGGGATTCCATTAAATCTGTAGATTGCCTTAGGTGGTATAGTCATTTTTATTTTTTATTTTTCCAATCCAAGAACGTGGTATATCTCTCCATCTGTTTATGTCTTCTTCAATCTCTTTCACAGCACATGATAATCTTTCTTTCTAGCTCCCTCACATAAAAGTGATCCTATCTGTCTCTGAATTCCTAAAGACCTGGTCCTTTCCTGTCACAATGAACCCCTACCTCAGAGTATTACTTGTGTTTCACAGAGAAAGTCTAAGAACTCTTTATTTGCACTATCCTCATCTAATTCACAGTGACTAGCTCAAAGCCTACACACAGTAGCTCTATGAACTGCTGAAGAATTTACAAAGAATGAACCAATAGCTCAGAGACCTAGTAGGAAGGAGGCTGTTTATTCTACTGTGTATACTAGCTTATCGAGTATTTAAAACTGTTATTTTGAGAATATTCTGATTCCACAGCTTTAGAGTGGATCTCCACAATGTGTGTTTTAGTAAGGACACAAGGGGATTGTGATGCAAGAGATCTGCAAACCACATTTTGAGAAACACTGAAGTATACAAACGTGTGAGTACGTGTTAGTGAATGCTCTCAGTATATGACTGAAGCGCAATGGTAGTTTGGGTCATCAGAGTGCGATCTTTTCCAGGGATGGCAAATACACTTTATCTCACTTGTCAACACCAATACATTTGCTGGGGCTGTCCAGAGTGCTGTTTTAAGTAGGTCTCTAGGGCCACATCTGGACTGCACAGGAAAAAGTCCTGTGATTGATGGATGATGTCTGCTGTAGGACCAAGAAGGGAATGTGGCGGCCTGTGTGCCAGGTGTCAGCCATCACTGCCAGCGCCTTGTTTTGGAGACAGTGAGCCAGGACGTGGAGATGGAGATCAAAGGATCATCTGACTCTTAATCCAGCCTGCAACCAGCACTGACATCAGCCATTGACTCCCTCAGGTGACTTTGTGGCAAAAGAAAATAAAATCAAGATGTGCAATAAAAGGCATCACTCATCAAGGAGCTACAAGTTGTTGGAGCGAACATTTGTTGTTTACATCCAAGCCTCCATTGCCCCCCACCATTCAACGGCAACTTGCTTTTCCCCTCATGCATGTGCCCCTCTCTGTTCTATTCTGTTCCCGCTGGATGTGGCGGGACCACACTCCCTGTTCTGAGGTGGGCTCTCACTGGCTTAGGCCAAGCAGCATATTCTGTCTCTCAAGGAACAGGAACAGAAGAGAGATTCCCAGGACTCTTGGGAGCTTGAGGAAGACCCTCTCCTTACTCCTTGAGGAGAGGTATAAGGGTGTGAAATTGGACACGGCTACAGAAATTTAGGGTCTCGAAGAGTTGGACACAACTGAGCGACTTCCTTTTCACTTTTCACTTTCATGCATTGGAGAAGGAAATGGCAACTCACTCCAGTGTTCTTGCCTAGAGACTCCTGGGGATGGGGGAGCCTGGTGGGCTGCCGTCTATGGGGTCGCACAGAGTCGGACACAACTGAAGTGACTTAGCAGCACAAGCAGTAGGAAAGTAATTTTGTTACCACAAGATGAGAAACTGCAGCTGCTAGGGGGCCACTCTGAGCAGTTGAGGATGGAGCCAATACCACTGAGAAAGAGAAACGAGAAAGAGGGAAGTGGGTCCCAGGTAACATTATCTGGGCCACTGGATAAAGTCTGACATAGCATCAATCTTACCACTAGACTATCCAGTTATATGCACTTTCTTTCTTATCTAACTACTTTTTTTAGTCATTCAGCACCAAACGAATCCTATCTACCAGTTCATTGAAGGAAAATGGAGATTCAGTGGTATTTGGCTCTAGCACAGGCCAGACACAATAGTGGCCCAGACTCAAGGCCCCACCTGGAGTCCATCTTTGTCTAACTGTGCACGCACTAATTCACTTCATTCCTTGGTGCTTCTGCTGCCGTTACCCTGGAGCGAGCCATTCATTTCAGGAGGGAAGGAAACAGAGGGAAGTCAGTCCCACAAGGGGTTTTGCTCTGGGCCGCCAGCCTTGCGCTCTGCTTTCAGCACCTAGACCTCATCTGAGTCACCGGGCAGTAACGCCTGAGCTTTCATTACTTGCATTGGTACTGGTCTTTGAAGGTGAAAATTGCCGAACATCAGTGTTTTGATTCTTTTGAACTTAGGAGCATGTTATTACACATATAAAATAAAAAATCAATAGCCACTGAATTATACACACTAAAAGTGGTTGGTTCACACATCAGCATATAGATATATAACAATTGCTTTCACGGGATGGAATTTAAATTTATGTATTTTAACAGATCCTATTGTAGGGCTCTCATAACTAGAATATTTTATTAGTCACCTTTTTTACTACAGCCCCAGCTAAAAGGAAAGAATTTATTTCTACACAAACTTACTTGTCTATGTGGGGTTTATTCAAAATCACATTTATGGAAAACACTTTGAATGAAAAAACACTCTGGAACATAAAGACACAGGCCTCTATTGTGGGTTATTTTTTCTTCCCTCCATTGGTTATCAGTTCTCTTCTAAATTAAAGGTGAAATTGATGAGAATTAGACTGTCTGCAAGCTGGAAAAGCAATCACTTAAATAATGACATTCAAATAGATCATTTGGTATCATGTAAATGTTGAGTGAGGGTCATTTTTCAAAATAACACCTTTGTTCAACTGGGTCAAGTGTCCAGACACACTGTGTCCAGCTGCGGTGGGTAGATCCCTCCCTCTTACTTTCTGTTGGTCCTTGAACAGAAGGGCACCGCCTCTCATTAGAACATCCTGTGCCCTGTGTGTGTGTGCGTGTGTGTGAGTCTGTGCAAGTGGGTGAGTGTGGGGAGGGGAGGAGTCAGCTCAAGAAAGAGATCCTCCACCTCTTAAAATGATACTGTTAATTTCTTCAGTTTGGGAAAAAGAAAAGGTTTTCAAGATGAAGAAAAAACAAAAACAGAACTCTTTCTTTCCTCCCTTTTGAAATTCAGCCTTATGTCTTTAAACCACCCTCTGCTCTTTTCGTCTCTCCACCAAAATCGTGCCGTCTGGTTTCTTACCTTATGAAATATTATCGACCAGCTTGAAATGAAAGTGGGCTGTAAATTAATGCAAGCTCCCATCGGACGGGTGGGGCTGGAAAGCCACAGCTTTTAGAATGTTAAATATTTATGGTTATCATTTGAACCAAAATATGAACTTGTACAAAGAAGAACATGATGCAGATCACATTGAAAAGGTTTGCCTCACATTATGTCATAGAGAAACTTCAGAAAACTAGGGCTGGTGCGGATCGTGCAATTCAGCTCTGAGGCCATAAAGACTCCCAGAAGAGAAATGTAGGACTGGGTTGCAAATGACTGGGAAGAGCTGCCAGTCTCCCTGAGGAGCGTTTCCCTTGTTTCCCGGTTGAGAGATGAGTGGCTCATTTAGATGATCCACTTTCCCATCCTTACATCTGGCTGAGTTCTTCATACTCTCCATGTGACCCCCCATCGTGGAAATGAAAGTCTCTTATCAAGTATTCTTCTAAAAGTCATTGCTATGGATCATTTATTGCAGACAGTAATTGCTTTGTCTTTGTTATTGTTGGACCTTTTAATCCCTAAAGTGGGAGAGTCTTAGTCACTCAGTTGTGTCTGATTCTCTGCAACCCTATGGACTGTAGTCCACCAGGCTCCTCTGACAATGGAATTTCCCAGGTGAGAATACTGGAGTGGGTAGCCATTCCCTTCTCCAGGGGATCTTCTCGACCCAGGGATTGAACCCAGGTTTCCTGCACTGCAGGCAGATTCTTTACCATCTAAGCCACCAGGGAAGCCCGAAACCTGAATATTTAAGATTTGTTGTTCGTTACAAATCTCTCAGCAACTGCAGATTTATGAAGGCTTGAAGATTTTCTTTTTAATATTTGTACTTATTTATTTATTGGCTGTGCTGGGTCTTTGTTGCTGCAAGGGCTTTTCCCTAATTGTAGCGAGTGGGGGCTACTCTCCAGTTATGGTGCACAGGCTTCTCATTGCAGCAGCTTCTCTCGTGGAGCACGGGCTCTAGGACACAAGGGCTTCAGTAGTTTTGGTGCCTGGCTTGAGTACTTGGATTCCTGGACTCTAGAGCACAGACTCAATAGTTGTGGAGCATGGGTTTAGTTGCTCCATGCCAGGTAGGATCCTCCTAGACTAGGGATTGAACCCACGTCTCCTTACCTCAGTGGATTCTTTACCACTGAGCCAGCAGGGAAGCCCTGAAGATATTTTGAACGTAGACAAATACTGTAGGAGAATAAACTGTGTTCTTTTTTGGACTTCATCACCACAAGGAAGTGAATTGACTTCCCAGGTCTAGCAAAGAAACACAAAATAACTCCAGGAATGCTGTTTCTGTGACCAAAAATATTATGAAGAAAAATCAATAAATTCACAATGTAATTTGAAACCAAAGAGTGGCAGGTGAGTTTAGAAACCCCTGCAAAGGTACAACATAAGGATGTCCCCGAGATATGAGCTGGGTTCTGAAAGGATCAGCACTATATACATTGTGTCATAGCCCACTGAGATGTGTCTGCCTGAAAGGCTTCAAAACCTTTGCACTCAAGGTCAAATAATACTCATATCCCCACCTTAATCTTAAAAGAAATTTAAGTGGCTTACAAAGATGTAAATATTACTCCAAGATCAAGTAACTGTTACATAATGTTTAAAGTCTGAGACAAGGGAAAATAGGGTCAGAGAAGTAGGATGGCGTCAAGAAATAAGTGTGTAAACAAAACACCCACAATTAAGCATTCAAGTTTGAACTACAGGCGGTTGTAAATTTTCTCTGCGCTTCCCAGCAGCCACCATGAGGAGGGAAACATGAAAGGCCATGGAAATTTAGTCTGTAAAGTAAAAATAAGCCAGTTTTTCAGGGAAGCAACATAGTCACTGCTGGTACTGAGACCAATCTGGTAGCTCTCCTGAGGGTCCTTGTAAAATAATAGATGTCATCTTCTGCAGCATCATTGACCATAGCAAGAAGCTTCATAGACTATTTCTTATGAGAAGAGGAGGCTATGTTTTTGGTCAAGGGCACACAAGTAACTGGGCTTCTGAAGATGCTTTCAAGGTCGGTCTGTAGGTTGGAGTAGGAGAATTAGTCTTTCTGAATATTGCAGTCCATCAATCTTACACTTGTATAAAGTACAAATGCAGTCGGATAGGACTTGACTAAGTTCTCGAATTAGCAGTGTTGTGAAGGTTCAGAATCCTGCAGTGAGGTCACACATCTCCTTTCAGAGTAAGCTGTCTGTAAAATGGCATGTTAGCCCTCACCAAGACAGTGGATAGGATATGGTTTTGTGGAGGTCCTGTTATTGACAAATGGATTAAATTGGTCTGTTATAGTGATACATGATAAGATTGCTTTGTTGCTAGCTAAACCTCAAAGGTTGCTCCTCTCGGCTGCCACCCCTGGCCTCGGGCCGCAGGTAGCTCCTCTGGGCTGCGCTTGTGCGCCATTGCAGAAAACGAAGATCATGGCATCTGGTCCCATCACTTCATGGGAAATAGGTGGGGAAACAGTGGAAACAGTGTCAGACTTGATTTTTCTGGGCTCCAAAATCACTGCAGGTGGTGATTGCAGCCATGAAAATAAAAGACGCTTACTCCTTGGAAGGAAAGTTATGACCAATCTAGATAATATATTGAAAATCAGAGACATTACTTTGCCAACAAAGGTCCGTCTAATCAAGGCTATGGTTTTTCCAGTGGTCATGTATGGATGTGAGAGTTGGACTGTGAAGAAAGCTGAGCACCGAAGAATTGATGCTTTTGAACTGTGGTGTTGGAGAAGACTCTTGAGAGTCCCTTGGATTGCAAGGAGATCCAACCAGTCCATTCTAAAGGAGATCAGCCCTGGGTGTTCTTTGGAAGGACTGATGCTAAAGCTGAAACTCCAGTACTTTGGCCACCTCATGCGAAGAGTTGACTCATTGGAAAAGACCCTGAAGCTGGGAGGGATTGGGGGCAGGAGGAAAAGGGGACGACAGAGGATGAGATGGCAGGATGGCATCACCGACTCGATGGACCTGAGTTTGAGTGAACTCCAGGAGTTGGTGATGGACTGGGAGGCCTGGTGTGCTGCAATTCATGGGGTCGCAAAGAGTCGGACATGACTAAGCGACTGAATCAAACTGAACTGAAACCTCAAAGGACTTTTCTTCCTCTTATCATGCAATGAGAGAGCTTTTATAAGAGTAAAATGGTAATGAGATGCATTATTTGTCTGCCAGAACCCCTACCTTTCTCTGCAATACAATCCACCCCATTTAGGACATTGTTCCTCCTCCTCTCTCAAAGCCTTTATTTGTAGCTGGGGTCAAAAGCCATAGTCCCTTAGCCCCTCGACCCCAGGTGATTTCTCTAAGTGTGGTACCTGATTCAAACTGGGCCAATCAGGATTCTTCCCTGGGATGTTTCAGACTAGAGGTAAGGAAAGGGCTTCAGGCTATCTTTGGTGGTAAAATTGTTAAATAGGGCCCTCGGGAGCTGTCAGCAGCCACAGTCTTGGTCGTCTGAAGGCAGCTAGTTTGCATAGAAGGTGATGAAAGATGGAGAGAGGCAAAGAGAAGGCACAGACCTGGCACCATCATGACCCAAGGTCTCTGGGCATCTTTTAGACCTTTTATGATTCCCCTGTAGCCAGTTAAAGTTGAGTTTCCATCACTTTGCAACCACATGGCTTGACTAGTTCATACTCTTTTCCTCTAAAACCTTTCCCCCAGTGTGAATAAACACAAGTAAGCAGATTATCCTGAAGCTCCCCCCAGGAATGTTTTATACATGTTTTCCAGATGGGGGTTGCTCGGTTAGGAGATAGTTTGTGTTCACATAGCTTATTCTCAAGAATTATACAAATAGTTAAGATGGAGAAGAGGGTGAATTCCAGGCTTCCGAGCATCAGCTTGGGCCTCATGTTCTACAGTTTCCAGCCCAAAGCTGACATCCAACACAGCTTTACTGTGTCACACACAGAATCACAGGGCTCTCTGACCTTAACATATTTCTAGCAAGTGTTTAATTTAGGTTGTTTGACAGTTTATATGATTTAGAGCCAGTTATATCTGGACCAACAGTCAAACTGGTGTTTTCATAGTCATTGTAAATTGGGACAGTCTCCCCCTTAAGAACCATATCTCTCCAACTTCAGTTACCGAGTAAGAATGGGAGGCCAGATTTTTGTGTTAGGTATTATGGAAATTAATGAATTAACAAACTGGTCTATAACCCAAGAAAGCACATTTTTAAATTATTTATATGGGAGTTAGTAACTGGGAGCTAGATCTTTTTCCTAATGTTCACTGATTCTAAAAATGTTGTTTTTCCAGCAATTTTACATCCTTGATAACAGAATATAATTGATACTAGATGGGGGACTATAGTTGCAACATTTCTTTCTTAATAATGCATAAAGTGGTAGGATATCTTAGAAACAACTGCATTTTTTATTTTATAAAACATGGTGTTTGATCAGGAGAGCATGTTTTCTTCGCTGTAGTATTTTCAAATATTACTTCCTTTTCTCCTCACAAAAGTTCTGTGATGTCACACAACTTCAGAGAGGTCCAGGTGTGAGCCTAAAGCCCCCCAGCTGTTACTGGCAGAGCCCAGCTTAGAACTTGCCTCTCTGGGGTCCCATGCAGGGTTCTGCACATGGGCTCAGACTGAGCAATTCCAGATGAGAAGTGTATTCAACAAGAGCTCTCTAGCTACCCCCAAATATAGTTTGGTTTCACTATTTCCAGGCATTTCCAATAAAATTGGTATGGGGTGAGGGGGATAAAAGTAATTGGCACCATAAAGGAATCAGTTTCTGGACCTCAGAATGACCAAAAGTTTAGTAAGAATTTGGGGCACGTACCCCTGACTAAGGCCCAACCACACTACACTGTCCTCTCTCAGAGTCTTTTGTTGAATGTCAGGACTGGAAGTGAGATTGATAAGTCTCGGCCTATGGTGGACACAGCTATGGGATCCAATTCTCTTTCCCATTGACTCTGTGTATTCTGCACACAAAACAGTTGGGAGAGCCACTGCCAATCACATACAGCCCTTGAGATGAAACCCTTTTGTTACCCTTGACCTTCAGCAGAGAATTCAATCCTCTTAACCCTTTGCAGTCTGAACACAGCCTCCATTAGTTCCCAATTTCATGCCATGCTGCTGCTGCTGCTGCTAAGTCGCTTCAGTCGTGTCCGACTCTGTGCGACCCCATGGACAGCAGCCTACCAGGCTCCTCTGTCCATGGGATTTTTCAGGCAAGAGTACTGGAGTGGGGTGCCATCGCCTTCTCTGAATTTCATGCCATAGTTGATGCAATTGCTCCCTGTCTCCAGTTAGATGCTGAATTTTCAGTCACCCTGCCCTCCAGAAACTCCTTAGTTCTCTTTTGCATGTTCACTTGTCCTTTTACAGTACCCCCCCAAAAAAACAGCTTTTTTTCCATCAAAATAAGCTGTTTGAGCACTAAGCTCCTATAGCATTTTATCTTCTGTTTCTCTTGTAGCAGATATAAATTTTTTCCTTGATATTAGGTGCAAATAACATTGCATTTAATTCTTATTCTTACTCCAAACAAAACTATGCTGACGACCACTAAGGGCTGGGCCTGAGGATCTATAGGCACTGTAAAATTGGGCATTGGCACAATGGCTAAGGGCAAGGAGTCTAGGAGCCAGCATCAGTTCAGTTCAGTTCAGTCATTCAGTCATGTCCGACTCTTTGTGACCCCATGGACTGCAGCACCAGGCTTCCCTGTCCATCACCGACTCCCGGAGCTTACTCAAACTCATGTCCATTGAGTCAGTGTTGCCATCCAACTGTCTCATCCTCTGTCATCCCCTTCTCCTCCCGCCTTCAATCTTTCCCAGCATCAGGGTCTTTTCCAGTGAGTCAGTTCATTGCATCAGGTGGCCAAAGGATTGGAGTTTCAGTATCAGTCCTTCCAATGAATATTCAGGACTGATTTATTTAGGATTGACTGGTTGTTGGTTATTCAGAAGCGTGTTGTTTAGCCTCCATATCAAATAGACAAACCATTAGCCAGACTCATTAAGAAAATAAGATTGACTGATTGGATCTCCTTACACTCCAAGGAACTCTCAAGACTCTTCTCCAACACCACAGTTCAAAAGCATCCATTCTTCGGCACTCAGCTTTCTTTATAGTCCAACTCTCACATCCATACAGTGACTACTGGAAAAACCATAGCTTTGACTAGACGGACCTTTTTTGGCAAAGTAATGTCTCTGCTTTTTAATATGCTGTCTATGTTGGTCATAGCTTTTCTTCCAAGGAGCAAGCGTCTTTTAATTTCATGGCTGCAGTCACCATCTTGCAGTGATTTTGAAGCCCAAGAAAATAAAGTCTCTCACTGTTTCCATTGTTTCCCCATCTATTTGCCATGAAGTAATGAGACCAGATGCCATGATCTTAGTTTTCTGAATGTTGAGTTTTAAGCAAACTTTTTCACTGTCCTCTTTCACCTTTATCAAGAGGCTTTTTAGTTCTTCTTCACTTTCAGCCATAAGGGTGGTGTCATCTGCATATCTGAGGTTATTGATATTTCTCCCTGCAATCTTGATTCCAGCTTGTGCTTTATCCAGCCTGGCATTTCATATGATGTACTCTGCATATAAGTTAAATAAGCAGGGTGACAATATGCAGCCGTGACGTACTCCTTTCCCTATTTGGAACCAGTCTGTTGTTCCATGTCTGGTTCTAACTGTTGTTTCTTGACCTGCATACAGATTGAGAAGGAGCAATCCTGCTTCTGCTACTTCCCACCTATAAGAACTTAGAAAAGAGACCCAACTTCTTTCCACTTCAGTATTATCATCTACTGAAAGAGGACGAGAATGGAACCTATTTGGACAGATTTTATGGCAATTCATTATACATATAGAACTTAGCCCAGTGCCTATCACAGAGTAAAGCTCAAAAGGCGTTATTTATTATTATTATTATTATTATTATTATTATTATGAGGCTTCCCTCCTGTTATATGTTGGGTCAAACAAGAATTTTAGGACTAAAGGAACTAAGATGGGCCTGGTTCTCCAGCTTTGGTGGCCACCACCATTACCCTGGCTCCTCCTACTATAGGGTAGCACAGCTCAGCAGCAATCAGTCCTCTGCCACCGGTGGCCCTCATGCAGCAGGCAAGCTCCAGAGGTGCACTCCCAGAGCTCACTGCAGCCACAGCCCCTCCTGTCCCCAGGCTCCCAAAACATGGGAGCTTAATAATCAGTCCAACGACCAGGGTCTGCCCTTTCAGAAGTGATGCAGTCTGGCCCAGAAAGGACAGCAAGGAAGCCCAGCACAGTGTCTACCCTCAGACCATCAGCCCGAGTGGTCCTCTCTCCACCTCCTCCACTTTCTGCCCAAGCTCCAGCCATGACTCCTGCCACTTCATGAGTCTTCCCAAGTCCCCAAAGACCCTATGTGGGGACTCTCCTGGAGTCAGACATTTTGGGGGTGAGTGGGAAAAATTACATTTTCATTCTTCTGTGCCTCCTCTAACAGCAAAAATGAATATCTACTTCCATTTTCCTGGCCCGCCCGTGTCCCATTGTGGAGAAAAGTGCTTCTCTCTGCTCTCAGAAGGTAAGCTCTGGTGGGTTATATCCACGTCAGGTTCACTCTCTGGTTTTCCCTCAGGGTTGTGCACAGTTCAGTTCAGTCATGTCCGATTCTTTGCAACCCCATGGACTGCAGCACGCCAGGCTTCCCTGTCCATCACCAACTCCCGGAGCTTACTCAAACCCATGTCCATTGAGTTGGTGATGCCATCCAACCATCTCATCACCTGTCGCCCCCTTCTCCTCCTGCCTTCAATCTTTCCCTGCATCAGGGTCTTTTCAAATGAGTTAGTTCTTCGCATCAAGTGGCCAAAGTTGTGCACAAAGTGTCCTTATTCTATGAGTATTTGAAGCAGAGAAACTCCATGGGGGCCAAGACACTCGATACCTGCTTCCCCTAAGCCACCCCCTCACCAAGCCACTGGGTTAAAATACTGCCAAGACATGCTGCCAGTGGGTGAGGGCAGACCAGCTTCTGGGTCCCTCAAGCCAGCTTTAAATCTGGGGAGAGGGGCCTGCCATCAGTCCCCCTCCCCTTCCTTACCTCAACTTAATGAGCAAATAAGGAAAGAAAATTAAAGCAAAAAAAATTAAACAGCTTTAGCTAAGATCAATAGAATTCTATAAAGCTCTGGGCTGTGGTATTGAGTGAGCCCAGAGTAATCCCCAGCATATTGCATGTTAAGTTAACTTGTAAGAGAAATATGCTCCTTGCTCAGCCTCACACCTTCCCCTCCACTGTGAATGAGGAAGCAGGGAACACAAATTAAAATAATGTTGATTTAGTTTTTAAAGGGAGTGCCCGGGAGCGTTTTCTGCATGGCCAGCTGAAAACCCCAGCCCCAGATGCATGGTGCCTCCCTTGCACAATACAAAGAGAATATTTGATACCCGGAGCTCAGCCCATGAGTGGATTTTTATTTTGTTTTTGGCTTTTGTTTCCTTTACGCATTCCTTTGGATTTCAAACTTTTAAACGCCAACTCGAAAATTCCTTTTTCTGCAAAAGGTCTCTACTCCTGCAGGGCTCCCTGGACTCAGTCCTCACCCATAGATGTCTGTGATCTGGACGCTTTGCATATGGGATGCAGGCGGGGAAGTTGACTGTGCATAGGTACAGTGTAGGTCACTGTGTCTTTTCATCCGTTTGGGTGCCCCCAGGTGATGGAGAGCTCAGGAAATCAGGTCTTCAGCCTTGTTACTGGCAATTCAGCCACCTCCTCAAGCCCTGCCAACACCAGGTTTAAATTCAGACAGTGGCAGGCACTGGAAGCCAGTGAGGCCCCTGGGATGATTCCTCATGAAATGAAGGCGTTCATGGTCAGCCATGGTGAAGAAGTGTCAGGGCTTGAAAAGGGGACTGAGTACTCAGGCAGACCTGTGTCATACCCCTAGCTCCACCGCTAATTAGCTGCATACCCCTAATGAAATTATTTAACCTCTCTAAACCTCAGTCTCCCATCTCTAAAACAGGAGTTGTAATGCTCCCCTCGCAGAATGGCATTGAAGATTAAGGTAGATAAAGTGGTCCGGCCACTCAAGATGACTGTTTTCATGCTCTGTGTGCATTCCTGGCTCTACCAGCACCTGCTTCACCTACACTGTACTCAAATGACTGGCCTTCCCCTATACCTGCCCCAGCCACTGATCCTTCTAACCTTTAGATCAGAATATCTTCACCTGTTGGCTTATTAAAGGAGTGGTGAAGGGCATGCCCTTCTGCTGATCTCCCTGGTAACGGATGAGCCAACCTGAAGTAATTCTCTCAATAACTAGTAACCTCCCCTTCCCCCAGAAGTCACGAAGACTGCTGCCCTGTCCTGCCCGTCATCTGCCGCACACTCTGAGTGTTGCTTCAGAACCTGGCTTCAGACGTGTAAGTCTCCCACTCACTGAACCACTGACGGCTGTGTCACTCGGCCCTTTCTTTGGTCTTGTGACTGGGCAAGCGCCAGGCTCATAGGCCTGTGAGGTGCAGGCCAGCAACTGGTAGGGCGGCCAGGAGACCAAGGAAACTCCCATGAGATGTTAGGAAATAAGGATGGGGGATGGGAAGTTGCAGGGGGCCATGCACTAACTTGTGGGGCCTAAAAGTTGTGGGGGTTCTCACAGGAAGGCCGTCCACTAGAGCAGGAATTGAATGTAGAGTACTTTAAAACTTTAAAGACATAATCAAAGAGAAGTAGTAAAAATCCATAATCTTGCCAACCAGAAATAGGTACCATTATTGTTTTGGTGTAAGCGTTCTGGATATTTGTTAATTTGCAGAGATACAAATATTTGTTAAAGCAAAGATGGGACCATCCTGAAACACTTTTGGTGTAACCCATTTCATTTATTTAACAAAAGATCTTTAACATCTTACCATGTCATTCAATGTCCTTCTATTATGTGACTTTTGTTAAGAACTGAATAGTATTCCCTGATTGAACATATCTTTATTTCTTTAACTAGGCTCCTTCTTGAATATTCAGGCTATTTGCAAAGGCTATTCTGGCCTTTTACGAATGAAAGCATGATGAATACCTTAGACATCTGTCTTTGTGACCAGGTTTGAATACTACCTAAAAATGAGTTTAGGGTTAAAAAATTCTGGGTTAAAGACACTGGAAAGGTCTAAAGTCTACGAGAAAAGGAGCTTGAAATAATGACATAGTGGGAGCAAGATCCAAACAACTTTCATAGCTACCTGAACTCCCTTTCTGACCAAATGAGGCCCCAGGCCTTGGCCCAAGGCTGGAGCTTGGGAACTAGAGGTGGCCGGAGGGGAAGGTCTGCTCTGAAACGGCCTGGGGAGGGGATGGGGAGATGAATAGAGGCAGAATTAGGTGATGTCCCATCATCACCCGGGGCTGTTTGACCCCAGGCAAGTGTTTTAATCTGGGAACTCTGCAAAGTAAGAATAGTCGTATTTTCCCACCCACTTTGGGGGCTTGTTATGAGGATCTAATGAAAGGATATCTGTGAAAACGCTTTTCGAAGAGCAAATGAAACTAGGGAGGAGCTGTTCTATGGGCAACTCGGGAAAATTGAACAGTTTTTCCAAACCTCCAGAGACTAGCTTCTCAGTGTGTGGCTTTGAGCTTTTATTTGCAATGATATGAATTCCCAAAACATCAGACACACCCTCGGTCAGATGTAAGTACAGAACACACCCGAGCCAAGGGTGCTGGGAATCCTGGCCCCTCTCTATGCAGGGTTATTCACCCTGGACCCGCCTTCCTTCCACCGGGGCTGTCAGCTGCCGGAGATACAGATTACAGATGCCACATCACCAGCCCCCAAAGCACCAGCCTGGAACCTTTGTCCATCATCCATGTCACCCAGTCATCGGGTAGAAGGAAAAAGGAAAAAGACAAGCATATTTGCCAATTTATCCAAGTCTTCTAGGCTGTTGGGGACATTTCCAGATACCCCTTAGTTCTGGTCTTGTGAAACTTTCCAGAAAGATGGCTGAGGCTGGCTTTCCTCCCTGCAGCCTGAGCTCTCAATCTGGCACAGTGTCTGCTACCATCTCTCCTCCAGGGCATGTTCTTGTGTCTGGAGGAGTGAGAGGTACAACAGAAGAACCAAGACCAGCCACAGCGAAATACAGCAGCCCTCCCCTGGTCTGCCAGAGCAATAAGCCAAGTTTGTTTGGCTCCAGGCTGTCCAGTTTTGCCCACCCATTGGGGGCTTTGCTGGGGGGAGGGCAGAGCTGGGCTACTGTAGGAGAGAGTGCATTCATTCACAAGTCAATAGAGGACATTCCCTGGATGCTGGGGCCAGAGCTAAGCTCTGGTGCAAAGGTGTGAGAGACAATGTCTTCTCAAGGAGAGTATAGAGCTTCTTCCTTGTGGAAGAAGAAGCCCTCAGACTCTGGGCCTATGCACCACATCCACCTGAGCCCCTTCTCCTCACTCTGTTAGCCTTTCTCCTCTGGACCTTTCCAGTCTCAGTGCCTTCAACTGCCAAGGGGTATAGGTTATGTTTGCTAAAATCTCTCACCATGTCCATTCCCCCCAAAGCTCCAGAAGGGTCAAGACATTTCTTCAGTTCAACAGTCACTCAGCTGGAGCATTGGGCAGGGTGACACATGAGATATTAATTCCCCTCTGACAAACAACCCCATACTTGGGGTTCACATACCAGGAAATGCAGCCAGCTTTCCTCAAAGAGATCTTCCGGCGATGACAGCTGACTCAGGTCCTTGCCGTGAGCTGGGCACTGTTCTCTGGGTTCTGTTGATAGTTATAGAACTCCCCAGTCTCTACACGGTGAACCATTTAATCCTCACAGCATCCCCATGAGGTAGATGCTCTCATCACCCCCATTTTACAGACAAGCCAATGGAAGTACAGAGAGGTTAAGTAACTTGGTTGAAGTCTCACAGCTCGGATGTGACCCAGTCGGGATTTGAAGCCAGGCTGTCTGGCTCCAACTTCTGGCTCCTGATCACAATTGTCCAGTGCCTCTCCATCTTTCTCTTTTATAGGCTGGAGGTGAAGAATGGATCAAGGTGTCAGAAAAGAATTTAGTCACCTCAGCATGTGAGCAAATGTGTGTCGCACCAATCTCTGGAATGTAGGGGGTATTTGTCACACATTGACATCAGCTTTCGGTGAACCAAAATTTTATAGACAGCAGTCAAGGTCCCACTTAACAAATTGTTACATATATATGTAGAAATTTGCCATCCATTTCTTTATAATAAATGGAAGTTTCAAGGCTCATGGTTTAGAAGGGAGAGAACTAGCCAGGACAAAAGGCATCATAATGCTGTGTAGATGCTGTGTTTTTTATTTCATGTCATGAATTTCACAAATATTTACTAAACGCCTGTTATGGTCTGTTAGGGGCTGAGGATATAGCGATCAGAATGGACAAGATCCCTGTCTTGTGGAAAGCCCCTGCAGTTGGATGGGAAAGTGTCCTCTGGAAAGAATTTCTATTACCTTTTGCTGCACGAATAACGACTCCAAACTTAGTGGCTTTAGATGACAGCAGCCATTATTTACTCATGTTCTGTAACTTGGAGAGGCTCAGCGGGGGTGGCTCAACTCTGTGGCATGTGTATCTGCTGGAGTCTCTTAGGCTGCTGTATTCACCTGGGGAGATGTCCATGAAGGTATCACCCATGGGTCTGGTAATTAGTCCTGGCTGAAAGCTACTGTGCCTCGGGTTTCTCTCTCCCTCTGGTAGTCTATACTGGCTTCTTTACCAAATAGTAGCTGGTTTCCAAGAGGGAAGTCCCAAGAGGATGAGCCCCATTGTGCAAGACTCTCTGCTTGCATCCGGCTTGCTTATGTCTCATTGACCAAGCAAGTCACAAGGCCCAGCCCGGAGTCCATAGGAGAGGGGACCACACAGGGAGGCATGGTTCACAGGGGGCCAGTGGTGGTAAAGTCTACCACAGAAGGCCTCACAGGCTGTCAGAACCCACCAACAGCCTCTCCCAGGTAACTGAATCTGGCTGTGTTCCTGACTCCCACCCTCCCTGTGGAAATTCCGACCTGGAGACTGACACTAGAGAGAAGCTTCTGAGCCAGTGGGGAAGGGCCAGGAACCTCTTTCCATCAAATCAGAAATGTACCTTCTGTATCATCACCTCTGTGGATCACTTTCAAGATACACCCTCAGGGTCTCCATCTCAAAAATAATCGCACCCTCTTCCATCTCTCCATGATAGCTGCATTCTTTGGAGAACACATTCATGTCTGAGTGGAATAGAGACATCTTTAGTTACTGAACCTGAGCCCAGCTGTCTGTGATTTGGTTCATAACACATAATTGTAACAGGATCTGTCTGGACCCTGTTAGCCTGGAGGAGAGCTTAAGGGCAGTTTAAACAGAATTAATCAAATAGTTGGAGCAAAGTGGCAGAGTACAGAGAACAGCTTCCCTGTGGCTGGTCACGGACATGCTGTGAAGGCAAGTCCTTGGTAGATGGCAGGAAGAAGAGGTCTCAGGGCCCTGGGTGGGCCAGTGAGAACCTGAGGGTGGGCTGACTGCAGGGATTGGGATGAGGGTGGCCGCAGCACACCCACATTAAACATCTCCTCCATCACTTTCCCTTTCCTCGGTTTCCCATAATCCCAGTGATTTTTCTAGTGGGGTCCAGGCAGGAATGGGAATCCCTGGAAGCTCAGTCGTAAAGAATCCACCTGACAAGGCAGGAGACTTGAGTTCGATCCCTGGATCAGGAAGATCCCCTGGAGAAGGAAATGGCACCCCACTCCAGTCTTCTTGCCTGGAAAATTTCACAGACAGAGGCGGCTGGCAGGCTACAGTCCACGGGTTTGCAAGAGTCAGTCACGACTTAGTGACTAAACCACCACCACAGGCAGGAACATCTTGCTCTTAATCCTAAATGTCTCCTCTATCTTTTGTCAGTTAGTTCTGTCTTTCCTCACAGGGTCTAGCGTTTGGACCTCAAAGCCAAGAAGAAGTTCCCTTTTTCTCTGCCTTCCCCTATCACATTCTTTCCTGAGGGAATGAATACAGAAAGACTAGCCTAATTGAAGGGGGCAAAGGGCCAGAGAAATTATAATGGGGAGAAAATTTTGTTGAC
The DNA here is from genome assembly GCF_019923935.1 of Bubalus bubalis. Classification (NCBI taxonomy): domain Eukaryota; kingdom Metazoa; phylum Chordata; class Mammalia; order Artiodactyla; family Bovidae; genus Bubalus; species Bubalus bubalis. The sequence goes on along the minus strand of NC_059159.1, from coordinate 90,737,178 downwards.
ATTTCCAAAAATTATTATCCCATTGAGTAAGAATGCATAACCTAACCATATGCTGAAACTTATATTGGTCTCATCCCTTTGGGTGGGTTCAACCATGATTAACAAACCCTTGTATTGTCTTCTTAAGTTCAAGAACCTCTCCAGGTATTTTTATAGCAAGAGTGGGCTAAGTGGGAGTGACCTGCCTCTTGTAGTCAAGATTCTGGCATCCAGATAGGAAAAATGAGGTAAGTAACTCCCCTTACAAACAGACTTTTCTCTATTGGCAACAGCAGTGTTTGCGGGAGGATAGGAAGTGACATGATCAAAATTGTATTTGGGGAAGATTAATCTGGCAGCAACATATTAGGCTGGTTTGGAGGTGAGAGATCTAATAATAATATCTATGAATTATATAGTATCTAATGTGACCCTGTAGTAGACACTTGATGTAGTCTCTCCCATTTCATCCTCACACACCTTCAAGGCCATGCATTGTTTTCTGAATTGTGCAGATAAGGAAACTGAAGTCAAAGAAGGCTAGACATGTGCCCCAGAGTTTCACTTTACTTCGCTGCCAACAGAGTGTTAGCCGCTCTGTTGTGTCCGACTCTTTGCGACCCCATGGACTGTAGCTCACCAGGCTCCTCTGTTCGTGGAATTCTCCAGGAAAGAGTACTGGAGTGGGTTGCCATGCCCTTCTCCCGGGGATCTTCCTGACTCAGGAGTTGAACCCAAGCCTCCTGCATTGCAGGCAGATTCTTTACCATCTGAGCCACCAGGGAAGCCCTGCCCCCGAGTTTAACTGCAAATAAGTGGTAGAGTTAAGATCAAATTTAGATCCATGTGGCTCAAAAGCTCCCTTGTCTCTGTGTTCAAAGACACTACGATAGCATAGATGAGAAATGACAACAGCCAGAACTAGGGCATTGAGAAAGGTACAGTGAAGAGCACAGTGGGCACAGAAGACCTGGGTCAGAGGAATCCAACAGGCTCAGCATCAACTTGAAGTCAGATTGAGCCGAGGCATCTCTGAGTCCTTCTGCCTGGACCACTGACCACAGACGAAACTGCATTGGCCCTGGAAGCCAGAGACAGCTTCTCAAGGAGGTAGACAGGCTAGGAGGAACAAATTCAGTCGGGTTTTCCTGGTGGTAACTCTGTTCTATTTCAGAAAAACTGATGAATCCTACACATTTAATAGGCCAGGAATGAAGGGTAATTCTTTACTAATTATCCACTATTTTAAATCCATCTCTTCATTTGTATATGCCTGCTATGCTAATTCGGAGAAGGCAATGGCACCCCACTCCAGTACTCTTGCCTGGAAAATCCCATGGACGGAGGAGCCTGGTAGGCTACAGTCCATGAGGTCGCTAAGAGTTGGACACGACTGAGTGACTTCACTTTCCCTTTTCACTTTCATGCATTGGAGAAGGAAATGGCAACCCACTCCAGTGTTCTTGACTGGAGAATTCCAGGGACGGGGGAGCCTGGTGGGCTGACGTCTGTGGGGTCACACAGAGTCGGACACGACTGAAGTGACTTAGCAGCAGCAGCAGCAGCTATGCTAATTCACTTCAGTTGTGTCTGACTCTTTGTGACCCCCATGGACTCTAGCCTGCCAGACTTTCCTCTGTCCATGGGATTCTCCAGGGAAGAATGCTGGAGTGGGTTGCCATTTTCTTCTCCAGAGACATTTGTGTATTCTCTTATTCAAATAATCAGGGTGGGGTAGGGGTGCATGGCATAAACAGAAAGCAGGAAATCCTGGAAAAGACATTAGTTACTATTCCATAGTGATGGCGGTACCCTGCTATAACCTGCTAACCACTGAGGGGGCCAACCCTGATGCACATACCTCTTTTGGTTTCCATCACTTACCATCATAGCACCCATCCCAGAGTAGATATTCAACACAAGCTTTGAGATCATGATGTTGACAGGGCCACCCAAGAGACATTAGACTGCCTGGTCCAGACTGTAGATTCATGGATGGGTTACGGGTCCCTGAGCAAGTCATTTAATGTCCTGGTGCCTCTATTTCCTCATCAAAAGGACAGGAGAGGAGTGGGACTTACCCCACTGGGTAAGTAAATTTAGTGAGTTATATGTAGAGGACTTAAAGCAATGTATTCTAAAAGTATTAGCTATTATTATTATTATTAAGCACCTGGCTCCCACCAAGGATCAACTACCTTGTCTCCACCACAGGCTCCTGGGAGTGATCTCAGGGACCCGTGGGTTACTAGACACAGGACTTTTATTAGACTGAAACTGAAGCTCATTAATGTGAAGAAGCTCACAGTTCTCTGAACTGGCTTGCCTCCCACCTTCTTGGCCTCCCCTCCTATGATGCCGCTCAGCTCTGTGCCTAGACTGAGTCTGTGTGGTGCCTGGAGCCTCCCACTCTGAGACTGTCTCCATTGTCTCAGGCACCTCCTCTCTTCCCGGGACACCCTCACTGAACCCTGCTTTGATCCTCTCAGTCACGTTGAGAAAATCAACTTCAGCTGCTTCCAGCCTCTCCAGCCAAGTGGACCATAAGTGCTTCAGGAAAGTACTTGGGTTTCCCAAGCAGACGAGAAAGGAAGTGAATGGTAGCCCTGGCCGACGTTTTTGGAGGGACCCTGGAAGCACCCTGTCCTGCACCCCTGCTGGTCACCTCTCCCCTTCTGAATTTCCTGCCAGGAGCTCTTTGATCTACTTCTGAGAAAGTCACTGTCACTTGGTACAAGAAGTTCCATCCTCTCTGGTTTCCTACCTCTCCTTCACCAGTCATTGTCCTGCTCATCCCTACTAGCTCAATGTCTTCTTGTCTTTGCTGAGGTCCCCCCTCATGTCACCCATGCTAACCTTGAAAGCATTTTCTCCATGGCTCACTTTTGTCCACTCTTGGGCTTCCCTCTCCCATGCTCCTCTGGTCACATTCATCTGATATGAATACACAGCGTGTGTGTGTGTTAGTCACTCAGTCATGTCTGACTCTTTGTAATCCCTTGGACTGTAGCCCACCAGGCTCCTCTGTCCCTGGGATTCTCCAAGCAAGAATACTGGAGTGGGTTGCCATTCCCTTCTCCAGGGGATCCTAACCCTGGGATTGAACCCAGATCTCCTGCATTGCAGGTGGATTCTTTACCAACTGAGCCACCAGGGAGCCCGAACACACAGCACTCATGCCAACTTGAGAGGCTTAACCCTGACCCCACTGACATGTTTAGCCTGCATCTTAGTTCATTGTTCCTTTTCTGTTTCGAACCTTTGGATCTAGAAGTAGTTGTGTTTGCAGCCATAGCCTCCTCCTCTCCCATTGTCTTCCTAAACCCTTTTCTTCAACTGGTGTCCACCTTCTGGTGCTACTCACAGTTCTCTCTCAAGAGTCGTCAGAAAAACCCCAACCTCCAAACCAAATGACTGTTTCCTAATCCTTAATTCTCCAGACCTCTCAGAAGTATGTGTCTGCATTGGACACGTACTCCTCCTTCAAAACCTGCTCTTGGTTCCTGGTGCCTCACTTCTCTGGTTCTCCCGCCTCTCTGAAGGCTCTTCATCTCTGTTCTTAGTGGGCTTATTCCAAAGCCTGAGACTGTTTCCTTCAGTGATCCCTTGTCAGCAACTCTCCAATCTAGAGCTGCCTGCAGGATATTTCCACTTGGTATCTGATGACCAGATCCAACCCAGAAGTCTAAAATGCAGTGATCTGGCCCCTTGACCAATTGGCTTTCCCATTTTCCATCTGTATTTCTCTCAGTGGTACTGTGGTGTTTGAGGAACTCAGCTTGCAATCTGGAATTACCAGTGATCTGAGTCTTCTGTCCGATTTCCAGGTCCCTCAGATGTCAGGGTTCATCCCCTAAAGGTGGCTTTCCATTTCCCCTGCTGTCACTGCCATCAGGGGCCTCCACATTTTTCCCTGGATCATCACAAACTAACCTCTCCCTTTCCATTCTGCCCCCAGCCCTAGTCAGACTTAAACTCTATCTTTAGTGGTTATGGAATGATTTCCAGAATTCAGGTCTCATTTCCCTAAGACTGGAGGACCGTGATGGCATCACCTCCATTCACCAGTCCCAGCATGGAGCCATGTCCATAAAAAAAAAATTGTCATTAGCTGTGGCCCGAGACATGTCTTTACATATTGTGTCCAGGGCAATGATTGTGACTGGTCTGCACCGTCCCTTTTTCCCTGGTAGCAATGGTTCTATGACATCAGTCAACTTCTAGACTCACTCTGACCACCACCAATGATCTTTGCTTACAGTCCTTAGACTCCCTAATCTCTCTCAGCACTATCTTGCTACTTGTTCTGTCTTCTGCTGTAAACTGTGGTCCTTTATTTAGTTATGAGGACTTTTTAAAGGCAGGAACTACATCAATTTTGCCAATACTGAATGGAGAATTGTGTGTGTTAAGAAAGGTGATAATCTCCAGGGCCAGCACACTAACATTTAAACATTTATGCTCACATTATTTCCCCAGTTATCCCAAAGTTCTGTATGCAAAATGACAATATGTCACATTTTTCTGAATGTTCCTCTTTGTGTGTGTGTGTGTGTGTGTGTGTGCGCAATAGGAAAAAATTAGTTTCCACAGACCAAAGGAAAAAAAAATCCAAGTTGGAAAGATCTTAGTTTTGCTACCATTTGCTTAAGAAAAAGACCGATTAAAGACAAATGTGCCCATGAGTCCACAGGAGGTGATTAAGCAGTCACGCTCCTCGCCCTCGGGGAGGTCATTACCTTGAAGAATGAAGCAGCCACTGCAGTTCCTATTAATGGTACATATTGACTATATCTGTTTTCGAAATCCCTTCCCTTAAGGATGGAGCATGTCCCCCAAGGCCACCAAGCTCTGCACAGCCCACCCAACCTCAGTGAAGGTTATGACCTGTAGGCTGCCCTGAAAGCCTGATGCCACCTTGCACTTGACCTCATAGTGGTGAACAGTGAGGATCCGTCTGTAGGGATCAAACATACACAGAGGGTAAAAACACCAGTTTTGATGACTTCAAAGGAAATGGCAGACCCCAGGCAAAGAGCCTAGCAAGCACCATTCACTTGAGAAGATTCTGAACACTCAGAAGTATCAGCAGACCAGAGGCAATGTGGCTGGAAGCAAGCTCTGCTCTGATACTTGGTAGCTGAGGGACTTTGGGTAAGGCATTTGTCCTCAAGTCTCAGTTTCCTCATCTGAAAAACATCCCCCTTGCAGGGCTGCTGTAGGGATGAATTAATGTCGAACAGGATTTCAGTGTGTATTTTGTGCCCAGCACAATTCTAAGCATCTATAGGCATTAAGTCATTTGATTCTCTCAACAAACCCCTGAAACAAGTAGTATTATGATCCCCTTTCTACACTGGAAGGAAATCAGAAACAGAAGGGTAAGCAAATTGCCTAAGGTCACCCAGATGATGACTATGCACAAAGCCACTAGCGCAGAGGAGCAGCCGCTCTAAAAGGTGAGGCAGTAGAGGAGGCCCGCTTGGAGGGGGCACAGAGCAGGGACGTGTGTGACACTCCCACCGTCTAGGAACAGAGGGCACTGGTCAAAGATCACCCTCTGATGTGTCAAAATCAAATCTGACTGGTGTTCTCCCCCTTCCTCTTAATGTGACTGTGCAAGTGTGTGCACGTGTGTGTGCACGTGTGTGTGTGTGACAGGAATGAGGAGGCTCAGGAATGGGTTGACACCCTCATGTATCTTTGGCCCCTCCACAGCCACTGCCCTGGAACTTCTGCCTTCAGACGAGCACAGGTGACAGGAGCCTTAGGGAGAAGTTTGCTTCATCCCTGACTCCCTCTTCTGGCTACTGGTCCATCTCTTCTCCTCCAAACTAGCTCCTGTTTGATCTGTTTATACTTTGGGAACTCAGGTTAGGTCTTGTTGGGGAGGAAAGAGTTCTGCCACTTTATAAAAACTTTAAAAATCACCAGTGAACACATATTCTCCATATAAGGATCATTTAGACCAACCAGGTTTTAAAGAAAAGTTGGAGCCAGTAGTTGGAAGTTAAGAGTTTCTAGGAAAGAGCTAAACTCAGTAACTAAATAGAGATCTCCATCCAGCTTGGAAATGAAGTGCCTGCTATCTGCATGTGTGTTCAGTCACTAAGTCCTGTCCAATTCTTTGCAACCCTATGGACTTAGGAACTAAGATTCAAAGTTGCCTTGATGAGGCCCTAGCTCCCACAGGGTTTTCAGGTAGGGGGAAGATAAATACATGGAGAAGAGTGTGAGGCAGGGATGAAACAGGTGCTGGGAAGACCAAGGGTAGGGGTGCTGAAGCCTCATGAAATGAAAATGCTAGAACGCCTGGTTTGATCAGTTGCTTCCCAGCAGCCTTGCTAGGAATAATCCTGCAACTCACTTCACTCACCCTAAGACTCTAGAAGTTCTCCACTCAAGCTTTCCTAGGACTGATCCAATTCATGACTCGGCCTCTCTAGGACCCACGCAAGGAATTGAAAGCCTGATGTTGGCCTGTAATCTGTATTTTTCACCATCACTGTACTGAGATTTGTACTGGGTTCATTGCTATAGATAAACACAGCCTAAGACACAGTAATAAATAGTCACTGAGGTTTCCTTTCTGGCCAGAGCATCTCTGAGGGGCAGGGGAAGGTGATGAGCTGAAGAGGAAAGGCAGTTTCCTCACTGAAGGAACCAGGGGTAGATAGAGTGTGGAGCCTATTGCCTTCTTCTTTTTCTTTTCTTAAGGTGGAGCCCCCCATGGTGGGATTAGTGCTCTTCTAAGAGGAAGAAGAGGCCAAAGCCCTCTCTCTCTGCCACATGAAGGCACAGCAGGAAGGATGTTGTCTACCAGAAGAGCCATCACCAAGCCTGAATCTGCTGGCACCTTGACCTTGGACTTCCCAGAACTGTGAGGAATGGCTGTTGTTTAAGCCAGCAGTGGGTGGGAGGGATAGTTTTGGTTTTGCCCTCTGCTGCTTATCTCTTGCTGTGCAGCCTGGTTCCTAACAAGCCTCAGACCAGTACCAGTCCGTGCCCCAGGGGTTGGGGACCGCTGGTTTAAGCCACCCAGTCTGTGGTGTTTTGCTACAGAAACCTATAGGAAGGGTAGGAAATTTCCTGCAGATAAGAACTAGGATCTGATGTAGAAGGAGCTTGGGAAAGTGGGGAGTCTTTGTACCCTGTGTCTTCTTGCCTATTGTAATACCCCATCAAAGGTCTCCTTCCCACACCAGCATGCCAGAATCAGTCAGCCCCAACTTTGCTAGGCCTTGAGGGCTGGTTGTCCTGTGTTGGTTGGACAGTCGTGTCTGACTCTTTTGCGACCCCATGAACTGTAGCCCACCAGGCTTCTCTGTCCATGGGATTCTCCAGGCAAGAATACTGGAGTGGCTTGCCATGCTCTCCTCCAGGGGATCTTTCCAACCCAGAGATCAAACCAGAGTCTCTTGCATCTCTTGCATTGGCAGGCAGGTTCTTTACCACTAGCGCTACCTGGGAAGCCCCTTGAAGGCTGAGCTCCTTTGAAAGAGGCTTTGATTTGTAAACCTAGGAGGCTGAAAACTTGAGTCCTTCTGAGAACAGATCAGAATGGAACTCCCTCTGGAGACAGTGTGGGGTTCGGCTTGGACACACAGACACACAAGGAAGAGAAGACAGCCAGCGGGTTAGAGAGAAGAGAGAGAGGAAATATCTCAGGACTCCCACTGCAGGCTGTCCCCCTCCCCTCCTGCCCCCACCCGCAACCAGAGCACTTCATTTCCAACGAAATATGAATCAAGAAAGAGTGTTGGGCACACGCAGTAATGAAAATCCATGATTCAACTGTGCGTTCATAATTATTTCATAAATAAATGGCTTCTGGAGAACTGCATCTGTCTCTGGCCACCGAGTGTCTGTCTTTCACTAATGTATGCCGGCCTGCACAGAGACGGCCCACGAGCCCCACTCACGGCCGCCTCTCCTCCTCTCCATCACTGTCCACCCAGAGGTTCTTGTGGTTCAGAAAGAGCTGCAGCCCCACACTCCTCCTTGAGGCTGATGGCTCGTCAATAACATTAGCCGGCATTACGGGCCGCATCGGGGTAGAGAAGAATCAATACGGCCAAGTAAAAAGTCTAATCAGTTGACATGGCCATCCTCAGCAGGCCTCGCATTACAAGAAATGAGTTTTCTTAAGGAATCAGCGTCAGGGTTGCTTAGGTGTCCCACACCCAGATGTCCTAAAATTTATAGCTTTGCATTAAGTAGGACTGGTGGGGAAAAGTGAAATGGTAACTGGGGTTAAAGCCAAAATAAATGGGGGGGCCTGGGCCACTCCACTGATGGGGAGGGAGGCATGTGGCTGGAGGAGCCTTCATGGGACCTTGCTCCCCACAAGCCAGCCAATCCTGCAGCTCATACCGCTGTTCTATTCCCAGGGGCGGCTCCTGCTGAATGACGGGAGGTCACTTCCCCTTCAAGGGGCTGCTTAGCACTCAGGCACTGCCACGGTCACCCCTCCTCCTCTCCTTTCACCTAGAGTCACCCACATGCCACCAGAGCAGAGAGGAAGATGCAGTAGATCTGTTACTCTTATGAACTCAGATGCTCATCTTTGTCCATTTGTCTGGTCAGTGGTAAAGAACCTGCCTGAAATGCAGGAGACCTAGGTTCGATCCCTGGGTCGGGAAGATACTCTGGAGAAGGGAATGGCAACCCACTCCAGTGTTTTGCCTGGAGAATTCCATGGACAGAGGGCTACAGTTTGGTAGGCTACAATTCATGGGGTTGCAAAGAGTCAGACATGACTGAGCAACTAACACTTTCCTTTTCTGGTGATCAGAGGGAAGCCACATTCAGTCACCTGATATCAAAGTGTCAGCAGGAGCCTTTACTGGGCTCAGTCATTTTTGAGACAACCTACCAGAGGTAGGTTTCTCCACAGATTTGCCGTCTTTCTCTTAATGGGACAGCCCCCTGATACAAAGCCAGGGGGAGAATTCCAGTAGCCCCAGGAGAGCACTCACCTATTTAATCTCACCTCTCATGAGCTCACACAAGCCTTTATTTTGGCTGTGCTGGCCCTTTGTTGCTGCATGCAGGCTACTCTCTAGCTGTGGTGCACAGGCTTCTCATTGGAGTGGCTTCTCTCATTGCAGAGCACAGCCTCTAGGGCACTGGGCTCAGTAATTGTGGCACATGGGCTTAGTTGCTCCATGGTACGTGGAATTTTCCTGGACCAGGGATTGAAGCCATGTCCACTTCACTGGTAGGTAGATTCCCAACCACGGGACCACCAAAGAAGTCCCACACAAGCCTTCTGACCTCAAGTTCACAAGCATAGATCAAGGGTAAGGGAAAGTGAAGGCAATTCAAAAGAATAAGAAATGGTCTCTTCCCCAAATTGCTGGTGGAATAAAGGGAGGACACAGGCAAGGGCCAAAAATGGCTATTATATCAGTCAGGCTGAGAAATGGTCTCTTTCATCCATTCTTATAGGAAACAAATACATTGAGGACCTACTATGTGCTGACATTGTTTAAGGTGCTGCAATAGAGCAGTGACTGAGAGAGACAAGGTCCCTGTCCTGGGGAGCTCACACTTTTGAGGGGGCCAGCAAACAATGAACAATTTCACAGGTGAACATAGTTTCAGGAAAATCCTATGAAGAAAAATAAGGCAGGTGATGGAGAGGGCAGTGGAGATGAAAGGGGAGCTGCTGCTGTAAATGAGGATGGTCAGTGAAGGCCTTGTTGAGGAGGCACATTTGAGTAAAACTAAAATGAGGCCTGGCTGAGAAGACAAAGTGCAAAAGTCTTGAGCAGGCCAGGCATGTCCCTGGGGAGTTTAAGGAGGAGCTAGGAGGTCAATGCGAGGAAGGAGAGAATGGCAGGAGATGACACGGGAGGGAGCCAGGGGCCAGAGCCCATAGGGTCTTCTGGGCAAGAAGGACTATGGATTCTCTCTTGACTATATTGGGTTGGCCAAAAAGTTCCTTGGAAAAACTTGAACGAACTTTTTGGCTAACCCAATAGTAGGAAGCCATTAGAGAGTTTTGAGAGGGAAGCTGACATCACATGTTTTCAGTTTATCAGGATCCTTCTGGCTGTTTCATGAGAATAGTTTGGGACAAACTGGGTAAGAGATGATGGACTCAGCAGTGGAGAGAGTGATAAACTAGTAGGATTATTTTGTGGAATGGTGAAATCATTGAGCATATTGAGTTTGAGATGCCTATTAGTGTGTGACAGAAAAAAGTCAAGGATGAGGCCGGGGTTTTTTGCCTGAGGGAATGAGCAAATACTGGGTTCTTTTCTCAGGTGGGAGCAGATTTGGTCAGGCAAAATCAAGAGATGATTTGGGGGCATGGTGAGTTTGAAAAGCTCATTAGTATCCGAGCAGATTAGAAGATGTGGCTGTGTGTGTGTTTAAGCCTGGAGTTCCATGAGAGTTCTAGATTGAAGAGATTAACTTGGAAGTCACCTGCATACTGATGATGATAATATTTAATATCATATTCCTGGATGAGTCACTTTGAAAAGGAGTCCATAGAGAGCAGCCATGCAAAGGGATCAAGGACTCTGCTTGGAAGTACTCCAGCATTTGGGCGGCAGAAAGATACAAAGGAGCCAGCAGTGAAGACTGAAGAGGGTGGTCAGGGAGGTGGTGAGGATTTGGACAAAGTGCTGTGAGATCAGTCCAGAAGGAAATGTTTAATCTGGAGATGGCAGAAATTGAATGTCAACCTTGAAGGATGAGATAATTGTGATTAGATGGGAGTGGGAGGAGGAAAGTTTGTCAGGAAATGAGGGTGGAGAGTGAGGGTGGAAAGAACAGCAGGAAGAGACAGTGTGGGGAAAATGGCAGGCTGTCCAGACAGGCTGGCACAGGTCATGCATGGGGGCAAGGAGAGGTGGGTGAGAGGAGAGCCCAGATCAGCAGAGTCTGCAGCCAGATTCTGAGTGAACGTGCATGACTGGACATGACGGAGAAGTAATAGCAAGTTGTATCCAAACTGTGTCAACAGCCATCAGAGAACATGGGAATCATAGCTTTTCCTAGTTTACTTAACAGGTAAGATCCCTGAGCTAAAGTGCCTTCTACACTATGTTGAATATCACCCACCTCTCCACTTCCCATTTCTTGGTGGCTCAGATAGAATTTGCCTGCAGTGCAGGAGACCTGGGTTCAATCCCTGGGTCAGGAAGATCCCCTGGAGAAGGGAATGACAGCCCACTCCAGTATTCTTGCCTGGAAAACCCCATGGACAGAAGATCCTGGTAAGCTATAGTCCATAGGGTCACAAAGAGTCAGACACGACTGAGCAACTGACACCTTCACACTATGGGAAATGCTCATGTAACTCCAATAAGCCTAAGCAATTTAAAACATAAGGAAAAATGAAATTGCCAACTGAACAGAATGAGTCAAGTCTCTATGTGTACCCATCCCTTGAACAAAACTGAGCTAAAGCTTCTTGAAAAATCTGATCCATTTGCCTGATGATTTATCCCATGAAACAAATACTAACATATTGTTTCTTTCCCCCAAATATCTACATTGATTTTGTCATACATTCATCTTATGTTGTATTTTAAAGACCCAATGATTGTCAGTTCTGCCAATAGCTTTGGCCAAAAGCAATAACATTCTGACCTGTGAAAAGACCTTTTGGGTCTTTTGGGAAAATAAAGGCTTATGGAACAGTGTCTCCAGGGAACTTAAGCTCCATCAGGGGAGACAGCACAAGAAATAAGGAGCAATAATTGCTCTAGAAAGAAGAAACTCACAGTGGGGTGATATCACCCACTGAGGGTGGCCGGGAAAGCAAAGAAACCCAAGGGACCAGCATTTGGAAAGGAGGAGCGGCTGAGGGACGTAGTGAGAAATATCATTTGCTGAGTGCCCATTTGAGTCAGGGACTGTTGGGTGCTTTACAGGAAAAATAAAACCCAAAACAACTCTGTGGAGTAAATATTATTTACCTTCATTTTAGAGAAAAGCCAAATAGGAAGGTTAAATTCTTGTCCACAGAAGTGGAGCTGTGAGAAGGGAGGCAGGTTTCCACTGCAGGTCTCTCTGGCCCCAAACCTTAATCATTTATCCTCCAGATTCTCACAGAAGAACTGGCTTGAGTGAGTGGGCACATGAATGCAAGGAAGGAGCAAACATCTTAGAAGAATCTTTGGAGTGGGAGAGCCTTAAACATGCTTTGTTAAACTATGCAATGACACCATGAACACTTTCCACCACCAACAATAGAATGGAATAGAGGCTACAAATAATCCCCAACCACAACTTCAGTAGACTGAGAACATGCAGACCCCCAAAACACAGGGCTATCAGTGACCAGAGCTACCGGAGCCACCGGTGACAGGGCGGCCAGAGCCTTGCCCTCCTTACTAGCTCCGTCAGTCAGGAAATCTTCAGACAACTTGAGTTCAATAAGAATGAGACACTTTGTTGTCATGTGTTAGAGAATTTTAGTGATAAATGTATACCTCCAAGATGTAAAAGTTCCTCTTAAATATTGCACCCTGGATTGGTAATTGAGAATCTCATGTTGAAGAAACTATGAGAAAACAAAATTACTGGTAGAAAGGCAACAAGGTTTAAACTTTACAGAGGTCATTTGTAAATATGTGTTAAAACTTTAAGCATATATATCCCTGGACCCATCAATTACTATGGAAGAATCGATCCTAAGAAAATAATTGGGTAGGTTATTAATTCATGTGCAAGACTATTCATTGCTAACCGTTAATCATGAAAATCAGAAACATCTACATTTTATAAATAGAGAACTCATTAAATTATATTGAGTATTTAGTGGAATATCAAATCACTGTTTTAAAAGGGAGTTAAATCTCTGTATGGAAAAAATACTATCAATATCTAGTTAAGTAAAAACAAAATCACATATTGCCATTATTTTTAAAGGTTTATAATAGAAGAAAATCTGGAAGGAAACCAACATGGAGGTAATTGTAGGTAACCTCCCCTTTCTTGTTTTTCTGTTTACTAATTATTTGAATTTTCCACTACACAAATATCACTTTCATAATAAAAATAAATAAATAATTCTATACTGAAAAAATAAATCAAATTCATAAATGAGAAGGCTTTGAGGGAGGAAGTTTTTCAAATTAGTTTATCATTAACCAAAATAAATTCTAGTTGGATTAGAGTTTGGTATACAGTCTGTGTTAAGCAACTATATTCCAATTAAAAAAATAATAATAATTGGAAAAATAAAATGATTACCAATAAGTAAATAAAAGCAGTCTATAAAAACCAGAAATAGACCAAATATTGAATAATCTCTGCAGAGAAAAGACTGTCTTAAATGTAAAAGCAATGCAAGAACTAACAAAGGAATTTCATTTTTGTATATTTAATTAAGTCAAAAGTTTGAAACTATCTTCTGAACATCAAAAATCATCATGAGTAAAACTGGAGAAAATATTTTCCACAAGAAAGAGATAGTGACTATTGCCTTTGATATTAAAAAAACTCACTGACAATGTTAGGAGAAACACTATGAACTCAATATTTTAAACGGAGAAGCATAAGAGGTGGTCAATATGTTCATAATATATGTTTATCTCATTGGTAATTTACAAAAGGAAGACTACACAAGGAGATAATTTCTCTGTTGTTTTCTCTACTGTTTTCTCAACAAAGACTTTAATGTAATAATAGCACTGGAGAACATGAGCCTGGCATTTTCCACATATGGCTGATGAGAAGGTTAAATGTTCCTAATCTGGGGGAGAGCAACATGGAAATATACAACTCCTTTCAAGGGTTTTTCACCTCTTGGTCTTAATTCAGAAATATTTCCTAGAGAAATAGAGAATAAATAACAAAATTTCTTGTACATCCTCATGATGGTATGTTCAGTTAAGTTCAGTTGCTCAGTCATGTCCGACTCTTTGCAACCCCATGAACCGCAGCACGCCAGGCCTCCCTGTCCATCACCAGCTCCCGGAGTTCACTCAGACTCAACGTCCATCGAGTCAGTGATGCCATCCAGCCATCTCATCCTCTGTCGTCCCTTTCTCCTCCTGCCCCCAATCCCTCCCAGCATCAGAGTCTTTTCCAATGAGTCAACTCTTCACATGAGGTGGCCAAAGTACTGGAGTTTCTGCTTTAGCATCATTCCTTCCAAAGAACACCCAGGGCTGATCTCCTTCAGAATGGACTGGTTGGATCTCCTTGCAGTCCAAGGGACTCTCAAGAGTCTTCTCCAACACCACAGTTCAAAAGCATCAATTCTTTGGCACTCAGCTTTCTTCACAGTCCAACTCTCACATCCATACATGACCACTGGAAAAACCATAGCCTTGACTAGACAGACCTTTGTTGGCAAAGTAATGTCTCTGCTTTTCAATATGCTATCTAGTTTGGTCATAACTTTCCTTCCAAGGAGTAAGCATCTTTTAATTTCATGGCTGCAGTCACCATCTGCAGTGATTTTGGAGCCCCCCAAAATAAAGTCTGACACTGTTTCCACTGTTTCCCCATCTATTTCCCATGAAGTGATGGGACCAGATATGTTACATAATAGCAAAGAAATAAATAGAATGGAAATGTTCAGTAGATGAACAGCGGACTATATTATGCAATAAACATACTATGGAGCGTTGTGCAACTGGGATAAAAGCAAGTAAGACAGTTTTCCAGATTTTTCTTTTTTGAAAATGTGGTCTTCATCTGCAAGAATACAATTCTGCTGTGGAGGTAAGTTGTAGAACTAGTGTATGGTTTCAAGCTAGTATATGGTTTAGGCTACAGGTGCTATCAGGATTTCAGAGACAGAGTAGCCCTGACACACATACACGCACCTTATATTGTATAACTGTGTGTGCATGTCGCTCAGTCGTGGCCAACTCTTTGTGATCCCATGGACTGTAGCCCACCAGGCTCCTCTGTCCATAGGATTCTCCAGGCAAGAATACTATAGGAGCATCATTTTTCCTGCTACTCCATCCTATGATTTTTTTTTTTGCCTTCATTCTTCAAGGTAAGATGGTTGGACCTAAGATGATAATTGTTTCTCTTTCTGACTTACCACACTTAGTATGGTAATCACTAGGTCCATCCATGTTGCTGCAAATGGCATTATTTCATTCTTTTTTATGGCTGAGTAGTATTCCATTATATATATACATATGTAATTGAAGAATATGTGGTGTGTATATATATATATATCTCCATTCATCTATTGATGGACATTTAAGTTGTTTCCATGCCTTGGCTCTTGTGAATAGAGCTAGAGATGGAGTACTTCTAATGCAACCATTTCTGCCTTCTAGGAGGGAGAGAATTCATCATGAATGAGGCTTTTGCTGAGAGGCCACAGTGAGACACTATTCCAGTCTGTTCCTTGATACATTAGGATTCAGCTGACATACGGAAAAGCCAATTTATTCTTCATAATAAACAAAAGGTGTCCTACTTAGGTGGACAAATTGTTTTTCAGGGAGGTGGTGGGATGAGGCCACTAGCATGGGTCTAACCCAAAGTGGGAAAAGAGAATATAAGTATTTGACTGGTACTGTAACAATTTATCACAAACTTGGTGGCTTAAAACAATGCAAATTTATTATCTGAAGATTACAGATCAGAAGTCTGACAGGGATTCTCTGGGTTAAAATCAAGAAATTAGTAGAGCTGTATGGTGAAGACCAGAAGCTCTGGGTGAAAATCTGCTTCCAGGATCATGGCAGAATTCAGTTTCATGAGGCTGTAGACTGAGGTCCCCCTTTCCTGGCTGACTTTCATTGGAGGTGCTTCTCAGCTTGTAGAGAAAGCCAGCTCCTGCTCTGCATCCTCCATCTTCAGAGCCAGCTACAATGCTTGTCCCTGGTGATTTAATCAAACACTAACCTAGGTACTGTTGTGAATGGGGTTTTACAGATATACTTAAGCTTACTAATTAGCTGAGCTTTAAAAAAAAGGCAGCCCAACTGAATCACTTGAGCCCATAAAAGCAGAGATATTTCTGGAGCTGGAGGCTGAGAGATGTGGTAGAAAAAGAAAGCAGAGGGTAGATAAGGAAGAGGAAAGATTAGAGATCTGATGTGTGAGAAGAGCTTAGCCATTGCTGGACTCCGTAGTCTGTGCCTTCCCGTCTATCGTGCTTCTGATTTTGCAAGTAGCCATCTCCATGTACTTTTACAGTCTCTCTGTAACTCTGCTCAGCTGTGAGGAGATTCCGTGGGGCCAGGCATCCCTCTGGGAGGATTTCTGCAGCATTAACTAATGATAACAATCTTTGCCACCCCAGGATATGACCATTTCCCCACCTCCAGGTTGGGGTTCACAGAACGGATTGTGTCTTAGAAACTCTGTCTAAGCTGTCAGATGTATCTTAAGTGGCTACTCTCTTTAAACCACAACAGCCTAAGGAAGTCCATCCTCTGTCCAGTGTTGGTAGGCAAACTAAATAACAACCAAAGTAGCCCAGCACTGACAATATTGCTGGAAGCCAGACCCAAACAACCCAACAGGCATACTGTACGAAACATGAGCCCTGTCTCCATCTATCTTCTGATCGTGGTCCTCAAGGAAGGGCTTCCTTCATTCCTGTTTTTGGAGGTTGAATATGGTTCCTCACACAATGAACTCACTATTTTCCAGAGCCTTTGCAGTTCATTACAAGAGAAAAGACATCCTTCTGGAGATTAAGCTGTCTGGAAATTTCCTATGGTCACATTCAGAGGAGGCATTAGCATACACTACTCTTCTTTGCCTCGGGCAGTTGGAAGGCACAACAAGGAAGAGAGTTCACTGGGGCAGGAGGCAGGAGACCTGTATTTTCATTGCAGGGCCATTCTCGACAACCTCAGGTGTGATGGATCAGTTTAACATGTTAGCTTGGCTCAGCTATAACCCTCAGTTATTCAATCAAACATTATTCTGGGTGTTGCTGTGAAGTTATTTTGTACCTGTGACTAAAGTCTACAGTCAGTTTACTTTAAGCAACATTATTCTAGATTATCTGGACGGGCTGGCTCAAACAGTTGAAAAGCCTTAAAAACAGGACCAAGTCTTCCTTAAAGAAGAAGAAATTCCACCTGTGGAATGCAGTTTCGGATCATGCCTGAGCCTTCTGGTTGCCCTTCCTGAGCCTGCCCTGTGGTTTTCAAGCTTGCCTAACAGACTTCACAATCACATAAGCCAAGGCCTGGAAATCAATCTTTATATAGATTTTTACATACATAAAAGGTAGTCACCTGAGTGTGTTCCCTCTGCACTCCTGCAAGCCTGCAAACAAACCTGTGGCCCCTTCCTTAGGGGAACAAGGCCCATGCCCTCCAGAGTTGGAACAGGTGAGTAAGAATGGGGCTTGCTTTACAATGATGATCGGAACAACAGCAGGCATTCACAGGTGCTTGCTGTGTGCTAGATCCTCGTGACCAAGAGGTAAGTACTATTATGAACCTCCGTTTGGAGACCTGAAACTGAAACCGAGGTGAGCATGCACTCAGTCCATGATAGCATTGGCAGCGGGCACCAGGCAGCTTCCCATGCTGACTCGGACACCCGCAGCATCACCCTGCATCTGGGAGCGCTTACACATCTGGGAGCCTGTGGCCTCCTTCCTTCTGTTCAACAACAGTTACAGGTAAGAATCTGTCTTAAATGAAAATGGTTTTCATTTGTCTTAAATGAAAACAGAAAATGGTTTTCTCCTGTAAAGTTTCCTAAATTTTAGGACTCAGACTTGCTTTGGGGGTAGCTAGAACTTGTGTACCTTTAATTCTCCTTCATGGTGTTACTGACCTCCTTGGTTCTAGCAATTAAAGTTGGAGTATTAATAAAGCAGGGGTCCCCAAACTCCAGGCCATAGACCACTACCCATGCATAGCCTGTTAGGAAGCTGGCTGCACCACAGGAGGTGAGTGGTGAGCCAGCAAGCGAAGTTTTATCTGCCAGTGCTTGTCACTCACATTATCACCTGAACCTTCCCCAACTCCAACCCCACTCCTCCGGATCCATGGAAAAATTGTCTTCCACAAAACCGGTCCCTGGTGCCCCAAAGATTGGGGGCCTCTGTATTAGAGGAAACATGGGACATTCTAATACATGATATTGTTTCTGGTTAAATGTATTACAGTTTATGGGCTTCAAAGCAACAGGGTAGTGTGAGAAAATAGCTGAACCATCCAGGTATTTCTTCAACAATCCCTTTTTAGTATTGACTCACTTATTTGGAGCACTTGGATCTGTGAGACTCAGGTTTCTGGGGAGACAGAAAGTTCAGCCCAAAATAAGCCTTTGTGTCCAAGGTCAGGTGCTGTGCATTAATGACCATCTCCAGGTCAAAGTCTTCCAGGAAAGAAGTCAGTGTCACCAAGAAGGGGCTGGGTAAGCACCAGAAAGCGGGGGGCCAGGTTGGTACCCGCCTCGCATCCTGAAGGCCCGCAGTTGAACTTCAGGCCAGCCCCTCCAGGGATGGGCTGGTGTTAATTATGATGCAATCCCCCAGCCATGCAGCCTCAGCAACAATTTCGGGAGTCAGGGTCCATGTGCAAGGCCATTAACACTAAACATGTTTTAATCCATAATTGTGCGAGATTTATTTAATTTAGGGGCTTTATTTATAGTTCGATTGGAATTGTAATGTATTTTCGGCCCTCCGCACTGGGATCTGTCAATTTTTACGGCGTCTTTTAATTGTGTTCTTCCAGGCCAGGTGCAAGCAGTTTTCCAAAGCAGGCTGATCACAGGAGGCCTCCTGTTATGCGATGGGGGAGGGGAGCGGCCTTGCGCAGACATGACCCTGTGTCACCAGGAGGGCAGGGACATTGACGCTGGGTCCCCAGTTCTTGGAGGGACCCAGCCCTCAGATTGCAGTCATGACCCCCACCCAGCCCAGCCTCTCCCTTCCTGGTGTGTCAGAGCTTGTGTGCTGAGCACCAGCTTCCAAAAATTTCCACTAACACCCTTCCATCCTTTTGTTCATTCCTTTGTTCGATTTATCAAATGTGTGCTGAGTGTCTATTGTGTACCAAGCCTTGTGCTTGGCTTAAGAATGCAAAGTCAAATAGGCTGGTGGCCCAGACTTTGAGGAGCTGAGAGTATACCAGGAGGAGACAAAGAAGAACACGTAGGCTGCCTGGTACTAGACGCTGAGCTCCATGCTAGACACTCACAAAAGAGCAGAACCTCATCTTACAGGTTTGGAGGAATGAGAACAAATTTATCTGAGAGTCATTTGGCTATAATTTGTCCGGTTGCAATGTGGAGGAAAGCAAGTTTGTCAGTATGGCAATTTGATCCAAGCACCTCCAGCTCTCATGCTGTCTGCACTGAAGACTTCTGCCGGTGAGGAATGCTGGGTTTCATTAAACATGAATATTTCTTAGCCTTGTTTATCTTGGAGCTTTGGTAGTTGTCAAACACCATGGGGGTACTTTTGCAACCCTTTATGCATCTTTGAGCATTTAGTCTAGTTTTCCAAGTTATTTCCCTCTGAATCATATACTGCCACAAGCTATGAGTGTTGGAGGAAAGTACCAGAAATCGAAGTAAAAGGAAATGGAGAAATGAAACAAGGTTGTGCCAGCTGGGAGCTCACACTGGGAAAGATCCATTCAAATGTAGCTAGAGGAGAACGTAGCCCCGCCTCTGTGCTAAGACCAAGCCACTCGATGAAGTCGGGGCCTCCTCTGTGTGGTTCACTCAGTTATCCCCCAGAACCTAGAACAATGCTTGGTGTGGGCAGTCATCAATAAATATTGAATGAATAAATGTGAGTGAACGTGAAAAAACAAAACACCAAGGGACAATGCTTTACTGGTTAGAAAAACAAACATGCTTGGTCAGGAAACAGTGGGGGAAAAAATGTATTTTCTGAGTGCCTACTACATGCAGTGGGGGTTACAAAGACAGTCTCTTTTGCAAATGGTGTTAATAAAGCTAGATAACCACATGTAACAGAGTAAATCCTCACAACAGGGTGAGGTGATCATATTATTCCCACCTTGCAGAAAAGGATTTGAGAGCTTACTATGCTAAGTCACTTCAGTCATGTCCGACTCTGTGTGACCCCAGAGATGGCAGCCCACCAGGCTCCCCCGTCCCTGGGATTCTCCAGGCAAGAACACTGGAGTGGGTTGCCATTTCCTTCTCCAATGCATGAAAGTGAAAAGTGAAAGTGAAGTCGCTCAGTCGTGTCCGACTCCTAGCGACCCCATGGACTGCAGCCCACCAGGCTCCTCCATCCGTGGGATTTTCCAGGCAAGTGTACTGGAGTGGGGTGCCATTGCCTTCTCTGTTTGAGAGCTTAGGGAGATGAAATAACTTGTTTGGGGTCTCCAATTACAAGAGCTAGGAAAAAGAAAGGTTAAGGATAGCCCTGGTGAAGAAGACCTCCTTTCCTGTAGCTTTGCAAGAGACGAGATAGCACATCCTAATTCAGGAATAGCTGATAATGGCAACACATTACTCCAGAAAGAATAACAACATTTTATAAATGTGTAATTGTTCAAAGTGCTATACTTTTGTAGGTTTTCAGAAGAATAGCTTTAGGGCTGAAGGAGCCATATTCAGTAAAATTGGAATATGAAGAAGCTGAAATATGAAATCCTTCCCTCCCCCATCTACCCCACCCTTTGCAGCTACAAGTCTGTTCTCTGTATCTTTATGTTTCTGTTTTGTACTTAGGTTCATTTGTGTCATGTTTAAGATTCCACATATAAGTGATATGGTATTCTTCTTTCTGATTTCACTTAGTATGATAATCTCTAGTTGCAACCATGTTGCTGAAAATGACATTATTGCATCCTTCTTTATGACTGAGTAATAGCCCACTGTATAAATACACCACATCTTTATCTATTCATCTGTTGATGAACATTGAGGTTGTTTCCATGTCTTGGCTATTGTAAATAGTGCTACTGTGAATATTTGAGGTTCGTGTGTCTTTTCAAAGTATAATTTTGTCTGGTTATATACCCAGAAGTGGGATTGGTGGATCATATGGTAGCTCTATTTTTAGGTTTTTGGGGAACCTCCATACTGTTTTCCGTAGTGACTGTACCAATTTATAACCTCACCAACAGTGTAGGAGGATTCCCTTCTCTCCAGACCCCCTCCAGCATTTGTTATTTGTAGACTTTTTAATGATGGCCAATCTGACCACTGTGAGGTGATAGCTCATTGTAGTTTTGAGTTGCATTTGCCTAATAAGTAATGATGAGCATCTTTTCCTGTGCCTTCTGGCCATCTGTATGTTTTCTTTGGAGAGATGTATATTTAGGTCTTCTGCCTGTTTGTTGAATGGGTTGTTTTTGTTGTTGTTATTGACTTCTATGAGTTATTTGTATATTTGAGAAATTAATGCCTTGCTGGTCAAATTATTTGCAAGTATTTTCTCCCAGTGTGTGGGTTTACTTTTCATTTTGTTAATGGCTTCTTTTGCTGTGAAAAGGCTTTTAAGTTTGATTATATACCATTTGTTTATGTTTGCTTTTATTTCTATTGCCTTGGGGGATTGATATTTTGCCTATATTCTGGGAATATTAGGGTGTCATGTCTTATATTAAAGTCTTTAAACCATTTTGAGTTTATTTCTGGATGATGTAAGGGAATACTGTAACTTCATTGATTTACCTGCACCTATCCAGCTTCCCAATACCAACTGCTGAAGAGACTGTCTTTTCTACATTGTTTATTCTTGCCTCCTTTGTCAAAGATTAGATGTCCATAGGTGTGTGGGTTTATTTCAGGGATCTCTATTCTGTTGCATTGGCCTATATGTCTGTTTTTGTGCCAATATCATGCTGATTTGATTACCATAGCTTTGTAGTTGGAGAAGGCAATGGCAACCCACTCCAGTACTCTTGCCTGGGAAATCCCATGGATGGAGGAGCCTGGTAGGCTACAGTCCATGGGGTCGCGAAGAGTCAGACACGACTGACGTGACTTAGCAGCAGCAGTAGCAGCTTTGTAGTATTGTCTGAAGTCTGGGAGAGTTTTGCCTCCAGTTCTATTCTTTTTCCTCAGGATTTCCTTGGCAATTCTGGGTCTTTTGTGGTTCCACATAAATTTTAGGGTTCTTTATTCTAATTCTGTGGAAAATATCATGGATAATTTGATAGTGAAAAAGTGAAGTCACTCAGTCATGTCCAACTCTTTGCGACCCCATGGACAGTAGCCTACCAGGCTCTGCTGTCCTTGGGATTTTCCAGGCAAGAATACTGGAGTATTCTGCCATTTCCTTCTCCAGGGGGATCACATTAAATCTGTAAATTTCTTTGAGTAGTATGGACATTTTAACAATATTCTTCCAATCCAAGGGCATGGGGCATCTTTCCATTTTTTTAAATCATTGTCATTTCCTTTATCACTGTTTTATTGTTCTAAGTGCATAGGTCTTTCTCCTCCTTGACTAGGTCTATTCCTAGATATTTTATTTTTTAGACACAATGAGAATTTTTTTTTTACTTTCTCTTTTTGATATTTATTAGTATAAAGAAATGAAACATTATTATATGCTTGCTATGTTGCTGACCTCATTTATCAGTTTTAGTAATTTTTGTGTGGAGCTTTTAGAATTTTGTGTATGGTATGTCATGTTATCTGCATGTAATGGCAATTTTACCTCTTCCTTTCCAATTTGGAGATCTTTTATTTTTTGTCTGATTGTTGTAGCTAGAACTTCTGATACGATGTTGAATAGAAATGGTGAGACTGGACATTCTTGTCTTATTCCAGAATTTAACAGAAAGGCTTTAAAGTTTTCATCATTGAGTATTGTATTGGCTATGATTCTTATTATGTTGAGATATGCTCCCACTATACCCACTTTGGTCAGAGTTTGATCATGAATGGATATTGAATTTTGTCAATACATCTATCATCTTTTGAGATGATCATGTAGTTTTTGTCTTTTCTTTTGTTGATGTGGTATATTACATTGATTAGTGCATGATGAACCATCCTTGTGACCCTGGGATGAATCCAACTTGATCATGTTGTACAATATTATTCTTCTTTGTTGTTGGATTCAGTTTGCTGGTATTTTGTTAAGGATTTTTACCTCTATACTTATCAAAGATATTAACATATAATTTTCTTTTTTTGTTTTTTTTTTTTTTAAATTTTATTTTATTTTTAAACTTTACATAACTGTATTAGATTTGCCAAATATCAAAATGAATCCGCCACAGGTTTACATGTGTTCCCCATCCTGAACCCTCCTCCCTCCTCCCTCCCCATTCCATCCCTCTGGGTCGTCCCAGTGCACCAGCCCCAAGCATCCAGTATCGTGCATCGAACCTGGACTGGCAACTCATGTCATACATGATATTTTACATGTTTCAATGCCATTCTCCCAAATCTTCCCACCCTCTCCCTCTCCCACAGAGTCCATAAGACTGTTCTATACATCAGTGTCTCTTTTGCTGTCTCGTACACAGGGTTATTGTTACCATCTTTCTAAATTCCATATATATGCGTTAGTATACTGTATTGGTGTTTTTCTTTCTGGCTTACTTCACTCTGTATAATAGGCTCCAGTTTCATCCACCTCATTAGAACTGATTCAAATGTATTCTTTTTAATGGCTGAATAATACTCCATTGTGTATATGTACCACAGCTTGCTTATCCATTCATCTGCTGATGGACATCTAGGTTGCTTCCATGTCCTGGCTATTATAAACAGTGCTGCGATGAACATTGGGGTACTCGTGTCTCTTTCCCTTCTGGTTTTCTCAGTGTGTATGCCCAGCAGTGGGATTGCTGGATCATAAGGCATGTCTATTTCCAGTTTTTTAAGGAATCTCCATACTGTTCTCCATAGTGGCTGTACTAGTTTGCATTCCCACCAACAGTGTAAGAGGGTTCCCTTTTCTCCACACCCTCTCCAGCATTTATTACTTGTAGACTTTTGGATTGCAGCCATTCTGACTGGTGTGAAATGGTACCTCATAGTGGTTTTGATTTGCATTTCTCTGATAATGAGTGATGTTGAGCATCTTTTCATGTGTTTGTTAGCCATCATACACCATGACCAAGTGGGCTTTATCCCAGGGATGCAAGGATTCTTCAATATCCGCAAATCAATCAATGTAATACACCACATTAACAAATTGAAAAATAAAAACCATATGATTATCTCAATAGATGCAGAGAAAGCCTTTGACAAAATTCAACATCCATTTATGATCAAAACTCTCCAGAAAGCAGGAATAGAAGGAACATACCTCAACATAATCAAAGCTATATATGACAAACCCACAGCAAACATTATCCTCAATGGTGAAAAATTGAAAGCATTTCCTCTAAAGTCAGGAACAAGACAAGGGTGCCCACTTTCACCATTACTATTCAACATAGTTTTGGAAGTTTTGGCCACAGCAATCAGAGCAGAAAAAGAAATAAAAGGAATCCAAATTGGAAAAGAAGAAGTAAAGCTCTCACTGTTTGCAGATGACATGATCCTCTACATAGAAAACCCTAAAGACTCCACCAGAAAATTACTAGAACTAATCAATGACTATAGTAAAGTTGCAGGATATAAAATCAACACACAGAAATCCCTTGCATTCCTATACACTAATAATGAGAAAACAGAAAGAGAAATTAAGGAAACAATTCCATTCACCATTGCAACGGAAAGAATAAAATACTTAGGAATATATCTACCTAAAGAATCTAAAGACCTATATATAGAAAACTATAAAACACTGGTGAAAGAAATCAAAGAGGACACTAACAGATGGAGAAATATACCATGTTCATGGATTGGAAGAATCAATGTAGTGAAAATGAGTATACTACCCAAAGCAATCTATAGATTCAATGCAATCCCTATCAAGCTACCAACAACATTCTTCACAGAGCTAGAACAAATAATTTCACAATTTGTATGGAAAAACAAAAAACCTCGAATAGCCAAAGCGATCTTGAGAAAGAAGAATGGAACGGGAGGAATCAACCTACCTGACTTCAGGCTCTACTACAAAGCCACAGTTATCAAGACAGTATGGTACTGGCACAAAGACAGAAATATAGATCAATGGAACAAAATAGAAAGCCCAGAGATAAATCCACGCACATATGGACACCTTATCTTCGACAAAGGAGGCAAGAATATACAATGGATTAAAGACAATCTCTTTAACAAGTGGTGCTGGGAACTCTGGTCAACCACTTGTAAAAGAATGAAACTAGAACACTTTCTGACACCATACACAAAAATAAACTCAAAATGGATTAAAGATCTAAACGTAAGGCCAGAAACTATAAAACTCCTAGAGGAGAACATAGGCAAAACACTCTCTGACATACATCACAGCAGGATCCTCTATGACCCACCTCCCAGAATATTGGAAATAAAAGCAAAAATAAACAAATGGGACCTAATTAACCTTAAAAGCTTCTGCACATCAAAGGAAACTATTAGCAAGGTGAAAAGACAGCCTTCAGAATGGGAGAAGATAATAGCAAATGAAGCAACTGACAAACAACTAATCTCGAGAATATACAAGCAACTCCTACAGCTCAACTCCAGAAAAATAAATGACCCAATCAAAAAATGGGCCAAAGAACTAAATTTTCTTTTTTTGTAGTGGCTTTGTCTGGTTTTGTTACAGGCTGATGGTAGTTTTGTAGAATGATTTGGGGAGTAGTCTGTTCTCTTCAGTTTTTTGGTAAATTTTGAGAAGGATCAGTTCAGTTCGGTTGCTCAGTCATGTCTGACTCTCTGCAACCCCATGAACCGCAGCACACCAGGCCTCCCTGGCCATTACCAACTCCTAGAGTTTACACAAACTCATGTCCATTGAGTCAGTGATGCCTTCCAACCATCTCATCCTCTGTCATCCCCTTCTCCTCCTGCCCTCAATCCTTCCCAGCATCAGGGTCTTTTCAAATGAGTCAGCTCTTTGCATCAGGTGGCCAAAATATTGGAGTTTCAGCTTCAACATCAGTCCTTCCAATGAACACCCAGGACTGATTTCCTTTAGGATGGACTGGTTGGATCTCCTTGCAGTCCAAGGGACTCTCAAGAGTCTTCTCCAACACCACACTTCAAAAGCATCAATTCTCTGGCGCTCAGCTTTCTTTATAGTCCAACTCTCACATCCATACATGACTACCAGAGAAACATAGCCTTGACTAGATGGACCTTTGTTGGCAAAGTAATGTCTCTGCTTTAGAATATGCTATCTAGGTTGGTCATAACTTTCCTTCCAAGGAGTAAGTGTCTTTTAATTTCATGGCTGCAGTCACCATCTGCAGTGATTTTGGAGCCCCCCAAAATAAAGTCAGCCATTGTTTCCACTGTTTCCCCATCTATTTGCCACGAAGTGATGGGACCAGATGCCATGATCCTCGTTTTCTGAATGTTGAGCTTTAAGCCAACTTTTTGCTCTCCTCTTTCACTTCAATAAGAGGCTCTTTAGTTCCTCTTCACTTTCTGCCATAAGGATGGTGTTATCTGCGTATCTGAGGTTATTGATATTTCTCCTGCCAATCTTCATTCCAGCTTGTGCTTCATCTGGCCCAATGTTTCTCATGATGTACTCTACATATAAAGTTAAATAAGCAGGGTGATAATATACAGCCTTGATGTACTCCTTTTCCTATTTGGAACCAGTCTATTGTTCCATATCCAGTTCTAACTCTTGCTTCTTTACCTGCATACAGGTTTCTCAAGAGGCAGGTCAGGTGGTCTGGTATTCCCATCTCTTTCAGAATTTTCCACAGTTTATTGTGATCCACACAGTCAAAGGCTTTGGTATAGTCAATAAAAGCAGAAATAGATGTTTTTCTGGAACTCTCTTGCTTTTTCGATGATCCAGTGGATGTTGGCAATTTGATCTCTGGTTCCTCTGCCTTTTCTAAAACCAACTTGAACATTTTGAGAAGGATGCATATAAATAATTATTTGTTCGATAGAATTTCCCAGTGAAGGCATCCAATTCTGGACTTTTGTTTGCAGGAAGATATTTGGTTTTCTTTTTGCTTATTTGTCTTAGATTCTATTTCATATAGACTGACGATTTATTCAAACTGTTTCTTCTTGATTCTTGTTGGCAAGCTGTTCTTCAGGAAATTTTTCCATTACTTCTAGGTTGCCCAGTTTGTTGGCATATGTTCATAGTATTTTCTTATACTTTTTTGCATCTCTGCTCTATCTGTTATTTCTCCTTTCTCTTGAGTCCTCTCTTCAGTTTATTGATTTTTGTTTATCGTTTTAAAAAGGCAGCTCCTGATTTTTTTTTTCTGTTGTTGTTCTCAATCTCCATTTTATTTTCTCTGATCTTTGTTTTCTTCCTTCTGCTAACTTTACATTTTGCTTCTTGTTCTTATTCTAGTTATTTTATGTGGTAGTTTAGGTTGCTTGAGTTTTTTTATATTTTTTTGCAGAATGCCTATATCATTTTGAATTTCCCTCTTAGAACTGCTTTTGCTACATTTCTTAGATTTTGTAAGGTTGTGGATTCATTTTCAATTGTCTCAATGTATTTTTTTATTTCTTTGATTTTATTGTTGGTCCATTGTTTTTAGTAGCATATTTAGTCCCCATGTGTTCTTTCTTTTCCAATTTTCCCTTCTATGTTTGATTTCTAATTTCATATAGTTGTGGTTAGAAAATGTGCTTCAAGTAATTTCTATTTTCTTAAACCTGTTGAGGCTTGTTTTGTGATCTAGTATGTGGTCTATTCCTGAGCACGTTCTGTGTGCACTTGAAAATAATGTGTATTTTTTTTTTTTTTTCCAATGTAATGTCTGGAAGAAATGAATTAAGTAAATGATTATAGTGTTATTTTGGGATCTCTGTTGCCTTATTGATTTTCTGTCCAAAAGATCTGTCCTTTGATGTCAGTGAGGTCTTAAAGTCACCTACTATTATTATGTTTCTGTCAATTTCTCCCTTTATGTATTTAAGTGCTCTGACTGATGCTAAAGCTGAAACTCCAATACTTTGGCCACCTCATGCAAAGAGTTGACTCATTGGAAAAGACTCTGATGCTGGGAGGGATTGGGGGCAGGAGGAGAAGGGGACGACAGAGGATGAGATGGCTGGATGGCATCACTGACTCAATGGACGTGAGTTTGAGTGAACTCCGGGAGTTGGTGATGGACAGGGAGGCCTGGCATGCTGCGATTCATGGGGTAGCAAAGAGTTGGACATGACAGAGCGACTGAACTGATACTGGGTACATATATGTTAAAAAAATATAGAATCCTCTTCTTGAGTTGATCTCATTATCATTATACAGTATCCTTCTCTATGACCTTTGTTTTAAAGCTTATTTTCTCTGATATAAGTATTGCTACACCAGCTTTCTAGTTATTTCTATTGGCATAAAATAGCTTTTTCTATCCTCTCATTTTCAATCTATATATATATTTCACACTAAAGTGAGTCTATTGTAGGCAACATATTGTAGATTCTTGTCTTATTATCCAATCTGCCACTCCATATTTTTTAATTGGGACATTTAGTCCACTGATGTTTAAAGTAATTATTGTTAAGCATATATTTATTGGGCTTCCCTGGTGGCTCAGTGGTAAAGAACCCATCTGCCAATGCAGGAGATTCAGGTTCTGTCCCTGTGTTGTGAATATCCCCTGGAAAAGGAAATGGCACCCCACTCCAGTATTCTTGCCTGAGAAATCCCATGGACAGAGAAGCCTGGTGTGCTATAGTCCATGGGGTCGAAAAAGAGTCAGATGACTTAGCAACTGAACAACAACAATTCATTGTTGTTACAATCACTTTCACAAAATTTTTTGATTGTTTTTCAATCTACTTACTGGCTTATTTAAGTGATATTCAATCCCTTTATATATTTGCCTTTCCTGTTATGATTTTCCATTTGCTATAGATTCTTGCTTCTCTTCTATTTAGACAAAACTTTTCAACATTTCTTTTAGGTTTGTTTTAGTATTGTCGTACACTTTTTTAGATTTTGACTGAGAAATTCCTATATCTGATTCTGTTCTAAATGGTAATCTTGCTAGGTGGAGTATCCTAGGTTGCAGGTTTTTTTCTTTTGGAAATTTGGACATATCTTGACACTGCCTTCTGGCCTGCAAGGTGTCTGTACAGAAATCACCTGATAGCGTTATGGGGGTTCCCTTGTAATTGACTCTTTAATTATTGAAAATACAACACATTTACAGGAAACTTGGAAAATACAGAGCAAATTTATAAATCCACTATAACAATTGTTTGTTTTAAGTAGGTCATTTCAGTTCAGTTGCTCAGTCATGTCCGACTTTTTGTGACCCCCATGGACTGTAGCGTGCCAGCTCCCTGTCCATCACCACCTCCCAGAGTTTACTCAACTCATGTCCATGGAGTTGGTGATGCCATCCAACCATCTCATCCTCTGTCATCCCCTTCTCCTCCTGCCCTCAATCTTTCCCAGCATCAGAGCCTTTTCAAATGAGTCAGTTCTTCGCATCAGGTGGCCAAAGTATTGGAGTTTCAGCTTCAACATCAGTCCTTCCAATGAACACCCAGGACTGATCTCCTTTAGGATTGATGGTTGTATCTCCTTGCAGTCCAAGGGACTCTCAAGAGTCTTCTCCAACACCACAGTTCAAAAGCATCAATTCTTCAGCGCTCAGCTTTCTTTACAGTCCAACTCTCACATCCATACATGACTACTGGAAAAACCATAGCCTTGACTAGATGGACCTTTGTTGGCAAAGTAATGTCTCTGCTTTTTAATATGCTGTCTAGGTTGGTCATAACTTTTCTTCCAAGGAGTAAGCATCTTTTAATTTCATGGATGCAGTCAACATTTGCAGTGATTTTGGAGCCCCCCCCCCCAATAAAATCTGCCACTGTTTCCATTGTTTTCACATCTACTTGCCATGAAGTGATGGGACCAGATGCCATGATCTTTGTTCTCTAAATGTTGAGCTTTAAGCCAACTTTTTCACTCTCCTCTTTCACTTTCATCAAGAGGCTCTTTAAATACATAAATTAAGATTTTTAGTTGGAGTTTCAATATCAGGCTCTCAAAAATTAATAGAATGAATGTACAGAGAAGTAGAAGAATATAATAGACCTGAAAAGCAATATGAACCAATTTGACATAATTAAAATTTATACTATTTTCACACAACAGTAGGATACAAATTCTATTCAAGTTCCCATAGCCTTTAAACTAGGAGACGCTGGAACATATCCAGAGACATAAGACCAGGTACAGAAATTTCATGGTCTAAAGGTAATGAAATCATGCAAGATTCTGTTCTTATTACTGTGGAATTTTGTTAGAGATCAATGTCAAAAGATATGTGAAAATAACCCACATGTTTTCAAGTGCAGTGTCATATTTACTAAAAAAAGATCTTTGATTTAGCCATTGAAAGTCTCAATAAAGTTAGAAGACTAAAAAAACCCAGAGGGCGATTGCAGAGAAGAAAACATTTAAATGAGACATTAATATCACAGATACTTTAAATAATTCCATGTATTTGGAAATCAAATGTCTACTTTTAAATGAGGGATATATATGAGAAGCCATAACAAGGAAAATTAGAAAATATTTGTAGTAGAATAAAAATGAAAAGAGAATTTAGCAGAATTTGTTGCATGCAGCTGAAGCTGCTCAATGCAATTAAATATAATGTGGAGTCTTGAATAAGGTATGAAAGCAAATAATGGACAATAGCATAAAATTTTGTGAGATTTGAACAAAATCTGTACTTCAGTTAATAATACTGTGTTACATGTTAACTTCCTGTTTTTACAACATAGTATTTCTTCATATTCTCAAATTAGAATATCGAATTAGATTAGAAGTTTCAAGCCTCATTCATATTTTTTAATCACCAATAAACTTTCTAGACTTTTAGTAGTAATACTAGATGCCAAAATACATGGAACTATATAAAATTTTTGAGTGAATATAAATTAGAAATCTAGCATCCTATTCATACTAAGTCTAATAAGTGGAATCAAAATGTCATAAATTGTTTAGCTGGGCAAAAATTCTTAAGTTTTCTGAAATATATGTACTATATATGTATGTATGTATACAAAAGCTTTTCTACTATGTTTGGTAGGCTTGAGAAAGAACATTTTAAAAAAGAGATGGAGAAATTTAAAAACATAAGCTAAATGAAATGGGAGCACTGAATATGAAATAGAAAAAATGAAACAAGCTAGATAAAAGTAAAATATCCTTATATAGTCCAGTTGTTTTTAAACATGACTGCTCATTAGAAACCTATCTGGAGCTCTGGCAAAACAAAAGAAATACCTGGGCATTTGTATTTTTCAAACACTTCTAAGGTATTTCTGATATGCATCTGGATTTTAAAAAGTGATTACAGGTTTTTCTATTAAATGGTAGTTTTAGTGATATAGAATTCTACTTTTTTATGTTGGCCAATCATGATACAGTTATTGTATTAAATAAAAATCACAATAGTAGATGTTTATCAGTTTTCACAATCAATAGCCAAATCAAAAAAGATCATTACAATTGCAAGCCATAGTGGAAACATGATTAACCTAATAATATAAAATAATTACATACAATTTGGGGGCATTAAGTAGAATGATGTGGTAAGTGGAAGTACATCCATGCACATGTTTTCATCTGCCCAGCCAGTCTATATCTTTAGGTTGGTGCATTTAATCCATTTACATTTAAGGTAATTGATATGCATGATCCTATTTCCATTTTCTTACTTGTTTTGGATTTATTTTGTGTAGGTCTTTTCCTTCTCTGTGTTTCCTGCTTAGAGAAGTCCCTTTAGCATTTGTTGTAAAGCTGATTTGGTGGTGCTGAATTCTCTTAACTTTTGCTTTTCTGTAAAGCTTTTGATTTTTCCGTAAAATCTGAACAAGAGTCTTGCTAGGTAGAGTATTCTTGGTTATAGGTTATTCTCTTTCATCAGTTTAAATGTATCATGCCATTCCCTTCTGGTTTTTGCAGTTTCTGTTGAGAAATCAGCTGATAGCCTGATGGAAGTTCCCTTATATGTTATTTGTCATTTTTCCCTTGTTGCTTCTAATATTTTGTCTTTGTCTTTAATTTTTGTCAGTTTGATTACTATGTGTCTTGATGTGTTCCTCCTTGGGTTTATCCTTCCTGGGACTCTCTGTGCTTCCTGGCCTTGGTTGACTATTTCATTTCCCATGTTAGGGAAGTTTTAAGCTATTATCACTTCAAATATTTTCTCTTTTCTCTCTCTTTCCTCCTCTGGGACCCCTATAATGTGAATGTTGATGTGTTTAATGTTGTCCTAGAGGTCTCTCTTAGGCTTTATTAATTTTTTGTTTTCATTCTTCTTCCTATATTCTGTTCTGTGGCAGTGATTTCCACCATTTTTTCTTCCAGGCCATTTATCCATTCTTCTGTCTCAGTTGTTCTGCTATTGGTTCCTTTTAGTGAATTATTCATCTGTTTGTTTGTTCTTTAGTTCTTGTAGGTCTTTGGTAAACATTTCTTGCATCTTCTCCATTGTTTTCCCGAGATCCTGGATCATCTTCACTATCATTATTCTGAATTCTTTTTCTGGAAGGTTGCCTATGTCCACATCATTTAGTTATTTTTCTGGGGTTTTATCTTGTCCCTTCATCTGGGACATAACTTTCTGCTTTTTCATCCTGATTAACTTTCTGTAATGTGGTTTTTGTTCTAGCTGTGGGATTGTGGTTCTTCTTGCTTATTCTCTCTTCCTTATGATGGAGTCCAAGAAGCTTTTGTAACCTTCCTGATGGGAGGGACTGGTAGTGGGAAAAACTGGGTCTTGCTCTGGTGGGCAGGGCCTTACTCAATAAAGCTTTAATCGAATTATTTGCTGATGGGTGGGGTTGTGCTCTCTCCCTGTTGTCTGGCCTAAGGTGACTCAACCCTGGGGTCTACAGGCTCTATGGTAGGGTTAGTGGTGACCTCCAAGAGGACTTATTCCAAGGGGCCCCTTGTAGGACTGCTGCTGTCAGTGCCCCGATCCCTGTGGCAAGCCACTGCTGACCCACACCTCCACAGGAGACCCTCCAACACCAGCATTTAGGTCTGGTTCAGTCTTCTGTGGGGTCACTGCTCCTTTTCCCTGGGTCTTGGTGCATGCAAGACCTTGTCTGTGTCCTCCAAGAGTTGAGTCTGTTTCCCCCAGTCCCATGGAAGTCCTATAATCAAATTCTGCTGGCCTTCAAGGTCAGATTGCCTGGGGATTCTCAGTCCCTTTGTTGGACCCCAGGCTGGGAAGCCTGATGTGGGGCTCAAAACCTTCACAACAGTGAATGAACTTCTTTGGTATTATTGTTCTCCAGTTTGTGGGTCACCCAGTTCAATTCAGCTCAATCACTCAGTTGTGTCCAGCTCTTTGTGATCCCATGGACTGCAGCATGCCGGGCTTGCCTGTCCATCACCAATTCCTGAAGCCTGCTCAAACTCGTGTCCATTGAGCTGGTGATGCCATTGAACCATCTCATCCTCTGCTGTTCCCTTCTCTTCCTGCCTTCAATCTTTCCCAGCATCAGAATCTTTTCAAATGAGTCAGTTCTTCGCATCAGGTGACCAAAGTATTGGAGTTTCAGCTTCAGCATCAATCCTTCCAATGAATATTCAGGACTGATTTCCTTTAGGATTGACAGTTGGGTCTCCTTGCAGTCCAAGGGACTCTCAAGAGGCTTCTCCAACACCACAGTTCAAAAGCATCAATTCTTCAGCACTCAGCTTTCTTTATAGTCCAACTCTCACATCCATACATGACTACTGGAAAAATTATAGCTTTGACTAGACAGACCTTTGTTGGCAAAGTAATGTCTCTGCTTTGCCCTTTTTTTTTTTTTTTTGGTGGGTTGCCCTGCCAGCAGGTATGGGATTTGATTTTATTATCTTTGTGCCTCTCCTACCATCTTGTTGTGGGTTCTTTGTCTTTGGTCATGGGGTGTCTTTTTTTTTGGTGGGTTCCAGTGTCCTCCTGTTGATGGTTCAACAGCTAGTTGCAATTTTGGTATTCTCACAGGAGATGAACCTACTTTCTTCTACTCTGCCATCTTGAACCAGAAGCTGTAATTGACTCTTTGTTTTACTCTTGCTGTATATGGAATCCTCTCTTTATCTTTATTTGTTTATATATTGTCAGCTGTGCTGGTTCTTCATTGCTGCTCGCAGGCTTTCTCTAGTTGGGGCAAGTGGGGGCTATTCTTAATTGTGGTGTGTGGGCTTCTTATTGTAATGGATTCTCTCATTATAGATTATGGGCTCTAGGCATGCAGGCTTCAGTAAATACAGCCTATGGGCTCTAGAGTGTGCAGGCTTCAGGAGTTGTGTCATGGAGGCTCATTAGTTGTGGCCCTTGGGCTCTAGAGCCCAGGCTCAGTAGCTGTGGCATGTAGGATTAGTAGCCCCACAGCATGTGGCATCTTTATGGACCAGGGATTGAACCTGTGTCCCCTGCATTGGCAGGCGGATTCATTACCACTGAACCACCAGGGAAATCCCTCTCTTTAACAGTTGACATTTTATTTATGGAATGTCTGCTGTTCCAGTTCATCTTGTTTGGGACCATCTTTGCTTCCTGTTCCTGGATATGTGTTTCCTTCTTTAGGTTTGGGAAGTTTTCAGCCATAATTCCTTTTTTGTTTTAATTGAAGTAGGTTTACAATGTTGTGTTAGTTTCTGCTGTACAGCAAAGTGATTTAGTTATGTATACAGGAAGCAACAGTTAGAACTGGACATGGAAAAACAGACTGGTTCCAAATACGAAAAGGAGTACGTCAAGGTTGTATATTGTCACCCTGCTTATTTAACTTATATGCAGAGTACATCATGAGAAATGCTGGACTGGAAGAAACACAAGCTGGAATCAAGATTGCTGGGAGAAATATCAATCACCTCAGATATGCAGATGACACCACCCTTATGGCAGAAAGTGAAGAGGAACTCAAAAGCCTCTTGATGAAAGTGTAAGTGGAGAGTGAAAACGTTGCCTTAAAGCTCAACATTCAGAAAACGAAGATCATGGCATCTGGTCCCATCACTTCATGGGAAATAGATGGGGAAACAGTGGAAACAGTGTCAGACTTGATTTTTCTGGGCTCCAAAATCACTGCAGATGGTGATTGCAGCCATGAAATTAAAAGACGCTTACTCCTTGGAAGGAAAGTTATGACCAACCTAGATAGCATATTCAAAAGCAGAGACATCACTTTGCCAACAAAGGTCCATCTAGTCAAGGCTATGGTTTTTCCAGTGGTCATGTATGGATGTGAGAGTTGGACTATGAAGGCTGAGCGCTGAAGAATTGATGCTTTTGAACTGTGGTGTTGGAGAAGACTCTTGAGAGTCCCTTGGACTGCAAGGAGATCCAACCAGTCCATTCTGAAGGAGATCAGCCCTGGGATTTCTTTGTAGGGAATGATGCTGAAGCTGAAACTCCAGTACTTTGGCCACCTCATAAGAAGAGCTGACTTATTGGAAAAGACTCTGATGCTGGGAGGGATTGGGGGCAGGAGGAGAAGGGGACGACAGAGGATGAGATGGCTGGATGGTATCACTGACTCGATGGACTTGAGTCTGAGTGAAGTTCGGGAGTTGGTGATGGACAGGGAGGCCTGGCGTGCTGCAATTCATGGGGTTGCAAAGAGTCAGACATGACTGAGCGGCTGAACTGAACTGACATATATATTCTTTTGAAAGATACTTTTCCATGATAGTTTATTAAAATATATTGAATATAGTTCTTTGTGTTATCAGTAGGCCCTTGCTATTTACCTGCTCTATACATAGTAGTGTGTTTGTGTTAATCCCAAACTTTTAATTTATCTCTCCCTCCATTCCCCTTTGATAACTGTAATTTTTTTCTATGTTTGTGAATCTGTTTTGTAAATAAGTTCATTTATATTCTATTTTTGATCCCACATGTAAGGCTAGGACATCTGTCCTGCTCTGGGACATACATGCTCCCAAAGCTCAGCATGACCAATACTGTGTCCCACCATGAGCATGCTGATAATGAACTACTATAGCAGACCCGCCCTCCATCCTGTGTGTACCCATAATTGGAGCACAGACTATAGTCTAGGCTGTCTCCACACAACCAAACCAAGGCCTCTAGCTGAGTCTGTCCACTGAAGCATGAGTTTTGCTGCCCACCCACTAGCAGGAATGCCTCATGGGCTGGGAAATGCAGTGACATGTCAGGGACGGTCTGTGCCAGTCCCTCTGTACACTGCCTGGAAGCTCCCATACCCTTCCCATACCCTCCCCATACCCTCCTCTTGAGCAAATTCTAAGCCACTCCATCTTCCTGTATGTTCCAGCAGACCTCTGAGCCAGCAGAGGATCCCAGGTTGAGGGACCCTTTCCTCTTTCACAGCTCCCTCCAAGAGGTACAGGTTTTAGCCTGATCCCTTCTTTTATTTTTCTTTCTTTCATCTTACACAGTTACATAGGGAACTTTCTTGCTGTTTTGGTTGTATAAGCACTCTTCTGCCAGTTTTCAGTTGGTATTTTGAGATTTGTTCCACATGTAGATGAGTTTTTGATGTGTTTGTAGAGGGAGGTGGGTTCCATGTCTTTCTACTCTGCCGTCGTGATCTCTTTCTCCCCATTCTAACTAAATTTTGAGTCTTAGTACTGGTTTGTAGTGGGCATCCTTGCATACCATTGTTCCTGGAAATTTCTCACTGGCAATCTCTTTTCCAACCTGTTGCTCAATACCCTTTGCCTACCTTTCCCTCTCCTTTTAATGTCTTCTTTTAAAAATACTTGTTTTAAAAGTATTTATTTAATTAATTTGGGGAAGGAAATGGCAACCCACTCCTGTATTCTTGCCTGAAGAATCCCAGGGACAGAGGAGCCTGGCAGGCTACAGTCCATGGGGTCACAAGAGTTGGACATGACTTAGTGACTAAACCACCATTTAATTAACTAATATTTTGGCTGCATTGGGTCTTAATTGTGACATGTGGGCTCTTCTTTGTGGGCTTAGTTGCCCTATAGCATGTGGGATCCCTGTTCCCCAAGCAGGGCTCAAACCCACGCGCTGGAAGGTGGACTCTCAACCACTGGACCACCAAGGAAGTTCTTCCTTTTAACTTGTTAATCAGAGTAGTTTGTCTGTCTGCTTGTTCCCATGTATTCTGGAAGGATAATGCCCTCTTCACTCTATTTCCACAAAAAAGACTTGGAAAATTATGTACAATACAAAGACTTGCCTACCCTTTAGAGGAGCACTGATGCTAGTGATTAAGGTAATATAGTTTTCACCCCTGAAATAGATAGCTGTATTCTTCCTTACAGCCCAAGTTGACATGCACCCTAAGGTCACATTTAAGATACTTGTGGGTTGAGCAGGTAGCAGAAAAATAGCCAAAAGACTAGATTCAGGAGAAAAGAAAAGAAAGTGTATGAATTAATGGGTATATCCCATCTTGAAAGTTAATTACAGAAATTTCACACTATTTTAGATGACTTCTCAGGACATAAATTGCCTTTCTCAGTCCAAGATAACAAGAAGCTGAATCCCAAAATTATCTCCATGCCTTGGGTTAGCTGACACCTGGCATCACCACCAAGTTCTGCCCAGACTACCCTGAAAAGCCTCTAAGGTAAATTCACTTTGGAATGTGCTGGTTGACCTGCTTTTTAAAGTAAAGATTCTTTTCGGTCTGTGCACTGAATCCTAAAGGACTGGAACATCATGAGCAGATGTGAATGAACCAGTGGAACCTTAAAACTTTGGGTGAAGCCAGGAATTGTACTGAACTTAATTTCCTTAGGAGAGGAAAAATCATTCTATGGTAAACAGACCCATTTTGATTATACAATATAACTAGAAAAATAATGGATTCCTTATTTTCAGAATATATATTAAAATATGTAACCAATTTTTTAGAAATGTTTGTGATGGTTTAAGTCGCTAAGTTGTGTCCAACTCTTGCGAGCCCATGCCCTGTAGCCTGCCAAGCTCCTCTGTCCATGGGATTCTCCAGGCAAGAATACTGGAGTGGGTTGCCATTTCCTTCTCCAGAGAATATTCCTGACCCAGGGATTGAACCTCGGTCTCCTGAATTACAGGCAGATTCTTTTTTTTTTTTTTTTAAACTTTACACTATTGTATTGGTTTTGCCAAATATTGAAATGGATCCGCCACAGGTATACATGTGTTTACTGACTTAGCTATGATGGGAGTCCAAGCAAATTTGATGTGTGCACACACACTACTTGCTTTACAACTTCTTATTGTCTAAAACTGTGTTTTTCAAAAACCATTATGTCCCAGTGGAAGACTTCCTTGATCAATTTTAACATTCACTGATTTTTTTTAAAGGTGAGATCAATATAAATAATCTCTCTAACATACATACAACAGAGATTGTGAAGAATTTGCTGAGCTGACCCCAAGGGTTCTACTCAAGCAAACTTTGTACTTGAGGTATTATGAGGACTTTAAGGCAGTGCTTGGGAGAGCTGCAAGGTTAAACAAGACCTTGAAGAAAGAAGGTGAAACTTTAAAAATTATATAGTTGGATAAATTTTATATGTTATAATGAAGTTTGAGTCATTTTCCCTCCAATTTTTTGTTTTCCTGGGTTTTGGTTTGTTTGGGGTTTTTGGTTTGTTTTTATTTTTGGTCTGTTTCTGTGTTTGGGAA
Source organism: Bubalus bubalis (assembly GCF_019923935.1). Taxonomy (NCBI): domain Eukaryota; kingdom Metazoa; phylum Chordata; class Mammalia; order Artiodactyla; family Bovidae; genus Bubalus; species Bubalus bubalis. The sequence continues at coordinate 90,698,644 of NC_059159.1, read as the reverse complement.
TGGTCTGTCATATGAATCTTGAATCTTGGTTAGAGCATGTGTCAGTCAGCTTAAGTTAAATATGTCATAACAGACTTCCTCATATCATAGCGGCTTAAAGTCTAATACCTGCTAATGCTGCATACACAGCATAGATATAGATATGGCTATAGCTTTGCTCTTCATCATCTTCTCTTCTTATACCCAGGTTGATGGAGCAGTACCAGTCTAGAATATTGATGTTCTTGTTGTTATTAATTGAAGTATAATGGTTTCCCTGGTGGCTCTGTCTGCCAATGCAGGAGGGACGAATTTGATCCTGGGTTGAGAAGACCCCCTGGTGAAGGAAATGGCAAGCCACTCCAGTATTTTTTGCCTGGGAAATCCCTGGGACAGAGGAACCTGGCAGGCTGCAGTCCATGGGGTCCCAAAAGAGTCAAACACAATTTAATGACTAAACAACAACAATATAGTTGCTGTACCATATTGAAGTTATAGGTATATAAAATAATGATTGACAATTTTTAAAGGCTATACTCCACTTATGGTTATTATAATGACTATATTCCCTGTTATAGAGTATATCTTTATAATTTGTTTTATATGTATTAGTTTGTACCTCTTAAGCCTCTATTCCTAAATTGCCCCCTCCCTCCTTTTCAGTCCCTACTGGTAACCACTAGTGTATTTTCTGTATCTTCTTTTTTGTTATATTCACCAGTTTGTTATAGTTTTGAGATTTTGCATCTAAGTGATATCATGCAGTATTTGTCTTTCTCTAACTTATTTCATTTTGTATAATATCCTCCAAATCCTGCATGTTGTTGCAAATGGTAAATTTCCATTGTTTTTATGACTGAGTGGTATTCCATTGTGTGTGTCTGTGTGTCTTTTTAACCGTTCATCTGCTGATGGATGATTACGTTGCTTCCTTATCATGGCTGTTGAAAATAATGCTGCCATGAACATTGGAGTGCATGTATCTTTTCGAGTTAGTGTTTCCGTATCTCTTGGATAGATAACCAAAAGTGGAAATACTGGGCTATATGATAGGGTATTGTTTTTAGTTTTTTTAAAAAAAAACTCCATACTATTTTGCACAGTGACTGCCCATTTACTCCCCCACCAACAATGTATGAGTGTTCCCTTTGTTGTTGTTAACTTTATTTTTTATTTTATATTGGAGTATTACTGATTTATACTTGTGTTAGTTTCAGGTGTACAGCAGTGATTTAATTGTCCATATGCATATATCCATTCTTTTTCAGAATCTTTTCACATATAGGTTATTATAAAATGTTGCATATAGTTCCCTGTGCTAGACAGTAGGTCTCGTTGATTGTCTGTTTTATATATAGTAGTGTGTATATATTAATCCCAAACTCCCTGCCTTTCCCCTTTGGTAACTCTAAGTTTCTTCTTGAAGTCTGTGACTCTGTTCAGTTTAGTTCAGTTCAGTCGCTCAGTCGTGTCAGACTCTTTGCGACCCCATGAACTGCAGCACACCAGGCCTTCCTGTCCATCACCACCTCCAGGAGTTCACTCAAACTCATGTCCATTGAGTCGGTGATGCCATCCAACCATCTCATCCTGTGTTGTCCCCTTCTCCTCCCGCCTTCAGTCTTTCCAAGCATCAGGGTCTTTTCCAATGAGTCAGCTCTTTGCATCAGGTGGCCAAAGTATTGGAGTTTCAGCTTCAACATCAGTCCCTCCAGTGAACATCCAGGACTGATCTCCTTTAGGATGGACTGGTTGGATCTCCCTGCAGTCCGAGGGAATTACCATTTTGTAAATAAGTTCATTTGTATCATTTTTTTTTTTTAGATTCCACATGTAAGTGATATCATATAATATTTGTCTTTGTCTGACTTCACTTAGTGTCATAATCTCTTGTGTTCATCCAAGTTGCTGCAAATGGCATTATTTCATTCTTTTTATATGGCTGAGTAACATTCCATTGTATATGTATAGCACATATTTACCATTCTTCTGTCACTGGAGATTTAGGACATTGACTCTTGCTAATAGTGCTAAGTGAACATTGGGGTATATGTATCTTTTCTAATTATGTTTATTTTCTAGATATATGTACAGGAATGGGATTCCTGGGTCATATGGTAGCTCTCTTTTCAGTTTTTTTTTCTCTTTTTAGTTTTAAGAAACCTGCATACTGTTCTCCATAGTGGATGTACCAATTTACATTTCTGCCAACATTGTGGGAGGGTTCTCTTTTATCCACATACTCTGCAGCATTTACTATTTGTGGACTTTTGAAGATGATCATTCTGACTGGTGTGAAATGATACTTTATTTTAGCTTTGAATTGCATTTGTCTAACGATTAGGGATGTTGAGGATCTTTTCATTTGCTTTTTGGCCATCTGTATGTCTTCTTTGGAGAAATGTCTATTTAGACCTGCCAATTTTTTGATTAGGTTGTTTGTTCTTTTGACATGGAACTGCATGAGCTGTTTGTATATTTTGAAGATAAATCGCCTACTGTTTGCTTCATTTGCAAATATTTTCTCTCATTATGTGGGTTGTCTTTAGTTTTGTTTGTGGTTTCTTTGCTGTGTAAAAGTGTTTAAGTTTAATTAGATCCCATTTGTTTATTTTTGTTTTATTTTCATTACTCTAAGAGGTGGATCCAAAAAAATATTGCTGTGATTTATGTCAAAGAGTTTCTGCCTATGTTTGCTTCTAAGAATTTTATAATAACTGGCCTTACATTTTAGGTCTTTAATCGGCTTCAAATTTATTTTTGTGTCTTATACTAGGAATGTTCTAATTTCATTCTTTTACATGTAGCTGTCCAGTTTTCCCAGCGCCCCCTTAATGAATGAAGCATCTATCTTTTCTACAATGTATATTCCTGCCTACTTTGTCAAAGATAAGATGACCATAGGTGCATGGGTTTATTTCTGACTTTATATCCTGTGTCATTGATCTATATTTCGGTTTTTGTGCCAGTACCCTACTGTCTTGATTACTATAGCTTTGTAATGTATGTAGTCTGAAGTTAGGGAGCTTGATTCCTCCAGCTCTATTTTTCTTTCTTAAGATTGTTTTGACTACTCAGGGTCTTTTATGTTTCCATACAAATTTTAAAATTTTTGTTCTGTTTTTTGTGAAATATGCCATTGGTACTTTGATGGGGATTGCATTGAATCTGTAGATTGCCTTGGGTAGTATGGTTATTTTCATTCTATCTATGCAAGAACATGTTTTTTCCCATTTGTTTCAATTTAAATTTTTTTCATCAGTGTCTTATAGTTTTCAGAGTACAGGTCTTTTGCCTCCTTAGGTATGTTTGTTCCTAGGCATTTTACTCTTTTTGAAAAAATTATTTATTTTTTAATACAGTATTGTGTTGGTTTCTACCAAACATCAACATGAATCAGCCATAGGTTTACCCATGTCCCCTTCCACTTGAACCTCCCTCCCACCTCCCTTCCCAACCCACCCCTCTAGGTCGTTACCAAGCCCTGGTTTGAGTTCCCTGAGTCATACAGCAAATTGCCATTGGCTATCTATTTTCATATGATAATGTATATTTCCATGTTATTCTCTCTGTACCTCCCACACACTCCTTCCTCCCCTCCAGCCCTGTCCATAAGTCTGTTCTCAATGTCTTTGTCTCCATTGCTGCTCTGCAAATAGGTCCATCAGTATCATCTTTCTAGACTCCATATATATGCCTTCAGTTCAGTTCAGTTGCCCAGTCGAGTCCGACTCTTTGCAACTCCATAAATCGCAGCATGCCAGGCCTCCCTGTCCACCACCAACTGCCGGAGTTTACTCAAACTCATGTCCTTCGAGTCGGTGATGCCATCCAGCCATCTCATCCTCTGTTGTACCCTTTTCCTCTTGCCCCCAATCTTTCCCAGCATCAGAGTCTTTTCTAATCAGTAAACTCCTCGCATGAGGTGGCCCAAGTATTGGAGTTTCAGCTTTAGCATCAGTCCTTCCAATGAACACCCAGGACTATTCTCCTTTAGAATGGACTGGTTGGATCTCCTTGCAGTCCAACGGATTCTCAAGAGTCTTCTCCAACACCACAGTTCAAAAGCATCAATTCATCGTCACTCAGCTTTCTTCACAGTCCAACTCTCACATCCATACATGACCACTGGAAAAACCATAGCCTTGACTAGATGGACCTTTGTTGGCAAAGTAATGTCTCTGCTTTTGAATATGCTGTCTAGGTTGGTCATAACTTTCCTTCCAAGGAGTAAGCATCTTTTAATTTCATGGCTGCAGTCACCATCTGCAGTAATTTTGGAGCCCCCAAAAATAAAGTCAGCCATTGTTTCCACTGTTTCTCCATCTATTTCCCATGAAGCGATGGGACCAGATGCCATGATCTTCATTTTCTGAATGTTGAGCTTTAAGCCAACTTTTTCATTCTCCTCTTTCACTTTCATCAAAAGGCTTTTTAGTTCCTCTTCACTTTCTGCCATAAAGGTGGTGTCATCTGCATATCTGAGTTTATTGATATTTCTCCCAGAAATCTTAATTCCAGCTTGTGCTTCTTCCAGTCCAGCGTTTCTCAAGCTGTACTCTGCATAGAAGTTAAATAAGCAGAGTGACAATATCCAGCCTTGACGTACTCCTTTTCCTATTTGGAACCAGTCTGTTGTTCCATGTCCAGTTCTAACTGCTGCTTTCTGACCTGCATATAGGTTTCTCAAGAGGCAGATCAGGTGGTCTGGTATTCCAATATCTTTCAGAATTTTCCACAGTTTATTGTGATCCACACAGTCAAAGGCTTTGGCATTATATGTAATGCTTAAAACTCTCCAAGCCAGGCTTCAGCAATATGTGGACCGTGAACTTGCTGATGTTCAAGCTGGTTTTAGAAAAGGCAGAGGAACCAGAGATCAAATTGCCAACATCTGATGGATCATGGGAAAAGCAAGAGAGTTCCAGAAAAACATCTATTTCTGCTTTATCGACTATGGCAAAGCCTTTGACTGTGTGGATCACGATAAACTGTGGAAAATTCTGAAAGAGATGGGAATACCAGACCACCTGACCTGCCTCTTGAGAAACCTATATGCAGGTCAGGAAGCAACAGTTAGAACTGGACATGAAACAACAGACTGGTTCCAAATAGGAAAAGGAGTACGTCAAGGCTGGATATTGTCACTCTGCTTATTTAACTTCTATGCAGAGTACAGCTTGAGAAACGCTGGACTGGAAGAACCACAAGCTGGAAGCAAGATTGCCGGGAGAAATATCAATAACCTCAGATATGCAGATGACACCACCCTTATGGCAGAAAGTGAAGAGGAAGTAAAAAGCCTCTTCATGAAGGTGAAAGAAGAGAGTGAAAACGTTGGCTTAAAGCTCAACATTCAGAAAACGAAGATCATGGCATCTGGTCCCATCACTTCATGGGAAATAGATGGGGAAACAGTGGAAACAGTGTCAGACTTGATTTTTCTGGGCTCCAAAATCACTGTAGATGGTGACTGCAGCCATGAAATTAAAAGACACTTACTCCTTGGAAGGAAAGTTATGATCAACCTAGATAGCATATTCAAAAGCAGAGACATTACTTTGCCAACAAAGGTCCATCTAGTCAAGGCTATGGTTTTTCCAGTGGTCATGTATGGATGTGAGAGTTGGACTGTGAAGAAGGCTGAGCGCCGAAGAATTGATGCTTTTGAAGTGTGGTGGTGGAGAAGACTCTTGAGAGTCCCTTGGACTGCAAGGAGATCCAACCAGTCCATTCTGAAGGAGATCAGCCCTGGGATTTCTTTGGAAGGAATGATGCTGAAGCTGTAACTCCAGTACTTTGGCCACCTCATAAGAAGAGATGACTCATTGGAAAAGACTCTGATGCTGGGAGGGATTGGGGGCAAGAGGAGAAGGGGATGACAGAGCATGAGATGGCTGGATGGCATCACTGACTCGATGGACGTGAGTCTGAGTGGACTCTGGGAGTTGGTGATGGACAGGGAGGCCTGGAGTGCTGCGATTCATGGGGTCGCAAAGAGTCAGACACGACTGAGCGACTGATCTGATCTGATGCCTTAGTATACGATATTTGTTTTTCACTTTCTGATTTACTTCAGTCTGTATATAGTCTCTAGGTTCATCCACCTCATTAGGACTGACTCAAATGTGTTCCTTTTTAGGGCTGAGTAATACTCCACTGTATATGAGCCACAGCTTCTTTATCCATTCATCTGTCAGTGGACATCTCAGTTGTTTCCATGTCCTAGTTATTGTATATAAAGCTGCAGTGAACATTGGGGTACAGTTGTCTTTTTCAGTTTTGGCTTCCTCAGGGTATATGCCTAGTAGTGGGATTGCTGGGTTATATGATGATTTTATTCCTAGTTTTTAAAGGAATCTCCATACTGTTCTCCATAGTGGCTGTATCAATTTACATTCTTATCATCAGTGCAAGAGCGTTCCCTTTTCTCCACACCTTCTACAGCATTTGTTACTTGTAGATCTTTTGATAGTGGCAATTCTGACTGGTGTGAGGTGATACATCATTGTAGTTTTGATTTGCATTTCTGTAATAACGAGCAATGTTGAGTATCTTTTCATGTGTTAATTAACCATCTGTATGTCTTCTTGGGAAAAATGTCTGTTTAGGTCTCTTGCCCACATTTTGATTGGGTTGTTTTTCTGGTATTGAGTTGAATGAGCTGCTTGTATATTTTTAAAGTAATCCTTTGTCAGTTGTATCATTTGCCATTATTTTTTCCCATTCTGGGGGTTGTGTTTTCACCTTGTTTATAGTTTCCTTTCCTGTAGAAAAGCTTTTAAGTTTAATTAGGTCCCACTTGTTTATTTTTGTTTTTATTTCCGTTACTCTAGGAGGTTGGTCATAGAGGATCTTGCTGTGATTTATGTCATAAAGTGTTCTGCCTATGTTTTCCTCTAAGAGTTTTATAGTTTCTGGTCTTACATTTAGCTCTTTAATCCATTTTGAGTTTATCTTTGTGTAGGGTGTTAGAAAGTGTTCTAATTTCATTCTTCTACATGTAGCTGTCCAATTTTCCCAGCAGCACATATTGAAGAATGTCCCATTGTATATTCTTGCCTCCTTTGTCAAAAATAAGGTATCCATAGGTGCGTGGGTTTATCTCTGGGCTTTCTATTTTGTTTCATTGGTCTATATTTGTGTTTTTGTACCGGGATCATACTGTCTTGATGACTATAGCTTCGTAGTATAATCTGAACTCAGGAAGGTCTATTCCTCCAGCTCCATTTTTCTTTCTTAAAATTTCTTTGACTACTCAGGGCCTTTTGTGTTTCCACACAAATTTTAAAATTTTATTCTATTTTTGTGAAAAATGCCATTGGTAATGTGATGGGGATTGCATTGAATCTGTAGATTGCCTTGGGTAGTACAGTCATTTTGATTCCTCCTATGCAAGAACATTTTTTTTTTTCCCCATTTCAATTTCAATTTTTTTTCATCAGCCTCTTATAGTTTTTGGAGTACAGGTCTTTTGCCTCCTAAGGTAGGTTTGTTGCTAGGCATTTTACTCATTTTGATGCAATGATAAATGGGATTGTTTCCTTAATTTTTTTTTCTGATTTTTCACTGTTAGTGTATACAAATGCAAGAGATTTCTGTGTACCATATTAAATTTGTATCCTATAACTTTACTGAATTCATTATCGACCTCTAGTAGTTTTCTGACAGCATTTTTAGGATTTTCTATATATGTTGTCATGTCATCTGTGCACAGGGACAGTGTTCTTTTCCAATTTGGATTCCTTTTATTTCTTATACTTCTCTGATTGCCATGGCTAGGACTTTCTAAACTATGTTGAATAAAAGTGATGAGAATGGATATTCTTGTCTTATTCTTGATCTTCAATGAAACGCTTTCAGCTTTTCACCATTCAGAATGATGTTAGCTGTGAGTTTGTCATATGTCATTTATTATACTGAGGTAGGTTCCTTCTTTGCTCATTTTATGCAAGGTTTTTTTTTTAAATCATAAATGGATGTTGAATTTTGTCAAAACCTTTTTCTGCATCTGATGAGATTATCATACAGTTTTTGTTCATTTTGTTAATGTGGTATATTGCATTGATTGATTTGTGTATATTGAAGAGTCCCTGGGATAAACCCTACTTATGCTATGCTAAGTCACTTCAGTCGTGTCCGACTCTGTGCGACCCCATAGACGGCAGCCCACCAGGCTCCCCCATCAATGGGATTCTCCAGGCAACAACACTGGAGTGGGTTGCCATTGCCCTCTCCAATGCGTGAAAGTGAAAAGTCAAAGTGAAGTCGCTCAGTCATGTCCGACTCTTAGCGACCCCATGGACTATCATCCTTTTAATATATTGTTGGATTTGGTTTGCTTGTATTTTCTTTTTTTAACAGAATATACATATTTGTTAAAAATACCTGAAGCAACTATGATATAATAACATTCATTAAATCTGGACAACTAAAATCCCTGTGTGGTATACAAATGCTTGTTTTACTATTATTATTTTTATTTATGTGTTTTAATTGGATTTTAATTACTTTACAATGTTGTGTTAGTTTCTACTGTACAAATACATGAATGAGCTACATGTATACATATATCCCCTTCTTCTTGAGCCTGCCTCCCTCCCTCCACTCACCTCATCCCACGCCTCTAGGTCATCACAGATCACCATGCTGAGTTCCTTGTGCTATACAGCAGTTTCACAATGGCTATCTATGTTACACATGGTAGAGTATTATGTTGGGCTTCTTTGATAGCTCAGCTGGTAAAGAATTTGCTTGCAATGCAAGAGACCCTGGTTCAATTCCTAGGTCAGGAAGATCCCCTGGAGAAGGGATAGGCTACCCACTCCAGTATTCATGGGCTTATTTGGTAGCTCAGCTGGTAAAGAATCCTCCTGCAATGCAGGAGACCTGGATTTGATCCCTGGATTGGGAAGATCCCATGGAGGAGGACATGGCAACCCACTCCAGTATTCTTGCCTGGAGAATCCTCATGGACAGAGGAGCCTGGCAGGCTACACTCCATGGAGCTGCAAAGAGTCTGACATGACTGAGCAACTAAGCACAGCACAGTATATTATGTCAAAGTTACTCTCTGTTTGTCTCACCATCTCCTTCCCCTTTTGTGTCCAAAAGTCTATTCTCTTAGTCTGTGTCTCTATTCCTGCCCTACAAATAGGTTCATCAGTACCATTTTTCTTGATTCCATATATGCATTAATATATGATGTTTGTTTTTCTTTTTAAAAAATTTTTTTAAATTGAAGGATAATTACAGAATTTTGTTATTTTCTGTCAAACATTAACAAGAATCAGCCACAGGTACACCCATGTCCCCTCTCTCCTGAACCTCCCTCCCATCTCCCTTCCCATCCCACCCTTCTAGATTGTTACAGAGCCCCTGTTTGAGTTCCCTGAGTCATACAGTAAATTCCCATTGGTGATATATTTTACATATGGTATTGTAAGTTTCCATGTTACTCTCTCCATACATCTCATCCTCTCCTTCCTCCCCTCACCCCATGTCCATAAGTCTGTTCTCTATGACTGTTTCTCCATTGCTGCCATGCAAATCAATTCATCAGTTCCATCTTTCTAGATTCCATAGATATGTGTTAGTATATGATATTTTTATTTCTCTTTCTGACTGACTTCACTCTGTATAATAGGCTCTGGGTTTGCCCATCTCACTAGTACTGACTTACTTCACTTTGTATGACAGGCTCTAGGTTCATCCACATACTATAAATGACCCAACTTCTTTTTATGGTGGAGTAATATTCCATTGTATATGTATACCACATCTTCTTTGTTCATTCATGTCAGTGGACATTTAGGTTGCTTCCACGTCTTCTATGGCTATTATAAACAGTGCTGTAGTTTGGGAAATATGTGTCATTTTGCATTAGGATTTTCTCAGGGTAAGTGCCCAGTAGTGGGATTGCTGGGTCATACGGTGGTTTTATTTTTAAGTCTTTAGGAGATTCCATAGTGTTCTTCATAGTGGCTGTATCAGTTTACATTCCCACCAACAGTGCAAGAGGGTTCCCTTTTCTCCACATCCTCTTCGCATTTATTGTTTGTAGATTTTTTTGATGATGGCCATTCTGACCAATGTGAAGTGATACCTCGTTGTAGTTTTGACTTGCATTTCTCTGATAATGAGCAATGATGAGCATCTTTTCATGTGTTTCTTGGCAGTCTGTGTCTTATTTGGAAAAGTGTCTGTTTAGATCTTCCACCCATTTTTTGATTGCATTGTTTATTATTTTCTGATACCGAGTTGCATGAGCTACTTGTATCTTTTGGAGATTAATCCTTGGTCAGTTGCTTTGTTTGCAAATATTTTCTCCTATTGTGTTTTTTGGATTTTAAAAATTATTATTATTTTTAATTTATTTTGGCTGTCCTGGGGTCTTTGTTGTAGTGCATGGGCTCTTCACTACTGCACGGGCTTTCTCTAGTTTTGGCAAGTGGGGTTACTCTCTAGTTGTGCTGTATGGGCTTCTCACTGCAACGGCTTCTCTTGTTGTGGAGCACAGTCTCAAGGGTGTGTGGGCTTCAGAAGTTGCTCTTTGAGGGCTCAGTAGTTGCAGCTCGCCACCTCTACTAGTTGCAAGCTCAGCAGCTGTGGTGCATGGGTTTAGTTGCCCCACAGCACGTGGGATCTTAAGTTTGAACCAGGGATTAAACCTGTGTTCCCTGCATTCTTTACCACTGGACCACCAGGCAAGTCCCATTTTTTTTATTTCATTTTTTAAAAAATGTATTTTATATTGGAGTATAGTTTTTAATTATTTTTTTATTTTTTAACCTTTTTATATTGGAGTTTAGCCAAATAATAATATGATTGTTTCAGGTGGACAGCAAAGGGATATAGCCATACATATACATGTATCCTTTCTCCCCCAAACTCTCCTCCCATCCAGGCCGCCACATAATGTTGAGCAGTGTTGCATGTGCTATACTGTAGGACCTTGTAAAATATACTGGATATTTTATCCATCTAAAATATAACCGTGTGTACATGTAGATCCCAAACTCCCTAACCATCGCTTTTCCCAATTCTTCCCCTTGGCAGCCATATGTTCTATTTCTCTTTTGTAAATAAGTTCATTTGTATCATTTCTTTTTAGATTCCATGTATAAGGGATGCCATACAATATTTCTGTCTGATTTACTTCATTTACTATGACAATCTCTAGATCCATCCATGTTGCTGAAGATGGCATAGTTTCATTCTCTTTTATGTCTGAGTAATGCTATGCTAAGTCACTTCAGTCGTGTCCGACTCTGTGTGACCCCATAGACGGCAGCCACCAGGCTCCCCCGTCCCTGAGATTCTCCAAGCAAGAACACTGGAGTGGGTTGCCATTTCCTTCTCCAATGCATGAAAGTGAAAAGGGAAAGTGAAGTCGTTCAGTCGTGTCCGACTCCTAGCGACCCCATGGGCTGCAGCCCACCGGGCTCCTCCATCCATGGGACTCTCCAGGCAAGAGTACTGGAGTGGGGTGCCATTGCCTTCTCCGTCTGAGTAATAGTCCCTTGTATATATGTACTGGATCTTCTTCATCCATTCCTCTGTCAGTGGACATTTAGGGTGCTTCCGTGTCTTGGCTATTGTACACAGTGCTGCAATGAACCCTGGGGTGCTTATATCCTTTTGAACCATGTTTTTCTCCAGATATATGCCCAGGAGTGGGATTGCTAGGTCATATGGTAGCTCTACTATTATTATTTTTTTAAGAAACCTCCATAATGTTCTCCATAGTGGATGTACCAATTTACATTCCCACCAACGATGTAAAATTGTTCCTTTTCTCCATATCCTCTGCAGCATTTATTGTTTGTGGATTTTCTGATGGCCATTTTGACTGGTGTAAGGTAATGCCTCCTTGTAGTTTTGAATTGCATTTATCTAATAATTGATGATGTTGGGCATCTATTCATGTACTTGTTGCTCATCAGTGTGTCTTCTTTGGAGAAATGTCTATTTAGGTCTTCCATCCATTTTTGATTAGATTGTTTGTTTTTTACGTTGAACTGTATGAGCTGCTTGTATATTTTGGATATTAATCCTTTGTCAGTTCCTTGATTGGCAAATATTTTCTGCTGTTCTGTGGATTATCTTCTCATTTTGTTTATGGTTTCCTTTGCTGTGCAAAAGCATCTAAGTTTAATTAGGTGCCATTTGTTTATTTCTGTTGTTGTTGTATTGTTGTTCAGTTGCTCAGCCCTGTCTGATTCTTTGCAATCCCATGGACTTCAGCACACCAGACTTCCCTGTCCCTCACTATCTCCCAGAGTTCCCCCAAGTTCATGTCCATTGAGTCGGTGATACTGTCCAACTACATCATCCTCTACCATACCCTTATCCTTCTGCCTTCAGTCTTCCCAGCATCAGGGTTTTTTTCCAATGAGTTGGCTGTTCATATCAGGTGGCCAAAGTATTGGAACTTCAGCTTCAGCATCAGTCCTTCCAATAAATATTCAGGGTTGATTTCCTTTAGGATTGACTGGTTTGATCTCCTTGATGTCCAAGGGACTCTCAAGAGTTTTCTCCAACACCACAATTCAAAAGCATCAATTCTTTGGTACCCTTCTTTATGATCCAATTCTCACATCCATCATGACTACTGGAAAGACCATAGATTTGACTAAACAGACTTTGTTAGCAAAGTGGTGCTTTTGCTTTTTAATATGCTGTCTAGGTTTTTCACAGCTTTCCTGGGAAGTAGCAAGCGTCTTCTAATTTCATGGCTGCTGTAACCATCTGCAGTGATTTTGAAGCTCAGGAACAGAAAATCAGTCACTGCTTGCACTTTTTCCCTATCTATTTGCCGTGAATTGATGGGACAGGATGCCATGATCTTAGTTTTTAAATGTTGAGTTTTAAACAAGTTTTTTTTGTTTGTTTTTTTTTTTTAACTCTCCTCTCTCACTCTCCTCAAGGAGTTCTTCTCCTCTTCACTTTCTGCCATTAGAGTGGCATCATCTGTATATCTGAGGTTGTTGATATTTCTCCTGGCAATATTGATTCCAGGTTGTAACTCATCCAGATTGGCATTTTGCATGATGTACTCTGCATACGGAGAAGGCAATGGCACCCCACTCCAGTACTCTTGCCTGGAAAATCCCATGGACGGAGGAGCCTGGTAGGCTGCAGTCCATGGAGTCGCTAAGAGTTGGACACGACTGAGCGACTTCACTTTCCCTTTTCACTTTCATGCATTGGAGAAGGAAATGGCAACCCACTCCAGTGTTCTTGCCTGGAGAATCCCGGGGACGGGGGAGCCTGGTGGGCTGCCGTCTATAGTGTCTCACAGAGTCGGACACAACTGAAGAGACTTAGCAGCAACAGCAGCAGTACTCTGCATATGTGAAAGTGTGAAAGTGAAAGTCGCTCAGTTATGTCCGACTCTTTGCGACCCATGGACTGTACAGTCTATGGACTTCTCCAGGCCAGAATACTGGAATGAGTAGCCTTTCCCTTCTCCAGGGGATCTTCCCAACTTAGGGATTGAACCCAGGTGTTTTGCAATGCAGGCAGATTCTTTATCATCTGAGCCACAAGGGAAGCCCAAGAATACTGGAGTGGGTAGCCTATCCCTTCTCCAGGGGATCTTCCTGACCCAGGAATTGAACCAGAGTCTCCTGCATTGCAGGCAGATTCTTTACCAACTGAGCTGTGACAAAATATAGGCTTGGCGTATTCCTTTCCCAATTTTGAACCAGTCTGTTATTCCATGTGTGGTTCTGTTACTTCTTGACCTGCATACAGGTTTCTCAGGATACAGGCAAGGAAGCCTGGTATTCTCATCTCTTGAAGAATTTTCCACAGTTTTTGTGATCCACACACTCAAAGGCTTTAGCATAGTCAATGAAACAGAAGTAGATGTTTTTCTGGAATTCCCTTGCTTTTTCTATAATCCAATGGATGTTGGCAATTTGATTTCTGGTTCCTCTGCCTTTTCTAAAGCCAGCTTGTACACCTGGAAGTTCTTGATTCAAGTTTGCCGAAGCCTAGTTTGAAGGATTTTGAGCATAACCTTACCAGCATGTGAAATAAACACAATTGTGTGGTTTTTGAACATTCTTTGGTATTGCACTTTTTGGGGATTGGAAAGAAAGCTGACCTTTTCCAGTCCTGTGGCCCCTACTGGGTTTTCCAGATTTGCTAATATTGGTATTGCACTTTTTGGGGATTGGAAAGAAAACTGACCTTTTCCAGTCCTGTGGCCCCTACTGGGTTTTCCAGATTTGCTAATAGCATTATTTTTTAGGATTTTAAATAGCTCAGCTGGAATTTCATCACCTCCACTAGCTTTGTTGATAGTAATGCTTTCTAGGGCCCACTGGACTTCACACTCCAGGGTGTCTGGCTATAGGTGAGTGACCATACCATCATGGTTTTCCTGGTCATTAAGATCTTTAAAAATAGTTCTTCTGTGTATTCTTGCCATCTCCTCTTAATCTCTTCTGCCTCTATTGCATCCTTACCGTTTCTGTCCTTTATCATGCCCATCCTTCCATGAAATGTCTGTTTGATATCTCCAGTTTTCTTGAGGAGATCTCTAGTCTTTCCCATTCTATTGTTTTCCTCTACCTCTTGGCATTGTTCATTGAAGAAAGCCTTCTTATCTCTCCTTGCTGTTCTCTGGAACTCTGCATTCAGTTGGGTACATCTTGTCCTTTCTCCCTTGCTTTTCACATCTTGTCTTTTCTCAGCTATTTGTAAAGCCTCCTCAGACAACCACTCTGCATTCTTGCATTTCTTTTTCTTTGGAATAGTTTTGGTCACTACCTCCTGTACAATGTTATGAACCTCTGTCCATAGTTCAGGCACTCTGTATACCAAATCCAATCCTTTGAATCTATTTGTCACTTCCACTGTATAATCATAAGGTATTTGATTAAGATCATACCTGAATGACCTAGTGGTTGTACCCAGTTTCTTTAGTTTAAGCCTGAATTTTTCAATTAGGAGCTGATGATGTTAGCCACAGTTGGTTCCCAGTTTTGTTTTTGCTGACTGTATAGAGCTTCTGCATCTTTGACTTCAAAGAATATAATCAATCTGATTTTGGTATTAACCATTTGGTGAGGTCCATGTGTAGAGTTGTCTCATGTGTTGCTGGAAAAGGGTGTTTGTTATGACCAGTGCATTCTCTTGGCAAAACTCTGTTAGCCTTTTCCCTGCTTCATTTTGTACTCTAAGGCCAAACTTGCCTGCTACTACCGGTATCTCTTGACTTCCTAGTTTTGCATTCTAGTCCTGTGTGATGAAAAAGACATCTTTTTGGGGGGTTAGTTATAGAAGGTTTTATAGGTCTTCATAGAACCATTCAACTTCAACTTCTCTGGCATCAGTGGTTGGGGCATAAACTTGGATTACTGTGATGTTGAATGGTTTGACTTGGAAAACTGAGACCACTCTGTCATTTTTGCAGCACCCCAGTACTGCATTTTAGACTCTTCTTTTGATTATGAGCATTGCCTCATTTCTTCTATGGGATTCTTGCCCACAGTAGTAGATACAATGAAAAGTGAAAGTCACTTAGTCATGTCCAACTCTTTGCAACCCCATGGAAAAGTTCATGGAATTCTCCAGGTCAGAATACTGGAGTGGATAGCCATTTCCTTCTTCAGGGAATCTTCCCAACCAGGCCGTCAAACCCAGGTCTCCCGCATTGGAGCAGATTCTTTACTAGCTGAGCCACCAGGGAAGCCCAAGATTACTGGAGTGGGTAGCCTATCCCTTCTCCAGGGGATCTTCCTGACCCAGGAATTGAACTGGGGTCTTCTGCATTGTAGGTGGATTCTTTACCAGCTGAGCTACCAGGGAAGTCCAGTAGATAACAATGGTCATCTGAATTAAATTTGCCCATTTCCATCCATTTTAGTTAACTGATTCCTCAGATGTCAATGTTTACTCTTGTCATACTGCTCAACCATGTCAAATTTACCTTGATTCATGGACCTAACACTCCAGGTTCCTATGCAATATTATTCTTTATAGCATCGGACTTTGCTTTCACCACTACACGTAGCTGCAACTGGGCGTTGTTTCTGCTTTGGCCCAGCTGCTTCATTCTTTCCTGTGCTATTAGTAATTGCCCTCTGCTCTTGCCCAGTAGCACATTGGACATCTTCTAACCTGTGGCTCATCTTTCAGAGTCATATCTTTTTGCCTTTTTATACTGTTATTGGGGTTCTCACAGCAAGGATACTGGAGTGGTTTGCCATTCCCTCCTCCAGTGGACCACATTTTGTTAGAAGTCTTCACTGTGACCCATCAGTCTTGGGTGGCCCTACAGAGCATGGCTTATAGTTCGTTGAGTTACATAGCCCCTTCACCACAACCAAGTCAGTGATCTATGCAGGGAATTTTGCTGTGCAACAGATTTTGAGCTTAATTAGGTCACATTTGTTCATTTTTATTATTATTTTTATTTCTCTCTGCTGCTGCTGCTGCAAGTCGCTTCAGTCGTGTCCGACTCTGTGAGACCCCATAGATGGCAGCCCACCAGGTTCCTCTGTCCCTGGGATTCTCCAGGCAAGAACACTGGAGTGGGTTGCCATTGCCTTCTCCAATGCATGAAAGTGAAAAGGGAAAGTGAAGTCGCTCAGTCGTGTCCGACTCCTAGCGACCCCATGGACTGCAGCCTACCAGGCTCCTCCGTCCATGGGATTTTCCAGGCGAGAGTACTGGAGTAGGGTGCCATTGCCATTTCTCTCAGATGTGTGTAAAAATGATCTTGTATGATTTATATCTAAGAATGTTCTGCCTATGTTTTCCTCTAAGAGTTTTATAGTGTCCAGCCTTACCTTTAGATCTTTAATCCATTTTTAGTTTATTTTGTGTATGGTATTAGGAATTGTTCCAATTTCATTCTTTTACATGTAGCTGTCTAGTTTTCTCAGTGCCAGTTATTGAAGAGATTGTCTTTTCCACATTGTATATTCTTGCCTTCAAAGATAAGGTGACCATAGATGTATGGACTTATATCTGGGCTTTCTATTCTGTTCCATTGATCTGCATTTCTGTTTTTGTGCCAGTATCCTACTGTCTTGATTACTGTAGCTTAGTAATATAGTCGGAAATCAGGGAGCTTGGTTCCTCTGGCTCCATTTTTCTTTCTTAAGATTGTTTTGACTATTCAGGGTCTTTTGTGTTTCCATACAAATTTTAAAATTTTTGTTCTATTTCTGTGAAAAATGCCATTGGTACTTTGGGGATTGCAGTAAATCTGTAGATTGCCTTGGGTAGCATAATCATTTTGACAATATTGATTTTTTTCTATGCAAGAATATATATATATTTTTTTCTTTTCCAGTTTCATTTTCTTTCATCAGCATCTTATAGTTTTCAGAGTACAGGTTTTTTGTCTCCTTAAGTAGGTTTATTCTTAGGCATTTTACTCTTCTTGATTTGATGATGAATGGAATTATTCCTTAATTACTCTTTCTTATTTTTCATTGTTAGTGTATAGAAATGCAAGAGATTTCTGTGTTGTTGTTCAGTTGCTCAGACTCTTTGTGACCCCATGGATTGCAGCATGCTGGGCTTCCCTGGCCTTCAATATCTTCCAGAGTTTGCTCAAACTCATGTCTATTGAGTTGGCGATACCCATCTGACCATCTCCTCCTCTGTCATTCCCTTTTTCTCTTGTCCTCAGTTGCTCCCCGCATCAGGGTCTTTTTCAATGAATTGGCTCTTCTCATCAGGTGGCCAAAGTATTGGAGCTTGAGCTTCAATGTCAGTCCTTCCAATGAATATTCAGGACTGATTTCCTTTAGGATTGACTAGTTCTGAGAGTCCCTTGGACAGCAAAGAGATCAGAGTCTTCTCCAGCACCACAGTTTGAAACCATCAACTTTTTGGTTCTCAGTCTTCCTTATGGTTCAACTCTCACATCTGTACAAAACTACTGGAAAAATCATAGTTTTGACTAGAAAAACCTTTGCCGGCAAAGTGATATGTCTCTGCTTTTGAATTTTCTTCCAAGGAGCAAGCGCCTTTTAATTTCATGGCTGCAGTCACTGTCCACAGTGATTTTGGAGCCCAAGAAAATGTAGTCTGTCACTATTTCCATTTTCCCCCCACCTCATTGGCATGAAGTGATGGGACTGGATACCATGATCTTAGGTTTATGAATGTTGAGTTTTAAGCCAGCTTTTTCACTCTCCTCTTTGACCTTCATCAAGAGGCTCTTTAGTTCCTCTTCACTTTCTGCAATTAGAGTGGTGTTGCCTGCATATCTGAGGTTATTGATATTTCTCCCGGCAATCTTTATTCCAGTTTGAGCTTCATCCAACTTGGCATTGCTCATGATGTACTCGTCATAGAAGTTAAATAAACAGGGTGACATATACAACCTTGACGTACTCCTTTCCCATTTTGAACTAGTTCATTGCTCCATGTCCAGTTCTGTTGCTTCTTGACCTGCATACAGGTTTCTCAGGAGGCAGGTAAGGTGGTCTGGTATTCCCATCTCTTAAAGAATTTTCCCAGTTTGTTGTGATCCACACTGTCAAAGGTTTTAGTACAGTCAGTAAAGCAGAGGTAGATATTTTCCTGGAGTTTCCTTGCTTTTTCTATGATCCTACATGCATGTGTACTCAGTCCTGTCCAATTCTTTGCGACCCCATGGACTGTATAGCCTGCCAGGTTCCTCTGTCCATGGAATTTTCCAGGCAAGAATACAGGAGTGGGTTGCCATTTCCTACTCCATCTATAATCCAACAGATGTTATCAATTTGATCTCTGGTTCCTCTGCCTTTTCTAAATCCAGCTTGGACATCTGGAAGTTCTCAGCTCAAGTACTGCTGAAGCCTAGCTTGAAGGGTTTGGAGCATAACCTTACCAGTATGTGAAATGAGCAGAACTGTGTGGTAGTTTGAACATTCATTAGCACTGCCCTTCTTTGGGATTGGGAAGAAAACTTGACCTTTTCCAGTCCTGTGGCCACTGCTGGGCTTTCCAAATTTTATGACATATTGAATGCAGCCCTTTACCAGCATCATTTTAGGATTAGAAATACCTCAGCTGGAATTCTATCACCTCCACTAGCTTTGTTAGTAATAATGCTTCCTAAGGCCCACTTGACTTTACACTCTAGGATGTCTGGCTCTAGGTGAGTAATCACACCATCATGGTTTGCTGTTGTACAGTCACTCAGTCATATCCAACTCGTTGTGACCCCATGGGCCGTGGCATGCCAGGCTTCCCTGTCCTTCACCATCTCCCAGAGCATGCTCAAATTCATGTCTATTGAGTCAGTGATGCTATCCAACCATCTTGTCCTCTGAAATCCCCTTCTCTTCCTGCCTTCAGTCTTTCCCAGCATCAGGGTGTTTTCAAATGAGTCTACTCTGCATCAGGTGGCCAAAGTATCAGAGCTTCAGCTTTGGCATCGGTCCTTCTAATGAATATTCAGGATTGATTTCCTTTAGGACTGACTGGTTTGATAATCATTAAGGTTATCTGGGTCATTAAGACCTTTTTTTTTTTTTTTTACAGTTCTGTGTTCTTGCTCTCTCTTCTTAATTTCCTCTTCTTCTGTTAGGTCCATACCATTTTCTGTCCTTTATTGTGCCCATCTTTGCATGAAATGTTCTTTTGGTATCTCTGATTTTCTTGAAGAGATCTCTAGTCTTTCCCATTCTATTGTTTTCCTCTATTTCTTTGCATTGACTACTGAGGAAGCCTTTCTTAACTCTTCCTGCTGTTCTTTGGGACTCTACATTCAGATGGATATATCTTTCCTTTTCTCCTTTCCCTTTTGCTTCTCTTTTTTTCTTAGCTATTTGTAAGGCCTCCTCAGACAACTATTTGTCCTTTTTACATTTCTTTTTCTTGGGGATGGTTTTGGTCACTGCCTCCTGTACCACGTTATAAACCTCTTTCCATAGTTCTTCAGGTACTCTATCAGATCTAATCCCTAGAATCTACTTGTCGCTTCCACTTTATAACCATAAGGGATTAAATCATATCTGAATGGCCTGATTGTTTTCCCTACTTTCTTCAATTTAAGTCTGAATTTTGCAATAAGGAGTTCATGATCTGAGCCACAATCATTTCCCAGTCTTGTTTTTGCTGACTTTATAGAGTGTCTCCATCTTCAGCTGCAAAGAACATAATCAATATAATTTTGGTATTGACCATCTGGTGATGTAGATATGCAGAGTTGTCTCTTGTGTTGTTGCAAGAAGGTGTTTTCTATGACCAGTGCGTTCTCTTAGCAAAACTCTGTTAGCCTTTGCCCTGCTTCATTTCGTACTCCAAGGCCAAATTTGCCTGTTACTCCAGTTGTTTCTTGACTTCCTACTTTTGCATTCTAGTCCCCTATGATGAAAAGGACATCTGTTTTTGGAGTTAGTTCTAGAAGGTCTTGTAGGTCTTAATAGAACCAATCAGCTTCAGCTTCTTCAGCATTGGTGGCTAGAGCATAGACTTGGATTATTGTGATATTGAATGCTTTGCTTTGGAAATGAACAGAAATCATTCTGTCGTTTTTGAGATTGTACCCAAATACTGCATTTCAGACTCTTGTTTACTATGAGGGCTACTCCATTTCTTCTAATCACTTCTTTCCCATAGTAGTAGGTATAACATTCATCTGAATTAAATTCACCCATTCTGGTCTGTTTTAGTTCACTGATTCCTAAAACATCAATGTTCTCTCCTGCCATCTCCTGTTTGATCACTCCCAACTTACCTTGATTCATGGACCTAACATTCCAGGTTCCTATGCAATATTGTTCTTTACAGCATCAAACTTTACTTTCACCACCAGACACAGCCATAACTAGGCATTGTTTCCACTTAGGGTCAGCCTCTTCATTCCTTCTGGAGCTATTTCTCTGATCTTCCCCAGTAGCATCTTATGGACACCTATTGACCTGAGGGGCTCATCTTTCAGTGCCATATGCTTTTGCCTTTTCATACTGTTCATGGTTAGTGTATAGAAATGCAAGAGATTTCTGTGTACTGTATTAAATATGTGTCCTATAACTTTCTGAATTCATTGATGAGCTGTAGTAGTTTTCTGGTGAAATCTGTAGGATTTGCTACATATTACTATTATGTCATCTGTGTAAAATGACAATTTCACTTCTTTTCCAATTTGGATACTTTATTTTTTCTCTTTCTGACTGCTGTGGCTAGGACTTATAAAACTGTATTAAATAATAGTGGCGAGAATGGGTCCCTCTGTCTTGCTCCTATTCTTAGACTAAATGCTTTCATGTTTTCACCACTGGGAATAATGTTTGGTGTAGGTTCGTCATCATTATCAGTTCAGTTGTTCGGTCATATCCGACACTGTGACCCCATGAACCACAGCACGCCAGGCCTCCCTGTCCGTCACCAACTCCCGGAGTTCACCCAAACCCACGTCCATCGAGTCGGTGATGTCATCCAGCCATCTCATCCTCTGTCGTCCCCTTCTCCTCCTGCCCTCAGTCTTTCCCAGCATCAGGGTCTTTTCAGATGAGTCAGCTCTTCGCATGAGGTGGCCAAAGTATTGGAGTTTCAGCTTCAACATCAGTCCCTCCAATGAACACCCAGGACTGATCTCCTTTAGGATGGACTGATTGGATCTCCTTGCAGTCCAAGGGACTCTCAAGAGTCTTCTCCAACACCACAGTTCAAAAGCATCAATTCTTCAGCTCTCAGCTTTCTTTATAGTCCAACTCTCACATCCATACATGACCACTGGAAAAACCATAGCCTTGACTAGACGGACCTTTGTTGGCAAAGTTGAGGTAGGCTCCTTCTATGCTCACTTTGTGGAGAGTTTTTATCATAAATGATAGGTTGAGTTTTGTTAAAAGCTTTTTTTGCATCTATTGAGATTATCATATGGTTCCTGTTCTTCACTTTGTTATTGTGGTGTATCACATTGATTGATTTGTGTCTACTGAAGAATCTTTGCATCCCTGGGACAAATCCCACTTGGTTATGGTAAATGATCCTTTTTATGTATTGTTGGCTTCTGTTTCCTAGTATTTTATGAGGATTTTTGCATCTGTGTTCATCAGTGAAATTGGCCTGTAATTTTCTTCTTTTGTGATATCCTTGGCTTTGGTATCAGGGTGTTAGTGGCCTTGTAGAATGAGTTCGGGAGTATTCCTTCCACTGCAGTTTTTTGGAAGGGTAGGTATTGGTTCTTGCCTAAATGTTTGCTACAATTCATCTGTGAAGCCATTCATTCTTGGGATTTTGTTTGTTGGAACATTTTTTATTACAGTTTCAATTTCAGTGCTTGTGATTTTTCTGTTTATATTTTCTATTTCTTCCTGGTTTAGTCTTCGATGGTTATACTTTTCTAAGAGTTTGTCCATTTCTTCCTGGTTGTCCATTTTATTGGCATATAGTTGCTTATAGTAGTCTCTTATGATCCTTTAAATTTCTACAGTGACTATTGCAATTCTTTTTCATTTCTAATTTTATTGATTTGAGTCTTTTTTCTTTATGAGTCTAATAATAATTTACCTATTTTGTTGATCTTCTCAAAGAAGCAGTTTCTAGTTTTATTGATCTTTGCTATTGTTATCTTCATTTCTTTTTCATGTATTTCTGCTGTGATCTTCATGAGTTCTTTCATTCTGCTAACACTGGGTATTTTTTTCTTCTTTCTCTAATTGCTTTAAGTATAAGTTTAGGTTATTGATTTGTGATTTTTCTTATTTCTTGAGGTAGGATTCTATTGCTATAAACTTCCCTCTTCTGCTTTTGCTGAATCTTACAGGTTTTGGGTCATTGTGTTTTCATTGTCACTTGTTTCTAGATAATTTTTTTATTTTCTTTTTTATTTCTTCAGTGATCTCTTGGTTATTTAGAAGTGTATTGTTTAGCCTCCATGTGTTTGTAATTTTTACAGTTTTTTCCTCTGTAATTGATATGTAATCTCATAGTGTTGTGGTTGGAAAAGATGCTTGATAATGATTTCCATTTCCTTAAATTTACTGAGGCTTAATTTGTGACCCAAGATATGATTTGTTCTGGAGACTATTCCTTGTTCACTCGAGAAGAAAGTGTATTCTGCTGCTTTTGGATGGAATGTCCGGAGATACCAATTAAGCCTATTAGTTCTAATGTGTTATTTTAAGTTTGGTTTTCCTTATTAATTTTCTGTCTGGATAATCTGTCATTGGTGTAAGTGGGGTGTTAAAGTCATCTACTATTATTGTGTTACTGTCTATTTCTTTTTTTTTTTATGGGTGTTAGCATTTGCATGGAGAAGGCAGTGGCACCCTTCTCCAGTACTCTTGCCTGGAAAATCCCATGGATGGTGGAGCCTGGTAGGCTGCAGTCCATGGGGTCACTAAGAGTCGGACACAACTGAGCGACTTCACTTTCACTTTTCACTTTCATACATTGGAGAAGGAAATGGCAACCCACTCCAGTGTTCTTGCCTGGAGAATCCCAGGGACAGAGGAGCCTGGTGGGCTGCCGTCTATGGGGTCACACAGAGTCGGACACAACTGAAGTGACTTAGCAGCAGCAGCATTTGCCTTATTTATTGAGCTGCTTCTATGTTGGGTGCATAAACATTTACAATTGTTGTATCTTCTCTTTGGAATGATCTTCCTTGTCTCTTGTAATTGTCTTTAAAGTCTATTCTGCCTGAGTATTGCTACTTCAGCTTTCTTTTGGGTTACATTTGCATGGAAAATCTTTTTCCTTCCCCTTACTTTCAGTCCATATGTGTCTCTAGATATGAGTGGGTCTCTTATAGGTGGCAAATACATATATGCATCTTGTTTTTGTATCCATTCAGCCAGTATGTCTTTTGGTTGGAGCATATAATCCATTTACACTAAGATAACTATTGATATGTATATTCTTATAGCCATTTTGTTAATTGATTTGGATTTGTGTAGATTTTTTTTCTCCCTTTCCTCTTTATTTTTCTTCTCCTGTGAATTGATGACTATTTTAGTGTTGTGTTTGGATTGCTTTTTCTTTCTTGTGTGTGTATCTGTTGTTGATTTTTGACTTGAGTTTCCCTTGAGGTTTTGTTATAGCAATATATATATATATATATATATATTGCTATATATATATATATATATGTATCTCTTCTTGCTATTCTTTGGAACTCTGCATTCAGATGCTTCTATCTGTCTTTTTCTCCTTTGCTTTTCACGTCTCTTCTTTCCACAGCTATTTGTAAGGGCTCCGCAGACAGCCATTTTGCTTTTTTGCATTTCTTTTCCATAGGGATGGTCTTGATCCCTGTCTGCTGTACAATGTCACGAACCTCAGTCCATAGTTCATCAGGCACTTTATCAAATATAGTCCCTTAAATCTATTTCTCACTTCCACTGTATAATCATAAGGGATTTGATTTAGGTCATACCTGAATGGTCTAGTGGTTTTCCCTACTTTCTTCAATTTAAGTCTCAATTTGGCAATAAGGAGTTCATGGTCTGAGCCACAGTCAGCTCCTGGTCTTGTTTTTGTTGACTGTATAGAGCTTCTCCATCTTTGGCTGAAAAGAATATAATCAATCTGATTTCGGTGTTGACCATCTGGTGATATCCATGTGTAGAGTCTTCTCTTGTGTTGTTGGAAGAGGGTGTTTGCTATGACCAGTGCATTTTCTTGGCAAAAGTCTATTAGTCTTTGTCCTGCTTCATTCCATATTCCAAGGCCAAATTTGCCTGTTACTCCAGATGTTTCTTGACTTCCTACTTTTGCATTCCAGTCCTCTATAATGAAAAGGACATCTTTTTTGGGTGTTAGTTCTACAAGGTCTTGTAGGTCTTCATAGAACTGTTCAACTTCAGCTTCTTCAGCGTTACTGGTTGGGGCATAGACTTGGATTACTCTGATATTGAATGGTTTGCCTTGGAAACGAACAGAGATCATTCTGTTGTTTTTGAGATAGCATCCAAGTACTGCATTTCGGACTCTTCTGTTGACCATGATGGCTACTCCATTTCTTCTAAGGGATTCCTGTCTGCAGTAGTAGATATAATGGTCATCTGACTTAAATTCACCCATTCCAGTCCATTTTAGTTCGCTGATTCCTAGAATGTCGACGTTCACTCTTGCCATTTCTTGTTTGACCACTTCCAATTTGCCTTGATTCATGGACCTGACATTCCAGGTTCCTATGCAATATTTCCCTTTACAGCATTGGACCTTGCTTCTATCACCAGTCACATCCACAGCTGGGTATTGTTTTTGCTTTGGCTCCATCCCTTGATTCTTTTTGGAGTTATTTCTCCACTGATCTCTAGCAGCATATTGGGCACCTGCTGACCTGGGGAGTTCCTCTTTCAGTATCCTATCATTTTGCCTTTTCATACTGTTCATGGGGTTCTCAAGGCAAGAATACTGAACTGGTTTGCCATTCCCTTCTCCAGTGGACCACATTCTGTCAGACCTCTCCACCATGACCTGCCCGTCTTGGGTGGTCCCACAGGGCATGGCTTAGTTTCCTTGAGTTAGACAAGGCTGTGGTCCGTGTGATTAGATTGACTAGTTTTCTGTGCTTATGGTTTCAGTGTGTCTGCCCTCGGATGCCCTTTTGCAACACCTACCGTGTTACTTGGGTTTCTCTTACATTGGATGTGGGGTATCTCTTCACAGCTGCTCCAGCAAAGCACAGCCGCTGCTCCTTACCTCAGGCGAGGTGTATCCCCTCACTGCTGCCCCTCCTGACCTTGAATGTGGAATAGCTCCTCTAGACCCTCCTGTGCCCATGCAATCACCGCTCCTTGGACATGGGATAGCTCTTCCCAGCCACCGCCCCGGCCTTAGGGTGTGGGGTAGCTCCTCCCAAGGAGGAGAAATAGAGGAAACAGAGGAAAACAACAGAATGGGAAAGACTAGAGATCTCTTCGAGAAAATGAGAGATACCAAGGGAACATTTCATGCAAAGATGGGCTCGATAAAGGACAGAAATGGTATGGACCTAACAGAAATAGAAGATATTAAGGAGAGGTGGCAAGAATACACAGAAGAACTGTACAAAAAAGATCTTCAAGACCCAGATAATCACGATGGTGTGATCACTGACCTAGAGCCAGACATCCTGGAATGTGAAGTCAAGTGGGCCTTAGAAAGCATCACTACGAACAAAGCTAGTGGAGGTGATGGAATTCCAGTTGAGCTATTCCAAATCCTGAAAGATGATGCTGTGAAAGTGCTGCACTCAATATGCAGGCAAATTTGGAAAACTCAGCAGTGGCCACAGGACTGGGAAAGATCAGTTTTCATTCCAATCCCAAAGAAAGGCAATGCCAAAGAATGCTCAAACTACCGCACAATTGCACTCATCTCACATGCTAGTAAAGTAATGCTCAAAATTGTCTAAGCCAGGCTTCAGCAATATGTGAACTGTGAACTTCCTGATGTTCAAGCTGGTTTTAGAAAAGGCAGAGGAACCAGAGATCAAATTGCCAACATCTGCTGGATCATCGAAAAAGCAAGAGAGTTCCAGAAAAGCATCGATTTCTGCTTTATTGACTATGCCAAAGCCTTTGACTGTGTGGATTGCAATAAACTGGAAAATTCTGAAAGAGATGGGAATACCAGACCACCTGACCTGCCTCTTGAGAAATCTGTATGCAGGTCAGGAAGCAACAGTTAGAACTGGACATGGAACAACAGACTGGTTCCAAATAGGAAAAGGTGTACATCAAGGCTGTATATTGTCACCCTGCTTATTTAACTTCTATGCAGAGTACTTCATGAGAAACACTGGGCTGGAAGAAGCACAAGCTGGAATCAAGATTGCCGGGAGAAATATCAGTAACCTCAGATATGCAGATGACACCACCCTTATGGCAGAAAGTGAAGAGGAACTAAAAAGCCTCTTGATGAAAGTGAAAAAGTTGGCTTAAAGCTCAACATTTAGAAAACTAAGATCATGGCATCCGGTCCCATCAATTCATGGGAAATAGATGCGGAAACAGTGGAAACAGTTGTCAGACTTTAATTTTTGGGCTCCAAAATCACTGTGGATGGTGACTGCAACCATGAAATTAAAAGACACTTACGTCCCCCCCCCCCAAAAAAAAAGGACACTTACCCCTTGGAAAAAAGTTATGACCAAACTAGATAGCATATTCAAAAGCATAGACATTACTTTGCCAACAAAGGTCCGTCTAGTCAAGGCTATGGTTTTTCTAGTGGTCATGTATGGATGTGAGAGTTGGACTGTGAAGAAGGCTGAGCGCCGAAGAATTGATGCTTTTGAAGTGTGGTGTTGGAGAAGACTCTTGAGAGTCCCTTGGACTGCAAGGAGATCCAACCAGTCCATTCTGAAGGAGATCAGCCCTGGGATTTCTTTGGAGGGAATGATGCTGAAGCTGAAACTCCAGTACTTTGGCTACCTCATGCGAAGAGTTGACTCATTGGAAAAGACTCTGACACTGGGAGGAATTGGGGGCAGGAGAAGAAGGGGACAACAGAGGATGAGATGGCTGGATGGCATCACTGACTCGATGGACATGAGTCTGGATGAACTCCGGGAGTTGGTGATGGACAAGGAGGCCTGGAGTGCTGCGATTCATGGCGTCGCAAAGAGTCGGACACAACTGAGCGACTGAACTGAACTGATATATATGTATATATATTACATATACATATATATATGCTTATATGTTATATATACATGTACATGTGTATATATGATAGATATGTTATATATATACATATACCATCATGATTATCTGGGGCATGAAGATCTTTTTTGTATAGCTCTCTGTGTATTCTTGCCATCTCTTCTTAATGTCTTCTGCTTCTGTTAGGTCCATACCATTTCTGTCCTTTTTAGTCCATCTTTGCATGAAATGTTCCCTTGGTATATCTCTCATTTTCTTGAAGAGATCTCTAGTCTTTCCCATTCTATTGTTTTCCTCTATTTCTTTGCATTGACCACTGAGGAAGGCTTTCTTATATCTCCTTGCTATTCTTGGGAACTCTGCATTCAATTGGGTATATCTTTCCTTTTCTCCTTTGCTTTTCACAGCTATTTGTAAGGCCTCCTCAGACAGCCATTTTGCTTTTTTGCATTTCTTTTTCTTGGGGATGGTTTGATCCCTGTCTCTTGTACAATGTCATGAACCTCCTTCCATAGTTCTTCAGGCACTCTGTTTATCAGATATAATCCCTTGAATCAATTTCTCACTTCCACTGTATAATCGTAAGGGATTTGATTTAGGTCATACCTGAATGGTCTAGTGGTTTTCCCTACTTTCTTCAATTTAAGTCTCAATTTGGCAATAAGGAGTTCATGATCTGAGCCACAGTCAGCTCCTGGTCTTGTTTTTGCTGTCTATATAAAGCTGCTCCGTCTTTGGCTGCAAAGAATATAATTAATCTGATTTCAGTATTGACCATCTGGTGATGTCCATGTGTAGAGTCTTCTCTTGTGTTGTTGGAAGAGGGTGTTTGCTATGACCAGTGCGTTCTCTTGGCAAAACTCTATTAGCCTTTGCCCTGCTTCATTCTGTACTCCAAGGATAAATTTGTCTGTTACTCCAGGTGTTTCTTGACTTCCTACTTTTGCATTCCAGTCCCCTATAATGAAAAGGACATCTTTTTTGGGTGTTAGTTCTACAAGGTCTTGTAGGTCTTCATAGAACTGTTCAACTTCAGCTTCTTCAGCATTACTGGTTGGGGCATAGACTTGGATTACTCTGATATTGAAAGGTTTGCCTTGGAAACGAACAGAGGTCATTCTGTTGTTTTTGAGATTGCATCCAAGTACTGCATTTCGGACTCTTTTGTTGACTATGATGGCTACTCTCTTTCTTTAAGGGATTCTTGTCCACGGTAGTAGATATAATGATCATTAAGTTAAATTCAACCATTCCAGTCCATTTTAGTTCACTGATTGCTGAAATGTCAATGTTCACTCTTGCCATCTCCTGTTTGACCATTTCCAATTTACCTTGATTCATGGACCTAATATTCCAGGTTCCTATGTGATATTACTCTTTACAGCATCAGACTTTGTTTCTATCACCAGTCACATCCACCACTGGGTATTGTTTTTGCTTTGGCTCCGTCTCTTCATTCTTTCTGGAGTTATTTCTCCACTGATCTCCAGTAGCATATTGGGCACCTACCAACCTGGGGAGTTCATCTTTCAATGTCCTATCTTTTTGCCTTTTCATACTGTTCATGGGATTCTCAAGGCAAGAATACTGAAGTGGTTTGCCATTCCCTTCTTTAGTGGACCACATTTTGTCAGAACTCTCCACCATGACCCGTCTGTCTTGGGTGGCTCTACACAGCATGGCTCATAGTTTCATTGAGTTAGACAAGGCTGTGGTCCATGTGATCAGATTGGTTAGTGTTCTGTGATTGTGATTTTCAGTCTGTTTGCCCTCTGATGGAGATGGATAAGAGGTTTATGGAAGCTTCCTGATGGGAGAGACTGACTGAGGGGAAACTGGATCTTGTTTTGATGGGGGCAGGGCGTGCTTAGTAAATCTTTAATACAATTTTCTGTTGATGGGTAGAGCTGTGTTCTCTCCCTGTTATTTCAGTTCAGTCACTCAGTCATGTCTGACTGTTTGCAACCCCATGAATCACAGCACGCCAGGCCTCCCTGTCCATCACCAACTCCCGGAGTTTGCCCAAACTCACGTCCATCGAGTCGGTGATGCCATCCAGCCATCTCATCCTCTGTTGTCCCCTTCTCCTCCTGCCCCCAATCCCTCCCAGCATCAGGGTCTTTTCTAATGAGTCAACTCTTCGCATGAGGTGGCAAATTATTGGAGTTTCAGCTTCATCATCAGTCCTTCTAATGAACACCCAGGACTGATCTCCTTTAGAATGGACTGGTTGGATCTCCTTGCAGTCCAAGGGACTCTCAAGAGTCTTCTCCAGCACCACAGTTCAAAAGCATCAATTCTTTGGCGCTCAGCTTTCTCTATAGTCCAACTCGCACATCCATACATGACCACTGGAAAAACCAAGACATCTGATTACAGAACTCTGGTGCTCTTGCAGGCTCACCTGTAGACGACGTCAGAGTCTAGAAGACACCAGGGCTATTGCCTGCCCATTAGTGGGTGAAGCCAAGCCCTAGGGTTAGTGCCAGATTGCTAAAAGGAAAGCCAGATCTTGGAGTCTGATTGCAGGGACCAGGGATCCCAGAGTTGGAATCAGATCACCACAAAGATGGGGGGAGAATTCCTGAAAAAACTAAGTATAGGGTCTGGAGTGTCCCAAAGCTTGTGTTAACCTACTAGTGGGTAGGGCTGGGACCCATCTGATCCCAGGGTAGGGTTTGGCCTCCTGTGGGCAGGCTGGGTCTGCAGGCTGTGGGTTTGTGGTTTTCTTATGTCTGGTGTCTGCTCTCTGGTGAGTGAGGCTGGTCCAAAGGTTAATGGAGGCTTCCTGGAGGACAGGACTAGTACCGGACCACTGGTGGGTGGAGCTGTGTCTAAAGGCATGTCTACAGGTAACTGTGGGCTTAGGAAATCTTTTGGAAACTTCTCTGCTGGTGGGTGGGGCTTTGTGCCCATCTAGTTAATTGCTTGGCCAGGGGTTACCAAGCCCTGATAATCACATACTCTTGGGTGGGGCCAGGTCTTGGTGTTAACCAGCTAGAGGGAGAAATTTATAATGGTGCTCATCAGCACTAGTATCCATGTGGTAGAAGTTCCCAGTGATAGTTGTCACCACTGTCTGTACACAGGGTGAGACACAGATGACTCTTGCCTCCCTAGAAGATTCTCCAAGGCCAGTTGGTAGGTCTGGCCCAGGTTCCTATCAGATTACTGCTTTTGTCCAGGATCCCTGAGCATTTGAGATTTTTGTGTGTGCCAAAAACAACAACAAAAAAACAAAAACAAAACAACAATAAAAAAACAACAAAAGTGTTATTGTTCAGTCACTCAGTTGTGCCAACTCTGACACATCTTGGACTGCAGCATGCCAGGCTTCCCTGTCCTTCACTGTCTCCAGGAGTTTGCTCAAACTCATGTCTATTGAGTTAATAATGCCATCCAGCCACCTCATTCCTGTTGCCCCCTTCTCCTCCTGCCCTTAAGTTTTCTCAGGGGTTTTTCCAGTGAATTGGCTCTTTATATCAGGTGGCCAAAGTATTGGAACTTCAGCTTCAACATCAGTCCTTTCAATGAATGTTCAGGATTGGTTTCCTTTAAGATTGACTGGTTTGATCTCCTTGCTGTCCAAGGGACTCTCAAGAGTCTTCTCCAACACCACAGTTCAAAAGCATCAATTCTTAGGTGATCAGCCTTCTTTATGGTCCAACTCTCACATCCATACATGACTACTGAAAAAAAAAAAACATAGCTTTGACTAGATTGACCTTTGTTGGCAAAGTGATGTCTCTGCTTTTGATGTCCAGGTTTGTCATAGCTTTTTTTCCAACGAGCAAGTGTCATTTAATTTCATGGCTATAGTCAGCGTACACAGTGATTTTGGAGTCCAAGAAAATAGTCTGTCACTCTTTCCATTGTTTTCCCGTCTCTTTACCATGAAGTAAGGAGACTGGATGCTATGATCTTCATTTTTTGAATGTTGAGTTTTAAGCCAGCTTTTTCACTCTCTTTCACCTTCATTAAGAGGCTCTTTAGTTCCTCTTTGTTTTCTGCAATTAGGGTGGTGTCATCTGCATATCTGAGGTTATTGATATTTCTCTCAGCAATCTTGATTCCAGCTTGAGTTTCATCCAGCCCAGCATATTGCATCATGTACTCTGCAAAGAAGTTAAATAATCAGGGTAATAATATCCAGCCTTGATGTACTCCTTTCCCATTTTGAACCAGTCCATTTTTCAATGCCCAGTTCTATCTGTTGCTTCTTGGCCTGCATACAGGTTTCTCAGGAGGTGGGTAAGTTGGTCTGGTATTCCTGTCTCTTAAAGAATTTTTCAGTTGCGATCCACACAGTCAAAGGCTTTAGCATTGTCAATGAAGTAGAAGTAGATTTTTTTGGAATTCTCTTGCTTTTTCTATGATCTAATGCATATTGTCAATTTGATCTTTGGTTCCTCTGCCTTTTCTAAATCTAGCTTGTACATCTGGAAGTTCTCAGTTCACCTACTGTTGAAGCCTAGCTTAAAGGATTTTGAGCATTACCTTGAAACGTGAAATGAGTGCAAATGTGTGGTAGTTTGAAAATTCTTTGGCATTGCCCTTCTTTGGGATTAGAAAACTGACGTTTTCCAGTCCTTTGATCACTGATGAGTTTTCCAAATTTGCTAGTATATTGAGTGCAGCACTTTCACAGCGTCATCTTCTAGGATTTGAAATAGCTCAGCTGGAATTCCATCACCTCCACCAGCTTTGCTCATAGTAATGTTCCTAAAGCCCAGTTGACTTCACACTCCAGGATGTCTGGCTTTAGGTGAGTGATCACACCATCGTGGTTATCCAGGTTATTAAAACCTTTTTTGTACAATACTTCTGTGTATTCTTGCCACCTCTTCTTAATCTGTTCTGCTTCTGTTCAGTCAGTTCTGTCGCTCAGTTGTGTCTGACTCTTTGTGACCCCATGGACTGCAGCACACAAGTCTTCCCTATCACCAATTCCCAGAGCTTGTTCAAGCTCATGTCCATTGAATTGGTGATGTCATCCAACCACCTTATCCTGTGTTGTCCCCTTCTCCTCCTGCCTTCAGTCTTTCCCAGCATCAGGGTCTTTTCCAATGAGTCAGTTCTTTGCATCAGGTGGCCAAAATATTGGAGCTTCAGCTTTAGCATCAGTCCTTCCAATGAATATTCATGGTTGTTTTCCTTTACAATTGACTGGTTTGATCTCCTTGCAGTCCCCAAAGGACTCTTCTTGCTGTCCAAGGGATTATGCTTCTGTTAGGTCCATACCATTTGTGTCATTTATTGTGCCTATGTTTGCATGAAATATTCTCTTGGCAGCTCTAATTTTCTTGAAGAGATCTCTAGTCTTTCCCATTCTATTATTTTCCTCTATTTCTTTGCATGATTCACTTAAGGCTCTCTTATCTCTCCTCACTATTTTTGGGACTCTGCATTCGGATGGGTATATCTTTCCTTCTCTTCTTTCCCTTTCACTTCTCTTCTTTCTCGGCTATGTATAAGGACTCCTCAGACAACCATTTTTGCCTTCTTGCATTTCTTTTTCTTGGGGATAGTTTGGTTACCGCCTCCTGTATGTATCTAATCCCTTAGATTTACTTGTCATTTCCACTGTATAATCATAAGAGATTTGATTTAGGTTATACCTGAATGGCCTAGTGGTTTTCCCTACTTTCTTCAGTTTAAGTCTGAATTTGGCAATAAGGAGTTCATGATATGAGCCACAGTCAGCTCCCAGTCTTGTTTTTGCTGACTGTATAGAGCTTCTCCATCTTTGACTGCAAAAAATATAATCAATCTGATTTTGGTATTGACCATCTGATGATGTCCATGTGTAGAGTCATCTCTTGTGTTGTTGAAAGAAGGTGTTTTCTATGACCAATGTGTTCTCTTGGCAAAACTGTTAGCCTTCGCCCTGATTCATTTTGCCAAACTTGCTTGTTACTCCAGGTATCTCTTGACTTCCTGCTTTTGCATTGCAGTCCCCTGTGATGAAAAGGACCTCTCTTTTTGGTGTTAGTTCTAGAAGGTCTATGTACATCTTTATATAACTGTTCAACTTCAGCTTCTTCAGAATTAGTGGTTGGAGCATAGACTTGGATTACTGTGATATTGAATGGTTTGCCTTGGAAATGAACAGAGATCATTCTGTCATTTTTGAGATTGCATCCAAGACCAGAATTTCAGACTCTTTGACTACAAGGACTACTCCATTTCTTCTAAGGGCTTCTTGCCCACAGTAGTAGATACAATGGTCATCTGAATTGAATTCACCCATTCCTGTCCATTTTAGTTCACTGCTTCCTACAGTGTCGATGTTCACGCATGGCATCACCTGTTTGACTACTTACAGTTTACCTTGCTTCATGGACCTAACATTTGAGGTTCCTATGCAATATTGTTCTTTATAGCATTGGACTTTACTTTCACTTTCAGATGCAGCCACATCTGGGCGCTTTGGTTTAGCCGTTCAGCCTCTTTATTCCTTCTGGGGCTATTTCTCCGCTTTTCTCCAGTAGAATATTGGTCACCTACCAGCCTGGGTTGTTCACCTTTCAGTGTCATGTCTTTTTGACTTTTCATACTGTTCACGATGTAAAAGCAAAGTCTCTGTTTCTCCCAGTTCTTTGGGACTCCTGAAATTAAGCCCTGCTGATCTTCAAAGCCAAATGCTGTGGATGTTCATTTTCCCAGTGCAGGACTCCCTGGGCTGGGGAGCCTGATGTGGGGCTCAGAACTCTTATTTCTGTGGGAGAACTTCTACAATGTAATTATTTTCCAATTTGTGGGTCATCCACCTAGAGCCTGTTGAATTTGATTACATGGCGTGTTTGTCCCTCCTACCCATCTCATTGTGGTTCCTTCTTTATGTCTTTCATTGTAGAAAATATCTTCTGGTAGGTTCTGGTCTTTTTCATTTGCAAATAGTTGTGATTTTTGAGATGCTTGTTAGAGGACAGGGTATTTCTACTCTGCCATCTTGGCTGATCTTGAAAGTACAGACTGGCTCTTAATGTTTCCGCATGGAAGTTATTCATCTCATTTTCCTGCCAAAATATTTTTTTTTGAGTTCTTAAATTTTTTATATTGTATTGAGGTATAGCCAATTAACAATGCGGTAGTTTCAGCTGAACAGCGAAGGGACTCAGCCATACATATACATGTATCTATTCTCCCCTAAACTTGCCTCCCATCCAGGTTGCCACATAACTCTGCACCAATGCCAAACAGAAGTACAGAGACAGTTATGGAGGACAAGGAAAGAGTGACTTTATTTCTTTGCCAGACAAAGGGAGAACACAGCACACTAATGCCTCAAGAACTGTGCCCACACTCTCTGGTGAATAAGGAGAGATTATGTAATCAGGAAGGGGTATGTGATAAGAATCAAGGCAGTAACAGTCTTGCATTCTTCTTTCTTCTGCCAAGTTTCAAATGGATGGGTATTCTGACAAGATTAGGGTATGTGCAGGGTCTTAGGTGGTCTCCTAAACTTAATGAGCCTCTCTGGTCCCTTTAATCTTGCTTCAGGTGCTTTCAGCTGGAGAAAGGATAGGCTACCCACTCCAGTATTCTTGAGCTTCTCTTGTGGCTCAGCTGGAAAGGAATCCGCCTGCAATGCGGGAGACCTGGGTTTGATCCCTGGCCTGAGAAGATCCCCTGGAGAAGGGAACAGGTACCCACTCCAGTATTCTGGGTGGAGAATTCCATGGATTGTATAGTCCATGGGGTCACAAAGAGTCGGACATGACTGAGCAACTTTCAGGTGCTTTCATGGCTGTTCCTCCCTTGATTAGCAACTGTTTGATTCTTCCCATTGGAACTCAGAGAAGGTCATGGAGAGTGGGGTCTTGTCTACCAGAAAATGGGGACAAAAAGGCCTCCATGCCTGAGAGCGCCACAGGGCCATTCTCGGCATCAATTTCTGCTTATATTTTACTGGTCAAAATAAGCAACATGGTCAAGCCAGATGCCAAAGAGACAAGGAAGTATAATCCTCCCCCAAGGGAGGCACAGCAAACATTTGGGAACAAAGATGTAGTATAGTACACAGAACCTTCCTTTATACTATAAAAACTTTCAAAGACTAGACTTGCAGGGATGGTCTAGGACTGGCCAACCAGATTAACCCACTTGGACTCTCTGATTGAGAGCTGGCTATGCAAAGCAGCAGGATCAATGGAGAAGTCATTCTGGGTCTACCGGGCTGCAATGCCAGCTGAAGTACCTAACACCCAGTGCTGGCAACATCATCCAGGTTCACACTGGACTAGTTCTGTGATATGATTTTGGTTGTTTGCTTATTTTTAGCCTCTTTCATTTCTGTCTACTTCCAAGCTTTAGTGATCTAATCTTCCTAGCACTTCTGTGAGCCACCCAGTAGTATCTGGTACATCTTTTCTATATAAATAAGCCAGTCATTCTCTGTTGCTTTCAGTTAAAAACTTGATTGATACCATAAGGCTTTCAGCCAAACCAAACATTTCTCCAATTTCTGATCACCATGTGATTGTTGCCCAAAGCCCCATTACCCCTGTGCAAACGAATGTCTAGGAAAGTATCAGAGCAGTTTACACTAAAAAATATTGCATAGGAAAGGCTGGGAGGAGCCCAGGTCAGTCTTGGATTCTGCGCAGTCTTTAGATGGAGAGGTACTAAGGGTCAAAAAATTAATGTGAGAAGGGTTTTGTTAGGTGTATACTGGGATAATCTTGAGTTCAGTCACTCAGTCGTGTCCAGCTGTTTGTGACCCCATGAATCGCAGCACGCCAGGCCTCCCTGTCCATCACCAACTCCCAGAGTTCACTCAAACTCACGTCCATCGAGTCAGTGATGCCATCCAGCCATCTCATCCTCTGTCGTCCCCTTCTCCTCCTGCCCCCAATCCCTCCCAGCATCAGAGTCTTTTCCAATGAGTCAACTCTTCACATGAGGTGGCCAAAGTACTGGAGTTTCAGCTTCAGCATCATTCCTTCCAAAGAAATCCCAGGGCTGATCTCCTTCAGAATGGACTGGTTGGATCTCCTTGCAGTCCAAGGGACTCTCAAGAGTCTTCTCCAACACCACAGTTAGAAAGTATAAAAAAATGCAGTAAAGTTTCAGTAGCATGACCAAATATTCTGGGTTGCTCTGGACAGTCCCAGGTTACTATTTTTGTGAATCTGTTCATGCATATCAATTATTTTTATTGTCTTCTTTCATCTAAAACATATTCTAGCTTAGACA
Source organism: Bubalus bubalis (assembly GCF_019923935.1). NCBI lineage: Eukaryota > Metazoa > Chordata > Mammalia > Artiodactyla > Bovidae > Bubalus > Bubalus bubalis. The sequence continues at coordinate 90,661,904 of NC_059159.1, read as the reverse complement.
ATAAGTTATATGACCACTCCAACTGTAATGGAAATGGTCCTGGACTAGAAGTCAGAAGATCTGCCTTGTAATCATAACCTAGCACTAATCTATGGAGTGACCAATAAACTTTCTGAACCTTAGCTTCCTCATCTATAAACTGGAGGAGTTTATGTAGATCACTGGTTGGCAAATCATGTTCCAGTTTTCAAGAACTATCTCAGAGTCCCCTGCAGCGAGGAAAAGAGGAGGCCAAGTGGAAAAAGCTCTTGACACTCCCAGAGAACCTCTCCTCCTGTTTTTTTATGCCCTGTGGCTGTACCTAACTTTTTGTTTGGAAAATAAGAAACACACACACACACACACACACAGGAAAATCACTGGCCTGGATAATCTCTCAGACTTCAAAAACCAGATTCCTAGAACCTTCTCTACTATTGTGACCTCTGTATCCTTGACAGTGAGCTGGTCATGAAATGGAGTCATTAGGAGAGAGCTACTTGACTGCTCAGCTCTTTCATTTTAAAGAGACAAATGCCAAACTTCTCATTCTGTCAGTTTAACAAGTTCCATTAGAATGATGCTGCTGCTGCTGCTGCTAAGTTGCTTCAGTCGTGTCTGACTCTGTGCGACCCCAGAGATGACAGCCCACCAGGCTCCCCCGTCCCTGGGATTCTCCAGGCAAGAACACTGGAGTGGGTTGCCATTTCCTTCTCCAATGCAGGAAAATGAAAAGTGAAAGTGAAGTCGCTCAGTCATGTCTGACTCTTCATGACCCCATGGACTGCAGCCTACCAGGCTCCTCTGTCTGTGGCATTTTTCCAGGCAAGAGTATTGATGTGGGTTAAAATGATGCTGACATTTACTTATTTATTTTAATTGTTAAAAATATCCCTAAACCCACTTTTCCATCCTGGTCTCCTGGTTCTACTCTGTCCCCAAACTTGCCTCAAGATTTTCTGTAGCTCTGCCTCAGCTTGCAGGGTCCCTCATCCTCTCTTGGCCAACTCTTAGAGTTCAGCCCAAGTGCCATCTCTTCTGTGAGGCCTCCCTCAACCACCACCATCCTAGGAATGACTTCCACCCTCCATTCTGGCCTTCTACACCTTGTTTGGTAGTTAGTATATGTTGCTTCATGTGCTATTGTCTTTCAGCCCTAAACACACTCCTTTAGATTCTGGTCTGGGATGCTGAGGCTGGTACTCTGCCACCTCCATTTCTCCTTTGCCAATTGACTTCCTATTACATGGTGCCAGTACTGGTAATTCCAGAGAGATTAGAAGGCAGGAGGGAGAGAAAATGGACTTGCTTCTTCCTGCGTGCATGCCTGCTATTCCTGTCAGTGTTGCCCCCAGGCAGTAGAGCTTGGTTCTGACCTCCAACTTCCTCGCCTATATCCAGGACCAGCTTCACTGAACAACCTCAGAGGTACCACCGGTAGCCAAGCAATAATCTCTCCTTGGAAATCTGAATTTCAGTTCTTCAGGCCCCCCTACCTCAAGCTTCTGAGATAAAAGTCCTTGCCAGGCAGCCCGCCTCCCCGTGCTTCAGCCCCAGCTCCGTAAGGCACTTTGTCCATACCTCTGTGGTACCAGAGGCGCTATACTTTCTCAGAGGCCCAGTTAATTAGGCACCTCCTCTGAACTTGAAGGTTCTGAAGACCCAACCACTTCCTTCCTTTTGTCTCCTAAGACTTGGGAGTAGTAGCTGCTCCCTGTAGCTATTATCTGTTTTCTTTCAATATTCTCCTTTACCTTTTTCAGGCTTCCAACACCCATTTAACAATTCCCATATTGAATTCTTTCTTCACTCTTCACTATGAAGGACATAGTGAGGTTTCTCTTTTCCTGATTGGACCCCAACTGGCCTACCATGAACTGTCACTTACCATGTTACACATATTTTTATTTCTCAACTATATTGGAAATTTCTCTGTTTTTGTTTTAGTTTTAGCTGCACCGAAAAGAACTCCACAAAAGTTTTCTTGTTGATTGATAAGCATATAAGATTCATGAATAGGAAAAACGATTAAAAGTGAAAAGAGCAGGACTTCAGACAAACAGATTTGAGTTCAAAGTCCAATTTCAATGGTCTCTGCTACTGAACTTCCTTGAGTCTCACATTCTCAACTCTAAAGTAGGATAATGCTTATCCTACAGGTGTGATGGGGGCGGAGCAAACATGAGAAAAGGTAGGTCAGATGCTTAGGAGGAAGGCTGGTGGATGTTTCACACTTGTACATGGTGCTCTTTCTTCCACCCACACTGATCACTTTGAATATTCTGTAGCTCCTTCTCTGCCAGGTAGGTGGTCATCTCTAGGCATTTCTGGGTCCCTTGGGTATTTGTAGCAGAAGCATAGCACCCTCTGACTGTCCAGCTCAATCGAGAGGCGGGACTTAAATGAGTCAGCCTAATTGTATTCCTCACATCCCCCTTCATGCTTGAGTCTTTCCTCTTATTAAACACACACACACACACACCACTGCCCTTGACCTTTCTTTGTAATCTGACATAAGCTTTCTTCTTTTTGCCACCAAGCTTCCTAAGAAAGCCCCCCAACACCCTGATCCCACACACTCTCCTGCAGTCCAGAGCAGCTGTAGGGACCAGCTTCTTCATCCATCTCTCTCAGAATTCCTAGCCTGTGTCTGTCTCTTTCTCTGTCTTTTAATGTTTGCTCTGTTTTCTTCTATCACCCAACTGCTCGACCTACTTTATATATCAGAGTCCAAATCCTGGACAGAGCTGGTTTAAACAGCTGTTATTATGTTTGTTTTGTTCCAGACCTCCTCATGGGTCCCCTTGTTGGTCAGTTGCCCAGTTGTGTCCAAGTCTTTGCAACCCCACGGACTGAAGCATGCCAGGCCTCCCTGTCCTTCACCATCTCCCAAAGTTTGCCATCCAGCCACCTCAACCTCTGACCTCCTCTTTGCCTTCTGGCTTCAATCTTTCCCAGCATAAGGGACTCTTACAATGAGTTGGCTGTTTGTATCAGATGACCAAAATACTGGAACTTCAACTTTAGCATCAGTCCTTCCAACAAGTATTCAGGGTTGATTTCCCTTAAGATTGACTGATTTGATCTCTTTGCTGTCCAAGGGACTCTCAGAAGTCTTCTCCAGTTCAAAGTCATCAATTCTTTAGTGCTCTGCCTTCTTTACAGTCCAGCTCTCACAACCATACGTGACCACTGGAAAGACCAGTGTTGTTCAGCTGCTCAGTTGTGTCTGACTCTTTGTGACCCCCATGGACTGCAGCACGCCAGGCTTCCCTGTCCTTCACCATCTCCCAGAGCTTGCTCAAACTCATGTCCATTGAGTCAGTGATGCCATCCAACCATCTTGTCCTCTGTCATCCCCTTCTCCTCCTGCCTTCAATCTTTCCCAGCATCAGGGCCTTTTTTCCAATGAGTCAGCTCTTTGCATCAGGTGGCCAAAGTATTAGAATTTCAGCTTCAGCATCAGTCTTTCCAATGAATATTCACGGCTGTTTTCCTTTGGGATGGACTGGTTGGCTCTCCTTGCAGTCCAAGGGACTCTCAAGAGTCTTCTGCAACATCACAGTTTGAAAGCATCGATTCTTGGGCGCTCAGCCTTCTTTATGTTCCAGCTTTCACATCCATAGGTGACTACTGGAAAAACCATAGACTTGACTATACTCACCTTTGTCAGCAGAGTAATGTCTCTGCTTTTCAACACACTGTCAAGGTTTATCATGGCTTTCCTGCCAAGAGCAATTGTCTTCTGATTTCATGGCTGCAGTCACCATCTGCAGTGATTTTAGAGCCCAAGAAGAGGAAATCTGTCAGTACTTCGAACTTTTCTCCTTCTATTTGCCATGGAGTAAGGGGGCCAGATGCCATGATCTTAGTTTCTTTAATATTTAGTTTTAAGCCAGCTCTTTCACTCTCCTCCTTCACACTCACCAAGAGGCTCTTTAGGTCCTCTTTGCTTTCTGCCGTTAGTGGTATCATCTGCATTTCTGAGGTTGTTGATGTTTCTCCCTCCTATCTTGACTCCAGCTTGTAACTCAGCCAGCCTGGCATTTCTCATGATGTGTTCAGCATACAGGTTAAACAAACAGGGTGACAGCAGACAGCCCTGTCATACTCCTTTCTCAATCCTGAACCACTCAGTTGTTCCATACAGGGTTCTACTGTTGCTTCTTGACACGCATACAGATTTCTCAAGAGACAGGTAAGATGGTCTGGTATTCCCATCTCTTTAAGAGCTTTCCACAGTTTGTTATGATCCACACAGTCAAAAGCTTTAGTGTAGTTGATGAAACAGAGGTAGATGTTTTTCTGGAATTCCCTTGCTTTCTCTATGATCCAGCAAATGTTGGCAATTTGACCTCTGGTTTCTCTGTCTTTTCTAAACCCAGCTTGGACATCTGGAAGTTCTTGGTTCCTATAATGCTTAAGCCTAGCATGCAAGATATTAAGTATGACCTTCCTAGCATGGCAGATGAGTCCAATTGTCCAATGGTTTGAACAGTCTTTAGTCTACCCTTCTTGGGAATTAGGATGAGGACTGACTTTTTCCAGTCCTGTGGCGACTGCTGGGTCTTCCAGAGTTGCAAAGTACAACACTTTGATAGCATTTTCATTTAGGGTTTTGAATAGGGTTTCTACTGGAATTGCATCACATCCACTAGCTTTATTAACAGCAGGGCTTCGTAAGGCCCACTTGACTTCGCACCCCAGAATGTCTGGCTCTGGGTGACTAACCACACCATCATAGTTATCTGGTCCAAGATCTTTTTTGTACCATTCTTCCTTGTATTCCTTCCATCTCTTCTTGTTCTCTTCAGCATCTACTAGGTCTCTACCATTTCTGTCCTTTATTGTGCCCATGTTCCCTTGATAGTTCCAATTTTCCTTAAGAGATCTGTAGTTTTTCCTCTTCTGTTGTTTTCCTCTATTTTTATGCACTGTTCATTGAAGAAGGCTTTCTTGTCTCTCCTTGCTATTCCTTGGAACTCTGTGTTTAGTTGGATATACCTTTCCCTTCCTCCCTTGCTTTTCACTTCTCTTCATTCTTCAACTATTTGTAAAACCCCCACAGATAATCACTTTGCCTTCTTGCTTTTCTTTTTTGGGGGGATGGTTTTGTTCATTGCCTCCGGTAGAGTATTATGGACCTCTGTCCATAGTTCTTCAGGCACACTGTTTACCAGATCTAATCCCTTAAATCTATTCATCACTTCCACTGCATAGTCATTGTATTGTTCAGTCACCCATCATGTTCAACTCTTTGCAACCCCATGGACTGAAGCATATCAGGCCTGTCTGTCCCTCACCATCTCCCAAAGTTTACCCAAGTTCCTGTCCATTGCGTTGGTGATGCCATCCAGCCATCTCATCCTTTGACGCCCCCTTCTCCTTCTGCCATGAATCTTTCCCAGCATCAGGGACTTTTCCAAGGAGTCAGCTGTTCAGATCAGATAACCAGAATACTGGAGTTTTAGCTTAAGCATCAGTACTTCCAAAGAGTATTCAGGGTTGATTTCCCTTATGATTGACTGGTTTGATCTCCTTGCAGTCCAAGGAACTTTCAGGAGTCTCCTCCAGCACCAGAGCTCGAAGGCATCATTTCTTCAGCGCTCTGCCTTTTTGTTTTTTTACAATCCAGCTCTCACAACTGTATGTGACCACTGGGAAGACCATAGCTTTGACTATATGGACTTTTGTCAGCAGAGTGACCACTGGGAAGACCATAGCTTTGACTATATGGACTTTTGTCAGCAGAGTAATCTCTCTGCTTTAAACCTTTATCAAAGGTTTGTCATAACTTTCCTGCCAAAAAGCAAACATCTTCTGATTTCATGATTGCAGACACCATCCGCAGTGAGTTTAGAGCCCAAGAAGAGGAAATCTGTCAGTACTTCCACATTTTCCCTCTCTATTTGCCATGAAGTAAGGGGGCCGGATGCCATGATCTTAGGTTTTTTAATATTTAGCCAGTTTTAAACTGGTTCTTTCATACTCATAGGGGATTTGATTTAAGTTCTACCTGGCTGGCCTAGTGGTTTTCCCCGCTCTTTTTAGTTTATGCCTGAATTTTGCTATGAGAAGCGGATGATCTGAGCCACAGTCAGCTTCAGGTCTTGTTTTCGCTGACTGTATACAGTTTCACCTTCTTCTGCTACAAAGAATATAATCAATTTGACTTCGGTTTTGACCGTTTGGTGTTGTCCATGTGTAAAGTCATCTCTTGTGCTGTTAAAAAGGGGTGTTTGCTATGACCAGTGCATTCTCTTGGCAGAATTCCGTTAGCCTTTGCCCTGCTTCATTTTGTTCTCCAAGGCCAAACTTACCTTTCATTCCAGGTATCACTTTACTTCCTACATTTGCATTCCAACCCCCAGTGAGGAATAGACTGAGCATCTCTTTTTGGTGTTTGTTCTAGGAGGTCTTCTAGGTCTTCATAGAACTGATCAACTTGAGCTTCTTCAGCATTGGTGGTAGTGGCATGGACTTGAATCACTGTGATGTTGAATGGCTTGCTTGAAAAGGAACCGAGATCATTCTGTCATTTCTGAGGTTGTATCCAAGTACTGCACTTCAGACTCTTTTGTTGATTATGATGGCTACTCCATTTCTTCTATGGGATTCTTGCCCACAGTAGTAGATACAGTGGTCGTCTGAATGAAATTCACCCATTCCCATCCATTTCAGTTCACTTATTCCTAAGATGTTAATGTTTATTCTTACCATCTCCTGCTTCACCACATCCCATTTACCTTGATTCATGGAGCTAACATTCCAGATTCCTATGCAATACTGTTCCCTTACCAGCCTATAAACAGGCAGCTCTTGGTCTGTCACTCATGCCTAGACAGTCTCTGGCCACTGTCCTGCAATAGTCAAACGAGCATGGCTTTCTTGTGTTGGAGTTGAGGGTGGAGCACTTTTTAGTAGCAAGGAAAGTTGGACTTGATAGGCACTTGTAATGCATATCTTGTGGACATGCTCCGTTTGCACCAAAGTATTAACAGTTTCCCTAATCACCAAATCCAATGAATGCGTCCCAGTTTTCATCTTACCTGATTCCCTGGAGTGTTTTATATAGCTGACCACTTACTCTTTGACACTTCTAAGTCCCCTACTTTCCCTTCCATGAGTCTGGTTCTCTCCTTACCATTCTTGTCAGTCTCCCTTGTTGATTTCTCTACTTCACTCACTGCTAACTTTGATGAAGCAGCTAGTCCATGGACTTTGCAGTGGAGACATAACACCTAAGACATCCTTCCTACCTACACCCTTGTTGCCTCGTGGTACTGCAGCCTGTATGTGCATTAGGAGAAACGTGGAAGGAGTAGCTGGAGATCCAGAGTTTCCAGTTAGTGACTGCAGGGTACTGACAAACTCTAGGGCAATGGTCAGGAATTAGGAGCTGCTTACTGGGCTAGAGGGAAGGGCTCCAGATAGTTAATATCACAAACATTCTGCCTCTGTCCTTCTCCATCACAAATATTTGAAGTGTTCTCCAAGACTTGTCTATCAATATGAAGGCTCTTAGATAACTCCAGTCTTTCACTGGTGGCATCCTGTCAAAATGTCCTGCACCTCCCTTTGCAGGCTCCATTTAATCAGAACACACTGCTGTAAATAAGCTGAAGAATATTTAAAACTTCAGGTGAATTTAAATCAATGAGTTTTCCCTAAAGGATTTTATTTTAAGCCTTATCATTTTGATGTGAAGGACTCTGTCCTTTTTTAAATGATATTCCTGTAAAAGCAAACAAGTAAGAGAAAGGGATGTGTCACTTAGAACTGAGGGTGAGAGGGAGGCACATTTCACTCTCTCCGAAATCAGAGTGCCTAGCTCTAATTCCATTTAAAAAATTAATATATAGCAAAATCTACTTTTCCCCTGTATTCTATAAAATTCAGGACATACATAGAGTGGTTACCACCATTGCAAACAGGACATAATAATGTTCCATCACTCCAGAAATTCCCTCCTCCTATCTCTCCACAGTCATATTCCACCTTCTCCCTAAGCCTTGGCAACCACTTATCTGTCCTCTATTGCTGCAGTTTTGTGTGCTGCTGCTGCTAAGTCGCTTCAGTCGTGTCTGACTCTGTGCGACCCCATAGACGGCAGCCCACCAGGCTCCCCCGTCCCTGGGATTCTCCAGGCAAGAACACTGGAGTGGGGTTGCCATTTCCTTCTCCAATGCATGAAAGTGAAAAGTGAAAGGGAAGTCGCTCAGTCGTGTCAGACTCTTAGCGACCCCATGGACTGCAGCCTACCAGGCTCCTCTGTCCATGGGATTGCCAGGCAAGAGTACTGGAGTGGGGTGCCATTGCCTTCTCCCACAGTTTTGTCTTCTAGAGAATGTTATATAATAGAACTGTACATGGTATAATCTTATATCATAGTTGTCTTAAGTTTTGCATACATTATATATATACTAAACCTACATATACTAAAACACCACCAGACAATGTCATATTTTTTTGCCTTCAAACTATTAGAAAGTTAGCAGGAGAAAAATAATTTATTGTATTTGCCCATATATTTATAATTTTTGTTGCTCTTCTTTAAAAAAAAAAACTAGTTTTTTATTTTTTGACTGTTGTGGGTCTTCGCTGCTGCATGCAGGCTTTCTCTAGTCACAGAGAGTGGGGGCTGCTCTGTTGCAGTGTGTGGGCTTCCCATGGTGGAGGCCTCTCTTGTTGCAGAGCAGGGCTGTAGGTCACGTGGGATCAGTAGTTGCAGCTCATGGACTCGAGGGCACGGGCTCCATAGTTGTGGTACACGGGCTTGGGGCTCCCTAGCAGTGGGGATTTTCCAGAACAGGGATTGAACTGGTGTCTCTGCATGCAAGGTGGATTCTCAAACACTAGACCACCAGAGAAGCCCTCTGTCTTCTTTCTTGAAGTTCCAATTTTCTTTTTGTGTAATTTCTTTTCTTATAAGTAATTTCCTTTAGCAGCTCTTTTGGAATATATATACTGGTGGAGAGGGATTGAGAAATCCTTCATCTGAGAAGGTCTTTAATTCACATTCATTCCTGCAGAATATTTTTCCAGGATTTAGAGTTCGGGGTGGAAAGGTCTTTTCTTTCACTACTTAACAAAATGTTGTTCAACTTCCTTCTGGCTTTCTTAGTTTCTGATGGAAAAAACACAGTCATTCCAATTGTTACCCTAGAAGTGATGTATCATTTTTCTCAACTTGTTACTTTTGGGGATTTTTTTTCCTTTGGCTAAGTCACATGAGTCCTGTCCAACTCTGTGTGACCCTGTAGACAGCAGCCCACCAAGCTTTGATTTTGCCTATCTGGGTGTGTATTTCTTTGGTTTTGTCTTGTTTGGGTGTACTCAGTCTCTTGAATCTGGAGGTTTGTGTCTGTTGCCAAATTTAGAATGTTTTCAGTGATCAGTTTTTTACACACCTTTTTTTAGTGAACTTTCTGCTGTGATTCTGGGACTCTAATAACACACATGAGATGTTTTGTTATTGTTCACAGGTCCCTGAGGCTCTGCTCAATTTTTCTGTTTGTTGTTTAGATTGGGTAATTTCTGTTGACCTGTCTTCAAGTTCACTGGCTTTCCTCTGTCATCTCCATTTTACTATCGAATGGATCCAGTGAATTTTTTATTTTAATAATCTCATTTTTGGGTTCTAAAATTTCCATTTAGAAGTCTAGGAGAACTTCTAGTTGCTATTTGTTTCAACAGAGTTTGACCTTACTGTTGGTGCATTTACATAATACTTGCCTTTAAGTCTTTTTCAAGTCATTATAGCTTTGTCATCTTGGTACTATAATGTATTGATTGTCTTCTCCTATGTGCGAGACTTTCCTAGATCTTCACAGGCTGGAAAATGACGGATTTTATTCTGACTGTATGCCACCACTCTTACCACAGTCTGGTTGTTAAAAGTAAGTCACCAGGTCCAGCCTATGCTTAAGGGGATGGGATCATGTAAGGATATGAAAACTCCGATAGAGGTTTATTGTTGTTGCTTTTCAGTCACCAAGTTATGTCCCACTCTTTGCGACCCCATGGACCAGGTTTCCCTGTCTTTCACTATCTCCCTGTGTTTGCTCAAACTCATGTCCATTGAGTCGGTGATGCCATTCAACCATCTCATCCTCTGCCATCCCATTCTCCTCCTGCCCTCAGTCTTTCCCAGCATCAGGGTCTTTTCCAATGGTTGGCTCTTTGCATCCGGTGGCCAAAGTATTGGAGCTTCAGCTTCAGCATAAGTACTTCCAATGAATATTCAGGGTTGATTTCCTTTCGGATTGACTGCTTTGATCTCCTTGCTGTCCAAGGGACTCTCAAGAGTCTTCTCCAGCACCACAGTTCAAAAGCATCAATTCTTAGGCGATTAGCCTTCTTTATGGTCCAATTCTTATATCCCTATATGACTACTGCAAAAACCATAGCTTTGACTATACGGACCTTTGTTGGCAAAGTGATGTCTCTGCTTTTCAGTACATTGTCTAGGTTGGTCATAGCTTTTCTTCCAAGGAGCAAGCATCTTTTAATTTCATGGCTGCAGTCACCATCCACAGTGATATTGGAGCCCAAGAAAACAAAGTCTGTCACTGTTTCCTTTTTTACCCCATCAGTTTTGTCATGAAGTGATAGGACTGGATGCCATGATCTTAGTTTTTTGAATGTTGAGTTTTAAGCCAGTATTTCACTCCTCTTTCACCTTCATCAAGAGGCTTTTTAGTTCCTTTTTGCTTTCTGCCATTAGGGTGATGTCTTCTGCACATCTGAGGTTGTTGATATTTCTCCTGGCAATCCTGATTCCAGCTTGTGCTTTATCCAGTCTGGCATTTCACATGATGTACTTTGCATGTAAGTTAAATAACCAGGGTGACAAATATAGCCTTGATGTACTCCTTTCCCATTTTGAATCAGTTCATTTTCCCATATCCGGCCAGTTCTGTCTTCTTGACCTGCATACAGGTTTATCAGGAGGCAGGTAAGGTATCTGGTGGTCCCATCTCTTTAAGAATTTTCCACATTTTGTTGTGATCCACACAGTCAAAGGATTCACATAGTCAGTGAAACAAATAGATTTTTTTGGAATTCCCTTGCTTTCTCTATGACCCAGCAGATGTTGGCAATTTGCTCTCTGGGTCCTCTGCCTTTTCTAAACCCAGCTTGTACATCTAGTAGTTCTTGATTCACATATTGTTGAAGCCTAGCTTGGAGAATTTTGAGCATTACTTTGCTAGCATGTGAAACGAGTCCAATTGTGTGGCAGTCTGAACATTCTTTGGCATTTTCCTTCATTGGGATTGGAATGAAAACTGATCTTTTCCAGTCCTGTGGCCACTGGTGAGTTTTTCAAATTTGCTGGCATATTGAGTGAAGCACTTTCACAGCATCATCTTTTAGGATATGGAATAGCTCAGCTGGAATTCCATCACCACTAGCTTTGTTGGTAGTAATGCTTCCTAAGGCCCGCTTGACTTAGCACTCCAGGATGTCTGGCTCTAGGTGAGTAATCACACCATCGTGATTATCTGGGTCATGAAGATCTTTCTTGTATAGTTCTTCTATGTATTCTTGCCACCTCTCCTTAATCTCTTACACTTCTGTTAGGTCTTTGCTTTTTCTGTCCTTGATTGTGCCCATCTTTGCATGAAATGTTCCCTCGGTATCTCTAATTTTCTTGAAGAGATCTCTAGTCTTTCCCATTCTGTTGTTTTCCCCTATTTCTTTGCATTGTTCACTTAAGACGACTTTCTTATCTCTCCCTGCTATTCTCTGGAACTCTGCATGCAGGTGGGTATATCTTTCCCTTTATCCTTTGCCTTTCACTTCTCTTCTTTTCTCAGCTATTTGTAAGGCCTCCTCAGACAACCAGTTTGCCCTCTTGCATTTCTTTTCTTGCAGGTGGTTTTGATCACTGCCTTCTGTACAGTGGTACAAACCTCCATCCATAGTTCTTCAGGCACTCTTTCAGATCTAATCCCTTGAATCTATTTGTCATTTCTACTGTATAATCATAAGGGATTTGATTTAGGATATACGTGAATGCTCTAGTGGTTTTCCCTACTTTCTTCAATTTAAGTCTGAATTTTGCAATAAGGAGTTCATGATCTGAGCTACAGTCAGCTCCAGGTCTTCTTTTTGCTGACTGTATAGAGCTTATCCATCTTCAGCTGCAAATAATATAGTCAATCTGATTTTGGTTTTGACCTTCTGGTGATGTCCATGTGTAGAGTCATCTCTTGTGTTGTTGGAAGAGGGCATTTGCTATGACCAGTGTGTTCTCTTGGCAGAATTCTGTTAGCCTTTGCCCTGCTTCATTCTGTACTCCAAGGCCAAACTTGCCTGTTACTCCAGGTGCCTTTTGACTTCCTGCTTTTCATTGCAGTCCCCTGCAATGAAAAGGACAACTATTTTTAGTGTTAGTTCTCTGTTGTAGGTCTTTATTGAATATTTACATTTCAGCTTCTTTGACATTAGTGGTTGGAGCATAGACTTGGATTACTGTGATGTTGAATGGTTTGCCTTGGAGAACTGAGATCATTCTGTCATTTTTGAGACTGTACCCAAATACTGCATTTCGGAGTCTTTTGTTGACTATGAGGACTACTCCATTACTTTAAGAGATTCTTGCCCACAGTCATAGATATTATGACTATAATATCTGAATTAAATGCATCCATTTTCATCCATTTTAGTTCACTGATTTCTAAAACGTCAGTGGTCACTCTTGCCTTCTCCTGTTTTACCCCATCCAGTTTACCTTGATTCGGACCTAACACTCCAGGTTCCTATGCAATATTGTTCTTTACAGCATTGGATTTTACTTTCACCACCAGACACATCCACAACTGGGCATCATTTTCACTTTGGCTCAGCCTCTTCATTTTTTCTGGATCTATTTCTGTGCTCTTCTCCAGTAGCATATTGGACACCTACCGACCAGGGGGCTCTCCTTTTAGATTCATATATTTTTGCCTTTTCATACTGTTCATGGGCTTCTCAAGGCAAGAATGCTGAAGGGGTTTGTCATTCCCTTCTCCAGTGGGCCACATTTGTCAGGGTCTGACAAGCAGGGACATGCCCTTCAGCCACTCCACGTGGCTGGATGACATGCCTGGTGCCCTGGTTGTCCCGCGGTCAGAGTTTTGCCAAGAGAACACACTGGTCTTTCTTGAGTGTCTAAACCTTCACTAGCTTATTAGGGACCATCTTAGAAGTCTGCCTAGTGCCTACTGTTGGAAGCAACCCAACTCCCTGTTAGCAGATTAATGGATAAACAAAATGCGGTGTATACACACCATGAAACCTACGGAGCTTTTAAAGGAAGGACATCCCGACACATGCAGCAGCATGACTGACCCTTGTGGACCTTATGCTAGTGAAACGAGCCAGTCACAAGCGGACAAAGATGGTACGAGTCCACTTAGATGAGGTAGCTAGAGTAGTCAGAGTCATAGAGAAAGAGAGCAGAATGGTGGGAGAAGGGCAGTGGAGAGTCAGTGTTTCATGGGTACAGAGTTGTATTTGAGGAAGAGGAAGAGTTCTGGAGATGGATAGTGGTGATGGTTGCCCGACAATGTGAATGATACTCAGCACCGCTGAACTGTACACTTTAAAATGATTAATAATACATTTTTGTTATGTATATTTCACCACAGACAAAAGCAGACAAAAATCAAGAAGTTGGCCTACGACGCATGTTATGAGGTTTTGGGTCTTGTTTAATTCCTGTGGAGACGGTCTCCACGTTTTTAGCAAGGCCTTCAACCTTAATTCAGGTTGCAAGTCCCAATCAGCCTTCTGTGGGTCTTCATTCCGGTGTCAGTTCAGTTTTCAAAACCCTTGAAGCACTATTTGGATCTGGCCCGTGTGAGGATGTGCTATGTGGGATCAGGGGTGATTCGGAAATTCATCTGAAGGGGCTACTTTCCCCAGGACCTCTCTGTCTACCATCTCCCTGGAATTTTCCAGCCTTGCCCTTTCAGTCCTCTGGCTGGAAAGCTCCTGCTCCGCAGTTTACTTCCTGGGGCTATGCTCACCTCCCAGACGAAGTGGGTGGGCAGACAGAGAAAAAGCAAAAGGGGCTTCCCCACCCTCTCTGGACAGAAGCTCCCCCAGTTCAGGCGGGTGGCTTCCCTCCCAAGAATTCAGGTGCCTTCTGGTTCCTGTTGCCACTGTTGCTCCTTTCGTCACAGGGTTGCTTGGGTTTGAGGCAGGCATGAAAAAAACAGCAAAAAGAAAAAAGAATAGGGAATTTTCCCCACTCTCCTGAGCATCCACTGTTTTCTTCCTGGCTCCTTGACCTCAGGGTTTCTCCTGGAGAGTTCTCTGTCCAGCCCTGAGGACTACTCATGGGTTTCAGGTTTCCAGGAGTTCAGGCCTGGGCACAGAAGAGGGGAAATGGCAAAGTCAGGCTATTTCAGCGGTACTGCGAATCCTGGTCAGCTTTCTCAGTGTTTCTGCTACTATTTGCTTTGCAGAGTCCTCAAATAGCTGATGCCTGCATTCTATGCAGGTGTGACAGCCTCCGCCTTACGGCTGGCTCTGGCCTTGGCATTTAACAAAGGGCTCCGTCCGTTCACCTCGCATCCCCGTTTGCGGTACCCATTTATTCTGTGGGTGCACCTTGTTCACCTACTACGTATCACAAACTATAAGAGCTAGAGAAGCTGCCCATCTTTAAAGTGCTGAGGACACAGTTCCCTGCTAGACACAACTTCCTGGATTTCACCCTGGCTTTCTTCCCTGCTTTCTGCTTACATTCACAGTAGATCTGTGAAGTGAGTGGGCTTTGTTGCTTCCTTGAAAAGGCATGTCTGTATATGAGCCTGAAACCATTCTCATATGTGTGCTCTGTGGGTGCGGCTGAGGGCTTTGGAAAGAGACATATTTTCAAACACACAGGTTTGTGGTTTTTGAAAGAACAGAAAGCATAAAGCATAACATCTTGCAGGATTACTTTCTGCTGAAGACCAATTGATGTGACATCTGAAAATAATCAAATAAGTGTCTTGTTTTCAGTCTGCAAATGACTTTGTGAAACTTGGGAAGGAAATTCTCCACTTAAGAAAAAAATTAAAAAAATTGAAATTGAGATCATGGGGAAGAACAAAGATGGGGAATTATGAGAGTGCTTTGAATTCTTAATAGCACTTACATTTGTAAAAATGAATCTCTCTAAAAACCTGGAAGTGGCCTAATAACTTTAAATCACCTCACACAGTATATGCCCCAAACCCTGATAACCTCCAAATTCAATTGCTCATAACCACATTTTTGTTTTTTATTTTTTGGAGCATTACAAAAACTTGAAGTTACTGCACAATACACAGAGCTTGGGATTTTAAATTATTGAAACCTTTGATTTTTTTTTTTTTTTTTCCATATAAGCTCTGACATTTGGAAAGAAGGTACAATTTAATCCCAGAGGATCAGAATTTATTGAACTGATTTTTTTTTTTTTTTTTGGTTTTGGCTAAGAAAACAGAAATTGAGCTGAACATCATAATGAATAAAATAAAGACAGGAAGAGAAAAGGCTGAAGGTGGTACATGCAAAATTCTCGAAGTCCAAGGAGAGGCTGGACCTGAAGGTGAACAAGTCTGCTGACCAAGGTAAGACAAATAAAGACACACTGGTGAGAAAAATTGGAGGCAAATGACATTAAACTTCATCAGAACCTCAGACTGAGGTAAGGAGAGACTGGAGCAAAGAGAAACTTGCCTTTAGCTTCAGGGGTTGAGGGGTGACTTCATGTTCCTTCAGCATTTCATTCATATATAAGTCAAGTCTTGCTAATATCCAGTGTGGATGACAGGCAGTTGGACTTTGTGAATTTCTGGTTTCTAATGATGCCTTCGAGTTTTATTTTTTACAGCTGTCTTTGTCTTAATCCTTTCCATTTTCTTTTCTCCCCGGGATTCAATGGTTTCTAGTTACCTATCAGCATTTTACACAGCCTGTCAGCCACCAGGCAGCACATGGCTTCTAATGGTTGTGGTGTGTGGGGCACCACTAGTTCTCTGGAAGGACAAGAACCCGCCTGAACCACACAGCAAACTCCCTTGCATGAATGGAGCGCACTGAGCAGGTTCTGGGCGCCTGCTAGAAATTGAACCAAATACCTTTTGCAAACAGCAGCTCAATGAGGTTTCCTGCCATGAGGCAAAATGCTTGGAAAGTTACTCTGCGCTGGCATCACTGGGTTTGGGGTCAGCATGCTGAAACCGGGACTCATTATGTTCCTACCATGCCAACTTGGTGCAATTAGCCTAACACGATAATTTCCCGAAGCCATATGTTGATCTTTAGGGGAGTGAAGCCTTCATCTGCCTGATGGCTCTGAGCTCTGACTGGCATGTCCCAGCTTCCAGCACATTTCTGTAAATCAAGATAACACAAACGGCAATCAGAGACGAGGTGGGACTGCCAGCCTGGAGAGGAGCAGGCAACCTGGAGCAGGGCTACGGACTTGTTGACTGTTGTAAGTGGGTCAGTTTTCTCTTTTTTTTCAAAGAAGATTTTAGAGAAAGGTCAAGGGAGCACCACTGTGTACAAGGCTGTCTCTCCCTCCACCCTCCCCTCCCCACTAAGCAAAATCAATGGAAGGACCTAGAACAGAGTAAGTTATGTTCCAGGGCTGCGTGGCCTGTATTCCCATTGGAGACCTATCAATGTACTAGCACTGTTGGGAGCTCTCTTCAGCTGCCCCTGTTAATCAATACCTCTGTTCATTATATGTCTCTGATGAATATGGGTAATGATTGGGTGCCTGAGAGTCAGGTGACTAAAAATAACTGCGCTGTACAGAGGATCAATAGATTCCCAGCCCCGCTGCCACCCCCGCCCAGTATTACTTGAGGCAATTCGATATTCGCCGCCGCCCCTCTTGAGCCCCCCCACCCATGCTATCCTCTCTGGTCTTCATTGATAGATCGGCTCAGTCCTCAGAGCAGCTTTATTAAATTAGTAGCACTTAATCTGCTGTGCTATTGTCAATGACACGGGGCAGACTAGCAGATGGCAAGTCTTCCAGTGGCTCAGAAGAGCTAAGGGCTGCAGCCCAGGCAGTGCGGATTAGCCTTGTGCTGAGAGCTGAATTCATGGGTGCCTCTTCACTAAACAGGAGGATTTCCACCATTTAACGACACTTAAGAATACATTTTTTTAAGAAGGAGCTCTTTGAGGGAGGATTCTTGCCAATTACAGACGTGTTATGACAGATGAAAAGATCATAATTATGCTTGGATTCCCTGTAGGGGTGCGTTAACATATCCATGACATTTAATAACCACATGCCTGAACCAAGGTTGACTTCCCCCAATTGTTTTATCTTTCATTTCTTTGCTCTTACCGCCAGTCTGTGGGGGCTCAGAGGAAATTGGGATGGGGGGAGGTGTGTCAAGTCTTGGTGGCTGGCACCTTAGCTACCTTGGGAGGGACCCTCAGTCAGTGGTACCTGAAGCTGGCTGGACAGTTCTTTACTGTGGGTCTGATGACAGCCAGCAGATACAAGCAGCCTTGCTGGCCAGAGACCTGGGGCCAAGGGGGTTGCTAGAGTGAGTCTGGGTAGCTGCTGGTTTCTCTGGGTCAGAGGAAATGGGAGAAGGGGGTGCTACAAGATGGGAGACTTGGATATGTGTGGCTCCAGGGATGGAGGACAGGAAATACTAAATGGAAAGGGAGACTCTAGGAAAAGTTACAGTCTGGGTTAGCCTAATGTTAAGCTAGAATTGGTTTAAGAGGTGGGGGTGATATTAAACAATTGCACAGTCAAAAGCAGCCTGTATGCTCCTTCCATGGGCCTCAAGCAGTGTGACAAGAGATGTGGCCAGTGATGACCTCTCTCCATCTGCCAGTTTAATTTCTAGATGATAAAAGCCCAAACTGCAGAAAACCATTGTCAAGAGAATATATGCTGAAACACAAACATCTAGTTTGAAAAACTATATAGTTATCATCCTGTTAGCTGCTGTCTGCAAATTTCCCAGGGTCAGGGTGGAAGCTATTTACAGAAGGCCAAGGTGCAAAGATACTTAAGGTCTTCCTTTTCTTAAAAGATCTTGGGCCAAGGCTTCTGGGAAAGGAAATTCTGGAGACACTGGAAAAACATCCCCAAAAGGATAGCTTTAGTGAGGAAAGAGACAGTGTTTGCTGGGCTCCATTGGAACTGACCGACTAGGATCTCTGGGGCTCTGACTCAGCTTGGCCATATGAGATGAATTTGATTTTCCTAAGAAGTGTGTTCAATAATAGCATGATTCACTCCAAAAAGGAGACCAAGTTATCTAACACGGGAGCTTAAATAAGGGTGAATCACAATGTAAGCTAAAGTGTTTCCTGGTGTATTTCATAGTGGTCTCTTGGAGTTGGTTGAGGTTTCTTCAAATCAAGGAGGTAGGAAGAGATCAGTGACTGATAAATCTTTAATATAAAAATTGTACAAGAATTTTGATACAAATTACAAGAGGTATTTGGACAAAATATGAATAAAATTCCATTTACATCCCCAAACCCTTATGCATTTTATGCAAAAAGACATAGACAGTTATAGTACAGAAAATACAACAAAGGAAACGGCAAATAAAAACTTTTAATTCCCTTAAACTACTAAGAAAAACATAACAAAAACAAAACCCTTGTTCAAGGTACATACAGTATTTATGAAGCTACCGACGTCACAATGATGAGATCAGGGTGATGTAAGCTGTGCCCGTCCCTGGGTGCTGACCCCTTTCGTAGTGCAGACTTTGGTTCTGTGACAGGCTGGGCAGAAGAGGCTGGTTTGATGCAGAGGAGGACAGACACACACAAAAAAGCACAGCCCTCCCCACCCAAACTCCAGCGTAGGGGGTGGGGAAAAGGACCTATCTTGGGGAAAATTCCTTTTCCTTAAGATATTTCAGTTCCCTTTGGCCAATTTTGCTGTCAAATAGGAGGGTTGTGTCCAGTGTTTTTGTTAGCAAGACACACCAGTGGGTTTGGGGTGAGTAAGAAAGTTATGTATTCTCTCAACCAGGTGAGGGAATCTTGCTAGTTCTAAAAGGCTTAGTCGATGAGGAGCATTTGAGATACGAGAGCTTGCTTTCCTGAAGTATTGACTCACCTCCACTTTTGAGGAAAGGCCCAGGGAGGCCTCAGACCCATATCTTCTCCTGGTTTCTCCACCTCCCTCACCCCTCTGACCTCCAGGTACCCATGTTTAGCTCTCCTGCCCTGTTCATACTGGCATTGGTAGGAAAATAGTTGAGACTTTTCTGGCAGGGCAGCAGAACCAAAGTTTGCACAGGAAAGTGAAAGCACCATATATTATAAATCTTAGTCAGATCAGGTTAATATATAATACTAGAACAGCTCATTCACTTAATTCACGTTATGTAAACCCCAGACAGGGTGGAACACACAAATGTTTCCAGAGCAATCAAAATCCAGATGAAGGAGGGAGTGTTCTACCTTCTTGCTTCAGAAAAGATTTTCTTTGAAGAGGGTGGGTGAGATCAGAAGAAGAAAGGGCAGGAGTGGAAAGATAATGAAGTCAGGGGAGATTAAGATGGGCAATGAGAGAAGTGGATCTGTACAAAGACATGCAAAAACACTCCAAATTGAGTACTAGATGAAAACAGTCAACTTGGTTTACACATCTCGCGTGAGCCTGTTAACTGAGCACATTGTCTGGGAATCAAGAGCATCATGCCTCATGAATCACTGCTGCTCTTGGCCACGGCACTGATTCACAGGCAGGCCAGGGGTGCTCTGTGGCCTAGAGTGGGAAGGGCGGGGCATGCAGCTCCTGCAGAAACAGGGCCAGGTCAGCTCACCTTGGGGGAGGTCTACCAAGAGGGCTGGTCTTTTCTCCCCCTCTTGTGGAAAATGTTTCCAGAGCCAGAGGAGTGGGACCTTCTGACGCCGATGGGCCCCTTCACCCCTGGGGCCACCTCTCAATCCTTGCATTTTGTAACAGCAGTGGGCAGAGCCGGTTGGTACTGGATTGATGTGCCATCTTGTGCATTATTTCAGCATCGCGTTTGGCAACAGGAAGCCTTATAAAATCTTGGTTTAGCACTTGCATACTTTAAGAAATATAGTTTTATACTATCTATTTCTTTCCATTTTTGTTAAAATACCATTTTCCACTCTTCCTTCCCTTCAAAGAATCTTAGAAAAAGGAAGCTAAAAATATACTAAAACAATTAAAACTGTCCTTAAGCATACCTATTATTTAGGTGGGGGGTGGGTACAGCTAATATTGAATAATCTGTGCAATTTTGGCAACTGAATTTTTAACTAAGATTCTCTTAAGATGTTTGCTAAATGATTGTAATATATACATACTGGGAGAACTTAAAAACATCAACTGCTTTTTCCCTGACCCCAAGAATCATTACTCAAAGTGCTTTTCTGCCCAGTCCACATACTGCTTAATACAATTATTTAGCACAGGTTTGTCTACATAGACCTTTTGTCTCTCTCTCAATCTGCCACTTTTCTCTCTTTCCAAAAGTTTGCATCAAAGATGACACCTGCATGTGTCTTATTTTTTGACACAGATTTAAAATGTGACTGTTCAAAGTCAGTGGGGGGAGAGGGGTGGGATTAACAGCATCTATCAGACCCACTGCAGGAGTTTAGAAAGAAGCAGGGTGTCCCCTAATTCCCCAAGATGCACACTGAGACCTTATACTTCCTTTAGCCACTAACTAGCCACTTTTATGATCCTTTAAGTAGTTCAGTATACAAAAATAGCAGCCAATTCTTGTATGTTATTTGGGCTCAAGATGTTTAGGAAGATCACATTTTCACATGATTTTTCTTTGTACCTTTTGTTCCCTCGTATTTGATTTTGTAAAGCTCATGTGCTTATACTTACCCAAATTCTCCCACAGTGGAGAATTTACTTTCTACATATAGGGTAGTCCCTGTTTTAGTGATTAAACTCAAAGTCCCTGTGCCTTATTATTTTTTTCAGATTGTCAGTCCAATTAAAGGTGAATCTGTCCTGTTACACTATGGATTTGGAGGTTGTCACGGCAAGATACTTGTGTACATCTAGACTATTGTTTGGAGGCCAAAGCTAAAAAATTTTTTTTCAAACCACCACACACAACCAATTTGTTTACAGCACGTGCACTTTTTGAAGGAGAGGAAAAACATCTTAGTTGTTTATTTACAGAACATGGGGCAATCTAATCCCACTTTTGCCACTGACTTGTAGAAACTTTGTTCTAATTATGGGGCCATACCCAGTACTCCCAAAATACATGGGCTTAGAATTGCAATACTTAAGTTTCCAAAGACCCAGAGGATGCTGTCAAAGCCAGAATCTCTCTGCTGACCCTTTATTTAAGAAGTAGTCTTGTTACTGTGCACTTAATAGCTGGAGAGGGCACTGCGAGGCAGCCTTGGGCTTACCAGAGATACAGTTTAGTGGGTGTGTGTACGTGCTCGTGTGCTGGGAGGACGTGAAGGGAGGGAGGGAGAGTGACTGTGGATATGTGTGCATCGGGGAACTCAGTGGGAAAGCCTAGCCCTTGTACTCAATTTCCCCTTCACAAGGGATAAACAGGCAATTACGCATCCTTTTATATTTGATGGCCAAGTGCTGAACTGGAAAGCACACTATTAGTTTGTGTCCCTTCAGGGCCAGGGCAATAAGTAGCCAGGAGAGCTGGGGCTGAAGCAGACAGGGTGTTGTCTGCTGTTAGTGTGACAGTCTTGTCAGCAGCGTTCACATTACTGGAAGGTAATAAAGTGACAAGTAAGTTATTAGAAAGATATGAGGTGAAATTGAACTGAAGCTTCTCGCTGCTCAGCCTGGCTTTTTCCGTTTCCTCTTTTGTAATGGTCCACAATTTGTTACAAACTGAGCCTTGTCTTGATAGTCTATATAGAAAAGATTTTTTTTTTTTTTTGCTCGCAGTAAAGGTCAAGTGAATTTACAACAACACTTCAGAGGAGAAGAATAAAGATAGTTTTATGACAACTATAGTATGTTACTTCAAAAAAATATATAGCATTATAATGAACAATAATGCTGATCCAATGCAGTGTACTTGTAAAAATGCTTAGTTTTTTTCTTTAAACCCCCTGTGACCGGGCATTTGGATTTTTTGACAAATGCCAAAAAGATAGCAGTTGATGTCCAGTTATTGCCAAATGACCATAAACATCATCTTGTGCAAGATGTGGGAAGAATAAGGATGATGGGAGGATACAGGAGAGGATGGGTGTCTGGGCAACAGTGATGTTACATTAGCCCACCAGTCAGTTGTACAGCTGGATTTACATAATACTAATGGAAAAGTACCTTGTAGCGAGCAGTCCTGACTATAGGAAAGGGAAATGCCTTTGGGACAGAGCAGATGTGGCCTGATGCTCACACGAGGAAAGCTACCTACCACACATGGTTTGGCCTAGAGGGAAAATGTGAAAGCAACGAAGTTGCTTTTATGTTCTGTAGGAAGGTGAGTGAGCTCACATTTTGATCAAGAGATCTTTGCAGCCAAAGAGCAGTACAACCGCGGCTATGGGGGTAAGCCACAGTCACGATGGAGAAAGAACAGAGCTCCGCTGGCAATCACGTCTTTCCACTCAGCACAACTAGGGCTTGGTCTGACCACCAGCCTTTTCTAGGATCTGGTACACCCAATGGATCTGTTAGTTCCGTAAGGGACTTGAGCATCACTTCCACTCCAAAAGTAAGAGAAAAAGAACACCCCAGCCCCACCCCGCCACTAACTGCCTGACCTGCTGGGACTTGAGCTATTCCAGGCAGCACTCTTGCTTTCCTCCTCCCTTCTCAGGCTAGGATTCGGTGAGGCAGCTGGTCACGGGGTGCTGTGGGATGCACTGCATGGATCCGCTCCCACCCACTGCTAGGCAGAGTTGCACCGGACATTTCTCTTGACTGCCTCCTTTCAGTGTGTCCACTATTTTCTTTTCTAGTTATCTTCAAACCAGGACAGGTACGAGTCCTCTACTTAACACCCCTCACTTCACTGTAGAAAACTGTGATTCCCTCCAGTCTCTGTGGCACCTGTCTCTGAATGCTCTCCATACTTATTTAAATCCCTCCCATTAGAAACACA
The DNA here is from genome assembly GCF_019923935.1 of Bubalus bubalis. Taxonomy (NCBI): domain Eukaryota; kingdom Metazoa; phylum Chordata; class Mammalia; order Artiodactyla; family Bovidae; genus Bubalus; species Bubalus bubalis. The sequence continues at coordinate 90,638,865 of NC_059159.1, read as the reverse complement.
GAGAATGAGAAGGAGAAGCAAACTCCTCTAAATATTCCAAGTCTGGGTGAAATGTAAGCGATTTTTTTAAACCCCAAAATTTGTCATAATTTTTGCAAAGCCCAAGAGAAGGTGTGTGTCCATAAGATCCAAGAAAGTATCTTCTGGCTGATTTGTTTCGTATGACAGTAGATGTAGCGTGTCTTATGACAGGTGACACTTAGTCGATCTAGCCCAACACTAAAGACCGAGTGCAAGTTAGGACTGCTCAGGTCAACGGCTGGCAGTTAGCAGCATGTCCATCTCAATCTGGTTACTGGCTTCTTTCTGTTTTAATTCCCAAGGGCCTCTGTTCTCATTTGCTTGGCACACGTGAGGGGTGTGTACAGAGGAGAAGGAACAAAAGGTCACTTTTTATTTGGTGGGAACCTAGTGCATGGTTTCCCCTGAGTAAAATGAGGAGAATGCCTCTGCAACAGCCCCTTCTCGATATAGTCAAAGCTTGCCTTTTTTAAAAAATAGCAAATATATATTGCTATTTTTTTTAAAGGCAAGCTTTGACTATATCGAGAAGGGGCTATATTATATATATATATATATATATATTATATATGCACACACACACACTAACAGGCTGTTAACCAGTTATGTGCCTTTCTCCTCATACTGGAAGGGCCTAGGAATTCATGACCAAATAAATTACACTATAAGGACAGTGGTGCCATTGTGCTATAAACAATTTCAAAAGAGATGTTTGCCAGCTTTAAAAGGCATCAGCCTGGACTAAGATCTGAAATGCACTGACTTATTTCTATACAATTAATAGCAGAACGAAGAATGTCATGCTTTTTATCACACTTTAAACACCAAATTATTTATTGTCTCTTGTTATTCTTGCTCTGGGTCATCCCCCTCCACAACACACAGACAGTCCTTAAAGGAGACTAAGCCTTTCTGATCCTTACAAACACATAGCTTAAAATGATCAAAACAGAACGTTTCAATACCACCTAGCAAACATGCTTGTTAATAATACTGCCCAGTTTTGTACCTGTGACAGAATGCTGGTTAAAATGAATCAAGTGGGGGAAAAGGTTGCTTGGATGAAATGCTGCATCCCATTCCCTTTTCAGCCGCCCTAGCATGGATGCAGCTGGACAGAGCCTGTGTCACCACAGAAAACTCCTATGAAAAAAGAAATGAGTATGAATGGATAGAGAGGAAGGGCTCAATGGTTAAAATGGTGATCACATCATCCTTCCCATTTGCAAATAAGCCTTGGGATCACCATCTTAACTAGATTTAGAGTTCAGTCAAAACATTGCACTCAGGCACACACCCAAGAACAAGCGACACTCTGGGACTAGAAGAAATGTACGTTTTCATGATTCTGTATCTTATGGACCATTTCTGTCCACTCCCCCTGTCCCTTGTAAGCAATTAGGCTTTAAACTGGAAAATATTATACACCCACTTAAAAGGCCACCATAACACGTGGGCACTTGAGGCACAAAACTAGTAGCAAAGAGGGGAGAGACTTAAAAAGGGCAGGTTGTCCAGGACTCACTGTATTTCTCCAACAAAAGGCAGGTGAACACATTCATGCTTCCGAGCAATGGAAATTCTGCTTGAGAATCTTGTTACTTCTGGGCTTATTCTAACTGGCTATCCACATCAGCCTGGTTTGTGGCGAGTAACAAACACTTGTTCTAAGCCTAGTTCCTTTGTTGTGACCTGCTGACAGCTATGTAATTCACTCATTAGGGCTCTTTGGCCTTTTAGTTGACATCAAACAGACTAAGCACTGATTTTGTACAAGCTGAGTTCTAATATCTCAACCGAGAGTGTAATTGTTAAAAATCGCTGAAAATGTGTTATTTCATAAAAGTGTCATTTGGTCTATATACACTTGCAAAGCTAGTGTTTCCATAATCTTTTGCTGGGATACCAACAAAATATTTTTTCCGCCCTTCTGGAATCAAATCAGTTGGTTAATGGGGCAGTAGCGCAACACAGAAGGCTAAGAGGACCGAAGTGTTTGCAAACAAATTTTCATTATTCTAGTTCAATCTTCCACAAACATACTGTACAGAGTCTTATATGGTATAAAGCAAAGGAAAACATCTCTGTCTATTCAGTTTAACAACACTGAAATAAAGCGATTAAGACTTTGGGGAATTCAAAGGTACAAGAAAAACAAAAACGGTTAGCACTAATTCCTCAGCTTTTTTACCGTAAACATTTGTCATTAAAACATAGTGTTTGATATAGTTTCTTTTGTACTGCAAATACTTTTGGTCTCTCCTCACTGTAGAACAAATGAAAAATCAAATGAACCCCATAGCATCCTCTGAAGGAGATGAAAAGATAAAGCTGCTAGACACATCTAGCTTATCTTAAGATTCCACTGTTTCTGAAATTTTCACACAAAAAATACTGAAGCCTCAACTAATGATGCTTATTTTTGGAAACAATAAATACTGAGGTACAATAAATCCTACAGGATAGTAACAAGAGAAACATATTAACAGTTTCCTTTGGCAAATTTAACGGAAGTGAATGCTGATGTGAACCTAGAAAAAAATAATTACGAAACATATGAAAAATGGAAATGCCATTAAAAAGTTAAGACAAAGGGAGTATTTCTTTTAGACTGATGAAAGAAATGTTTGAGGCCCTTAAATGCAGAAAAGAAATACATTCTCTTTAAATTATTGTGTCCTGTTCGACAAAATATGCCTTGTTTATCTTTTTCCCCCCTCCACTTAAAAAAAAAAAAAGACAACAAAACACAGTCTGCAATGCACACCCTAATGGTTTTGGCTGCAGATTGAATCTGAGTAAATATCATCATTTAGTCAGTATGTTGTGGTAGCTGAGGCTGCCGATGTGGTTAACCAGCTCAGGCAACATGTGTAAACATCGGAAACAAAATAAAACAAAACAAAAAAGGTTTGGAGAATCCTCTCCCTGCTCTTTCTCACTCTCGATTGCTTGGTTTCAGGCTTGCTTTCATTTCTCTCTGACAAATCGCGTGGGGAAACGCAAAACACTAAACAGTGAGAGATCCTATTTTAAACCCCCTTCTTCTGGCTGCTCAGAAAGGAGTATTGCTTAGTTCAAGTTCAGCACATGTTTGCAAAGCTTCCAAGTACTGCTGCCTCTACCATTAAATGTCTTTTGATTTTGTCTATCAAACCAGCCTACTGCAGTACTTGTGACAAATTACACAGCCACATAATAGACCAACTCAGCTCAGACTTTTTCCTTCTTAATGGAGAAGGGTCAGGTCCTTGCGCATGAGCATTCAGCTCTTTCACTGTATTCAGCTTTGCTCCGTAGTGAGTCATTTGGGCTTCTGTATCCTGAAATATTATCCTGCCTCTAAAGAATAAATGCCTTGGCTGTTTCACACGCATCACTTTGTTTTCCTTTTATGTAACTTAACATATAAGCAAGAAGGATACAATGTTGATTGTAATAACATTCGGCACTTGAAAGCATCACCAAGTGTTTTTTTTAAAGCGGTTTTCTGGTGGCCGACAAATTGGCCTGTGGTTATGTTGAGTGACTAATTGTATTTTCTTCTCTGGAAACTTGTGCAAAGTTGGCAGTTTTGTGTTAACACTAATACTTGTGTTTGGCGTTTGTGCCCTATACTGACCAGACCATTTTTATACAAGTGAATTTTTTTAAAAAGACACTTACTTGAAGTATGGCAATAGTTTAAGGATAAAAAAGAAGCATGGATATTACACATCCCCTTGTAGTGTATGAAAAAAAGTGCATGACTGGATTTATGTACTAGTACAGGACATTTAAAAAATCAGATCTGTGCTGTAAGGCATGCCAGCACCTCTTTACCACTATATCTAGCAGGTAGTAAAAACAAGACCATGTTTCTTTTTCCTTAAAAAATGTGCATTAATGCTAACATAAATGAATAGAGCTAGCCAGCAAACTATTTTTTTTCCTGTATATCTAACAGCTGGATGTAACTGTAAAAATTAAACAAAAGAGTTAAACAACCATCAATACAATTGTTTTACATCATTGGCCTCTCAAGGCTAAATATTTACAGGTGAATCTGCCATGCTTTAAATGAAGATTCTCTCAAAACCTTAAAGTTCACAAAAGACAACTATAAGAAGTTCCTTTTTTGTTTTTTCCCCCCTTTATCTTTTTGCAGGCAACAGTCATGGGTACAACAAATCGTCTCTTTGGAGAGGACCAAAAATTGTTATTCTGTCCAAGTTTGGGCTAGTTGCACGCTTTTATGTGTGTGCGCATGTGTATTTAAAGGGTACTTTGTTTCACCTCTAAATGAAAGACCTGACTTCTTTCTCAAAACTATAAAGGAAAAAGACAAAAAATTTCAAAAGCACCTAGTGTTTATCTTCTTATATCTAAAGAAAAGAAAACGTGTGGGTGTGTGTGTATGTAGACACAGGTATACATGTGTGTACACACACACACCCCGTCCCCCAAGTACACAAGCACACACGGACTATGGCAGTTCAGATACATAGGCCATCTGGTGAGAGCTGGCATGTGTAGTGTCCGTTCTGAGACTAATCTACTGCAGTGAAGGGAATGTTTTTGTGGAGATTAGGGTTCTGACTGTGCCGATTCCGGCTTCGCACAGAGGAAAACATCATATTGCAACCTGGGACTTTGCACTTGTGCATCTCTCGCAAATGCACGGTTTTGTAGTGCACCCTCAGCGTCCCCTTGTTGCTGTACATCTTGTGGCAAATGTTACACATGATCCCACCAGTGCTCCCGGACAAGCTGTTGAACATCAGAGACCCTGAAACGTCAGCCCCGAGGCCGCCAGGGAGGGTGGGGGCCTCAGCCTTGTGCGCCGACTCCCCGCTGTCACTCGCCCCGTCAATGTCGTCCAGGAGAATCCCCTCATCGCTGCCGGCGTCGGATTCTCTGGAGGAATGGATGCTGCTGCTGGACTGGAGGCTGGAGGTGGTGCTTAGGTCCAGGACCATGTAGTCCTCCGCCATGCCCCTCCCATACCCGTTCAGGTGGGAGTCTTCCGTCCCCGCGGGAGAGGAGGCGTCTTCCCTGATGTCGAGCCCCAGGGGGTGCTGGGCACCATAGATCTTCATCAAAAATTCATCCCGGAGGTCCTTGCTAAGGGAGGGCTGTGATGAGTCCAGGCCCATGTCATCGAGTTCTTTGGTCAACAGTTTACGATGCAGGTTTATGTTGGCACTGTGTCTAGGAAAACAAGAGGGAAGGGGGGGCGGGTAGGTGTACAGGGAGTGGAGAGGGCGAGAAAAAAGAGAGCATTTTAAAATTGATTCAGTTTCCGCCAGGCATCACCTAAGCGCATTCATTGCTAATGACATTATTGTAAAAAGCAAGCATTTTCCTACATCCTCAGGATTAGGGAGTAAGTGGCAGCGGGGAGTGCAATAAGGGGAGCTCTTCATTAACATAATTTTTATAAGAGAGTGAAAGTCCTCAATGGAAGGATGAAAGCAAACCCATGCACCTTTTTCTGAATGATTGTTCTGTTCCTTTCACTCTGTAGCAGCATCAGCTGCAGAGAATCTCACAGCAGAGATTTGAAAAAAATATACTGAATATGATAAACGAATGGAAACTTTCTGCTTGTCCAAACCAAATAATTTGAATTTACCTAAAAACAGAAGGAAACCCCCTTTTTTTCTACAGCAAACACTTTAGAGGTATGAAAAGGATTCCTTTTTTTTTTAAAAAAGTAAATGGTTTAGATAATTTAGAATTTGCTTGACAAAATAATAACTTGTTCCCCCTCATCTTCCTCATCTTATTTAAGAAAATAATTTAGCTTAAAAGGTTAGCAATTTATTTAATAAAAATAGGGTTATACACTATCTTTAAATCCCCTTTTTAAGAATGATTTGGGATCTCAGCTAAATCTAATAGTAAAATACATTTATCTTCAGAGTCTGCTATATTTCAGAGTTAAAAATAATATTTCAAGTAATTCCAAGTTGTAAACTTTCATCTTAAAAAAAGGTGAAAAACAGAAGTTGGCTTAGTAAATAAAATCCACCCCCCATTAAAAAAAAAAAAAAATCACACCCAACAGAAAAAAAAAAAAAAAGGGACCAAAAAAGAAAAAACCCCACACACAATACAAAAAAAAAAAAAAAAAAAAAATTCAAGCACAATAATAACACATGGTCCCTCCATTTTAATAACTGGAATCCATACTACTTAGGCAAGCAAAACTTATACTGTACTCACTGAGTGCTTTGCTTGTATATATATATATATGTATACATATAAAGAAAAAAAAAAAACAAGATTGGTCCCAGAGCATCCATAGGGATGTCATGATTTACAAAGCCTGATAGGTTATTATCTATCTGAAAACATTGCCTTAGTATTTACATCCCCCATTTACTTTTAAAGTGCCCTTGGGCATATACCTCTCTCCACCTGCAAAGGCTTATGTTTGACAAGTGTCTAAATTGAAGGCTACCCTTCCAAAAAGCAAACCAATAAATAAATACAGATGCATAAAAGCTTCTCAATAATGGTGGAAGCTCTACATCTTGGAGAAGTTAATTGTGATAACAGAAATGACCTAGAATGGCCCAGATCAAGTTTGACAGACCTGCTGATTATAATTAAAAAGTATGGAAAATCCAAAATGAGTCACACCATTCAGTGACGAGCATGGCTAGTATTTCTTAGAGATGGTTGAGAGGTATGTGCCTCAGAGACAAGAAAGGTGGGAACACGTTCCACCTTTCCACACAAGACAATATATAGCACTCTGGGTTGGAAGGGGCAGAGGGGCGGCGGCCCCCTCTGCACTGCACTTAGAACGGCTGAGCTTACCTTGTGATAATAAGATCAGCTTTCTAATCTTTTGCTAAATCGATCACAAAAGAAAGCAAGAATGAGAGACAGAGAGAGAAAAAGAGAGAGAAGGAGAGAGAGAGAAAACAAATTCACATTCTAGACATCTGGTTTGGAAAAAAAACTTAAACAATAACATAGGGATTTAAAATGTTCTGATCAAAAAATCATTTTCTGTCATAAGCGATCATCTCATATGCTGTCTTGATGATTTTCAGATCAGCCGCATCATCCAAAAATCATAAATCAAATTAAGATAAACCAAATTCACAGCATCATCGTCATCCATAAATGAGTTCTATACAGATGCATGCAGTGTTGCGGATATGTGAATGATAAACAGATGTGGTCCCCAGGGTCCCTGCTCTGACAGTCGCGCCCCGTCTCCTTGGTGTCAGATGGCAGATGATTCCAAATGCAGGTTGTTAAGCAGAGTGCAGGAAATGCCTACTGAGAAATCTCTCCCCCTGACATGTGGGTATGACGCCACTGGAGTTATTACAAGAATGTGGAAATAGAGTTACAGTACGTACTATCACTCCACTGATAAAACAACCTGCCAACCATAAGCAGCTCGCAAAATCCTACCCCTCTGTGTATTATTTTTAACACCCTCCCCTCCCTTTCTTAATTTCACAAACACACATTTTGCGATGACTTTAATCTAGAACTCTGTTGCTTCTCACACATCTGCAGTTACCGCTTCCTAGATTCACTGCTGAGAAAACAGCAGCCAGACACACAGCAGTCACATCAAGACACACTGAATAAGGAAGAATAAATTAACACTGACGAAAGGACACACTGATCCCCAGATGGACACATCTTCCCTGAGATGACTTGTGAAATTACACATCTCCACTGTGGTGTTACCAGGAAGAGATGTCTCTCTTCATGTCTCACTTACAGCAATAGAAATCCGTAATCTAATTAGATGAGGTACCAGCCCTCAATATCTGTCAACCAAATGATGTGCAGAAATGTGTAGACCAGCTCTGGCACTCGGTTCAACAGTGTCCCTTTTCCGCTGTCAGCAGTACTGTTGGCCTCTGCTAATATAATTACATTGACTTTTATTCAATTAAGTGCCATCCTTGCCTTTAAAAAAAAAAAAGCTACTTTATCAATTGATTCAGGTGTAATGCAATAATAAAGATGAACTCATGGCAGTGCATTAGCTCTGCTGTTCATAACTTCAGTACATGGGTTCATTCGTGGTAGTCGATTTCCATTATGCAACCACAGTTCAAGAGAATTGATTCTTTTATGTTCATTTCTTAATCTATTTCATTTTTGTGTAATAATCCTCCTAAATGCCATATGCAAAGTACCAGAAGTAGGGATAGGAGGAACGTGTGGTGGAAAGCTTACTGGTTCACTCTCATGATGGTGGGCTTGGAGCTGTTCTAACTTAACTCCCAGTATTACTGGAGTGGAAAGAGGCAAAGCAAGAGGGAGAGGAGATAGACTCGAGAGAGAGTCCTGATCCTGTACCTCAGGAGGTTAGCTTTGCCTCTACAGAATGGACAAAACGCAGTGCTTGATGTTAACAGACTTGGACTCAGTCAATCCAAACCACAAACTGCCACAGAACACTACTGAGGAGAAGAGACGAAGACCAGGAGCTAACAGCAACTTACAAGTTTACATGGATCAGCAAAACCTAGAGAGGTGAAAAGGAAGATGAAGAGACACAGAAAGAAGAGTCACCAAGAGCAAGGAAGAGGATTCTGAAAAGTTCAAGAAGACCAGAGAGTCCTGGAAATGGGAGGACCCCCGGCAGAGGAAGCAGGGGGCAACTGTCTGTAATAAGGAGCAGGAGGCCTCCAGAAAGGAACAGATTTTGAGTTCTCCAGAGATGAGTTTTTCTAATGAACCTAATGTTCTGAATATTTGTCTCCAGAAAAGAGGAAAAAATAACCATGAACTAAAACTGTATTAGAACTTATTATACTTTATAAGAATGTCAGCAGTACAAAAGCTGTTTCTATTTGCATTGACTGGGTATTAGGTAGGTAATACCAATATGAGGAGGCAGCTTCCTTTTAGAGGAAAAAAAAAAGACTGGGATGAAAACAGAAGGTAAGTTGATAAGTAGAGGGAGGAAGGATCTGATCTTACGGGGGATCTCATCAAGACAGTAGGACAAAATGTAGTTCCATGATGGTCACTTTTAAGAACACAAACTATATCTTATTCAACCTCAAGTCTCCTGCTGCGCAAGTAGAATACTGGGTTGACCAAAAAGTTCATTTGGATTTCCCCATCACATCTGATGGGAACACTCTAACTTTTGATCAACCCAATACTTTGCACATGGGACATAATTAAAAGTACATTTATTTGACTTCAATCAGTAATAGGCAGAGTCTTAAACTTTCCCCAAAACAAATTATAGAAGTAGAAACAATGATCCCAACATTGGAAACATGAACCTAAAGATTTAAGAAAAGACACAGATAATATTAATATTAAAGGTAATATTAAAAGTAATGCTACATAATAACTATGGCATGACACAGTCCTATAACTTGGGCGATGCTTAGAACCACAAATGTTTCTTCTGACCTCTGCACTCATTCCTACTATTTCTGTACTGAGTTTACCAAAGCCTCTTGAAAACTAAGAGCACCCTTAAAAGCAAAAGGTAATGAAGCTTATATGACATAGAAGAGGTCATGAAATCAGATTAACTCTTTGAAATGCTTGGTGGGAGCACTCTAACTAGATTAAAGTGGACTACCACTCTTTTTTGGTTTCTTTAACAAAAACAAGTCAATTATATCTCAGTTAAAAAAAGAAAATTTTACCATACAATCATAGAAGACAGCAAATCCAACAGTCAAATGCAAACACCTTTTAGACAAAGTCAGTCCTGTCTTGAGCTTTTCTTTCCTCACATTTCCCTTTCTAAGCTGGTTTAAATACCTAGTTCAACTTAATGCAATGTTTAACCATAAAAAGAAAAAAAAAATTAAGCACACTAAAAAATGTTTTGAGATTTTAACTTTGGTTTTGAGATACAAAGAAGAACTTTTTTAAAAAATAAGAATTTCATGACCAAGTTAGAAAATCAAAATGTGGCCATCAAACTGAATCAAGCTATAGGTTACATAAGCCCAATCTAACCTTAATTCTTAATCGGTTCTGAGCCATCCTAAACTTACTGAACTGCAACAAAATACTTGATAATTACTTGCAGTGCCCCAGGTGAAATGGAACTGAGGCTCCATTTTGGCCTAACTTTTGCCTTTATTTTTTTCTGCTTATCTTTGCCACTTCACACACACATGCACACACCTCAAATTGTCCAGAATGATCACACTGAAGTATACACAGCAGATAGCACCATATATAAATAGTGTATGTGTGTTTTTATGTATGTATATGGGCATACATAAATTTATATTCAACCTGTAATATAAAATATAAAATCTGGATGCTGGGTTTGAGTGTATTGTTGGACACCGAGTCAATATTCCTGATTGGAAATGTAAATCTGCTCTCCAAATCCAAAGAAATGAAAAGTTAAAACTTCTGTGCCTTACTCTTTTATCTAGATGGCGGTAACACTACCTGTTGTCCTGAATGCCTCAAAAATATTTGTACTCCCATTTATTGGTGGTGGTGTACTTATAGCCCTGCGAAGTAATGATATTTTTGATAGTATATACATTTTTGCAAAATGAGCAGGTGCTCTCTAAGGTAGTATTTAAACATTTTCTCCAAAAGATCTGAAAACCATCCCCAGCTCAGGAAATTTTAGTGAACAATGCTCAACCCCTCCCACCCCCCAAAAGTACAGAAGTACATGATAAATGCAAGAAACAAAAGCTAAGCAAATTCTTGCAAATTAAAAGTATGAAATCCAGTCCCTTCAATCTCTTTCAATATAAAACAAATCATCCATACTGGTCACGCAGACAGTTCTCTCTCCATTCAAATTATTCACTTGAAGATAAGCTCCCACCAAACTCTTTAGGGGTTTAGCTAATTTACTGCACAGATACGGCACGTCTGTTGTAATAACAGGTAGGATGTATTGGGGTCGACCATTTATCAGAATTAGACTTCTTTTCTCAATTCACAGTGAATTATGCTGCCTACATGACTCCTCTCTCTCAGAGCCTGCCATCCCCTTACGGCCCCTAATGTGGCAGGCAAACCAAATTGACAGTCTCATCTTGTCAACAAGGGGCGATTCTCCTGAGAAGCCATTTAACTTTGCCGAGGAAGCAATGTATTAATGTGCCTGTCCCAGGAATGTTAATCATCTTCAAGCTTCCAACCTAACTTTGACGTGAACGAAATCACCAAATTTGTTTACTAAATGAATCGTAATATGCTAATAAGAAAGCATGACATATATGGAAAAGCCAAACAGATGGTTTGTTTACTCCACTTTGCAACTTTATAAATGTTGTAACTCTGAAGATGTTAGTGAGAATTATTGGTTTGTTGGCAGAGGCGAACGTGTCTCTTGCATACTAAATCTGGTATACGGCTACAAAACAATTTGTCATTGCTGTGGAATGCTTAAAAAATGTTAATGTAGTGATGGCATTTGGGAAGGAAGATTGGTGGATGGAAAATGTCTATGCTGGATGCTCAGGTTAAGTGCAGAATTGATATCCAACACTGTTCCCTAACCATTTTACTTCTGAGCTGTATCTGACACATCGAGGCTTCTCAAGGGTGCTGATTATTCAATAGATAACCTGTTGCGCTGTAATGTGAGACGTGTGTTACACCGTGAATAGGATTATGTTTTCACAGCACTTGGAAAATTTCTCAATCAGGCAGCTCATATGGTGTTCAGCTTACTACTACTGTTGGGTAAGAGAAAGCAAAGCCATTCATCCCGGCATCTTTTAAGGACTTGAATAAAATCTGAGCTACAGTTTTGAGATTTATATTTACCCTGGATGAACTGCTGCTGCTGCTAAGTCGCTTCAGTCGTGTCTGACTCTGTGCGACCCCAGAGACGGCAGCTCACCAGGCTCCCCCGTCCCTGGGATTCTCCAGGCAAGAACACTGGAGGGGGTTGCCATTTCCTTCTCCAATGCATGAAAGTGAAAAATGAAAGTGAAGTTGCTCAGTCATGTCCGACTCTTTGCAACCCCATGGACTGTAGCCCACCAGGCTCCTCCGTCCATGGGATTTTCCAGGCAAGAGTACTGGAGTGGGGTGCTATCACCTTCTCCGCTAGATGAACTAACTCTCCAGTTTTCAATCCCAGGTTTTATCATCTTATACAAAGAGTTCCGAAGATCTATTTCCAAAACAGTAAGAATGCATTTTTCTCTTGGCATTCAAATTTCTTCTCCTATTTAAAAATAAGCTTTCTTTTCTGATGTGTACAACATGGAACATCAGTTTCTTTCTGAGATCTTTTTCAAAGGAAATACTTCCTAACTATCCAAGAAGGTTTTATATCATTAAAACAATTTGTGATCTTTTAAAAAGAGAGCATTAGGGATGTGCGACTTTCCCAGGGGACAGGATTTTGTAGGCAATATTATAATTGAGCTATGGCCTTATCTAGAATTCTGTGTTGAAAATGAAACTATTTAAGACACATGAACAAAAAGAATGCACAAACATCTAATTTATATCTTTGGTTAAATGGTGTCAAAACTACCAACAGGAAAACTTCAGTTAAGCAACCAGCAACACAACTATGCTACCTTTTAAAGTTCAGAAACATTCAGATTTTTCTGAAATTCTTTTTACTCATCATTCACACAAGCATAGCCATAGAAGCAGAATTCTGTATGAAAGAGGTGCTTATTGCTTCCAATACCATTAACCACTTCCCCCAACTTCTTAGTCCTATATATACATACTGAGATCACCACGCATCTTGTGGGATTCACCTGGTGTATCACCATAGAGTGAAATTTTCCCCGTCTGTCGAAGAGAAACGAGAGCAAAGCGAGCTAAAGAAACCTCTGACTTCATCTTGCTGCCCAAGGATCACTTTGGAGCAAGAAACATTAGCGGCTTTCCCAGCCTGGTGCATCTCTTTCATTTGAAACATCTCCTTGTTCCTGACCAACAAAGAAAATTTCAATAAGGTACTTTTACTGGTTTAACAACAGTGAGCTCTTGGGATTGTCAAAGTGCTAAGCCTTTTCCAAGGAGAGAAGAAATCAGCAGCTCAAATATAATTAACCTTCCATTCTCAATGCAAACTGCCACACACAGGAGCTCCGCAGTCTATTAGCAAAGTTATAATGGCCAACGGGCAGAAGCGAAATTGTCAAAAAGTTGGCTGCTGCTGTCATATTTTTGGAATTATGATTAATGGCACTAATAATGTGGATGATTACTGATATGTGTATCTCCAGCAGTTTATCATATTGCTCTGGCTGCCTACGTCCACAATAAGCAGGATGCTATCATTTACCTCTTTATTGAAGGCAATCCTTCTCTTGAAGGAGCATATTCTAATTACTTCGTAATGTTTTATGTCTTAAACATTTTGCAGCTCTGGACCTTGCCAACTGCTTCATGTCTACCATTGATTAATTACTGAATGTTTAATCAAAATTTAGAACCTAATGTAGTCATTTATGAGCACACTGCAGTGCCAAAGTAGTTAGGCTCTGCTCCCAAGTTTGGGGAGTGCTGGGTTAAACATCAAATCCCAGCCAGGCATGAGGATCCAAGAATTTCACCTTGGGTGCTCTGAGGTTGCCAATTCCATCTCTGCTGATGAATGGAAGGTAATCTAACTACGGGTAAACAGCATCTTTACCTCCCCTCTCCCCACTGGATCTCTCTTTCCCTCTTCTCCTGGTTCCCTAATCAACAGAGCACTGCTGACTGTTTGCTTCTCAGAGCAAGAAGGTTCTCGTGAAAACCCATCTCAAGAACATAGCTTTGAAGTGGTTAAACAAGTGAAAAATAATTTGCTGGGACAAATACATAAGTTTTTTTTTTTTTAATGTGGATTTTTTATGGTACTGTCATACAACCATTCACCGTTGAAGTTAAGTGTTTTTTTAATACCATTACTGAACTGCTGAAATGGATGCTAATATAGCTTGGAGTGCTAATGTCAAGTCCTGGTAATAAAAAAGACAGACTGCTGAATGAAATAATTTCAAGTAAAAAATAGAACAAAAGTGCTCTCTCTCTTGCTCTCCACTTTTATTGAATTGGGACTGACTGAGCCAATTGCTTTAGAAGTCTGTAAAACACAATTACTAGTGAGCGGACTGACCCCCCAGTGCCCCCTTGGTGACAGAGCGGACTAAAAAGCCAGCAGAGTTCGAGCGGCTCCCCTTAGCTGGCCATCAGACCCATGAGGCTTACTTCTGAAGGTCTGTTGTTCTCATCGCCCAAATCTGTCTCTTCTGACTGAAAAAAAATCTTATTTCCCATCCATGTGCTAAAGTAACTTCATACATCATTTCCCAAGATGAAGATGTCTATTCTGGCAATTAAGGATGATCTGTCTTTTGATATTCTTATTTATGTGATTGTTCACATATAAACACACATATACTTTATGTGGATACATTTACATGAGAACGTTAGCATAATTTTTGAATAGCTGGCAATAATTCCAATTGATATATGCAATAGCAAACTGGAGGCATCACTTACGTATGTTCAGGTTAGAAACACAGCTTTTTTTTTTTTTTCCTAAGGTAAAGTCAAAATAATTAGAGCAAGCAAGAAAAAGAATTAAACCAGAAGTAGGTAACATTTTCCCCCCTAGTTAATAAAAGAAGTAATAAACTCCATAAAGTACTAGAGTTAAGATCACTAACACTTCAGGCATAACAGCTTTTTACCAGGAATTTACAACTCCTGTTTTAATTCAAGCCGCTTGCATTAGGACATAAAATCTAGGTATTTTAAAAAAGTGTAGCTTTCTGTTAACTGAAGAAAAATTGTCCTTTCCTGAAAAGCATTCTTTTTTCCTCTTTCTCAGCTTGCTTCTTTCTCACACATGCACACACACACATCTTGGCACTCAAGAATCAAAGTTAATAAATCCTTTTTTTATGACATTGTAATTTTTTGGCAAGTGTAAACTTCTTTCATATTCTGCCACATTCATTTATTTGAAGCTTGTGGGAGTATTACGGCAAAAACATTAAATTATTTCTGAGAAGACTTTTTAAAAAGAGAAAAAAGAAACGTTTTCTAGCCCAACCTTCACGATGAAATTTCAACAGAGAAAGAAAAGTCTGTCTCTTTAGCACAGCAACAAATCACTCTGCAAGAAAGGGCTGGTAGAAGCCTCTTACCTTATGGAGAACCCACCTTTGCAGGAAGGATACAAGCAAATACTAATATGTGTGTGAAGTCTCATAACCTGCTTCCAGGTGAGAAATGGCCTTTCTTATTTGTTTTAAAAAAGAAAAGACTATCTACAAAAACAAATACTTAGAATGAATCATTATGAGAAAGAATGAGACCAAAAAAGTCTATCAGGGGATCAGATAGATGGCGGGAGACCCAAGGGAGACAGAAATCATGAAGATGACGCTTTCAAAGTGGTGCCATCCTGAAAATTACCACCTATGCATGCAGTATGTACATGCTGATCTTAATGCTATTTCTGCCTGGATTTTCAAGTTCCTGATGGAGGGAGTAGTAGCTCATTCCTTTTGAGGGAAGGTAGGAATACAGGGTATATGGAAGCATTGCATTTACACAGTGGAAGTTATGTAGCCACAAGAGATTTAATGGTACTCCCATCAAGAGAAATTTGTAAGAACTTCTTTGTATCATGGACAGTTAGTCCTTTGCTCGATATTAAGCTTTGTTGTCTAGTTGGTAGGCAGTTTGGTGGAAGTGATTGGTGTACTTCTTGGGCTGGAGGAGTGAAAGGTCAGCAGAGGCTTAAATGAGCTTGTCTTACATCCAGCTGGGCCAGCAGGAGGTCATTAGGAAGATCCGAGGCGCATGGTAGGCTTGACAGAGTCTCTCCCCATGATACAAGGAGGCCGTTTTGCTCATTGCTCTTCTCCCAGGATATAAAAAGAACCCCAGAGACAGGAATGACACTGAAGTTTATCTTACTACCAAAGTTTCGCTTGAGGAGGGCACAACTAGCAATTACTCAGAAGGGGGAATTTATTTTGTTTGTTTGCCTTTGATGGAAAGTAATGGAGATAAGTACAAAAGACCTATTGATCTCCTGGCTGTACTGTGAAACTAAAAAGAGTAACAGAGGGGGGAAAAAATGTCTTCCTTTAAAAGTCAGAGGACCAACAGGACTTTACCTTGTAAAAGAATTCTGGTAAAGGAGAGCTGCAGTTTGGATGGCAAAAAATATAGGAAATGAAAAAGCTGATGCCTTAAAGTGTTCTCTTCTCGTACTTGGAGAAGATTAACACACTGTTTGACAGCTAATTGTATTAGGGCAAATGCACTAATAGTTATCTTAAATTGGTGCTAAGTGGCTCATTTCTAGGAGGTATTGCCTGGTGAAATCATATGCATTTATTGCAAATCTCTCTTTGGAAACTTACAGAGAACTTTTCTAAACAAGAATGATGGGAAAAATGGATGTCGCTGCTGGGAAGGTGAAAACAGGAGCAGGTAGCATGTTTTCGCATCTTCACCTCTGCTGTTAATGTATGCAGTGGCTCGTCAGAGGTAGCTTATGTTAATTTATTCCTGCACACCTGTACAGGGCTGGAAGTCAGGTAATCAAACAAGCAAAAACCATACATCTCTGCTTTTTAGCTATGGCTACCCAGAGGCCTATACAGGAACAAATTTAGTTCTGGAGACATCAGCAGGTTTTAATAAACCAAATACAGATGTCTTACTTCATACAAATCAAGAAGTTTACATGTTTAAATCTGGACGGATTTAAGTAGCAATCAAAGAGAAGGTTTCCACTTGGCACCAATGGTTGCCTCATATTTATTTATAAGTCACCCTAAGCAAATATTATTTTGTTTCTAAATTTATCCATGGGGCTGAATCACCTTTCCTACACCTTGAAGATCAAACACAATGCTTACCTTTCTGATAAAATTCAAGACAAACTGTAGCAATGAGTGGCCACTATTCTCAGAGGGAAGAGAGGAACAAAGATGGTAAAATTCATGTTAAGATGAAAAACAAACAGATTAAGTATTTCTTTCTATGTAGACCATCTAGTTTCTGTAGACCAAGTCTTCATTATAATTGAGGGAGTTTTAAAACAGCCAATCACCGAAACAGATATAAACAGATTTTTAACATACTAGCAAATGATAAGGAATTCAGCAGAAGAGGACACAGGGGTTTTTATTTTTTGGAATAAAAACCAAATGTAATTTATAAATGGGCTTCCCTAATATACAGATGATCCATGGCCACTCAGCCCTCCTGGGGATCAAAATACCAGACAGAGGGTAAGAAATGACCAAAGCAAGCCAGGGCCAACCACTTCTATGACACTTGTCAAGAAAATGTCCTTTATGAAGATTGCAGGTTCTAGGCCAGTTAGAATTCTTCCCAGGGAGTATTTTCATAGGTAGAGTCAGCTTTGCTGTTCCCTGAAAGAAGAGCATCTTAGCAGAAAAATCAAGGGCAAACAAGAAAGAAGTCCCAATGTCTAGTGACTGTCGGGTGTAACACTTACACACTACTGTTAGTATACACTTAAATATCAGCCATTGCCTTATAGTTCTCTAGTTCTTTACAGGGAAAGTAATTTACACTGTGCGTCTAAAACTCAGAATAAAAAGTACCCTAACAGCCACCTAATGACCAGACGAATTGGAGTTTGTGTATATTAGCTTGCTCTGTGTCATTAGTGTGGAATGGTCCTCTTTGCTTTCAAATTTATTAAACTCACACTCATTCACAAATGTATAGAAAGGACACTTCTGATACTACACTCAGAATCCTCAGCCCTCCCAAACCTTGCTTGTGCCCCACTCTCTCTCTCATGTCCCTTTTGGTGACTTCACACAAAGAATATTGTTTTTCAAAAAGCCTTCAATCTGATCTTACAAGACCTAGAAAGATGCTAAGCAAAGACTTGGACATCTCTGCTAACTAGCCGCCAGGTGTAAAACACAGCATTTACCATCTTTCTACTTCCACCCTGCTAACTGCCTGTCTGAGACCAAACACACAACTCCCTCAAATACAATCATCTTGGAAGAAGCCCAGGAAGACCTGTTTCTCACTCCGGTAAGGTGTTCTAAGCCCAAAGACAAGAAGGCTGCTTTCATAAATAGAAGGAAGAGGGTTTCTTCTGTTAGTTTTATCACAGGTAAACCCCTTGCATACTTCGACCCCAACTCAAAATGCCTTCTAATGCTCTGTTTGCACAAGGAAGATGTTGCAGAGTCCACGATGGATGAATCGAGATGCTGGGGAGAGGAGCGAAATGGACATAGGGACAGCAGGATTAGAGACAGAGGGGGATTTCTGCTTAGGAAGGTGTGTTGGGTCAGAGAAAGGTAAGAAAACTCAGCCTAACTTCATAGTGGATTGAAGAGGAAAAAAGCAGGGATAAAATTCCTGGGGTTCTTGCGACTGATACGGGAACAGTGAAGAGACAAGGGAAGAGAAGTCTACTGGGTAGATTTGAGATGTGAGGCAGAGGCTTTGTGAACAAGGAGATTAAATTAAGCATTGGTTGATGACAATGAAACAGGGGTACAATTATAGTGCAGTGATGTTTCCTGAGATGCGGAAGAGGATGGTATTCAATGGCACCCCTGCTTTTGCTTATTCGGTGGTAGCTATGCTCACATATTAACTCAAGTTATAGACTCAACAAGGATGAACACTCTTCTTATAAAAAAAAAAGTTGAAGTATCAAAGTTTCTGCTAAGTGTTTACCCTGGGGTCAAAAGATTTGAGGACTCTTGAAAAGCAAAGTTTCAAGTGAGAACCAGAAGACTTTCTTGTACAGTACTTTTTTTTTTTTCCAATTTGCTTTTTATTGTGTGTGACAAAATTTCAGAATTAAAACGATTCGGCGTGACGTGCTATTTCACCCATACGAAATGTAATCACCTGTCTTCTGGGGTTTGCAATCTCTTGTGAGACTGAATGTACATGGGAGAATATCTGTATTATGCTTCCCACCTGGAATATCCTATGTCCTAGTT
Organism: Bubalus bubalis; assembly: GCF_019923935.1. Lineage (NCBI taxonomy): Eukaryota > Metazoa > Chordata > Mammalia > Artiodactyla > Bovidae > Bubalus > Bubalus bubalis. Next base: position 90,619,930 of record NC_059159.1, on the reverse strand, counting down.
ATCCTGGGCAGTGGTCTCAACTTGTGTATGGATGGTCACCCATGGAACACTCAATCCTTAGAGTAAAATTAGAGACTGAAATATTCTGCTTCTATCAATAAACGTTTTTCCTCAGACAAACCACCCTCTCCACAGTACTTCCTTATACACTGAGGCATAAAACAGTGCTCGTGTTTTCTAGTGGCTTGATGTAAATGAAAGCACCAAGCTTTGGGTGTTGCAGCCTTTGGTCCCAGAGCCATTTATTTGAGTGTTATGACTTGCAGTATTTTCAGCAAACCAACTAAAACTGTGATAGGAATTCATGCAAATAAGCTTAAATTTTGGCTTGTCTTCAAACACTCCATTTCCATAAATATTTTATGCAGTTTTTCATGAGTCTTTTATTTTTGTTAAAAAAAATCCAATGCATTAACCTCATTATCACAAGTGCACTATTTCAAATGTAAAAGAATGAATATTACTTACAAACGTGGGGGGGATGGATATAGTATTATATTTTATTATTCAAAGTCTAGCTATCTTAACTGCTGTATTCTGGGACTGTCAATGGTAACTTGGAACTGAAAAGAACTCTGTGACCATAAAACATTTTTACAGAACAAGGTAAATGGAGTTGGGGGGAGGGAATTTTTTAAGAAGATAGATTTCTCTTCAAAGCATGTTTTGAATTGTATGAAGAAAGCCACTCAATTTTCTTCTCAGAGATTTTGCTTTTCATGCATTGGGTCCCTTGTATTTTAGTAGAAAGGAAAATATTTTTTTCTTTTCTTCTATTGTTGTTACTTTATGAAACAACTCTACCCACCAGGGAAACACTAGAATTTGGGCGGTAGCTATTTGGAAACATCTAGTTAATATTGTTTCTTCTACATATATTGATTTTTACCATGTAAAACATGTTCTCCAGATACATTATTAAAAGACAATGTAAAACCAGAACCTGCATTTGTTATAATGGGATGGACTAACTGTGTGCCTCTAGTTAGGCTGGTGTATATACTCTGCTCATAAGCCAATCTCCACAAGAGGAGGGCAACTGTACCACTCCACCACCGGCCACCTTAACACACTCCTTTTATTACATTTTCTGTAAGATTGAAAAAGAACACTGCAGGTTTAGGACCAGCTGCTTCTGTTTAAGCCCAACTGTTTCAGAGCCACAGCTACATACCTAAGGTGTGATGTCATCTGAAGGCTGGACATAATATATTCTAACTGATCCTCAAAGTATATGCATGCCTCCCCTTCTCTGCATAATTCCCATGACAGACTATATGTTAGAGATGTGCTCAAAGACATTGTGAAGTTGAAGTAACCCACAGTCGTCATTACATTTCCCCATATCAACAACTACTTCGGTCCCATTTTCTTCCGGTATTTCTACGACTCTTAAAGAATTCATGGACACACTAAATACTCATGTAAGAACGATAACATTTCTGGTTATACCTACGCAGATGCAGGCTGTCTCGATGTCCTGGACCTATGGTTCTTTCCATCCGTACATTTCTGTTTCTATATTGGATAAATACGTGTGTATGAAGATAATATATTGATTTAATTATAAAGCCACAAGGCAAAGCAGAAATATATATAACAGAAGCTGCAGCTTCTAAGTGAAGGTTCACGGGAAAGCAGGGAACTGTGTACACAGTTAACTTATTCACACCTAGATGCATGGAAACACACACACACACACACACAGAGCACAGAGAAAAATGGCGTGCATTACTGAGTAAGATGGCGTATGATTCTGCATGCTTAATCAGAACAAGCACCGACTGCAACAATCCTTCACGAGCATGGCAGCCTGGGGATCACGCGGTCACTGTGGACAATCTTTACAGTGCATCGAAAACATCCAAGTTGGATTATTTTTTAATGTGTCAAGTCCACCATGACTGGCACCCTCCACCCCCCAGCAGGAGCAGCCAATGGAGATTTACTGACCTGTCTCTGCTTCGGCGAGAGGGGAAGGCAGCGTTGCAGCCAGCCACCGTGCAGACATGCATCTCTTTCAAGTGAACGTTTCTGTAGTGAAGCTTCACGCTGTAGGAGCTTTTGAAACTCTTCTTGCACACATAACAGATTTTAGGGTCTGGGCTAGAACACAGGTCCCCTTCTGGGGAGAACTTCTGAGGGCTGCCGTAATTCAGAGAGGATGTAAAACTCTCGTGCAGGGCTGCCATGCTGGCACCCCCGCCGTTGTACAGCCCATACTGGCTCATGTAAAACATGTCGTAAGTGGGATCTGTAAACTCCTCCTTCACCTTGATGACATCCTGGTGAGAGGGCTCACTGTGGTTCTCGTCCGGCCTCTCACTGTTCATCAGGACTTTCTCACTCACCTCACCGTGCATGTGCTCATCCCCCTCCATGGATTCCTCACCGAGTTTGGGCTCCGAAGACTCAGACTCATTCTCATAGTCCCGCTCAGGTTCTTGGTCCTCAGAAGTCATGCTATCAGCCCTTCTTATTTCTGTCCTTGAAATGCACCGGGTCCTGCTATGCTTAGAAAAGTCCTTCACCGACATGCCCGGACTCATCTCCTCCTGGGAGTGGCAGTGATTGTCATGGCTCCCATCGTTGACCACAGCCCCGCTGTCATTGGGGTCGTCATCTTCATCATCAAACTCATCGGCGGTATCGATAATTTCCTTCTCGATCTTCACAGGCATACTGGACTTCCTGGGCTTCTTCTTGGGCGCCAGGTCGGCACTGGGCTCATGAGTGGCCATCATCACTACTGGCGCTGCTGGCTCAGAGGGCGGTGGGGGGTGCTGCTCTATGGTACCACTGGTTGGAATGATGGGACTGGTTGGGAGGGAGGTCGGAGGACTCACCATTTCCCCTGGAGTGAGTAAACTTCTATAAAATGGAGGAACGGGTTGGACAGTCTTTAGCCCAGAGAACACCAGCTGGCTAGGGAGAGGGTTCTGTAAGACAGGGTCTAGTGGGGGAGTGGTAAAACCCATTGGGGGCCGGCCAGGGCTCGTGAGTGTGAGATTCGATTTTGTACTTGCTATGACGGGGGTGGCAGCCCCGGACGTGGCCCGGATTAAATCTTTGTCTCGGTTATTCCTTAGCATAGGCATGTGAAGGCGAGGGTTAGGGTTCGCACTGTGGCGGTTCCGGCTGCGGAGGGAGCTAAAGACCATATTGCAGCCTTCAATGGTGCACCGATGTTTGATCTTCAGGTGAACGGCGTTATAATGGATTTTGAGAGTACCTTTGTCATAGAACGTCTTCCCACACGCGTTACAGAACACTCTTCCCTTCCGGGAGGCTGACCCCATCCTTCTCATCCGGTGGATCCGGAATGAGCTCTTCGGGTGTTCAGTTTTGGACAGATCACTGACTGGGGCGGAATTCTGAATGGGAGACACGCAGGCTGGCTCGGTTTTGGGCTCCACGTTAGTGATGCTGGTCAGGGCATTTCTATTGGGCGTTTGATCATTCTTGTAGGGCGTGGGGGAGACTTCAGACTCACTGCTCTCATTATATTCATTCTGGGTCGAAAGGCTGGGCTCCCGCAGTCTCAGTCCTGGTTGCTCTAACAGCAGCCCGTTTGGAGGCAATCCTAGCAGCGGGGCTGAGACTGGGTTTATGTACTGGAATGGCAGCAGGAAGGCGAGGCTGTTGGGGATGTTTTCGAAGTGATGAATGCTGGAAGGGTTGCTGTTCTCTAGATGGGCGAGGAGGCTGGGACTCCTGGTGCGATTATTGCTCTCAATGAAAGTTCTGATGTCTGAGTCTGTCTTTGAAGATGGTACAGCTACGGCCTGCCCTTCTTTCTCCTGAATCGCCATCAGCTCCACGATGGATTTGGTTTCTCCGAACCGCAGAAACTGCTGAAGGGTGATGATTTCCTCTTCTCGAGACATGATGGCCCAGCGGTCCAGCACCTTGCCGGCAGCATCCTGGAGGCCACATCAAAGAAACGACAAAGACAAACACAGAAACTTATTGATTGTGCATAATTATTCAGTGCAGCTGAAGGTGCTCTGTCTGCTCATGGAACACCGCGAGCAAGAGCAGAAAACAACATGCAAGCTCTGTTAATACAAGTTGATCCACAAAGCAAACTTCTCTGCCATGCAAATGCAGTCATTAGAGTCACGGTTAGAGAAACAGATTGAGTTTAATAATGTCAAAGCAAACAAAACGTAGACCACTGGGGATCTGTGATCTAAAACGCCTACAATCTACTGCTACTTTGAACAACAATGGTCTATAGACTATGCAAGTATTTAGCATATATTAGTACAAGACGTGAACTCTTGCTGTGCAACCCAGTGTATGCAAAAGCAAAACCTAACATGGTACCTTAATCTTTATCAAATAGTGACACCATAGGAAGGAATTAGGTACATTTTTCAAATTTTATTTAACACAATCAGACATGACACTGGATTCAATGATGAAACTGCCTTTAAATAGGAGCTATTATCTGAATTTCTAAATCACTAAGGTGAATGAAGTAGCATCACCCCCATACTCACACGGCTACGCTGTATTTCTCCACTTTTAAGTGGCTGAATTTTAGTGTCATGTTACAGTAGGCAATTTCATAAGGTAGAGTAAGGAAACACAGTAATTGCACTTTTTCTGAAAATTGATTGTAATTCTATGATTCAAAGTTTGAGTTAAGAGTATTTGACTTTTTATGATTTTGTTATAAATGACAGTTATAGATATTCAGAAAGTAAACATGTGATGGATTTAGATAAGAATGTGTAAAAATATTGTCTCTCAACATCCTGCTCTGATAGTAGAGAGCGTCCACAGAGAATACACATCAGTAATCACCAGACTATGTGTTGTTAAATATATATTAAAAGCATTTCACACTTTCATTTTTGCTAGTAACTATGAGATATGCCTGGAGGTAGGACTTAAAAACCCTGCAATGTAATGTCAGGCAATCCATTTCAGTATGGATTGAGAGAAACCTATTCAAACACTTAATGACTCCATCATCTTCTAGGGCACAGCTCCTTCCCACCAGGACAGGACACTGGGCAACCCTCTGTGAACAGCACTTGTTCCAACCCTTGACAGTCGATTTATGGAAGCACAAAATCACCTTAAATACAAGACAAGAGCCTTATTAATTACAAAGAGGAAAATCATCACATTGTAAGGGAGAAACCTAGCAGACACCACCGTAACCAACTTGCCTAAATGAAGGATCATCACAGACCTTGTGATCTATATACTGAAAAGGATACACTGTGGTTTCTGTGGCATGCTTGCCCAAAAAAATGCATACCTCAATCTAATTATGAAAAAACATCAGATAAACCAAAACTAAAAGGTGTTCTGCAAAACAGCCGCAAGTATTCTTCAAAGTGTAAATGTTGGGAAAGATTTTTTTTTAAAGTCAAAGAAAAACCAAAGATTGGTTAGAGACTGGAGGAGACTAAGACAGCACAAATGAATATAAAATTCTAGGGATCCTAGACCAGAAAAAGTACATTTGTGGGAATACTGGTAAAATTTCAGGAAAGTCTCTCAATTAGCGAACAGCATGGATCAATCCTAATTTCTCGGTTTTAACAACTGTACTATGCATATGTAAGATGCTACATTAGGGCAAACAGGATAAAGGGAACTGTACTATTTTTGCAAGAGAGAATTCTCTCTCATAGACAGTTCTACTCAGCCCTGTGATGTGAAATTCTCTCTGGACCACAACTGTATGGTCTGAATCACAACACCTAATTCGATATTAAGGTGATACTTGTCATTTATTTAAATTACTTAAAAAAGAAGCTCTAATAGTTATAAGCCATTCCTTATAAGGCTCATTTCTGGCATTCTATCCTTTTATATGTGTGTTGGTGTCTAGTACTACCTGACCTGCCTCTTGAGAAATCTGTATGCAGGTCAGGAAGCAACAGTTAGAACTGGACATAGAACAACAGACTGGTTCCAAATTGGGCAAGGAGTACATCAAGCCTGCATATTGTCACCCTAACTTATATGCAGAGTACATCATGAGAAACGCTAGGCTGGATGAAACACAAGCTGGAATCAAGATTGCTGGGAGAAATATCAATGACCTCGGATACCCAGATGACACCACTCCTGTGGCAGAAAAAGTGAAGAACTAAAGAGCCTCTTGATGACAGTGAAAGAGGAGAGTGAAAAAGTTGGTTTAAAACTCAACACTCAGAAAACTAAGATCATGGCATCTGGTCCCATCACTTCTAGCAAATAGATGGGGAAACAGTGAGAGACTTTATTTTCTTGGGCTCCAAAATCACTGCAGATGGTGATTGCAGCCATGAAATTAAAGATGCTTACTCCTTGGAAGGAAAGTTATGACCAACCTAGACAGCATATTGAAAAGCAGAGACATTACTTTGTAAGCAAAGGTCCATCTAGTCAAGGCTATGGTTTTTCCAGTGGTCATGTACAGACTTGAGAGTTGGACTATAAAGAAAGCTAAGCACCAAAGAATTGATGCTTTTGAACTGTGGTGTTGGAGAAGACTCTTGAAAGACCCTTGAACAGCAAGGAGATCCAACCAGTCCATTTTAAAGGAAATCAGTCCTGAATGTTCATTGGAAGGACTGATACTAAAGCTGAAACTCCAATTCTTTGGCCACCTGATGCAAAGAACTGACTCACTGGAAAAGACCCTGATGCTTGGAAAGATTGAAGGCAGGAGGAGAAGGGGATGGGATGAGATGGTTGGATGGCATCACTGACTCAATGGACATAAGTTTGGGTAAACTCCGGGAGCTGGTGATGGACAGGGAGGCCTGGTGTGCTGCAGTCCATGGGGTCGCAAAGAGTCAGACATGACTGAGCGACTGAACAATTGAACTGAACCACGTAAACTGGCAAATACAGATGTCCCTCCCTCATTTGCAGGAGAAATTAGCCTTCAGATTAAACATTCTCATGCAGTTCTCTGTTTACAACAGTCATACCATGATTTGTCGACACAGTGACTGACCGGATAATCCTGGAGTTGCGAAGCAGCTGCTTTTTCAAAAGTATCACTGGTAGCAATGGTCTCCCTTACATCCTTTTTTGGGACAGGGGAGTAGAGGAGACTGTTGGTATTGTAAATAAGCAGAGAAATAAATTGTGATTTTACAGAGATTATCTCATTTGAGTCTTTTAATAGCTTCCAGAGCTCGGCAAATGTTTAACAGATGAGACACCAGAGGTATGACTGCTTAAGGTTGCGAAGATGCTAACTGGGGTCTAGGACTTGAACCCAGAAATTCTGACTCCAGGTTCACTGAACTTACTGAGGCCATTTTCGAGGTGGGCACACTGCGTCTGTGATAACAAGGGGCAAGACCTCCCCTGAACAAGGCTGGTCTCCAGATCACTGTCATGACCTCTTCTACACCATTTTCCCTTTACCATCAAATCCATTTTCTTGATTATTCTTTTTATGAAAGCGTTCACTGTGGAAACTCAATCTGAGTGGTGTACAGTCATTTTTACCTCAGGTTCTTCCCAAGTAGCCTGCACCTAAATCTGCATGTTGATACCGTACTTACAGAGCTGGCAGCCTCTGATATTAAAATAGGCCTCAGAAACCATAGCAACTGATCAAACCCACCTGAGGCATCTCCTTTCCATCACCCTTCTGTCTTCCCTCCCCTAACGGTACACAGCAGTCCCATATGGTTTCTCTTTTCTCCTGGCCCGCCGCGAATGCCTGCTGCTATTTCTAAATCTACTGCCTTTCAGATTCTTTTTTAGTCCTGAGTGGCTGTCTCCACTAAAAGGGAGACTGCTCTGTTAAACTATTTACTTCTGGTGGAAGAGATCCAGGTAAGCAAAGTTTAGAACTTTGCTGGTTGCCTGAATGATAAAAGAGAAGCTTTATTTATTGTGGTAACAGAAGCATCCATTTATATTTACCTGGAAGGACAACACAGTATCTTTGTAAATGAATGTGCCTGGGGACAGGTCAACTATCTACATGACATACTCCAACTAGAATCCTCCTGACAGGGTACCCTCTGGATCCAGGCAATGTGAAGTTCTTTCCAAAGAAGCAATCATTCATCAAGACCATCTAAAGACCATTCCTTTCATAAACAGAGAAACTGCAACAAGAAACAAAGTTGATTGTCTCATGTAATAGAATGGGTCTGAAAGCTCAATGCAAGGAATGAATATCAGCTTTAGCATATCCTTAGGTTAAAGCAGTTGAAGGGAGTTAGAAATCATCAAAGGAAAACAAAGGAGGCCCCGGTTTTTTGCCTGGAGATCTTTGTGACAGAAGTAATCAGGATCTGGTGCAGTGATTCTTAAACCATGGCTTAAGACTCCTCTGTTAAGACTTTCCATGAGTGGCCTATATGCTATCAAAAAGGACCACTCTGCAAGGAATTGAGAGTAGCTATCTGGTAACTTTCAGGACAATGTGACACTGCTCTACAATGAAAGACATGGTCATTTCTTTTAAAATTAACTGATTTTTACTTTATCTCAAGATCAGCTGGGGGAAAACTGGTCCTTCCTCACAGACAGTTTGAGAAGTACAATACAAATCTAAAACCTAGGCCTCCTTATCATGTCAACTACACTTTACCAGTGATTTAGAGCCATAAAAAGAATTTGGTATTGTCACAAAATAAACAGTAATGGAAAAAATTCAGTTAGGCCACTATGAACATTCTGACCACTTCATACTGGGATGCCAGACTTGTGTATGAATGAAAAGTCACATCAGAGTGAGTAACTGGATTCGTGTCCTTCCCATTCAAGTTGTAGCTGGTGACTGAGTTACTTTAGGCTCCCCCATTTGTAACCAGAGCTCAGTGACCATTTCATTGGAAATTATTATTTACAAAATGAGGATGATAAGATTTGTCCTGTTAAGTGAAATGCAAAGTATTAGGATAAATATTTTTTTAATTTTTGGCTGCACCATGCCAGTTTATGGGATTCTAGTTCTATAACCAGGGATCAAACACAGGCCCTTGGCAGTGAAAGCACGGAGTCCTAACCACTGGACCTCCAGCGAAGTCCCTAGGATAAGTATTGATTTCCTATGATAATAATTGGCTATCCTATTAATTAGAAGATTTGTAACCAAATAATCCAGACTTATAAACAAGTTTTACTGGGTTCAGAAACAGTATAAAACACTTAAAATATTTACATCTAAACATTTTAAATGAAAAGACTTCCTTTTATATTCACTGAACTGGTGCTTATATCACTTAGGAGAAATCTGGCACCCAGTTCAGTATGGGTCCAGAGTGATTTTCTAAAATCTTTGTCAGTAGGGTCAACGATCATGGTTTCAACAGTTTTATTTGAGCCCCTTTTTCATATCAAAACACCTTACATGATGCGTCGTTTTAAAACCAAAGTCAAGTAAGATCGACTGTTTTTTCTTATGTGAGGGAAAGGGAGAATAGAGAAGGAAAGATGTGAAGAGACTGGAGAGAGACCAGATAGAGACTTTGGGATCATTAGACTGACTGTCAGCTGACCTTAAGCCCCGAGAATCTGCTTGAAGGCCGAGAATAAACCTGTTTGTGCTCATGGCAGGCCACTAGCATGCTAGAACACAGAGGGAAACACTGCCTTTCCTTCCACACATGGAAATGAGACCGAACAGTAAACACAGCAGAGACCTAGGGCCTATTTGCTCTAGCAGTATTCACATTATGAAGAAATGAGCAAACAGCTTAAAGACCAGCACCGAATAGTTTAATTTTCGACTCTATTTCATGAATTTCTTTCTGTCAAATTTAAGGCATAATTTAAAGGAAAAATCCAAAAACGATTAGCTAAAAACTAAAAACATTTCCCCTTTGATCTAATTTTAAAGCTTTTAATGAAATGCTATCCACCTAAAACAAAATGAGAGGTTTACGAGACATACTTTCTGATATCATGTCTAGATTTGCAAGCATCGTGTGCTATCCTAAGGTATTATTCCATTCCAACTGTATTGGCAACTTATTTTCATGACCGGTTTCCTACTGGGATTTTCTCTTCTTTCTGGGCTGGAGGAAGCACAAGCTGGAATCAGGATTGCTGGGAGAAATATCAATAACCTCAGATATGCAGAAGACACCACCCTTATGGCAGAAAGTGAAGAGGAACTAAAAAGCCTCTTGATGAAAGTGAAAGAGGAGAGTGAAAAAGTTGGCTTAAAGCTCAACATTCAGAAAACTAAGATCGTAGCATCCGGTCCCATCACTTCATGGCAAATAAATGGGGAAACAATGGAAACAGTGAGAGACTTTATTTTTTGGGCTTCAAAATCACTGCAGATGGTGACTGCAGCCATGAAATTAAAAGACACTTACTCCTTGGAAGGAAAGTTATGACCAACCTAGACAGCATATTAAAAAGCAGAGACAATACTTTGTCAACAATGGTCCATCTAGTCAAGGCTATGGCTTTTCCTGTGGTCATGTATGGATGTGAGAGTTGGACTATAAAGAAAGCTGAGCACTGAAGAATTGATGCTTTTGAACTGTGTGTTGGAGAGGACTCTTTACCTTGGACTGCAAGGAGATCCAACCAGTCCATCCTAAAGGAGATCAGCCCTGGGTATTCACTGGAAGGACCGATGATGAAGCTGAAACACCAATCCTTTGGCCACCTGATGCGAAGAGCTGACTCACTGGAAAAGACCCTTATGCTGGGAAAGATTGAGGGCAGGAGGAGGAGGAGATGACAGAGGATGAGATTGGTTGGATGGCATCACCGACACAATGGACTCTGGCAGTTGGTGATAGATAGGAGGCCTGGTGTGCTGCGGTTCATGGGGTTGCAAAGAGTCGGACACAACTGAATGACTGAACTGAACTGAACTTCTTTCTCCTTTAGGAGGAGTTCAGGTATTAAGGCAAGAGGAATGGACTTGCGTAGAAGGTAGAGAAACGATCCCAAGCCGATCCAGCTTGGTACTCTATCAAAACTGAACTATTAATTGCAGAGTTAAAAACTGATGAAACCATGCTATGCAAAACTTGAAACATACATTTTGCCAGGTTTTCTTGATGTTTAAGTCTTAATTAAACAAATAGTGGGAGATATACACAAAGGAATACTACTGGGCAATAAAAAGGAATAAACTATTGATAGAAACATAACCTTAAGAATGAAAGAAGTCAGACCTAAAAGATAACAGATGTCACTATGCCAGTCAGAGGAATCATCCTTGAAAAGTAAGCCTACAAGAAGAGAAGTGAGATCAGTAGTTGTCAGGACCCAAGGGTGGAAGAAAGGACTGACTGTAAAAGAACAGTGGGAACTTTAGGCAGTGATGGAAATGTTCTATATCCTAAGGCTGATGTATATATGACTATATAGGTTGTAGACTTAAAAACTCTGAGATTTTTTGGCATGTAAAGTATACCTCAATGAAGCTGACACAAAACATTAAACTATGAAAATTGCATGAACTCTCACTCAAAACTCAACATTCACAACTTTCTCCATTTATATACAGACCATCTTCTTCTTCCCTACATTCTGTTGTAACCAGAAAAACACACACCCCCTCCTCCATTCTCTCCTATCTGTAGGGGGTACACAACAGTCCACTGATGTGGTGAGTAAACATGAGAATTTCTATTTTTGTAACCTAAAAAGACACATGTGTTACATTTTTATATGTAAATTTACAATATATTACTAACTTAGAAACAGCTTCACAGGCACTGGGGTGCACGCTCATGTATTTCATGAAAAGTATGAAAAGAACGTGTAGTCATAAAAAGTTTAGGCTACTTCACTACAGAGCTAATACTGACATGTGGCAGACACGGAGCATGCGAATACATCTTCACACACACTTTGGAAGAAGTCAAAGAGTAGTCTGTTAATTCACCTAAGCTCCCTTTCACCTGCCTTTGTGCTGGCCTCTTGGTTAGGTGGACACGTGTCAAGGAAGTGATCCAGAAGTTAGGAAATTTATCATTTAACTGGTAGGTCACCTCAGGGGGAAGTGGTGGGCTCGGACTATTATCTCAGATGTCATGGACAGGGCCATTCCCTCAACTTCATATGGGGGTGTAGGGGGTGCTGCAAATGAGAGTGCATGTACACCCCCCGAGGGCTGGGCGGGGCTGCATGTGAGGGCTGAAGGCACTACCTATAGCTTTACCAAAAAACCAATCTTACAGAAGTTACAGAAGTCCCCTTCTCTCCTTTTCACCTACAAGCCACCTGTTTTAGAACTCATGTGGGTCCATATGTGACAAGCAGATATTTCAATTCTCCATTGTTCCTCTAAAAGTCAAGTTACTTTTAAACTTCTCTTCAGCCAAAAAGTTTAACTGGTCTGGGTACTCTCCACATATATCAGAGCCACTCCCCCTCTTTTTGTTAAGGGGGGAAAATGGCTAATTATTTATTTATCTAATTTACATGACTTGGCATGGGTTAAAATTTTTGTGTGTGTGTAAGCAAGCAAGAAGTGGGGGTGGGGAGGGGTGGGGGTGTGCAGAAGGGGGCAGAAGAAGAAAAATGGTAAAACAACAACAAAAAATTCTTATTGAAAATAACAGATTCTGGGAAGCACTTGGGGGAAATTTTGTAAGCAATATTGTGATAATTTTTGAGAAACACTTGAAATTATGTGGGGAAACAACTTGGCATGCTTATTTGTTTTAGCAAATTTACATTTAAACACGTACTTCTGGGAGGGCACCGACTGAGAAAGATGAACCACTACCATATACAGTATACACTGGAACAGTCTGCTTGTGTAAGTAAACAGAATCATACTCTTCTTTATTCAGAGTTCTTTCAAGTGAGTGCGCTTTTCCAGTGTTTCAGGCTAATATTTCCAGGCCAGTTGAAACAACTGTAATATCTGTAGGCAGAGTGAGGCATGCTCATTTATACCATGATTGCACCAAATGGTTCAAATTAGACTTGATAAGAAAAGAAAATCAAATTCGTTTTGGGTAATAAAAACTACCCGATTTCCATCATTTGGAAATTTGTGTTTTGCAGAATTTCTCAAGAGCATCACTTTACCTTTTAAATACAATGTTGACCAGTCCATTCTTGCTTGTTCTGCCCCTCCCCAGGACAGAAGGGTTCCATGACAAAGAATCAACAGGGTGTGGTACAAAAAGAAATGAAAACTTGCAAAGAAAAATCAAGACTGGACTTTGCTAACATTCATGCACATTCATCCCTTCTGGGAAACAAATATGCTTTCCTCATCAACCCAAGCCCATCGATGTCATGAAATGTGTGCACAGACATCAGAGCTATGTATATATTGGCTGGCTGTGATTATAGAAGCTGGTGCTAAATTCAGTGTGCGTGGATTATAAAGGACCTGTCTGAAGTATCTTTCCAATTCCTCCTTTTTCCCCCGAAGGAGAAATGAACTCTATAGGAATATCCACCACTGGTTAGAATGACAGAGCTCTCAAAAAACTTTGCCTTCAAGAATTTTCTGTCAAGGTGAGACTCTTATTAGTCCTTGCTAACACAGGTCTGCTCTCTATAAATACCATGTGCACATTAGGATTGACTTTAAGAGTTACTTATCACGTACATGTGCATGTACACAAACGTGTACCTGTAGACAGACTGCCATCCTCAGGTCACTGCACGAATCTCATTATAAATCAGTTGTCTTATAAGATGAAAAATGTTCAATCATGAAGAATCGGTAGTATACTAAGGAAAGGCATATCAAATTACTTGCAAAAAAAAAAAAAAAAAAAAAAGAAAAGTACAGAATTAAGGAATTCATCTCCTTGGATGAAACTGGAAGTCTGAAGGAAATGGCCCCTGACTGCAGTTGGGAGCAGAAGGAAAAGACGACATGGTAATTTTATGTGATTTTTAGGTATGGCTCTGGTAGATTTTTCAAGAGATAAAAATCCCTACCATTTCTGTTTCTGATCCATATTTGAAACTACTTTTCAGTGAAGAAGGTATCTTTTAGAAGAAGAAACAAATTATTGAGAAATTGAACAATACACCCTCCCCAAATGACCACTTCTCAAACCAAGAGGAATCAAAATACCAAGGCATTGGTTTTAAATGGCTCTTCTGATTTTTTTAAAGTATATTGTTTGACTTTTTTGATATAAAAATTTACTTTGTTATATAATGTTCTTGATTATGGACCAGATGAGAACATATAATTCATAGAGGATGACTGCTTTTCTCCTCAATAACCGTCTGTACAGCAATTTTATTTTAAAATCTGTGATTATGATAGATCACTCCAGGGTTACAACATATTTAATCACAGAAACTCCAGCTAAGCTCTGTTAAAGGCCTGTCAGGATTTCTTCCCTATACCCAGGAATTTTAGTTTGGCTTTAAACCAGGTCCATGCATTTCTTCTGTGGGTATTTGTTTGCAAATAAATAAAGCCTTGCTTTGCCATCTACAGAATTTTCAGAGGTGTAAATTACTTTCCACAGTATCTAGAACTGCACTTCAAAGAGTCCAAAGTTATTTTTCAAATTACCTAACTCCACTGTAAATCAAATCTGAGAAACTTTTAAAGACACAATACATTTTAATAATTAACAATGGCATCTTAAGAATCATTTAAGTTTCCAAAATAGGAAATCTCAAATCCAGCAGATCTTTATTCCTAGAAGATCAACCTTTATTTAATATAAGATTACCCATGCATCTTTAAGCACAGAGTATTTAACTCTGAACTTAGAGGCTAAAAGAGAATTTGGATATTAAAATTTCAATTTTTGGTTATGCTTAGTATAACTTCCTCATATTCAGCCTCAGAGGAAAATAAAGAACATAAGCAAATGATACCTGAGTTCGAGTCTTCGTTTTGCCAATGACCAGCTGTGTGACTATGAAGTAACCAGTACCTAGTTTCGTTTCCTTACATGTAAGTAAGAGTCCTACTAAACTTTCTTGGTGGTGTTTAAGTTGCTGTTGTGTCCAGCTCTTTTGCAACCCTATGGACTGTAGCCCACCAGGCTCCACTCTCCAAGGGATTTCCCTGACAAGAATACTGGAGTGTGTTGCCGTTTCCTTCTGCAGGGAATCTTCCCGACCCAGGGATCAAACCTGGGTCTCCTGCAGTGGCAGGCAGATTCTTCACCGAGCCACCAGGGAAGCCCCACTAACTTTCTAAGCCTTACTAAAAAAAAGTCAGATTCCCTTATTTGACTATTTATACCTAGAATCTGGACATATAAGACATTTCAATTAAAATGTTTCTAATCTTAGGCTAAAATTTTTCCTCTCAACCAACTTGTGTACCTACAACTTATTTTCAGAACATACGTGTTTATGACTGAAAATATGCCACCATGAGTTACTGTATGGTTCCATAATCTGCATGCCTCCCTTGATGCTTTATCAGTAATGTGATTAGAGGTAGTAATTCTTCTGGATTACCTTTTACTCCTGGTCAATGTAATGATCTGTTCAAGTGAAAACTTCGCTTGTATAGGGAAACGGTTCCTTCGAAGCCCCCATATCATTGTATCAATAGAGTTTGTGGAAATCCTGTAAAACATGAGGCTCAGCCATTCCAAAATAAATATGTTATATCTCTATCAAGCTATATAAATAAATATCTGTAGTTCTCCTGTGATCTCTGGAGTTCTGAGAAACAGCAGTATCTGTATATAAGACTCTTGCCTCAATTAAACCTTTTAAATCGACACAAGTTACTCTTTTGGAGATGATCACCAGGAGATGCTAGGGGGTAAGTCATTTTATGGTTCAGGACAGCAAAGGAACAGTTTGAAATCCTCAGAGAAAACACTAGAAACAGGAGGAAGGAGAAGGATGGGCCCTGCAAGTGGTCTTGTATTCTTCTCCCTTCAGACATAAAGATAAAACCTGAGTCCTTGGATAGCTATAAATCTGCTTGCCTGGCAATAAACACCACTCACCAGAGCCCATGCTAGCATTTTTGCTTGGAGCTTTACATCTTCTAGTTTACTTTTCTTTCCATAACCAATGTTCTGCCACCAAGCTTGTAGAAAGCTTCCGTCTACCCAGGGGTCTGTGCTGAGGTTTTATGTATCTAAACACAAACACCAGAGAGACCCTGGTATTTCCTGATGGGCTTTCCTATAATGTCTGATAAATAGCAAAAATGGGTGCAAAAAAACCTTTTTTTTTTCCACGATGAAGATGATTTTCCACATTAGGTAAGGGTCAAAACCTTGGAATGAATTCAAGGTCACAACCTTCACTCTTTGTATGAAGTTTGTCTATACAACCAAGATCCTGAGTACTCATATCCCAGCTTCCAAAGCTTGAAAGGCTGATTCTAGCTCACATATTATACTTTGA
The DNA here is from genome assembly GCF_019923935.1 of Bubalus bubalis. Lineage (NCBI taxonomy): Eukaryota > Metazoa > Chordata > Mammalia > Artiodactyla > Bovidae > Bubalus > Bubalus bubalis. The sequence goes on along the minus strand of NC_059159.1, from coordinate 90,603,661 downwards.
ATCGCTCCACAACTGAAGCTGATGGAACAACCCAAAGGAACTTTAACATATTCATTAGGATGTGGGGGAGCAGGGGGAGAAAAGAACTGAACATTCACTAAGCAGTATTCCATACCACACGTGGAGGATGGAGTGTGTGATTGAACAGAGAGATGTATTGGGAGATTAAACTTTGTTCTTCTCTGGGTATAAGAATGGCAGTAGAACACAAAGATTAATTTCCTGCTTTAGCATTCATCAGGGAACAACCCATTATTACTTGTAACACATACACGAGGCTGTTGATGGATATACTTTCCTTTGATTGCTCCGATTAAATGTGTTCCTATAAAAGGCACCCCCACACGAGTGTGTGTAATTATCAATCTACATATGCGTTATCAATTTGTGTTTCTATGTATTTCTAAGCGATCAGTGTAGCTATTAGACATTTTATTTGGCCACAAAACAGAGGTGATTGGGGGTCGGCGGCTGAGTGAAGAAATAGGAGATCAAAAAATGCAATCATCAGAGTAAATAATCAACATATGGTACTGTAACGCCAAACTCAGAATTCCAAAACAGAGGAGGGGGAAGCATGCATTACGGAGCACAAGGTAATAACTGCGTCTGCATGCCTTAATACCCTCTTGTCCCAGCAGTCCTGACTTTCGAAGCAGCCCACTTCTCCACATTAACGGTAGTCATTTGGAGAGCAGCAAACGTGCCATTAGAAGCACTTTTACAAGTGTATATTCATCCACCAATTAGCTTAATGTGGCCGCTTTCTGCATATTTTCTATCCAGGCTTGCACAAATCTTATTAATATTTCCCCCTAGTGCTTTGACAGATTACCTTGTCATTACGCATCCTGGAGCCTTTTAAACAATATGGGTAAACTACTGTTTGTGAGGTTAATGACAATTATCCCCTAATTACTGCATAAGTCACTCAGTCCACTTTATCTCATAGGCAGGGTTCTGCTCTGTGTATCTGCCATTGTGTCACCGTAAATGAATCTTGTATTGCTATGTTTATCTGCCACTGCCTTGTAAATTATACTGACAGAAGAATGAACAAATTACTGCATGTCATCACTTAAATACTGCTTCTGAAACTGGGGGAAAAAAAAAAAGTGGCTTCAGCACAGAGCTTGAATTGTGATTTTAGCAGATCATTAGTAAAAACATATTTAATGTTTTCTGCTATATTTCAAGGCAGATGGCTTGGAATTTATAGTGAATTCATGATGGCACCGGGGGTAAGTGGAAGGTGAAGAGCAGTGGAAGTAAAAGAAAAAAAAGGTGAAAACAGATATAGAAATGCCAGCCCAACCTCCTGAATGCATTTCCTATCAGTACCACAGCTGATGTGGTACTCTTGAACTATTTTCCAAGATTTTTCAATTCGAAATCAAGTTCCATGGGTTAGGGATAAGCTATACTCTTCAGCTAGGATAATTTTTTTTTGGGCGGGGGCATTACTTATAATCAGTCCAGACATAAAACATGGAATCTGTGTAATTGAGAAGAGAGACTGTAATAAAGGCCACAGGCTAAGCCAATTTCATTGATGCATTTTTAAACATCATTAAACAGGCTCACAAATACTGTTTCCAAAGTTGCACTGGAAATTGTTTAACAATGATTACATCAGTGAAATTAGTTTAGTCCCCCTTACTGCCTCAGGGTGACTGTATCTGCTCTAATTTACACAGAAAACAGGACAGTCTGAGTATCATTAAATTTTAAAATGTAAGCCATATTGAGCCAACTACAAATAATTTGGAAAAATTTGTTTTTAACCAGAAATCTGTGATTCTGAAAATTATCAGGTGAACAAATGTTTGCATGAGAACGGGACGAAACAGCTGGTTTCCTAAGATGACTGTCATTTAATGAGTGTCTTAAAACATTGTGAAATGAGAAACATTCAAACTGCCTCCATTTAAATGACACCAGGGTAGCTGACAACTGGCAAGCTTAAGTGACAAAGCCATCTGAAGGATAGGTGTGTAGAAAGCTTGCATCAAATCTGCCTTATGAAAGCCACAAGCCTGCAAAGGAGGGCCCACAGCACTGACGATAAAGCTATTTGGTGGAAGCATACACACATGCACAGACAGGACCTTCTGGTGCATTCACTAAAAAGGGTGGAAAAAAGGTTGCAGCGGAGAAAAAGGAAAAACATGAAAGCCAGAGTTGATGGCCTGACCCAGGGGCCTCAGGGATCCCAAGCAAACCCCTAGGGACTCCCTGTGATCCCCCTAAAATTGATCTTAGTGTCTGTCCTGCGTTCAGTCAATGCAGCGTCAATCAAGCAAGTGCTGCGATCAAATATGAAAACGCCATACAATGTTCTTTGCTTTTAGTGTGTTAAGCCAAAGTTAAGGGTTACATCAGTTAATAGCAGTTAAGACTGACATCACTGTGACAACCACTAAGGGATTCAATTTTTCCTGACCTTTTTAAAAAAAAACTATCTAAGCTACCTATGGATACTGAGTAAACTAGATTTCTTTTATTTTTTTTCTTTTTTGGAAAGTACATTTCTAAATCATTAATTTCCTTTTTCTTTTAACACTGGATTTTCTTGCCTTTAAAAAAACCAAAAAAACACATTGCTAATAGTACAGCCATTCTGCTTGGTTGGGGATACGGGGAGCCGATGTGCACTTAGGGGAGATAAGATCTTGGTGTCACCTCAGAAAAGAGGAGCACAAACAGTACTTTCTTGACTTTGTGAAGTTAATGATGGTTACAGAAAGGGAGACAGTGCTGGAGGGATCAATCTGAACACCCAGAGGTACCTGGGTGTAAGGTAACAGATGAAGACAGCCATTAAGAAAACAAATCGGATTTCCTTGCTCACTTTAATCCACTCTTTACAGACTTTCATCAAGTTTCCAAAAACTGAGACTCAGAATATTTCATTCCCCTTCCTGGCCTAAACCTTCAGCGGCTTCCTATTGTGCAGAGAGTAAAAAATGCCCTTACGTGACACCTGAAATCCCTTCAGGTGCTAGTGGTAAAGAACCTGCCTGCCAATGCAGGAGACATAAGTGACGCAGGTTCGATCCCTGGGTCGGGAAGATCCCCTGGAGGAGGCAATGGCAACCCACTCTCGTATTCTTGCCTGGAGAATCCCACGGGCAGAGGAGCACCCGGCAGGCTGCAGTCCATCTGCACAGTGTCGGACACAACTGAAGTGACTTAGCACACATGCACAATATAGACCCAATCCACCCTTCCTACGTCATTTCCTGCCAGGACCTCTGAACTCCAACTGCAAAGATCTTCTTAACATGAACACCAAGTTCAGTAAAATCTCACCTGCTTCTGAACCCTCTGCTTCTGACACATTTCCATTCTTCAAGGTCCAACTGAAATTAACCTATAAGATATTTCCTATCCTACCCTTTTCCTTCCTTCTCCCCACTCCCAACAAGAATTACCTGCCCCTTCAGTGCTCTGCTTATATTTCTATGTCATGTGTTTCTCTTTATCACAAGATTACTGTACTTTATATCCCAACTGCCAGGATGAATCAATACTGGATGAATTCATTAGTATTATGAATGCAGGGGTTGGGAGGCAATTTAGAGGTCATCTAATGCCACTTTTTAATTTTATAGAAGAGAAAATTAACAAGTATCTTGCCCAAGATCAGGAAGCCAGTGTGAGGACCTGACTTGAGAGAATCTGTCCAGCTCCTCTGAGCCAGTCTAGGGCTTTTCTCACAATACTATCCTTTTCTTTTATGTTGGTGTAAGGACTCTTGACTCAGGACAGAGAACACTGACAGTACTGTACTTCCACGCACTGGGTGTGAGTAGATTCTGCTCAACTGGGAGTCTTTTCAACCCCAGACTAGCCCTACCTGGAAGCCATGTTCCCCTGGACTGGACTCCCCTGCTGACCATCAAGAAGATATCCAACACAAATGTGAAGTCATTCCCTAAGACCACTGGTGCTGGGAGGTGGCTTCATTACCAGTGTGCTGGGGGTGAGAAAAAGCTAAGAATGGCAGCTTTAGCCATATTAATATGCTTTTTTTTTCTCTGAAAGTACTAGAAAATTATCTATTGCATTTGGAAAATGCTTTTGGCAATGGCATTACATTTATGTTGGACATTTTCAGGATCAGTTTTAAATCCCGGCATACAAAGGACTAGAAGGCAAATGTAACAGCCATGGCTGATGTTATGTATTTGCCTACAGAGTGAAGACATGAATTAAATTAGTCAGTTTAATATTAGACACAGAAATGACAAACCACTACAGTTAGAGATGTGTGTGCACGCACATTCTTTCTTCATTTTGTCTGCTGAAAATGACTATACTTATTAATTCCTGAATCCTCATCCACCTTCCCATCAATCCTGCCATCTTTCATCTCTAACCTGCTTTATCACTTTCCTGAGAAAAATATTACGTCTGAGGGTTTCTTTAGGGATTCTGCCTCTAGACCCAGTCGCTCAAGAAAAACTGTTATCTGAATCCTGAAAACAAAACAAAATCTGAAATACACTAAGGCATGGAGGCAACTGAAAATGCTATTTTCAGGCTCTGAGTTTGCTTAAATAATACATAGCTGACCCTTGAACAATGTGGGGTTATTATTGACCCTCTGAACAGTCAAAAATCAGCATATAGCTTACAGCTAGTCCTCCATATACGAGAATTGATTCCTCTATCTGTGGCTCCATATCCAAGGATTCAACAAATTCTGAAATATGTAGACTGTTGTATTTACTAAAGAAAAATATCTGAGTCTAAGTGGGACACACACAGTTCAAACCTGTGCTGTTCAAGGGTCAACTGTAGTCTCTGAGCTTGTCTTCCTCATATATGAAATGGATAAAATTAGCTCCCTGCTAGGGCTCTGAGCCAACTCATTAGAAAAGACCCCGATGCCTGGAAAAATTCAAGGCAAAAGGAAAAGGGGGCGGCCAAGGATGAGACGGTTAGATAGCGTCACTGACTCAATGGTCATGAATTTGAGCAAACTCTGGTAGATCGTGGACAACAGAGGAGCCTGGCGTGCTGGTGGTGTGCTGCAGTCGATGAGGTCGCAATGAGTCGGACTCGACCTAGCAACCCTCGAAGACAACAAAGGGCTCTGAGGGTTAAAGAAAAATAACGCCTACACTTTTTTGAGCACTTACAATGAGCCAAAGAGGCTTCTAGGAAACATACGTGTATTATGTTCATCTACACTCAAATCAGGTTTGAAGTACTATTACCAGACCCACTTTACAGAGGGGGAAATTGAGGCACATCAAAGTTCATTAACTTGCCTAAAGTCATGAAGCTAGCAATTTCTGGAGCTGGGATGCTAGTCAGTAACCTGAGTCCAGAAGTGCACCGAAACAGAAGGCACTCCTGTTTGCCACCCCCACGCCAGCCTCCATCCGGGCCTCTTTTCTCTTCCCACTGTTCTCTCCAAACGGAAATCCAGGCTTGGATAACTTAGTTGTCCAGTCACATACCTGTCTCTTTATACCTATTCTCTCTAGCTTAGTGATGTCCCACATTACTTCCTAACTGGATTATTTTAACCATTCCTCATTCTTCCCATTTACTCTTTTCGTCTCACTTATATTTTGACTACATTCTGATGTCAAGTTGCATTCCCTAAAGCACATCTCTGGTCACATTACAACTTTTCCCTCCAAACTACACTTCAACAGCTCCCCCAGTGAAATGACTTAAGCATAGACTCTTCATGCTAGTATTTAAGAACTATCTGCATCTAGCTTTTAAGTCTTGCTTCTTTTGTGCACACTCTGTCACTGGAAACTGGACCAATCAATGATCAGTGCACACACTACGCTTTCTCACCACACCACAATTTTGTCTATACTGTCTCTTCCACTTGGAAGGCTGGCATCAATTTTCTAGAGGCCCACTATCAGCCAAGGCCCTCTTTCCAAATATTACTTCTATCATAAATTCTATGCTCTACCCAGAATTCCCATCTGCTTTTCATGTGATTTTTATTTTTACCACATTCCATTATATTGGTTACATGCAATTTCAGAAAACTAAGATCATGGCAATCAATCCCATCACTTCATGGCAAATAGATGGGGGAAGAGAAATGGAAACAGTGGCAGATTTTATTTTCATGGGCTCTAAAATCATTACAGATGGTGACCACAGCCGTGAAATTAAAAGGTGCTTGCTCCTTGGGTGAAAAGTTACGACAAACCTAGTATGTGTGTGTCTTAGTTGCTCAGTTGTGTCCAACTCTTTGAGGCCCATCAACTGTGGTCCACCAGACTCCTCTGTGCATGAGATTCTCCAGGAAAGAATACTGGAGCAGGTTGCCATATTCTTCATAGGGATCTTCCAACCCAGGGATTGAACCCAGGTCTCCTGCACTGCAGGCAGATTCTTTACTGTCTGAGCCACCAAGGATGCCCATGACAAACCTAGACAGTATATTAAAAAGCAGAGACATCACTTTGCTGACAAAGGTCCATATAGTCAAAGCTATGATTTTTCCAGTAGTTACATATTGATGTGAGAGTTGAACCATAAATAATGTTGAGCATTGGAGAACTGATGCTTTCAAACTGTGGTGCTGGCAAAGACTCCTGAGAGTCCCTTGGACAGCAAGGAGATCAGTCAATCCTGAGGGAAATCAACCACGAATATTCAATGGAAGGACTGATGCTGAAGCTGAAGCTCCAAAACTTTGGCCGCTGATGTTGAAGCTGAAGCTCCAAAACTTTGGCCACCTGATGCAAAGAGCCAACTCATTGAAAAGACCCTGATGCTGGAAAAGATTGAGGGCAAGAGGAGAAGGGGTGACAGAGGATAAGATGGTTGGATGGCATCACCGACTCAATGGACAGGAGTTTGAGCAAACTCCAGAAGATAGTGAAGGACAGGGAAGCCTGGTATGCTGCAGTCCGTTGGGTCACAAAGAGGTTGGACACGACTTTGCGACTGAATAACAACTTGCAGTGTAGCCAGGCCCTTGAGTAGAAAGGCTCCACAGTACTCATCTTTATATCCCTATGGCAACCATGGTGGCACCTCACACATTTTAAGCAAATGACTTTGGCTTTATACCGATTCATTTCTGTTGACAACTGATCACTTGTAATTTCTGTAAACCCATCTAATTTTCTTTAGATGGATGCTTACTAGATATATGAAAACAGTACGAGTCCAAAATCTAACTTGTCCAATATCTCGTTAGGCAGTCATGTGCAAAAGCAGATATCCACAAGTTATATATTATGAACTTAAATATAAAAATATATTTTCTAACGCAAGTAAAGAATTCATTTTTCTCAAAATATTTTGAGTTATTGGTTGGTTCTATGCTTCCAACATCATTTTATTTACTGGATTATTTACAGGTTTAGGGACAAAAAAATAAATTTCCTAAAATGCAAAAGGAAATGACAATACAGAAAGAGTGACTGTCATAGGAAAGTAAGCTGGCGGCGGAGGGGGAAGGAAATTTGGGAATAAGAAACTAAGTATTAGAAAGGGAGCTCAAAAATGCATACACAGAATATGAAAATACATTTAAAATTTGACAGACTAGAAATGATTTCCACTTGTGGCCAACAGTGAATTACTCAATGTTAAAACTGAATACCAGAACATTTAAAGTGATTTGATTGCAACAGTAAGTAACTGAATTCTGGCCAGGGTTTTAGGAATATCAGTATGAGCAGACTGGGTAGAGAAGAGGAGGACACAAACTATAGAAGGATTTGGTAAAACTAAAAGGGCAAAGAGAAAATTAATACCTAGGTATATGAAAGTAGAGGCTGTGGTAGTCAATTTTGAATAGATCAATTAAATTCTTACTATGGAACTCTGGTTGTGTGCTAAAAGTAAAATACACAGGATGGGGAGTAAAAAAACATAGAAAATATATGTGGGTGAATTAACATGAAATGTATTTTTTTTAAAAAAGGAAATATTACAGAATATCTTTTTAGCTAGTCTACATTGTAAAATATAAAAGGCTTTCATTTCTAATTTTATTGAAAAAAATTTAAAATTTGTACAGAAACAGAAAAGACCCCAAATAGTCAAAGTAATCCTAAGAAAGAAAAAAGGGAGTTAGAGGAATAAGGTTCCCTGACTTCAGACTATACTATTGAAACAGTCATCAGAGCAGTGTATGGTACTAGCACAAGGACAGAAATATAAATCAATGGAACAGAACAGAAAGTCCAGAAATAAATCCATGCACCTACAGTTAATACAGAAATGGTATGGACCTAACAGGAGCAGAATTAACTCATGTGAAGAGTTGACTCATTGGAAAAGACTCTGATGCTAGGAGGGATTGGGGGCAGGAGGAGAAGGGCACGACAGAGGATGAGATGGCTGGATGGCATCACTGACTCGATGGACATAAGTTTGAGTAAACTCCGGGAGATGGTGATGGACAGGGAGGCCTGGCGTGCTGCGATTCATGGGGTCACAAAGAGTCGGACACGACTGAGCGACTGAACTGAACTGAACAGGAGCAGAAGATATTAAGAAGAGGTAGCAAGAATACACAGAAGAACTGTACAAAAAAGATCTTCACGACCCAGATAATCATGAAGGTGTGATCACTCACACTCACCTAGAGCCAGGCATCCTGGAATGTGAAGTCAAGTGGGCCTTAGGAAGCATCACTATGAACAAAGCTAGTGGAGGTGATGGAATTCCAGTTCAGCTATTTCAAATCCTAAAAGATGATGCTGTGAAAGTGAAGGACTCAATATGTCAGCAAATTTGGAAAACTCAGCAGTGGCCACAGGACTGGAAAAGGTCAGTTTTCATTCCAATCCCAAAGAAAGGCAATGCCAAAGAATGCTCAAACTACCACACAATTGTACTCATCTCACACACTAGTAAAGTAATGCTCAAAATTCTCCAAGCCAGGCTTCAGCAATATGTGAACTGTGAGCTTCCAGATGTTTAAGCTTGTTTTAGAAAAGGCAGAGGAACCAGAGATCAAATTGCTAATATCCACTGGATCCTCGAAAAAGCAAGAGAGTTCCAGAAAACATCTATTTCTGCTTTATTTACTATGCCAAAGCCTTTGACTGCGTGGATCACAATAAACTGGAAAATTCTGAAAGAGATGGGAATACCAGACCACCTGACCTGCCTCTTGAGAAATTTGTATGCAGGTCAGAAAGTAACAGTTAGAACTGGACATGGAACAACAGACTGGTTCCAAATAGGAAAAGGAGTACGTCAAGGCTGTATATTGTCACCCTGCTTATTTAACTTGTATGCAGAGTACATCATGAGAAACGCTGGGCTGGAGGAAGCACAAGCTTGAATCAAGATTGCCGGGAGAAATATCAATAACCTCAGATATGCAGATGACACCACCCTTATGGCAGAAAGTGAAGAGGAACTCAAAAGCCTCTTGATGAAAGTGAAAGAGGAGAGTGAAAAAGTTGGCTTAAAGATCGACATTCAGAAAACAAAGATCATGGCATCTGGTCCCATCACATCATGGCAAATAGATGGGGAAACAGTGGAAACAGTGGTTGACTTTATTTTTCTGGGCTCCAAAATCATTGCAGATGGTGACTGCAGCCATGAAATTAAAAGACACTTGCTCCTTGGAAGGAAAGTTATGACCAACCTAGACAGCATATTCAAAAGCAGAGATATTACTTTGCCAACAAAGGTCCGTCTAGTCAAGCCTATGGTTTTTCCAGTAGTCAAGTATGGATGTGAGAGTTGGACTGTGAAGAAAGCTTAGTGCCAAAGAATTGATGCTTTTGAACTGTGGTGTTGGAGAAGACTCTTGAGAGTCCCTTGGACTGCAAGGAGATCCAAACAGTCCATCCTAAAGGAGATCAGTCCTGGGTGTTCATTGGAGGGACTGATGTTGAAGCTGAAACTCCTATCCTTTGGCAACCTGATGCGGAGAGCTGATTCATTTGAAAAGACCCTTATCCTGGGAAAGATGGAGGCAGGAGGAGGAGGGGACGACAGAGGATGACATGGTTGGATGGCATCACTGACACATGGATGGGTTTGTGTGGACTCCGGGAATTGGTGATGGACAGCGAGGCCTGGCGTGCTGCAGTTCATGGGGTCGCAAAGAGTTGGACACGACTGATCGACTGAACTTAACTGAATGGTCAATTAATCTACAACAAAAGAGGTTAAGACTATACACAATGGAGAAAAGACACAGTCTCTTCAATAAGTGGTGCTGGAAAAACTGGCCAGCTACTTGTAAAAGAGAATTTCTAATTTCATTCTAACACCATACACGTAATTCTCTAACAACAGCATACCATAAACTCAAAATGGATCATAGAACTAAATGTAAGGCCAGGTACTAAAAAATTCTTAGAAGCGTAAATAGGAAGTACCCTCTCTGACATAAATGCAGCAATATCTTATTAGATCCACCTCCTAATGAAAATAAAAGCAAAAATAAACAGATGGGATCTAATTAAATTTAAAAGCTTTTGCACAGCAAAGGAAACCATAAACAAAACAAAAAGAAAACCCACAGAATAGGAGAAAACATTTGCAAATGATACAACTGACATGGGTTTAATCTCTAAAATATACAAACAGCTTACTCAGCTTAATATTAAAAAAAAAAAAAAAAACAATCAAAAAATTGGCAGAAGATTCAAAGAGACACTTCTCCCAAGAAAACATACAGATGGCCCAAAGACGCATGAAAAGATGCTCAGTGTCACTAATTATTAGAGAAATGTAAATCAAAACTACAATGAAGTATCACTTCACACCAGTCAGAATGGCCATCGTTAAAAATTCTACAAACCATAAATGCTAGAGAGGGTGTGGTTAAAGGGAACCCTCCTACACTGTTAGTAGGAATGTAAATTGGTACAACCACTATTGAAAACAGTATGGAGGTTTCTTAAAAAAACTAAAACTGTAACTACCATATGATCCAGCAATCCCACTCCTGGGCATATATCTAGAGAAAACCATAATTTGAGAAGATACATACACCTCGGTGTTCACTAAAGTACTATTTAATTGCAAATAATTGCCAGGACATGGAAGCAACCTAAATGTTCATCAACAGAGAAATGGATTAAAAAGATGTGGTGTATATGTACAATGTAATATTACCCAGCCATTAAAATTTGCAGCAATATGGATGGACCTGAAGATTATCATACTAAGTGAAGTAAGAGAAAGAAAAATGCTGTATGATATTGCTCGTATGTGAAATCTAAAAAAAAAAAAAATGATAAAAACGAACTTACAAAACAGAAACACACTCACAGACTTCAAAGACAAACTGATGGGTACCAAAGGGGAAAGGTGGGAGAATGGAATAAATAAGGAATTTGGGATTAACATATACACACTACTATATATAAAACAGATAATCAACAAGGACCTACTGTATAGCACAGGGAACTCTGCTCAATATTCTGTAATAACCTATATGGAAAAAGATTCTAAAAAAGAATGGATATATGGTGAGTGAAAAAGTGGGCTTAAAGCTCAACATTCAGAAAATGAAGATCATGGCATCCGGTCCCATCACTTCATGGGAAATAGATGGGGAAACAGTGTCAGACTTTATTTTTCTGGGCTCCAAAATCACTGCAGATGGTGACTGCAGCCATGAAATTAAAAGATGCTTACTCCTTGGAAGGAAAGTTATGACCAACCTAGATAGCATATTCAAAAGCAGAGATATTACTTTGCCAACAAAGGTCCGTCTAGTCAAGGCTATGGTTTTTCCTGTGGTCATGTATGGATGTGAGAGTTGGACTGTGAAGAAGGCTGAGCACCGAAGAATTGATGCTTTTGAACTGTGGTGTTGGAGAAGACTCTTGAGAGTCCCCTGGACTGCAAGGAGATCCAACCAGTCCATTCTGAAGGAGATAGCCCTGGGATTTCTTTGGAAGGAATGATGCTAAAGCTGAAACTCCAGTACTTTGGCCACCTCATAAGAAGAGCTGACTCATTGGAAAAGACTCTGATGCTGGGAGGGATTGGGGGCAGGAGGAGAAAGGGACAACAGAGGATGAGATGGCTGGATGGCATCACTGACTCGATGGACGTGAGTCTCAGTGCACTCCGGGAGTTGGTGATGGACAGGGAGGCCTGGCGTGCTGCGATTCATGGGGTTGCAAAGAGTCGGACACAACTGAGCGACTGATCTGATGTGATAACTGAATCACTTTCCTGTACACCTTAAACTGATAAACACTGGAAATCAACCATACTCCAATATAAAATAAAAATTTAAAAAGATAACTGTTAGAACTTCATTTAATATAAAGTATTTCATAAAAACTAAAAAAATTAAAAGCTTTCACTTCTACTTTTCACACCTACTGTCAGTTGCTGCTTCTAAACACTGTAATGGCTCCACAGAATATCAAAGGAATGGCTCGGCTGTCTGAGAAATGTACTAAGTTTAATAACTAGGGAACTGCTCCCCATGAACCACTGTGCAATACAACAGTTGAAGTCTCCTTTTAAGAAAATCCACTCTTTGTTGATTCTCTAAATCACCAGGAGGACTCTTTTCTTTATTTATGTTTATTTGAGGACGATAAGGTAGTATTAAATAAAAACCATCAAGGAATTAAGTCACTTTAATAAAGAAAAATTGTTATTCATGGAGGGAACTGCATACCACATTTTACTTTTTACAGAGTCACCTATCAAGGCAGGAAATAAGATTTCTGTCATCTCATTTGTCATCTGATTCAAGAGTCTATTTTCACGAAGTCTAAAATAGACACTGTCTATAAATTTACACGCTCTATTTGCTCATGTTCACTTGTCTCAGAAGTAATGCATGGAGGTTATCCAACCAGACCAAAAAGGCAAAGAGTATGTAAACTCTTGCCAGCGGAGGAGAGCCGGCCCAGGCCTCCAGCGGCGGGCACCCTGTTGACAGTGGCCACCACTGAATCCAGTTGTTGGTCTTGTACGTTCTCCCCAAATGCTCTCCTGGGGGATTATTTCTCAGGAGCACTTCTGTTTTGCCTCCTTCTTTCCCAAGGAGTAAGCAAGTAAAGAAGCCTTCCAAATGGAGAGAGAGACTTAAAACTCTAGCAAATTCTCTGTGCAGTAAGGAAAGGCAGATTCTAGATACACACACAAGATGGAGAATAGGGCAATAACAAGCCCCCAGATTTAACTTTAATTGAAGGTAATTTTTGTTATTTTATTTTGCTAACTCAGATTTCCAAATCAAGGGCAACTGCCACTGTATTCCATCAATGAGGAGAATTCCAATTAGTACTGTTTTCCGATTATCAGCAGAAGAGATAACGGGGGAAATGTATGTATGTGTGTAAAAGGAAAAGATAAGACAATGTGTTTTGTCTTTCTCTCCTTTACACCTCAGTTCCAAAGCAGTAAGGAACAAGGAATGAATTCACATGGATAACTGACTGTGCCAGATGTGCCCACCTCATTATACTACAGTCTAAACACCATTACTGAGTGTAACACCAAAATGAAGAAGTGCTTAGGAGGAAAATGATATAGATCCTTATGACCCATAAGGCAAAGCCTCAGGCACACCTTCTGCCTTCCTGCTTGTATGGAATCCTACACAAGTTAGGCTTTAACGACTGTGCTGGGGGTTCCCAATGCTAACCCCAAGATCAGGAAGACTCGCAGGACTCAGCACATAATCACGCTCACAGCTAAGATTTATTATAGTGAAAGGACACAAAGCCAGCAGAGGGAAAAGGCAGAGGGCAAAGTCCAGAAGAGACCAAGAGCGTCCTTCAGAGTCCTCGCCCCACGGAGACACACAAGATGCATTTAATCTCTAGCACTGAACTGTGATGGCCCATAGGAAGTGCTGTGTACACGGGAAGCTTCTTAGCAACTTAGTGGCTGGGATTTTCACTGGGGGTTGGTCACGTGGGCCCCCTTTGTGGAGCATGTACCAAAACTCCAAATTCTAGACTTCCAGAAGGAAAGGAAGTGTTCAGCATAAACCACTATTATTTGCACAAACAGTTTAGAACAGTAAAGTGAAAGCCACTCAGTCATATCTGACTCTTTGCGACCCCATGGTCTATACAGTCCATGAAATTCTCCAGGCCAGAATACTGGAGTGGGTAGCCCTTCCCTCCTCCAGGGAATCTTCCCAACCCAGGGATCGAACCCAGGTCTCCTACATTGCAGGCGGATTCTTTACCAGCTGAGCCACAAGGGAAGCCCAAGAATACTGGAGTGGGTAGCCTATCCCTTCTCCAGAAGACCTTCCCAACCCAAATCGAACTGGGGTCTCCTTCATTGCAAGAGAATTCTTTACCAACTATCAGGGAAGCTTAGAACAGTAAGCCTCTCGTCAATTATAGAACGGTGGAAACACCCCCAAACCCAAGTTCCTAGATGCTGCTGCTGCTGCTAAGTCGCTTCAGTCATGTCCAACTCGGTGCGACCCCGTAGACGGCAGCCCACCAGGATTCTCTGTCCCTGGGATTCTCCAGGCAAGAATACTGGAGTGGGTTGCCATTTCCTTCTCCAATTCATGAAAGTGCAAATCCAAAGTGAAGTCGCTCAGTCGTGTCCGACTCTTAGCGACCCCATGTACTGTAGCCTACCAGGCTCCTCTGTCCATAGGATTCTCCAGGCAAGAGTACTGGAGTGGGGTGCCATTTCCTTCTAGCCAAGGGCAAATTTTGTACGCAGGCCTTTCTAAGGATAGTGCCACAGATCTGCTATGTTACCATTTTTCTGCACACCTACCCATTATTGTTTCAGATCTAACACTGTTTCAGAGTTGTACCCCACCTGCCACTGCACCCAAAAATGAATTCTAGTACTGAGGTTCTAGATGGCCATAGCTCTGGTACTTGATCCAGGAAAGGGTGCACAGGTGGGAGACAGGGAGAAATCTGTCTTCATTTGCACACAGTTAAGTGTGATTTATTGGTGCCCTCTACAGTGTCAGCTTCCCTGGTGGCTCAGACAGTAAAGAATCTGCCTGCAATGCTGGAGACCCGGATTCAATCCTTAAGGTGAGTCAAAAGACACTAATGAGGGCTTTCCTAGTGGTCCAGTGGTTAAGAATCTACCTTGAAACGCAGGGGACACCAGTTCAATCCCTGGTCCAGGAAGATGCCACATGCTGTGCAGCAACTAAGCCCATGTGCCACAGCTACTGAGCCCACGCTCCGCAACAAGACATCCATTGCAATGACTCACCAGAGAGCAGCCCTGCCACCACCCACCCCCTGCCACAGCTAGAGAAAGTCCACGGGCAGCAATGAAGACCCAGGGCAGCTGAGAAAACGAAAAACTAAAAAATATTTTTCAGAAAGACACTACTGAAAAAGTAATCTTTCCCTAA
Source organism: Bubalus bubalis (assembly GCF_019923935.1). Lineage (NCBI taxonomy): Eukaryota > Metazoa > Chordata > Mammalia > Artiodactyla > Bovidae > Bubalus > Bubalus bubalis. The sequence goes on along the minus strand of NC_059159.1, from coordinate 90,588,357 downwards.
AGGGAAAAAACCCTACCATTATAAACTGTACAATACATACAAGAAATTAAAGGTTCATAGAAGCCAAGGGACTGTGTTAGCTTCATTTCCTTTAGCGAGTATCCATTCAAATGAGTATTTAATGTATCAAATGTTATTTATTAGAAGATGCAACTAATGGTTCCCCAGAAGAGGCCTCTGGTCCAATAGAGGCTGGAAAATCAGCTTTTGTGGGCACTTTCCATTCAGTTCTAATAACAAAAATCAGTCTGGGGATGTTTACAAATCTCTTGGTTTTCATTTTATATTAAAATAGGGAAGAGAGTGTTCATTGTTGTCTAAAACTGGCTCATCAGTACCAGTCTACCATCATGACATCCAACTTATTTATGGAAATCTCTTAGAAATGTAAGATTTAGGAAAAGGAAATCAAGGCAATCCACTAACTATATGTGAAAGTTGTAAAATTCTAATTTCAAGTCAACATTTCCTGAAGCCAATTTCCAAGGTAGGAACTGACCTTCAGATCTAACTAAAAGGATCTCAGAAATGTGCATTAAAGAGGGAGGTAGAATGTGGACTTGACTTCAGTGAAAAGTAATGACCACTGTTCAGCAAGCACTCACTATGTGCCAGCACTAAGGGGAAAGAAGAGCCCTTCACCTACATTGCTGTTGTTTGGTCACTAAGATGCATCCCCCTCTTTGCGACCCCGTGGGCTGTACCCACTAGGCTCCTGTGTCTATGGAATTTTTCAGCTATGAGTATCAGAGTGGCTTGCCATTTCCTTCTCCAGGGGATCTTCCCAACCCAAGGACTGAACCCACGCCTTCTGCATTGGCAGGTTGTTTCTTTATCTCTGAGTCACCAGGGAAGCCTTCACTTGCATTAGCTACCCCATCACTCAGTGCACACATGAGGGTTAGAAACTGTACTGCAACTCAAGTCCAGAGCAAGGCAGGAACGTGGAGCAAGTACATGCACTGTCCTTCTGTGGAGTTTCCTGGTTCTGGTATGAGCATCCCCGCTGAGCGGGGAGATGGAAAAAGAAAACACATTCCTTCCACATCACACGGGCAAGGCAAGTGCAAAAACCTCACAGTCTCTTGTGAATACCACCACCAATCAAGACAGAAATCCTTATTTAAGTAATTAAAAAAAAACAATTAGAGAGTTAAATGGAAGCTAAAATACACACGTATGCATGTAGTACCTTCTTCCCTCGAATATTAGTCAGAATTTAGTGTCATGAGGTAGAATTCGTCCTGACAGGTGTGATTGTATTATAGAACACGCATGCCTCTCTCCCTCTGCAAAATGGTCTGATGCTCACAAGAAGCTAGAAAAGCAGCAAGAGACGTAGCAACAGCTAAGAGTCCTGACTGAGAGTGTGCTTCATAAACAACATTCTGGGAGTTTCCAGGCCTTTGTAAGTAACTCTCTCAGGCCACAGGTGCTGGATTTGTTTTCTGTGGCTTGAGGGTAAAGCTCTGCTGTGGATTTTACTCTACTTAGGGGGTGGGACACGAGGCTCTGGGCAAAGTGAAACATGGAGGTCTTTGATCACTCCAAGCCAACAAGGAGGAGCACACCCATGTGTAAAAGTCCCTGATCCAAGAACATTTACCATTCTCCACAGCAGCGCAGGCACGCGGGCAGGAGAAGGGGCACTCGGGACCTGGGCCCGAGGCTCCCACACACATAGCAACAAAGCAAACAGCATGCAAACAGCAGCTGCACGGACACTCAGGGAAGACGGAGGCCGGTGTTTAGATCTTACACGGGAGAGAACAAAGTCATCCCCGTTAATCACAAGGAAGACAAGTGGAAAGTTGAGGCTTCTGCATCTATCCACAATAAAAAGGAAAAAAAAAAATCATGGCAAACACATATATTCCGGCATGTTATCTTTCATTTTGGGTTTTGAGAAAGAAGAGGGAAGGAAATGGGCTAAAAATATTTCCATTATATATGGAATGGATTGGTGCCAGGTAAGTATTTTTTAGCCTTCAAGAACATTTTAACATGGGTTTCTGACAAAACTTTTAATCACTGAATAAATATTTTATTAAAGTTAATAACACTGAACACGAGGCCAGCTCCTTGCTGTATCACAGAAGTCACAGTTTAAAAGGAACGACAGCTTACGACGGAGGGGAAATTCAGTAAAAGAGCAGAAGGGATCATTGTGCGGGAAAGAATGGATACACTCTGGTTGTAACAATCCTAAAATACACTCTCCATAGAAGTAAGGGGAAGCAGAATGGAGTAGGAAAACAAATCACATCATACAGAAATAAAATAAGATACCGTGTAGAGTGTGAAGTCACAGGTCTGAGCACCGGCGCTAAGCTGTTTCCTCACTAGCTGTATGACCACAATGAGCCTCCTTCCCAGCTATGAAAGTAGATGGTCATACTTGACTTTTACTATTATCCTTAGGATTATTAGTCATTATTAGGGTTGAGTTAAGTACAAAGACTCATGACAGGCTTTGCTGAATTCCAAGGCACACTGCAGGCACTCCATAAATACTTGCTCACAGATATACTGCTAGCTTTAGCATAAATCCAAGGATTAATTGAAATCTTGACCTTACATCCAGAAATCTGTACAAGACGATCTACTGAGACTGCATACAAAATAATAAACAATAAGTGACACAACAGACTTTTAAGACCAAGGTTAAGTTTTTCATAAACTACATTAATGGTCTTTAATTACTGGAAAAACTCTACTTTGATCAGCTTAAGAGTCTCCAGGTTCCAGGTGCCATGTAAAACAAGCAGAGAGGAAATTCTTATTGTGACAACAGGATCTTTTCTGAACATTTTTCACATGAATGTCATTCACTGAATCCATGACAAGTCTTTCTAAAAAATGATCATTCTATCCTTTTTGTTTACTGGCTTGTTGGGTGTTCGCTGTGTGTGTGAGTAAAAGAGAATACGTGTATACAGAAAAACCAGGGTCCTTTTCATTTTTAATACAAAGTATGGCAGGAATCTGCTTCTCCAGTAGAATGGAACTTCTTTCATAGAACAGAGATGCCACTTGAATGAGGATTTATGATGCGATGAGAGCCAAATATTTCACAAATGAAGCAACCATATAGGTGATTTTGTAAATATTTTATTAATCCTCTAAGAGCCTCCTAAGTGAGGCCTCACAGATACTTGTATTTTTAATCTGCTGTGAATAAACGCTACAACCCAGTGCCTGCATTCCAATGACCCAGGACTAGAGAGGGGAGTGCAGATGGTTTCGGGTGTCTCAGGTACAACTACCTGTCAAGAGAGAGAACCCAGTGACAGCCTCCCCCACCAGGGACGGCTCGCTCCAGTGATTCAAGGAGGTTACAGGCCTTGAATCAAGGAGGCAGCAGGCCTTGATGTCAGCTACATGGTTTTACATACTTACCATGTCAGGGGCTCTCAGCCTTCCTGGGAATTTATTCTGATAGAAGAAGTACTGCTTTTCTAACAGCATCTTCCTGCTTGCCACTGAGCTGGACAGCCACTGGCTTCTCCTGGGCTTCCAGGTCACAAACGTTGGGCGTGTGCTCTTCAAGGTACGTTAAAGGGAACACAATCTCGCTTGTGCTTCCTAACAAATGATTTTTGTAATGCCTCTCCTTGACTTCATTCGCATACTTCTAGTTGTAGACATTCAGCTACAAGACACATTCAGAGTTGCCTGCTTCTCATCACATGCGGTTCCTATTAACATTTAATGAGTATCCACCGGCAAGCCTGTGGACTGCTCTCCCCCCTCACCCCAGAGATCCTCCTGCTGTCTCTGAGCTAACACAGGATTTCTTCACTAACATTGCCTTTTTTTTTTTTAAATAACTCAAAACCAGCTCAAAACTCATTCACCAGCCAAAGAAAAAAGTTATTTATGCCTGCTGAAACATGGCATGCTGATGTAAATGAAATTTGGCCTTACTCTAAGAATTAATAAAGTTATCCATCTAAAACATCTCAGGAGCAATCTCCTGAGATTTTTGCCTCCAACTTTTACTTTCACCAACACCTGTATCTTCTCTAGCCATTCAAACGTCTGAATTAAATTTTTGCTTATAAGTGCAAACTGGTGGACAATGGGAACCAAGATCAAGATCTCATGTTTGATTCTTTGACACAAAGAAGCAAAAACTAAGTTTGGAGAAATGTGAAGGACAACACTTCATTAACATCTGCTAAGATTCAACCTAAGAGGAAGTGGCAAACACATGCAAAGGGCTTTGGCTGTATGACAGTGAAGACCCAATCTGTCTTCAAGCTACATCGTTCATCACTCTCTCACCCTGAAAATGGGGAAGGGAGGGAATGCATCATCAGTCTGTGATGGGGAATCAAAGACAAGGTCATCTGCTCCATCACTGCTGCTTCCTGGTCTTCACCATCCACCTCCTCTGCTAGAGAAAATGCCCCCCTCTCTCTCTTCGTTCTTTGTATTCATCCATTTGTTCAGGTTACTTCATCTCTCTCCAGATCCCCAAAGGCTGTGCCTAAAGTTCCTTCCTTCCTACTCTCCTCTGATATCCTGATTTTACTCCCAAATTTATAGTCCCACCTTCCCTCTTCTCTTGAACCATTTCCCTAACTTTCTTTTCTTCTTTCCTTTCTTTTCCCATATAGCTCCTCTGGCCTCTCTCTTTTCACCTCTGAAAGCAACCTTCCTTTCCTTGATCACTCCTCTCATTTTGGTTTAGACAAAGGAGGGCTGTTGCCAAAAGCATGTAGTCACACTGATAGAAGCTAGGAGCTTATGTAACATGAAACTGACCATTCCATGGCAAGTGCAAAGAGAATGTTCAGAAGATTGAACCAGGATGAGTGAGAAGATGTTCTGTGATCGTTCTGGAAAGAAGAGAACAACGACCACATTGAAAAGGTGCCACTGAAAGCACAGAAGACCTCCAAATCCCTGGGACGATCTAGCCAAATGGAAGGCATTCCCAGTGCCATGTCACTGTGCTGATAAAATCAGAATTAAATTCCATTTGTCACAAATGAAGGTTACATAGACACCGACAAGAGATTCTTTTCTAATTCCTCCTCGGACTACCAAATTTATAACTAAAGAAGACAAATTTAAGGGCTTCCCTAGTGGCTCTGGAGAAGGAAATGGCAACTCACTCCAGTACTCTTGCCTGGAAAATCCCATGGATGGAGGGGCCTGGTAGGCTATGGTCCATGGGGTTGCAAAGAGTCGGACACGACTGAGGGACTTCACTTTCACTACTAGTGGCTCAGTGATGAAGAATCCACCTGCCAATGCAGGGGAGACAGGTTTGATCCTTGGTCCGGGAAGATTCCATATGCCTTGATGCAGCTAAGCCCATGTGCCACAACTCTTGAGCCTGTGCTCTCTCTAGAGCCTGGCAACAGCAACTACTGAGCCCATGTACCACAAGTATGGAAGTATGCATGCCCTAGACCCTGCGCTCTGCAGTAAGAGAAGCCCACACACCACAACTAGTGAGTACTGCTTGCTGCAACTAGAGAGGAAGACCCAGCACAGTCAAAATAAACAAGTAAAACTGTTATAAAATAGAAGATAAAGATAAATGGTTTTAAAATGGGAAAGGGGCATGCAGCACAGGCTAATCATCATTAACAAAGCTTTAAGACCCTCAAGTATTTATGTATTTACTTATTCCCCCAGGCCAAGGATGAGTTGATATAAGCTAAGACTGGTATGGAATATGGGCCCAAGACTGGACCGGACATCTGTTCTTACTGTACAGGGGCTGTGCCATTCAAGTTATTAAAAGTATTTAAATACAATGCCAGTGTTTTCTTCCACATGTCTACTTTTCCTTTCTTCTCTGAATATTTTGAAAGAAGTCTTCAATTTTTGTCTCTCACTTCCCCGGTGGCTCAGAGGTTAAAGTGTCTGCCTGCAATGCGGGAGACCCGGGTTCGATCCCTGGGTTGGGAAGATGTCCTGGAGAAGGAAATAGCAACCCACTCCAGTATTCTTGCCTGGAGAATCCCATGGAGGGAGGAGCCTGGTAGGCTACAGTCCTTGGGGTCGCAAAGAGTTGGACACGACTGAGCTACTTCATGTCTTCTTCTTCTTTCGTAACTAAATCATTATATGCTTTGATTTAACGTTGTTTATCAAAATTTAAACAGTGTCTTTTCTATGCATCAACCCTTGAAATGTTAAACCAATCATGCCCTCTTCTTCCAGAAGTCCTGCATCAAGAGAGCTGATGTTTGTGCCTCAACTCTGAATTGTGTGCTTACACCTCAGTAAGCATGGACATGACAGCTCTTCCCCTAACCTTGCTCAATGCTAAGAGCCCTGACGGTGCTGCCCCAGTGATGATTCTAATCATGTCACTCCCTTGCCCCAACCCGCCAATGGTTCCCCATATCCCATAGCAGTGCTCCACAGACTCATGATCAATAATGGAACTTTGAGTACACAGCCCAACACTGACATACTGACTTCAAGGAGTGATATAAAAACTCCTTAGTAACTGGTAAGGCTAGGTAACGGTCAATCTGTATGGCTGCCATAACCAATCAGAAAACACCAGCCACAAAAATAATTATTATGGACACACTTGTATACTGTCTGAATTTCATGCTCACATTGTACTACTCTCTACTAATATACAATGCCTTATATAATGTATTATGTGTACATATTCATATTGCCCACAGAGGTCCATATAGTCAAAGCTATGGATTTTCCAGTAGTCATGTACAGATGTAAGAGTTGGATCATAAAGAAGGCTGAGCAGCAAAGAATTGATGCTTTCCATCTATGGTGCCAGAGAATACTCTTGAAAGTCCCTTGGACTGCCAGGAGATCAAACCAGTCAATCCTAAAGGAAATCAACCCTGAATATTCATTGGAAGGACTGATGCTAAAGCTGAAGCTCTAATATTCTGGCCACCTGATGGAGGAGCCAACTCATTGGAAAAGACCCTGATGCTGGGAAAGTTTGAGCACAGGAGGAGAAGGGGGTGCCAGGAGATGAGATGGTTAGATAGCATCATTGACTCAGTGGACATGGAGCAAACTATGGGAGAAAGTGGAGGACAGAGGAGCCTGGCAGTCCATGAAGTTGCAAAGAATCAGACATGACTTGGCAACTAAACAACAAAACAACAAATTATAAGGCAAATTTAAGACAAGAAAAAATAAATACAGAACATTATCATTATCTTCCCATTTCTCAATGTCTATACCACAAGCACGCCGCTTAGAAGATGACTGGCACAGAGTATAAACTCAAAACACTTTTCTCAGGACAAGGCCCTCTGTGATCTGGCCTCTGGTTATCCATCCAGCTTTACTGCCTGTGAATCTTTTTATGCTCCAGCAATATGGATTCACAAAATTTAGGAAGAGGCTCCTCACAATTCTATGCTTTAGAGGACCCTGTTCTTCAGTGTGGATGGAATACTTTGTTCTTGAGAATCTCCTACTTTCGTCTTTTTTGGTGTCATCTCATTTGTTACCTACCTCTTTTGTGATGTCTTCTGATCTCCCAAGACAAACTTAGCGAGGTTCCTTTTTTTATTAATGTGATGGTAACAAGAGCTAACATTGCTCTGAGCATTTGCCTCCCACCAAGTATTCTGCTAGCTACTATAACTTCATTATCTTCAATAATTTCCCAAACTATCATCACACGGTATGTACTAACTCTAAGCTAAGGCCTAAAAAGGGTAAAAGTCTTATTCACATGACGTAGCTAACAGAAGGTAGGGAAGGTATTTAGGCTCAAGTCTGGCTTCCCTGGTGGCTCAGACAGTAAAGAATCTGCCCGCAGTGCAGGAAACCAGGGTTCGACCCCTGAGTCGGGAAGACACCATGGAGAAGGGAATGGCAACCTACTCCAGTATTCTTGTCTGGAGACTCCCACGGACAGAGGAGCCTGGCAGGCTACAGTCCACGGGGTTGCAAAGAGTAGGACATGACTGGGTGACTAACACACCCACACACAGACACCAAAGTCCATACTCTTATCCCTCCACTTGCCATACCTCCAATAACACAAATATCCTTGGCAACCTAACTGCTGGTTTGTGCAACAACAAAACTGTTTAGCTTTGTAGTCAAAGCACTTAAGCACACAGTAAGCTTACGAAAAATGTTTGCTGAGAGTCTGTATATCTGCTTACAAATCCTGTATTTTTAAATTAATTATGAGCCTATGTGCCTATGTGTAATGCGGAATATTACATCTTACCTCTGTGTGTGCTCTTTATGTTTTAAGATTGTTACCAAGATAGGTAGTGTTCAGTGCAGTTCAGCTCAGTCGCTCAGTTGTGTCCAACTCTGCGACCCCATGGACTGTAGCATGTCAGGCTTCCCTGTCCATCACCAACTCCTGAAGCCTGCTCAAACTCATGTCCATCAAGTCAGTGATGCCATCCAACCATCTCATCCTCTGTTATCCCTTTCTCCTCCCGCTTTCAATTTTTCCCAGCATCAGCGTCTTTTCCAGTGAGTCAGTTCTTCGCATCAGGTGGCCAAAGTACTGAAGTTTCAGCTTCAGCATCAGTCCTTCCAATGAATATTCAGGACTGATTTCCTTTAAGATGGACTGGTTGGATCTCCTTGCAGTCCAAGACTCTTTAGAGTCTTTTCCAACAACACAGTTCAAAAGCATCAATTCTTTGGTGCTCAGCTTTCTTTACAGTCCAACTCTCACATCCATACATGACTACTGGAAAAACCATAGCTTTGGGTAGATGGACCTTTCTTGGCAAAGTAATGTCTTTGCTCTTTAATATGCTGTCTAGGTTGGTCACAGCTTTTCTTCCAAGGAGCAAGCGTCTTTTAATTTCATGGCTGCGGTCACCATCTGCAGTGATTTTGGAGCCCAAGAAAGTAAAGTCTCTCACTGTTTCCATTGTTTCCCCATCTATTTGCCACGAAGTGACTGGACTGGATTAGGTAATATGCATGAACAGAATTTAGTCTATGACAGTGAAAGTAGCTCAGTTGTGTCTGACTCTTCACAATCCCAGGGACTGTAGCTCGCCAGGCTCCTCTGTTCATGGAATTCTCCAGACAAGAAAACTAGAGTGGGTAGCCATTCCCTTCTCCAGGGGATCTTCCTGACCCAGGAATTGAAGTTGGGTCTCCTGTGGCAGATTCTTTATACTCTGAGCCACCAGGGGAGCCCAAAATTTAGCCTATGAACAGTAAATCTTGCATTCATCTTCCAAGAACAAGAAACTCTGAAAGAGGGGATATTCAAATTGTATCGGTGATTCTCTTAGGTCTATGAGGATAAATTCTAGAGGCCCTAACAAACACTGCATTGTGTTGTACTGACACAAAAGGGCAGAGAACTCTCTGGACAATGTGGGGACATAACCTTTTTCTATCTGTCTTCTCTTTCTCCTCTCATTCCCTGGAGGGAAGGAAGGACGGACGGATGGATGGAAGGGATGAGTGAGCTCTGGGGCAGGGGATGTAGACAGAAGAGATGGTACAGTAACAACTCACAGGAAATGCTGCCTTGCATTTGTCTGGCAGAAAGAATGATACCAACTAGGAAAAACTGAGATCTCAGTTTTCTAAATGTGTCCTGATTACTTTACCCTTACCTAGACTTGGGTGTGTGTTGTGTGCTCTGCTGAGTTACTCTTTCATGTCTGACTCTCTGTGACCCCATGGACTGTAGCCTGCCAGGCTCCTCTGTCCATGGGGATTCTCTAGGCAGGAATACTGGAATGGGTTGCCATGCTCTCCTCCAGGGGATCTTCCCAACCCAGGGATTGAACCCAGGTCTTCTGCATTGCAGGCAGATTCTTCACCTTCTGAGCCACCAGGGAAGTCCCAGAATACTGGAGTAGATAGGTATCCCTTCTCCAGGGGATCTTCCTGACCCAGGAATCGAACTGAGGTCTCCTGCTTTGCAGGCGGAATATCAGGGAAGTCCTGTGTGTGTATCCACTCCCCTTTCTCAACTGTGCACTCTGAGGAGAAAAATTCAGACAACATCACCTGGTGCAATCACCTTCTATCTCCTACCAGACTGGGTCTCCTATCCCCTCAGGCCTAACCCAGTCTCAAGCCTTCAAACATATTAAAACTTCTAAAACACAAATAGGATCCACATCTTTCTTCCCTATTAAATCTCTTGGAAGCAAACACCATTTTATCAAATTATGGAACCACCAGGAGACACATCGTAGAACCCAGCCTTTGGAAGCTCTACTGACTGATACAAAAGGTCAGTGCGGATAGTTATGAGGAGTAACTACTTAGGAAAGGGGGTAAAATAGTTATGTTGATACGGATCTGCTGATAGTACCACCAGGCCTCAGGTGAGTGGACATTTGAAAATGTGGAACTGTGGTGCTGAAGGAAGGTGGATGCAGGGAGACCAGCTCTGGGTCATCTCCCTTAAAGGCAGCAGTCGTAGCTGCGGGAGATGGTCAAGGAAGATCTAGAGAGAAAGACAATCCTATGGGAGGACAGACTCGAGGAGAAAAGCCTGGAGCTGGGCAAGTCACCAGATGGGCGAGTCCGATGGCTCCTGCGTCTCCCTGTGCGGTGGAATGTTCCCACTGTTCAGGCAGCTGGAATGGCACTTGTCCCCACGGAACTGACACTCTCATCTCTGTGGATAAGTCAAGCCACTCAGGCAGCATGATGTAATGCAATCACATGGGCGGAGAGTCCAAAAGATTTCACTTTTGTAAACACAAACCATATGTCATATTCCTCATCTTCCAAATGGGACCGTACCTTTTTCCCTCATGGGCTTCTAACAAGAAACAAATCTGAAAGTGCTCTGAAAAGGTAGGACTGTCACACTTATGAATGCCTTTAAGGAGCTCAAGTTGACTCTTCTGAATTAAAAGGCTAAGTGGATGTATCCTTTAACATTTAAAAATAAAAAGGCAACTATTTCTGGAGTTGATCCTAGTCCAACCACTGTGTAAGCAAACTTGGGCAGTCATTTCACCTCTCCTCGTCCCAATTTAAAGTGATTTAAATTTCATTCCTGACTATCTCATTAAGGTATTATGATGATTAAGTACTTAAAATGTCTTAAGATCCAGTGAGTAATGTCTTACCGTTTGGGGGAGCAGTCATGTGATACTATGGCTTGTCTGAATAATTTTTAAAGCTGTGTGATGTTTCTCCAAATTCTCTGGGTCTTTGATATCAAAGATAAACAGACAAGATACCTGACTCTTGACTGAAGTAGCTAACACTTGCTTTCAAGTTCTAAGAGAATTATACTTTGTAACGGCACTAATAGAATGCAGTCATCAGCAGTAAAATTTAATGTTGCTTACTACCCTTGATTATGCATCTTGAATCGAAGTTAGGAAGATGCAACCCAGCTTAAAAGAATACCTCTTAGGAAAGAAATTTATTCTGCACACACATCATATTGTGCTAGGTCACTTCAGTCGTGTCCAACTCTTTGCGACCTCACGAACTGTAGCCTGCCAGGCTCTGTCCACGGGATTCTCCAGGAATAATACTGGAGCAATAATTCTCCAGCAAGAATACTGGAGTGGGTTGCCATGCCCTCCTCCAGGGGATCTTCCCGACCCAGGACTCAAACCTGTGTCTCCTGCATTGCAGGTGGAATCTTTACTACTGAGCCACCAGGGAAGCCCCACACGTCATGCATGATATGTTGCTTTCTTAAAAGTCATTCCTCATGTAGCACCAAGAGGGACATTATCACGTAAACAGGCAAGAGATGGTGAGAGGTGGAGAAGAGGGAATAAACTCCTGGGCTTTTTAGAGGCAACCACTTGTTGTGGGGTGGAAGGCAATGAGATGGAAGAGATGGGAAAGAAGAAAGCATCAAAGATGGACCCTCAATATTGCCAGCCTGGTTGTCTAGATACACATGGCTGGGTGAAGGTTTGGGGAGAAGGATAAGTCATCAGGTGACATACATATTGAAAATAAAGTGTCTCTGCCATGTTATTATTTGAAAGATCCCTTCATCAACTCCCTAGTTTATTTTCATAAAGTGTGAAAACATGAAAACCCAAAGGGTTATATTTGCAACTTTCTCTGAAAAGTTTAAAATTGTTTGAAAGTTTAAAAATACTCAGTATTTCTCCCAAAGTTTCTACTCAGAGAACTAGTCACACACATTACTACTACTGGTCTCCTCGTCTGAGAACACCCACGGGAAGGTAATCATGGGAGCACAAAGCGCTGTACCAAAACAGACCTGAAACGGCATTCACACAGAAGAACCGCAAGCAGACTTCCCGGTTCCAGCTTTAACCTTGAACTAGACAGGGATTTAAGAAAATGCCAGGCTCTTTGAGAACAGGGCAAAGAAAGAAAATAGCAAAGGACTTCCATCCCTCTAGGTCCGGTGCTATATAAGGAGATCAGATTTTATACCCTAGCAAATTCCACGAAAGCTTCAGCCTCATGAAAAATAGCATGTAATCTATTATATTTATGAAGATAAGGCTACTAGGTTGAATTTTTTAAAGACAATGTTAGGTAGTGTTAATATGCCTAAACTAGCAAAAGAGCATCATTGCACACACAGCACCTTGAAGACAGTTGTGTCTGCACACGCATGTTATGTACTTGCCTCTTAGCCTGAACATGGCAAGGCTTTTAAAAGTATGTCAAAAGTTATTTCGGAACTCAGTGTGTTGCTATGGTGCATGCTGCTGCAAAGAAAAAGCTAATGGGCTCTCTACTTAATGTGATTAGAGCCATTATTGACATAATGCCAGGAAGACGCAAACCCATTAGCATCACACTACAGCTCACTTTAGCATCCACTCAGATTTAGCATTTGATCCACAATTTTAATTTTGTTCTGCTCTATTCAGAGCTGCATTATACAAAATGCATAATTAAAAGCTGCTGTGATTCTCTCTATTTCTCAAATTAAAAACACAGCAAACATTTGTAGTTCTAATCCACTAGAAATTAATAAATCAAATAGTGTCTTTTATCCTCTTTTCCTCCATGCAATTCAGAGTGCAGGTTGGGAATTCTTTTTGCCTGCGATAGAAAAGGCTGCAGACAGAGCGGCTGCTCAAAGGGAAGAAAAGTCCCCCAACTGCCTAACTGTAAAGGCAAGTGAGAACCTGGAGGGCCTAGAAGCACCGATAGCCTTCTAATTTCAAGCGTTAAGCCGGAAGGGCTTTCTGCAGAGAAAAATTTTAATCAATTCACCATAAATCCTTTTGATGCATTTTCCTTCATTAGCTCACTTTGTCAAGCATACACATGCTCCTAATTTAATTTAATCAAATTCACCATGTCTTTCTGTCAACAGTGAAGCAATTCCCATGTCCAGAAGATCTCCTATCAACTCCCTACCCAGGGCAGCCTAGAGGGGAAGCCAATGAGCAAGAGGAGTTCTGCTTTTTCCACCATTAAAAACTAAAGAAAGAGCTCTGCCAGAAAGATCTGCCAATGAGAGCTGAAACACTATTGCTAGTTTCAGTGCTTCTAGAAGTGGTCGTCATCTGAAATGATGGAGGATTAGGTTTCATTAGAATCAAACGAGCACCATCTACCCTGTGGGTGATGATCCTAGGAAAGTTCTGGGAGGACCAGAAAAAAATAGCAGCAGAGGAGAAGGGAAGTGTGTATGGTAAGCAAGGCCCTACACTGCGCTTGAGTCTCCCCTTAACACACCAGCGATGCTCTAACTGGGGCAGTTCTCCCAGCAGGCCAGGCTTCCTCCTGCCTGTAATCCCTCAGCACCACCCGTCCCCTTAAGAACTGCAACTCATCCTTCAGATCTCAGCTCAAAACTCACTTTATCAAGGAAGCAATTCCAGAAATACTTGGTTTTTTAAGCCTTGCCTGTGTGTGTGTGTGCACACACTTTTAAGACTTTATGGTAATTTACATGCAATATGCTTATGTGATTAGTTGAGCCCGCCTTCCCCACTGGTCTGTAAGCTCCATGAGGGCAGGGACCGCATTTGTCTCGCTCATCATTTTGACTCCTAGAATCGAGCAGCTCTATCCAGCGCACAGACAAATAAATGAGTATCTGTTAAATGGCTGAATGCTGCAAGTTAATCCACCATGGTCCCCTGACAGTCTTCCTAAACATGCCAAGTTCCTCTTATTTTCCATAATTTTCACCTTACAAGATGTCTGTTTCTGAAATCATAGGTTAAATAAGTATAATGAAGCAAAGGTTTTGAAATACCCCAAAACTTTACAATTGGTGGGTTTAACATCTATCTACAGGGGGAAAGAACCCGGCTGCCAATGAAGGAGATGTCAGAGATGCAGGTTTGATCCCTGGGTCTGGGAGATCCCCTGGAGTAGGAAGTGGTAACCTATTCTAGTATTCTTGCCTGGAGAATTCTATGGACAAAGGAGCCTGGCGGGCTACAGTCCATAGGGTCACAAAGAGTCGGACACAACTAAAGCAACCTAACATGCACAGTAGCAAAAGAACAGAGTGAAGGCGATGGAAAGTAATGTAGGATTCGGAAAAACTGATAAAGTAGAAGAACCCCCCAAAAGTGCTCTCGATACTCAACTGGAACTTAAACTCTGCGATGTCCCAAACCACCATCCTACTCTGCAGGGATGGAAAAGGAAGAGGCGGCACATGATAGAGAAACCATTCACCACCTCACGAATGGGCATAGAGTCATATGGCTTCGGGATGCCCTTTGCTTACTTTCAGTTTCTAGTATTTACTTCTAAAGACAAAAATTCTTTGATAAAAATGTGATGGGAGTTTAAAAAAACCAAAACACCTCCACAAAACCAATTCCCCTTAATTTTCTTAACAAACCAAGACTTTAAAACCTATAAGCAGCAGCCAAGGCCATCTCACTGTGATAGACAATTCTTTAAAAATCTCAAACATTTTTTCCCCCTAAAGGCAAGGCTTGCTGCTACTGCTGCTAAGTCACTTCAGTCGTGTCCAACTCTGTGCAGCCCCATAGACGGCAGCCCACCAAGCTCCCCCGTCCCTGGGATTCTCCAGGTAAGAACACTGGAGTGGGTTGCCATTTCCTTCTCCAATGCATGAAAGTGAAAAGTGAAAGTGAAGTCGCTCAGTTGTGTCCGACTCTTAGCGACCCCATGGACTACAGCCCACCAGGCTCCTCCGTCCATGGGATTTTTACAGGCAAGAGTGCTGGAGTGGGGTGCCATTGCCTTCTCTGAAAGGCAAGGCTTATTCTTATATTATTCTCTTGATCAGTTATGTAAGCATCTTATCTTTAATCTTTCCTTGTTTCTGTTTCTCTCCCCAACATAGAAAAACAACGTTGCATGCGTGATTTGCCTGTAGTTTCAAACCTACTGAAAAACTAAGGCCTTTGTTGGGAGACAACTGATAGACCTAGACTGTGTCCTTCCATGCTAAGTCGCTTCAGTCATGTCCAACTCTTTACAACCCTATGGGACTGTTGCCCGCCAGGCTCCTCTGTCCATAAGATTCTCCAGGCAAAGATACTGGAGTAGGCTGCCATTTCCTTCTCCAGGGGATATTCCTGACCCAGGGATCGAACCTGAGTCTCTTACATCTCCTGCATTGGCAGGCGGGTTCTTTACCATAACCCTAAAACAATGAAAAGTGTAAGATATGTGGGGAGAAAAAATAATATTTTCATGTCAGCCTTAACAGGATAGAATTTGCCTTCTTTAAATCAAAAACTGAATGTGTGTATTTCTTTATATCAGAATCCTGACTTTATATGTACCTGACTTTATATGTTCCCCCAAAGACAGTCAACTCCAGAAGAGACTCAGAAAGAAACTTTCTTTAGCTCCCCCTCAAGAACTGATTCCCTAAAAAAAAAAAAAAAGAACTGATTCCCAGAACAAAGAGGTGGCTCTGCTTTTGGGGGGGTTATGGCGTCCCCTTATTTGAACTTCTTAGCACATATTCCCGCAGGTGTTCAGAAAGTATCGTTCTCCTTAGATACAGCTTAGGGTGGGTACTTGCATCCTTCTGTATCTTATAAATGTGTGACAGGAGTGCCTGGCAGAAATAAAAGAAAAATACCCAGCTGCATCTGGCTCGTTACGTTGGGAGGCATTGTCTCATGGCTCTGAATCCTACACTCCTTTCCTTCTAGAGAGCTGAAGTCTGCCTTCCTATAAAATATGGTCCTCTGAGACATCAACTGAGTCTGTGTGTTTCCTGGTCCACATGGAAGCCCTTACAGCTGGGGAGGAGGTTCCACTCTGGCAGGCTCTCCTCCAGACCAAACGCTGTCGGTGTCTTCAACTGATCTGCCAATGGTTAGTCTGCAGACCTTTCACCATCCTGGTCACTCCTGCGGGGGATAGGGGTGAGGGTGTCTCACTTTGATTGCTCAATGCTCTTCATACCACGTGGTACCCAGAATTAAATGCAAAATTCCGGATGTGGTCTGAGCAGCACAGAGAAGGGGATTCTTTATTTCATCATCACAGCTCTCTAGTTACTGAGCAAATGTACCTTTTCATAAAAAAGGCACATGACACAGGGAATATAGCCAGCGTTTTACAAAAACTAAATGGAAAATAACCCTTAAAAGTTGTATAAAGAAATTTTTAACTCCAAACCAGAGGGGGAAAAAAGGCACATGACAGAATACAAATATTTTCAACTTAACACTTAAATTCTGTGTGGTGATAAAACGGTGCCTTTTACTTGAGCAGCATCTGTAACCTAATTTCTGATCTTTCTCTTCAATGAACAGCCTTAGCCTAACACAGAATATTTGTCCTAAAACCATCTTTTAACACAGATTACAAGATGAAAGGATTGTTAGATGTAGTAAGTATAGATCATCTAATGTTCAGATGCTTATTAGCTTCAAAAAATGTGAGTTCTACATTAACCATAAAGCTCCTGGCCAACTCTGCTAGGTTACAAAGAAATGTCATTGTGTAAGAGTGTCATTAAATTGAAATAACTATTTTGTGGTTCCCTGCGTTCTCGGCTCCTTCTCCGAGACCTTCCAGCTCTGACTAAGGAAAAGCAGCATGACATTGATATTAAGCAGAAGACCAAAATGCAAATGGGAATCCAATTCACACACACACACACAAAACACAAAACGACTCAAAAAAGAAAAGGTTGGTGGTTGGAAAAAATCTATCTCCCAGTTAGACTGGAACGGGATTTCACAGGGTGTGTTCTGTGTGTGTGCCACACCGCTAGGACTGCCATCTATCATTATGCCAAAGAACACAGGGCCTGGGGAAGGGTTTCAAGCTTCAGGGAGGTTTATTTTCCCTTCAGTGACTGAGAAGCAATGTTGGGAGAGTCTCCCCCTACCAATATTTTATTATTACAATCTTCAAACACATAGAAATGCTGAATGAACTCAAGAGTAAGCATCCATATATCCACCATCTAAATTCTACAATTATCATTTTATTATATTTGCTTGTAAGGATCTTTTTTATGTATCATTGATCAGCATGAGCAACAGTCACATAATTTACAATTTCAGGGGGGGAAAATTCCTGATACCACTGGCTCAGCACTCATTTTTAAAGGATAGATATAAAACATTTCAAATGCTTAATTTAGACTAAAATAATCTTACTTGCCTTTGAGCTCTAAATTCTTTCTCTATGCACTCTTGGTAGAATATCTGTTAGGTTATTTATCTGTTTATTTTAACAGCTCAACAGAAAGATAGTAAAATGTTATCTGTAACAGCTTAACCTTTGGAAGTATAGTTACCTTTTGACAGTCTCCAAATGTTTCTAGAAATTTGAAAATTATCTTGCAAGCTGCTTATAGTCTCCTGTGGGTCAGCTTAAGTTATATTATCACAATAACAGCCACAAAATAATTAAGCAGCGAATACTTCTACCATTATTTGCTCTGTGGCAGGTATCAGTCTAAGTGCTTTGCGTATCTGAGCTCATTCAATACACATTGTATCTTCATTGAATATGTACTGTTAATATTGATTAGCACCATTTTAAAGATGTGAAACATGAAGCACAAAGAGTCTCAAAACTCACAAGTGACAGAGGTGGGATCAAGGTCCAGTAACCTACCCTGCAGACTTTGACCAGCCGACCCACACTTGCGTCTCTATCAAACAAGAGGATAGTCTGTGCTGGACAGAAAACTTGTATTTCGGTCACTGATGCTCTAGTCAACCTAGCAACTGATCGGTTATTTTCAGTTGGGAAATTGAACCAATGCTTGATTTTGATGCATCTTTTCTGAAATCAGTAAATTATTAGCTTGTTTCCAAGTAAACAAATACATGTACAAAGCCCATTTTGGTTATAATATATTTGGACGAGAAAGTAAATATTTTACACTGAAAATGAAATCCATGCCTACATACCTACACACATACCCCAATATGCAAAGAAGATGTATGATCCTGAACAAGTTAAGTAGCTTCTCAGAATGTGTGTTTGTATTGACAAAATGGGATAATAATATACAACCAACTTCATGGGATCACGATGACATTACATAGGATAACTGGAGTTCCAAAGCACCTGTAATAATATAATAAGCACTCAATAAACACGTGTAAAACACTTAGCATATGTGGCACACAGTAGCCTCCCAAAGAGCTATCAATCATAATAATGGTAATAGTATAAGATCGACGTATGTCAATAAAATTAATATTTACTAACACCATGAGGGGAGCCATAACTTTGCTTTAATGTTGCCAAAAGAATAATTTTAATCTTGACCAAACACAGCCTTCTAGGCATCTTAAAGGAATATCTGATTAATTCAAGATGACTAAATAGTACTATAGTGGATTTAGCAGAGCTGTTTAATTTATCAACAAATCAAACTGGTATCAGCACAAGGTCCCTGCTGCCTATCGTGTGTCAATCCAATACGGTTAGCAAACATTTAAAAACTAACTCTAAATATTTCAGCTATGGAAACACAGATCAGGAGGGGAAAAAAACCTATTCTCTTGAATGACACAAGAAGGAATTACAGTCTCTATTTTAATAGTTTAAATTATAAGCTGCCACTGAGGAAAAGGCTGTAAAAACTGACTCATGGCTCCCTGTTTCGAAAGAACGATGAGACATGAAATGTTTCTGGTTATCAAACTCTGGGCCTGCAGATAATTTATAGGCCTGTTAACTGTAACCCTAATGTTATCAGGTAAATCCAGGAAGCCAAGAAGCAAGAAAATATTCCCTCCCCTCTGTATTTCCAGTTTACAAACTCAGAGGTGTTACCCACTGCAACATTTAAAATCCAGGACCCTTGGGGCCAGACTGGGTTTCTAAGAACACCGATGGGGTCACTGGACCCACACATGGTTTTAAGTGAAAAGTCATGCAAAGGTCCAGGGGCTGTCCTTAGCCAGCTCATCAGTTCAATCAAGTGTTACTAAAATTTCAACCATCCATCTGACCAGACCATTTAGTCTTTGCAGGTCCAAATGGCAATTTGCTGTACATTTTCGATTACATGTGTATTTCCTCCACCATGCCTAACAGCATGTAAAACAAAAAAGCACCGTTTTGTACACACAAAGGCACTTATCAGGGCTCACTGGCCCTCAGCACCATGCACTTGGAAAGGATTGATGATGGTGTGGTGGGAATGGGACAGGAAATGGACATCTGTGTTTTCCCCTGTTAATAACATAATGCAACTGTATTGCTAAAAAGGAAGAAAGAAAAAAAGAGGATGTTTTCAACAACTCTAAGCCACTGAAAAAGGCACTTGCTGCTGAAGTGAGAGACTTGGGTCCTGGTCTAAGTACCTGAAGGTATTTCACCTCCTTAAGCCACACTGCTTCCTTCCCTTAATTTCCATTATTTCACTGCCCTCAAATTACATGGATCTGAGTGGTTTCCTCGGATACAAGACTCCAGTACTCTAAAATGATATTTTTTTGGGGAGGGGAGGGATGCAAGTGGGTAAACCAGTCCTTCAACAGATGCTTACGGAGACTGTACTAAGACTTCCTAAAATTTCAGTACAACATGTCTAGCAATCATTAGCAAAGGTTATATGGTGCGTGTGGATTATAACATGAAATACGGCACCTTAAGTCACTAGAGATGAAAATAGGAACTTGATGCCCACAGCAGGTACAGTCAATTCTATTGCCACTGGAGGGTCAGGAACTTTGTAAAGTCTCCGCTTTAACCCAAATCTCAGCAAATACCTAAGCACGTAGGTATGTATATATTGAGGACTACTGATTTCTACTGAAACCATAATCACAGAAAACTAGTCAATCTAATCACACGGACCACAGCCTTGTCTAACTCACTGAAACTAAGCCATGACATGTGGGGCCACCCAGGATGGGCGGGTCATGGTGGAGAGGTCTGACAGAATATGGTCCACTGGAGAAGGGAATGGCAAACCACTTCAGTATTCTTGCCTTGAGAACTCCACGAACAGTATGAACAGGCAAAATGATAGGATACTGAAAGAGGAACTCCTCAGGTCAGTAGGTACCCAATATGCTACTGGAGATAATTGGAGAAATTACTCCAGAAAGAATGAAGGGATGGAGCCAAAGAAAAAACAATGCCCAGTTGTGGATGTGACTGGTGATAGAAGCAAGGTCTGATGCTGTAAAGAGCAATATTGCATAGGAACCTGGAATCCATTAATCAAGGCAAATTGGAAGTGGTCAAACAGGAGATGGCAAGAGGGAACATAGACATTCTAGGAATCAGCGAACTAAAATGGACTGGAAAGGGTGAATTTAATTCAGATGACCATTATATCTACTACTGTGGACAGGAATCCCTTAGAAGAAATGGAGTAGCCATCATGGTCAACAAAACAGTCCGAAATACAGTACTTGGATGCAATCTAAAAAACAACAGAATGATCTCTGTTCGTTTCTAAGGCAAACCATTCAATATCACAGTAATCCAAGTCTATGCCCCAACCAGTAACACTGAAGAAGCTGAAGTTGAACGGTTCTATGAAGACCTACAAGACCTTTTAGAACTAACACCCAAAAAGATGTCCTTTTCATTATAGGGGACTGGAATGCAAAAGTAGGAAGTCAAGAAACACCTGGAGTAACAGGCAAATTTGGCCTTGGAATACAGAATGAAGCAGGGCAAAGGCTAATAGAATTTGGCCAAGGGAACACACTGGTCATAGCAAACACCCTCTTCCAACAACACAAGAGAAGACTCTACACATGGACATCACCAGATGGTCAACATCGAAATCAGATTGATTATATTCTTTGCAGCCAAAGATGGAGAAGCCCTATACAGTCAGCAAAAACAAGACCGGGAGCTGACTGTGGCTCAGATCATAAACTCCTTATTGCCAAATTCAGGATTAAATTGAAGAAAGTAGGGAAAACCACTAGACCATTCAGGTATGACCTAAATCAAATCCCTTATGATTATACAGTGGAAGTGAGAAATAGATTTAAGGGACTAGATGTGAGTGAGTGCCTGATGAACTATGGACTGAGGTTCGTGCCACTGTGCAAGAGACAGGGATCAAGACCATCCTCATGGAAAAGAAATGCAAAAAAGCAAAATGGCTGTCTGGGGAGGCCTTACAAATAGCTGTGAAAAGAAGAGAAGCGAAAAGCAAAGGAGAAAAGGAAAGATATAATATCTGAATGCAGAGTTCCAAAGAATAGCAAGAAGAGATAAGAAAGCCTTCCTCAGCAATCAATGCAAAGAAATAGAGGAAAACAACAGAGTGGGAAAGACTAGAGATCTCTTCAAGAAAATTAGAGATACCAAGGGAACAATTCATGCAAAGATAGGCTCAATAAAGGACAGAAATGGTATGGACCTAACAGAAGCAGAAGATATTAAGAAGAGGTGGCAAGAATACACAGAAACTGTACAAAAAAAATCTTCACAACCCAGATAATCATGATGGTGTGATCACTGACCTAGAGCCAGACATCCTGGAACGTGAAGTCAAGTGGGCCTTAGAAAGCATCACTACGAACAAACTTAGTGGAGGTGATGGAATTCCAGTTGAGCTATTTCAAATCCTGAAAGATGATGCTGTGAAAGTGCTGCACTCAATATGCCAGCAACTTTGGAACACTCAGCAATGGCCACACGACTGGAAAAGGTCAGTTTTCATTCCAATCCCAAAGAAAGGCAATGCCAAAGAATGCTCAAACTACCACACAATTGCACTCATCTCACACGCTACTAAAGTAATGCTCAAAATTCTCCAAGCCAGGCTTCAGCAATATGTGAACCGTGAACTTCCAGATGTTCAAGCTGGTTTTAGAAAAGGCAGAGGAACCAGAGATCAAATTGCCAACATCCGCTGCATCATCGAAAAAGCAAGAGAGTTCCAGAAAAACACCTATTTCTGCTTTATTGACTATGCCAAAGCCTTTGACTGTGTGGATCACAATCAACTGTGGAAAATTCTGAAAGAGATGGGAATACCAGACCACCTGACCTGTCTCTTGAGAAACCTATATGCAGGTCAGGAAGCAACAGTTAGAACTGGACATGGAACAACAGACTGGTTCCAAATAGGAAAAGGAGTACGTCAAGGCTGTATATTGTCACCCTGCTTATTTAACTTCTATGCGGAGTACAGCATGAGAAATGGTGGGCTGGAAGAAGCACAAGCTGGAATCAAGACTGCCAGGAGAAATATCAATAACCTCAGATATGCAGATGACACCACCCTTATGGCAGAAAGTGAAGAGGAGTTAAAGAGCCTCTTGATGGAAGTGAAAGAGGAGAGTGAAAAAGTTGCCTTAAAGCTCAGCATTCAGAAAACTAAGATCATGGCATCTGGTCCCATCACTTCATGGGAAATAGTGGGGGAAACAGTGGAAGCAGTGTTAGACTTTATTTTTCTGGGCTCCAAAATCACTGCAGATGGTGACTGCAGCCATGAAATTAAAAGACGCTTACTCCTTGGAAGGAAAGTTATAATCAACCTAGATAGCATATTAAAAGCAGAGATGTTACTTTGCCAACAAAGGTCTGTCTAGTCAAGGCTATGGTTTTTCCTGTGGTCATGTATGCATGTGAGAGTTGGACTGTGAAGAAAGCTGAGCACTGAAGAATTGATGCTTTTGAACTGTGGTGTTGGAGGAGACTCTTGAGAGTCCCTTGGACTGCAAGGAGATCCAATCAGTCCATCCTAAAGAAGATCAGCCCTGGGTGTTCATTGGAAGGACTGATGCTAAAGCTGAAACTCCAATTCTTTGGCCACCTCATGTGAAGAGTTGACTCATTGGAAAAGACTGATGCTGGCAGGGATTGGGGGCAGGAGGAGAAGGGGACGACAGAGGCGAGATGGCTGGATGGCATCACTGACTCAATGGACGTGAGTCTGAGTGACCTCCGGGAGTTGGTAATGGACAGGGAGGCCTGGCGTGCTGCGATTCATGGGGTCACAAAGAGTCGGACACGACTGAGCGACTGCACTGACTGATTTCTACAGTAAAAAAAAAAAAGGGGGGGGGGGGAATAAAAGGCAAACTGTCCTTGTATAAAATTGTTTGGAGAGTGAACCCAGAGAAAAATGACTTGTAAGCCGATCACACACGATGTCAGTGGCTTTCAGGTTTCTGAATTTTCATCTTCAAGCACAAGCCCACTCCAAAGCTTACCTCTGATCCACCCACACAAACCACTATGTATATACCTCCTCTGCACACAGTGGGTGCTATACACAGTGATGATATAGAGATAAAGATAATGGCAAGAGAAAAAAATATACCTGGAACTTCAAATCCCCTTCTGACAATTCTCTTACTTCCCCCCAGCTCTTCTGGGAGAGAGGGACTGTAATGAACTTAACACGACACCAAGCCTTCTTCTGCCTCTGTGTCAAGTAGCCTTAAGACGCAGGCACCTCCTCCCAATCCCCATCTCCTGCTCTTGTTAAATTTTGAACAATATATGCCATTTTACACCTCAGAGCTCTGGAGAGGCAGCATAGTAGCTGGGGTATGGATGTGACAGAATGTTTTTATTCCACCCCTGAAAAAAAAGCTCCCTGTTTTTGACACACTGGAAAATGTACAGCCAGAGAGTGCTGGAGGCGAAGATGCCACCCCAGCCTTACATCTGTCTGCTTTCATTTGTCTACAACTGTGCTTATAGATAAAACAAGCTTTCCAGATGTCATCACAAGCAGGGCTCATATGCTGACTTCTCTGAGACACCATTGTTGGCTGCCAGCATAACATAGTTGTAAAACTAAAATATTTAAACTCTGAGCTACTCAACACAACTTTGAATGTCACACAGGATCTTATTTCAGGATTAATTAATGTACACCCCAATAAAATAATTATGTGTTAAAAACAGAGCTGGCTGGCGTGCAAGTGGATCTAATTTTCCTCGTTCCCACTGCGTTAATGGTATACAGCCGCACCACGAAGAAATTTCTGAAAGCAAGCGCTTCCCGCGACATGGGCACACCCCATCCAGCCGGAGAGTTCCAGGTGTTGTATCTCGAGAACAAAACATTCTCATTGTTTAAAACTGACACAATGAACCCAAGATGAACAAAAGCAATATGCCAGGCACAGACTATAAAGACATTTCCACTGTTAGAGGGGAAGGCCAATGACAAGCCATGGGGAGATTTACTAAGAGGCATTGTTACGCGCATCCATATGTGAAGCTTGGCTTCAGGCAACCTCGTATCACAGAGCTTGACTGTTTGTTTGAGAACACAATATCCCTGTGGTTATAATTACAACCACCACACCAAAGAGGACTGAGGTGGTTTCACAACATCCCTTAACAAAGAAGAACTCACTGCTCCTGAGCTTCCTGACAAACTCCTCAAATGCACACACAGAGTATCTCTGATTTCCTTTTTTTTTTTTAAATCCTCAAACTGCATAATAATTTCATTTTCATTGCGAGAGTTCCAGGGAGCTCAGCCTTGATCTGAATGACTTCCTAATAACACCTAATACAGACGTTCTAAGCTAGAAAAAGCAGCTGATTCATGGTTGGGTATGTGAGACTGCTTGGATCTCCCTCTAATTGGGCTTTCCTCCTCCTCTGGTACATCTTTTTGAGCCCAGTTTGTGCATTTGAAACCTTGGGTCAGGAATGCACATTAAGCATCTGTTACTCAAAGACCTGCTTTGTGGGTTATTTGGGATGCAGAGGCCAAATCTATCTCAAAATTACAAGCCTTCTGCATTTTCTGCAGAATTTGAAAAGGGACCAACTTTGCATTAGCCCAGCCAAGGCATCACATAGGGTGTGTCAGGGGTGGTCCTATATCCCACTGGCTTCATCCCATGTAGTTGGAGCTTAAAAAAAAAAAAAAAAAAAAAAAAAGCATGTTCTGTGAAATCCCTAACTCTACCCCATCCCCTACAACATTAGGAGAAAATGTTTACTTGTGATGTCTTTCCAAGAAGACCACTGATTGAGAGGGGAAAGCAGACAGTTATTTCCCACCATCTTGAATGTTTCCATCTTCTCTTGAGCTGATCTAGTTCAAACTCTCTGAAAATAAATCAGCCTAAAGCACTCAAGATTTCCCTAAAGGCTCCAGCAGGCTTCCTGCTTCATGTGTTCCCACTCCTGGGCTGGAGGCTAATGTGTTTTAGGGATGTTTGTTTTAATGCAAAGAACTTCACTAAGTCAGAACAACCTGCCCTGGCCATCCATCTACTTCGGATGATCTTGGCCTCTCGCGCTGCTCCTATTTCAGCCTGGGAGGGAAGAGCTCAAGACCTGAGTGCTGGATTTCAGTCCCTTGTAAGTGTTAGGACAGCAGTGTCCCAGAATAATAATACCATTCCTGGCTTTTCAGGACTCCGTATTCCTTCTTCATTTGAGACTGGGGTCCATTTCTAACTGGGGGCAGGAAGAGTCACTGCTGAAGCCCATCTTGCACTTGACCTTCATTCCACACCCAAATCAATATATAGCCACTCTGTTACCCTGCCAGGACTAGAGCTGGACAGTGTTACATGAGAGAGTCTCTTCATAAAGTTATTTTGAGTGATGCTTCCCTAATTGAACCTTAATTATCAGCTTTTTGGCAAAAGTACATTC
Source organism: Bubalus bubalis (assembly GCF_019923935.1). Taxonomy (NCBI): domain Eukaryota; kingdom Metazoa; phylum Chordata; class Mammalia; order Artiodactyla; family Bovidae; genus Bubalus; species Bubalus bubalis. Next base: position 90,562,434 of record NC_059159.1, on the reverse strand, counting down.
CCACAAACATTTAATAGTACATCAGGCTCTGGAATACCTGAGCTGAAATTTACTTCCTGTTCCTTAAAGCTCTCCTGGGCTTCTAGGGGGAGTGTAAATATTAAACAGTAGCAACATGAGAAATTCACGTTCCTCTTTAATCTCATCTGTGCTTTTAAAATCCACAAGGGAATCCACAAACGACCCCTTTTGTATTCCCCTTTTACAGATGAGAAAAGAGATGGGTGACTCAGTTACCTGTTTGCCTATGGGAAAGAAGGGGAGCTGGGGGCTGAGCTGGGGGTGCAGCTGCTGCTGCTAATTCACTTCAGTTTGGGGTCTGCTGTCCCCTCCTGGCTACAGACCAGGGGACATAATAAGGATAAGAAGTCTGCCAGCCAGGAGAGAGCCTGTTCTGAACACTGAAACCTAACAGGTTACTCTCAGGACTGTATTTGAGTACAACTGCATTTAAAAATAACCCAATTTAACAATTCACAAGTTCTGATATATGTTTTATAAAAATGTATGAGAGACCTAAAAGCCATGGAGAGCCATAACTTTGAGCTGCCTCATTTGTTTCTCTTTTATTACCATCCTGCACGGTGGCCATAAGCCCTGCACTGAAAAGAGAACATTAAATCTTTATCCTTAACTGTTTTAGCAGAACGATAGTAATAGTTGAATATTATTTTGTCTGACTGATAAAATACCATTCAAATAAGACCAAAGAGAGCACTGAACCCCAACCACATCCTAGGAGAAAAAAGCAAAGCCCTATCTCCAGAGACAGTGCTTTGTCACTCCTGAGCCTCCAGGAACATTTCTACTGCAGTGTGAGCACAAAAGCTGAAACTCTGAGTGAAGGAGGCTGCTGCTGCTGTTTAGTCGTTAAGTCATGTCCAACTCTTTTGCAACCCAATGAACTGTAGCCTGCCAGGCTCCTCTGTCCATGGAATTCTCCAAGCAAGAATACTGGAGTGAGTAGCCATTTCCTTCTCCAGCGGATCTTCCTGACCCAACTATCCAACCCGTGTCTCCTGCATTGGTAGGAGGATTCTTTATCACTGAGCCACCAGGGAAGTCAATGAAGGAGGTTACTCAGAAAGAAAACGTTTCTCTGGGTCTTCCTTAGCTGAAAAAGCAGCTGTGTGGAACAACATTCTGACTCCTCCTCACAGGCCTGTTTGGCCTTTCCTAATGAAGGACCAGTAAGGAACCAATGTGGACACATGAGCAAACCACCAGCAAACCATTTTGTTCCATGGATGCTTTAGCACAGGTGGAGAAACAGGCCAAGACTCAGGTTTACAAGAGAGAGCTCAAAGCCGGAAAATACTCAAACGTCAGTGTGACTCAATTCAGCAAAACGCAATACTACTATTTATGGCCCTATCTCTTTCTTTAATATTTATTTTTATTTGTTTGGCTCCAGTGGGTCTTAGGGGCAGTGTGTGGGTTCTAGTTCCCTGACCAGGGATCGAACCCAGGCCCCCTGCACTGGGAGCACAGAGTCTCAGCCACTGGACCACCAAGGAAGTCCCCATAGCCCTATCTTTAGCTCTGTCTTTGTCCTACCAAATCACACATTCCATATGGTACAAAAAACTCCATTTCCTCTTGATATTTATTTCCCCATGTGTCACTACAATTTCAGTAAGGTCAGCCTCAAATCACAGCAATGGCCTTTTCTTTGAAAGCTTTCTGCTGCTGCTGCTAAGTTGCTTCAGTTGTGTCCGACTCTGTGCGACCCCATAGACGGCAGCCCACCGGGCTCCCCCGTCCCTGGGATTCTCCAGGCAAGAACACTGGAGTGGGTTGCCATTTCCTTCTCCAGTGCATGAAAGCTTTCTAATTTTCTATTAAATTTGCAAGGGTTGGTTTCCCCCCCACTCAACCTATACTATATCTTGATGTTCCAAATAACATAGAAAATAAAATATCAACAACCCCTAAGTTAGGAAGCCTGTTCTCAGATTGAGATACCTCTTTTTAAATAATCAAACACACGACAACAGTACTAATAGCCAAATGGGGTTTATATAACACTAACACGCCTACACTTAAACTAACTGAAAAATTATACTGAACCTAGTTTGAACTCACATAAATAAATTAAGCAACTTTGTGGAAACATTCAGGGTTTCTACACGTGAGCTACTGAGTCAAGTATTTAGGGGAAACAAAATTTTTTCTAATTGGCAAATAAATGGTTCTGTCTGAGATTTTTTCATGTACTAAAATATGTGAATTCAGGGCTTAGCCTACAAATAATTTAGATTAAGTGTGCTACCTTATATACTGTATTGACTATGAATTCCCATTAAAATAAAATACTATCATGGCGACATTTATGAAATATTTGAATCCTAATTCCTATCATCACTGAGCCTTACTCACTAGCCAATCAAGGAGCAAAGGTTAAAGTCAAACTAGCTCAAAACCAAAGACAATTTTAAAAGATAAAGTATTTAACAGGGATAAAAGTATTCATTTCTGGCAAAACAAACAAAGCCAGAACCCCCCCGCCAAAAAAAAAAAAATTGATCATTAGATCTAGTCAAAATTATAAGCAAAAAATTTAAGGAATCCACAAAATCATCTAATGTTTTAGTCATTACTAGTTACCCTCTTCCCAAAATGTTTAGTAAACTCACTCAATATAAACCTTCACACTAAAACAATAGGATTCGAAAATAACATGAATTTTTTAAGCAAATTTTCTCAAATACAAATATGTGACCCACAGACATAATTTTGAGTTTTCAAGTGACAATAAGTAAGGACAGGTAAAATCAGCTTTAAGTTTAATAACATATTTTAATCCATCATGTCCACAATATTGTCAGTCCAAAATATAATTGATACAAAAATTCAAAGTATTTTACAATGGGTCTTTTTACGAAATCTTTTAAATCTGATAAGTTTACTTATTTATTTTACTTTTACTGCACATCTCAATTTGGTATGGAATACCTGAAATGTGGCTATACAAATATGGGAATCTATTTTAAAGTTTACTTAAGTTTAAGTAGACACGTGGTTACTGGCTACAATATTGGACAGCTCAGGTCTATAGTTTAATAACCCTAGTTCACTTTGCACTGAAATAACAAGTCTTAACATACAGCAAAAGCCTAGGACTAGAGAAGTCTTTGAAAAAGCAAACTACAAAGCATCAATCATTGCTGGTCAGAGGGTAGATGGGCCAAGCTGAAGGGCTGTATATGCAAATATGATCCATGGTTTACATAAATGTGTCTCTGACATTTTTCATTTTCCGTGCACATGTGTGGTGATGTGTGATTTAGCATCCTAAGGAGAAAAACACATCACCCATCTTCAAAGGCTCTCGACTGATATTTTATGATACATGCCTTTCTCCTCCCCAAAGGCTAACTTCATGGCAGGTTTGAAGTACTTTAAAAAGGAAACTTCTTGAGTGATTTGAGTGTTACATGGCGGGTGGAGGGGGGTGTGCTAAAAAGTTTCTTTCCCTCTAAAAATTCACATCCCTCTGTATGTTCAGGTGACTCCAAAGAATGTTATTTAACAGAACTTGAGAAGAACAGCAGAACTTACTACTCAGAAAGCCTTTGTTTCCATTCAGTTGCTCAGTTGTGTCTGACTCTTAGTGGCTCCATGGACTGCAGCACGCCAGGCTTCTCTGTGCTTCACTATCTCCTGGAGTTTGCTCAAACTCATGTCCATTGAGTTGGTGATGCCAGTTTCCAACCATCTCATCCTCCGCCGTCCCCTTCTCCTCCTGCCTTCAATTTTTCCCAGCAACAGGCTCAGAAAGCCTGGTGATAAGAGCCCTTGAGTGTCTACAACTGATGAATTATGTGAACTGGATTAAGTTATTAAGCTTTCTACTGCCTGCATGATTAACCATACATACTATTTATCCCTCTCTTGAAAAAGTTATTTCATAAGAAAATAAATAGGCAAATCATTCTATTCTTCCAATGACACTCAGATTCAAATGTTTAACTTAATATCTAATGCAAGTATTACCCCTCCAAGTCAGAGGCTCTTCTCCCCACTATCAGTGAAATCTCATCTCCTAAATGCTCATCTAAGTATAATACATATCTTCATTACAACAAAGTTTAGCAACTATTTCATTAATGCTAGGGGTGTGAGAGTGTGTACTTAAGAACTCATCTCTTTTCTGTAACATTGGGAGAAGGCAATGGCACCCCACTCCAGTACTCTTGCCTGGAAAATCCCACGGACGGAGGAGCCTGGTAGGCTGCAGTCCATGGGGTCGCTAAGAGTCGGACACAACTGAGCGCCTTCACTTTCACTTTTCACTTTCATGCACTGGAGGAGGAAATGGCAACCCACTCCAGTGTTCTTGCCTGGAGAATCCCAGGGACGGCGGGGCCTGGTGGGCTGCCGTCTATGGGGTCGCACAGAGTCGGACACAACTGAAGCGACTTAGCAGCAGCAGCAGGGAGCACCTAGAGGGCAGGGACCAGGACGTAGTTTTTCTATACTTGTCTCCTAACTCAGGTGCTTAGTACAGGTGCCAGACTGAAAGAGCTCTGGGCTCTCAGAATAAAAGAACATACAAAGAGCAGGTCTCGACTCTCAAGGGACTTAAGTCTGAAATCAAGAAGATAAATACAATGAGATAACACAAATTGTAGTATGACTGGCTTAGTCACAGATCCAATGGTCTCTAACCTCCAGGAGCTCACCATCTAGTGGAGGACTCCTTGGAAGAAAAAGTCAAGATAGATCTTTTAAGACTTGAATAAGCAGCATATAAGAGCTAACATCCTACAGGACAGTCCGTCAGTATGAGCAGAAGCATGGGGATGAAGTCTGGATGACCAAGAAATGGGTGGCCACATGGTTGCAGCAGGTTCCCACAGGGTATAAGAGAGGACATTTGAAACGAAACTGGGGCCATGTTATGTATGGTACAGAGAGCTAAGACAAATATTCCTTATTTTATGTTGCAGTTAGTGAAAAGCCACTGAGAATTCTGAGCAGCAAGTGAAATGATGAAAGTTGAGATTTATGGAAGAAGGATCTGGCCACAGCTTCCAGGAGGCACAAGGCTGGAGGCAAACAGGAAAATCAAATCCATGTCACTAATATACTCAGTGGGCTTCCCAGGTTGCTCAGTGGTAAAGAACCTGTCTGCCATGCAGGAGATGTGGGTTCGATCCCTGGATTGGGAAGATTCTCTGGAGAAGGAAATGGCAATTCACTCCAGTATTCCTGCCTTGGAAATCCCAAGGACAGAGAAGCCTGGCAAGTTATAGTCCATGGGATCACAAAAGAGTCAGATATGACTCAGCAATCAAACAACAAGAATATATTCAGCAGGTGGCAAGGGTCTCATGATGCAAGGTGATCCTCAAATAGAGAGGAAAATGCATTTTCCAGAAATGGCAAGACCTGGTAGCTGACTGGACAAATATTTTTCTCTGATTATACTGAATACCTTGCAAATGAAGTGCAAAATATATATATATATATATATATATATATATATAAAATCTCTCCAGTGACTCTTACAGAGACTGGGAAACTGGAATAAGGCTTAAGAAAGAAGACAATGAACTTCATTTGTGGTATATGAGAATGAAAGAAATGTTGCAAGGTAGCAGCTGAAGATAAATATTTTTTAACTTTTCATTTGCAGCATGTCTATGTGTATATGTGTGCATATACACACATGCATGTAAGTGTGAAGGGTGTATTAGTGATTTCAGAGATAATTTGACTGCAATTGAAATCTATTTTTTCAGTTATACAGAAATAGGAATAAAGAAAATATTATGACCGTGTGTGCTTATGCTACCAGATTCATCAGTATCACTATTCTTTCTACAGTACACCTCAATGGCCACAGCATGCTAAATGAACCAAATGTACTTGTAAACTACATTCTAGTGTGCCCACGCATTTCTGTTTTTACTGACTTATTTTACAACGAGTCAGTTGTTTCTTTCAGATCTGACTGGACATTCATCCATAAATACTGTCTTATAATTTATGAAATACTGTAAAAATCAATGAAATATGTTTGTAAAAGAAAAAGTCCATTCTACAGAAACTAGCTGAATGCTTTGTAAATTCTTTTATTATTTAAATTAGACTGTAGTTGCCTTATAGTATTATGGTAGCATCTGCTGTACAGCAAAGTGAATCAGTTATATATACACATACATCCACTCCTTTTTAGGTTTTAATCCCATTTAAGTCACCAAAGATCCTAGAGTTGGGTTCCCTGTGTTTACAGTCTTGACAAGGATGGGCCACTATTAAAAAAAAAAATCCAGGTTCCAGATTGGTGTGGGCAAGGCATCTGCAAATGACTGAAGGATTTTGTACCCAGGACCACTTATTCCTAAGTTCTAGGTTTGTTTAAAGCAATCAAAGGCAAAAATCTTAGTGATAAACTAAGATGTCATTTATATAAGAATTCAACTTGGAAATCCAATGAATACAACCATCCATACCTCAAAAGTTTGGGTAACCTCAAAAGTTTAGAAAATGAAAGCATTTTTATATCTTACATTTAAGATAAAGGCTTAATACATGTGGTGTATTTGTTTAACCACATTGAAAGGCTTAATACATGTGGTTTATTTGCTTTGGTAAGGTTTTACCATTTTGATTAACTAGCTAACTATTGGAGCTGGTTGTAAAAGATAAGAGGGCTATGCCACTGCACAGTTTCCTCAAAGCAACAAAAGCACATACTGAGAATTACTTTAATATGTATTTACCTGGCAGGTTGTAAAGATGTTCCTGCTGAGAAGTTATGGTCCATTGAGAAATCACATGGTGTACCTCTGATCTTTTAGGAATACATGTCAGGCATCCAAAAACTAGCAAAAGCTCCATCCTTTGGTGATGGCAAAGTCCTGTCCAATTTTCTTCCTCTATAGCTATCCATAAAGTCACCTCAATTAATCATGAATAGTGAGTATCATTACAAATCAGTCACAGTCAACAGCTGCTAAAATCTTTATGGGCTATCTGAAATGTTTAGTCTTAATTCAACTTAACACACAGGTAAGTTTCTTACCGGCATGACTAAAATGACACTCTTTATCATCAGTACAAACAACATCCACAATATTAATGTTTCTATGACATTTCCTGTTGATCACCTATACTACAGATCATGAAATAGACTGAGAACTCCCCAGCTCTTATTTCCACTTTTCTTCAAAAGTTCCATAGAGGACATTGTAATTGAGTGATTAAATCATTCTGTTTTCATGTTAAGTTCTGTTTTGTGGAAACAAAGAGTGCTCAGGGAGAGACTACTCATTACCAGTGACACCGACAAAGGTCAGCAAAGCCACTGATCTATGTTTCTCAGAAAACATACAAACTGAGGTCCCTGAGACAGCCACTTCCCGGACAGTGCATCTTGATAGATTTTAGAGTGAGAAAGAGTTTTTGCCTGCCCTGTTTGACCACATCCAGATTTGGCCAACACACCCTGAATTTAAATGCTATAAATTCAGAAGACTTCTTCAAAGTTTAATGTTAAAACATAAGTATTTTGTAATTGTAATAGGCATTGGGGGTGTATAAGAAGGAGCAAACGACTGGTTCATTCAGAGTGTTTCTGGGCAACTGCTGTAAAGATGGCAACCTTCTAGGTAGACGATAAGGATGAATGAAGGGCTGCAATAACTCTCCTGCTCTCCTCCGGTCTTCAGTTAACAAACTTTTAAAAGATATGCCTATCCTACGCTAGGGACTGAGAACACAGGACCAAATAAGACTCTCAAAAAGCTTATCTGGTTTTTAATGGAAAAGCCAGGCAAAAGGGTTGGAAAAGGGCCAGGTGTTGACAATTGGTACTGTGCTGAGAGGGGGACCCAGGAAAGCCGGTGAGGATGAAACCCCTAAGCAGATGCAGCAGTGAGAAAAAAGGCACTGGGGGTGCAGGAGAGTGTGGGCTGATGAGAGATAGAGCAGGAAGACTGGAAAGATGAGAGCAAGCAGGAGAGGAAGAAGACCAACGAGACATGGGGCTGGAGAGGCAGGCAGGGACCACATTCACTCAGTCCTCGACTCTGCTCATCGTAACTGCCTGCCTGCTGCGGGCTTGGTTCTATTCCAGGTACTGGGGATCTGAGAGGGGACAAAACACTCCCATCCTTACTGTCACAGACCTTCAATCCTGGCAGAAGAGAAAAATCATAAGCCAGCTAAGTAAAATATGGACTATGTCAGATGATAACTTTTCAGGAGGAAAAAACAGTGTAGGAAGGAGGATCTGAAATGTCTGGGGTGGGGCAGAGTTGACATTTCAGATACTGTAGCCAAGGAAAGCCTTGTTGGGGAGATTTCAGAGTCAACACCTGATATCTGGGGGAAGAGCATTTAGGGGAGAGAGAACACAAGGAAGCCGGTGTAGCTGAAGTCAAGTTACTGTAAGTCCTGTAGGGCTTAGGCTTTATACACGGAGGGACCTCTCTGAGTTTTGAGCAAGATCTGGCATGCAATGTTGAAAAGTTTGGATTTTTCCTCAATCCGTGAGAAAGCCATTGATGCAACATTAGCAAGTATGACCTTTCCCGAATTGGAGGAGAGAACAGATGAGAGGCTGGAAGGCCACTTAAGAGGCTGGTGCAGTGATCCCAAGGGGGACAAAATGATTAGGGCCTGAACAAGGTGGTGACGGAACATCAACTCTTATCTAAACCATTAACAGATACTGAAAACGGATGACTGTCGCTCAACCTACTGTGCTTTCTTGGTCGAACATGATAGAAAGCAGCAAAAGGAAAAAAAAAGTCAGCTGCATTATTGTTTAAATTCAAGATGAAATAAAATGACTTTTCTGTTCTCTAGAGTCAGTCCATTCCTAAGTCACGCCATCAGCTCTGAGGATCTGGGGCTTGAAGGTCAAGAGACCACTGTGGACCTAATTAGACCACATACTCAAAAGCTCCAACAGAGAAACAATGGGGCTCCCAGGGCACCTGCTAACACTGGGCATGTCCTGCACCGAAATCCAGATCCAGAAAACCTGAGGGGCAGGAGGCTCAATAGTGCGCTGCACAAAGGCACCAGCCAGAGTGGTAGGTAAGGCTGAATTCAGCTGAGGCCGGGCTCACCAGGATTGAGCCATGGACACTGATTTTGGATGCATCTGTCCAAGAAGAAAATTTTTTCTAATTTCTCTGAACACGTCACAGGCTAGGGAATCTGCATTTTAATCACGGGTCCCAGAAGACTGAGTCAGACAGGCCATGGTAGGAAGCTTCTACATGACTCCGTTCCATAGTACTACATTCTACTTTTAGAGTGTTAATTTCACCCTGGGTTTTCTAAGTTCTTACTACAGAATATTTCATTTCTTTCCTTTCTTTTAAACAAAATGATGCCACAAGGCATAATTTGTCCTGTTTTGCTAAGATAAAGTATTCAGAGTCCAGACCTCCTCCAATGACGCTGTTTAGGACACATGCACAAAGGAAACAGGTTTATTTCTTTAGAACTAGCCTTGGACTATTAAAAACAGTATCATTAGTGCATGTAGAACAAACACTCAAAAGGGACCCTATATTGTACTTAAGCACAATTACCTTAATGCCAGTTGAGATTTTATGATACAACTGTGAGACACTTTTATTTTTAAGGCAGTTTAACTTGTTTCACTACTAAGAACAGACATTTAAGTTTTAAATCAAGGGTTCTCAATAAGATGATTAAGCAGTGCTCAGCAGTTTCTTTAAATATTTAAGAGAATTTTCATCGTCTAAATATTTATGGCAACAACAGTGCCAGGTGCATTTTTTTTTCTCTTTTGTCAAGAATTGGGAGATCCATATCCTTTCCAAAGGTGGGGAGGGGCATTGCCTCAGCAACCAAAAAGTCCTACCAAGCTCCTCAGAGTCCTAGAAACTGAGGAGAAAACCTTATTTAATCAATTCTGTTCAAATTGATGCTGTAGTTCCCAGACACCTAGCAAAGTCACTGCCCTGAAGGGCAATTTGCAGGACTAACCTCTAGAGTGTGGTCTTCTGAAGTGTCTTCTACCTAATGAACTTTATGTCCATCATCTCACTGCAGCCTTTTAGCATCACTACCACCTTCACGAGGCTGTTCGTGATGCTCTTTTTCTGAAGAGGGTAGCACGAATTCCACAGATTAGCTATGACTCAGATGCTCCCCGTGCCTGGCACTGCCTGGCATCACCTGACAGGGAGGTAAGGGGCTCAGGAAGCCTGTTCAGCCTTGCTGGTTAGTAGCTTCCATTTCCTGATCACCCCAAGTGCTGCCCCAGTGCCCCAGTGCTCCAAGCACCTATATTTTGGAACTGCAATGTCCGAAAGGGATTTCCTAGTCATCTCAAAATGTGAGGGAGGGAAGGGACTCCCTAAAAAGACCTATCCTATGACCTGGGCTTAATTTTTGGATTTTGGAGAGAATATTATTCAATATCTCATATTTTCTAAAATCATGTCCATGAAGTAGATGCAGACAGTTGTTATTCTGTCCATTTTAGATGATGAAAGCATAGAATTGAGAATTTTAAGGATGGTTATTAAAATCAACTTTCTCAGCAAATGCAGTGACCATATCCGTTGACATATATGAGTATTATTTATTCATCCACAAATTCGTATTTATTGATGGCTTATTATATGCCACACAGTACAGCAGCTAAGCACACCAAATGAGAAATCAGAAATGGTTTCTGGTCTCAAGGGACTTACAATCTGGTGAGGGAGATGAATATTAAGTGAACTCACCAGTCCACAAACACAGGAATACAAGTCGTAAAAAGTGCCATGAAAGAAAGGTACAGGCGCCAGGAGAGGAGAACAAAAGGGAAAAAGTCATTTAGGTTGGGTGACATTTAAGCTGAGACATGAGGAAGTGAAGCAGTAGCCAGGAGAGGAGCCTGGGCTACAAACAGCCACCACAATCCAGGGTATAGTGTGTACCCTTGAAGGAGCAGAGGGCTTGGACAGTCATATGGGTGAACGAGTGAAGAGGTTTTCAAGAATTCTGTTTGCTTCAGCCTCCCACCTTGAAACATGATGACTGGTATTGGAAAGAGTGTGTTACCGAGTGAAGAAATCTGAGTAACACTTCCAGTCCTAGGAATCCTGTCCCAGTTCTGTCCCCGTCCCCCTTATTCCTCAGATGAAGTGAGCCCATCTGTCAGGGGTGGGGAGCAGGGAGCAAACCATCCACCTCGGGTTGCTGGATATCAAATGGGAAAATAATGTGAACACAGAAACTGCAAATGCTAGACACATTTAAAATATTTTCAGTTAATAAAAGTTAATAAAATTATTCTACCTGTCATAAGAGGAAAACAGGTATGTTCACCTCTTTAAAAGCACTATGTAAACAAAATAGAATTTAAAAATATGTATACTAATAATTATAGTTAAAATTTACTGCATGTTACGATTTTGGTGGCATAAGACGTCAAGGCCTTAACATGCTATCTCATTTAATTTTTCTGTAATTCTTCCAAGGTGGATATTATTATTCTCATTTTACGCAAGAGAAAATTGAGGCTCAGACAGCTTAGATAACTTTATCTGGTCGTATGGCTCAGTGCTCAATTCTGGCAGTCAGATTCCAAAGTCTATGTCTAGGGATTATTATTTTTAATTAATTTATTGTTAATAGGCTATGGTTTTTCCAGTAGTCATGTATGGATGTGAGAGTTGGACTGTGAAAAAAGCTGGGCACCGAAGAATTGATGCTTTTGAACTGTGGTGTTGGAGAAGACTCTTGAGAGTCCCGTGGACTGCAAGGAGATCCAACCAGTCCATTCTAAAGGAGATCAGTCCTGGGTGTTCTTTGGAAGGAATGATGCTAAGGCTGAAACTCCAGTACTTTGGCCACCTCATGCGAAGAGTTGACTTATTGGAAAAGACTCTGATGCTGGGAGGGATTAGGGACAGGAGGAAAAGGGGACAACAGAGGATGAGATGGCTGGATGGCATCACTGACTCGATGGACGTGAGTCTGAGTGAACTCCGGGAGTTGGTGATGGACAGGGAGGCCTGGCGTGCTGCGATTCATTGGGTCGCAAAGAGGCAGACACGACTGAGCGACTGAACTGAACTGAATCAATTATTAATTCGATGACTAAAACATGACCCCAAATTTTAACTATAGCACACTAAATCTGACTGGCTATTTTCTGACATATGGCAAGCGTGACCCTTTTCCTCCGCCATCATATATAGCTTCCTTCCTGAATATCAATCTAATACTGCCTACAGTATCTTCAAACTAATCCAACTGCCCAATTTAACTGCTGTCAGACCAAGGTTCTCAGAACTTAGCTGTCTGGATGTCATACTTCCACTCTGAATCTGCATTATGATCAGACTACCTACAACAAGAGGGGCACCTTTCTTGCCTAGGTATCACCAACTCAGTGAACGTGAGTTGAGCAATCTCTGCGAGCTGGTGATGGACAGGGAAGCCTGGCATGCTGCAGTCCGTGGGGTCGCAAAGTTGGACATGACAGAGTGACTGAACTGAACTGATTCTCAAACTCAAAGAGTAGCTAGCAGCTGCCAGCCCCACAGTTCCTTGTCTCCACAAGCCCTCCAGACCAGTCCCCTGGTTGAAGCTTGTCTCCAACTACCTTCACGCTGACTCTGTACCTGCATTGCCTTGTATTTCTTCCCCCATCCCCTGCCTTCCAAGAAGACTCTCCTCACCATTTAGAATCTCATTCATTTGCCAAAACTCAACTCAACTCTGATGTGCCTCATTAAGTTCCCTCTAGCCCTAAGTGACCTTGTCTGTCTCCAAATCTGGGGCATTTAATGAACATCCAGGGCACTTGACTTTTTGCCATCTCTTGCATTATTTAATAACTATATTTTTAACTTTCTAAATGCATATAACTTGTCTTGTAACCATATGAAAGTCTGCAGATGGCAAGAACAGCATTATTACTCGGTGATTTTCCAGGGGTCAAAGTTAAAGCAGATAATTTTTTTTTTTTAATTTCTAGAATTTCAAAATCTTACATTTAAAATAGGTAATTCATGTGTGACTGAGCAGTGACAGAGTCTGTTTTGTCCCTGCCAATCTGGTCACAAAGGCAGGTCTGTGTTATGCTAGCCCATCTTTTTTACATATGCTTGTAAATTATGGTAAAAGGATTTAGTGTTGAGGGGTGGATGGGGCAGCAGCACAGGGGAGAGAAAAATAATTATTTTCGCTTAATCATTAAATGCAGTATTAGAAAGAGCATATCTAGAGACAAAATAGGACACACCTGTCACTTCTGTTGTAAGATCACACTGCTGCTGCTGCTGCTGCTACTCTGTGTGACCCCATAGACGGCAGCCCACCAGGCTCCACTGTCCCTGGGATTCTCCAGGCAAGAACACTGGAGTGGGTTGCCATTTCCTTCTCCAAAGATCACACTAGTACTTAACATCTCTTTGGTGCTTTATACCTAATAAAATGCTTTCAGAGGAATGAGATAGGCAGTTCATAGGTTATCCAGGGTCCTGCATCAGTAACTGATAGTCAGTATCTGAATCCATATCTACAAGATGGTATCTCTTCCAGTATAAATCACTGAGCCAACAGGAGAGTGTGGTTAACAACCTGGACTCCAGAGCCAGATTATCTGAGGTCAAAGCACAGCTCTGCCGCTTACTAACTGTGTGACCTTGGGCAAGTTACTGAACTGATCTGTGTCTCAGAACCCTCATCTGCGGAATACGGTTAGAAATTGCACTACACAGAGTTGTTGTGGGGATAAAACAAGCAAATAAACGCTTAGAACGGTGGGCGTGCTTTAGAATGTTTGCTCTATCCTTTTACAACATGCTCTCTACTCTGTGTGATGGGTATGTATGAGACTTAATTAGCTTCCCACACAGTCAGCTAAAGGAAGTTTTATTATTCATATGAATGTATAAGGCTTATTCTTTTCACTAAAAATCTGGTGGAACAAGGGAAATCTCTTACCTCATGAGTCAGTGATGAAAACCATTCCTGAACATATCTCTTGACCAATGATGATAATATCACACTTTTTTTTTTGGTAATGCTCTTTAAGTTTCCAACTGTCAACACTTTTCACACATTTTATCCTCATAACCACTCAGTAAGATGGATGGATAGATGGCTGGGTGTACAGATGTTGGATGAAAAGAGAGTAAGCAAGTCCTTAGATTCAGGGAAGTTAAAAAGCTTGATCAGGGTCAAGTAAAAACTGTCTATCACACTGTCCAATACCCGCTTTAAATCTATATCCGAAGGGCTACACAAGCTGACAGTTTCCTCTTGTGCTGGGGTGCACACAAATCTGAGAAGTATGAATAGGACCCTCTACGACTGATTTGACGGAAACACTGATCCCACCCATAGCGGCAGGGTAAGGGTTCAGTAGTTTTATTACTCTTTCTCTGTGCTACATGTAACCCACACTCAAAGGAAGGTAGGAAAATTCAGGTGTGTGTTATTCTGAACTCGGTGGAGTGGCCAGAACTCTTGTAGACTGTTGCAGACAACTTTAGGCTCTCTAGGCATATAACTGGAAAAGATGAAAAGTCTAATTCAGAAAGATACCTGCACTGCAATGTTGACAACATCACTATTTACAACAGCCAAGATAAGGAAGCAACCTAAGTGCCTGTTGACAGATGAATGGATGAAAAAGATATGGTACAATGGAATATTACTTGCCTTAAAAAGAATGAAATAATGCCATTTGCAACAACATGGATGAACTTGGAGATTATCATACTAAGTAAAGTCAGACAGAGAAAGACAATTATTATATGATATCACTTCTATGTAGAATCTAAAAAAAGTAATACAAATGAACTTATTTACAAAACAGAAATAGACTCCTATGTAGAAAGCAAACTTATGGTTACCAAAATGGAAAGGGGGGGAGGGATAAATTAGAAGTATGGGATTAGATACATACTACTATAAAGAAAGCTGAGCGCTGAAGAATTGTTGCTTTTGAACTGTGGTGTTGGAGAAGACTCCTGAGAGTCCCTTGGACTTCAAGGAGATCCAACCAGTCCATTCTAAAGGAGATCAGCCCTGGGTGTTCTTTGGAAGGAATGATGCTAAAGCTGAAACTCCAGTACTTTTGCCACCTCATGTGAAGAGTTGACTCACTGGAAAAGACTCTGATGCTGGGAGGGATTGGGGGCAGTAGGAGAAGGGGACGACAGAGGATGAGATGGCTGGATGGCATCACTGACTCGATGGGCGCGAGTTTGAGTGAACTCCGGGATTGGTGATGGACAGGGAGGCCTGGAGTGCTGCGATTCATGGGGTCGCAAAGAGTCGGACACAACTGAGTGACTGAACTGAACCCTACAGAGGACAAAACAGACACATAAATATCAGAACATGGTTCAGCGTATCCTCATGAACCCAAAGAGTTAGAACAGGCATATTCTAATTCATCCTAGATGTACGGAATCAATGAAACATTACTAGCAAGACTTTATAAAACCACAGGTGAGAACTGCAATGACAAGTACCTGAATTTGTTGCCCCAAGATAATTTTTGCATGAATAAGTGGAATAGTGCACAGTTTCCTTTAGAGAGTATATGAAAGAAAAGTAGCAAAGGCAAGAAATACACCCCCAAAAGATTAAAATGTAATATATATATGGCGTGAAAGTGAAAATCACTCAGTCATGTCCAACTCTTTGCGTCCCCATGGACTATAGTCCATGGAATTCTCCAGGCCAGAATACTGGAATAGGTAGCCTTTCCCTTCTCCTGGGGATCTTCCCAATCCAGGGATCAAACCCAAATCTCCTACACTGTAGGCAGATCCTTTATGGTATATTGCATATGTTTCTGTCCCAAAACATTACAAAACACCATTTATAAGACAAACTGGTATGCTTAGGACTGAGGACATCACGAGGATCAAAAAAATAAAGCAAAATATCCCTCTTTTAGGACTCAGCTCCAAATAATATACCATGAATGTGCTCATGGGGAGGAACACATGTGCCCATTCTAATTTATACTCTAACGGATCCATCTAAGCACTTATTTTTAAGGGACTGCTTTTTAAATTAGAAACAAAAAATATACGGCACAAAGGCAGTGAGAAAAAAGGGAAACACAGTCATGTATCAGTACTGTTCGCTGGGAACCAGGTCCTGGTGACATGACAAATTCAAGACACAGAAAGTAGGGTCAAGCAGCCTCTCTCACACACACACAAAAACCTGATTAATACCAGTCAGGCAGAATTGACTTAAATAAGGCATCTCTATGCCTGCCAACTTTTTTACTATCACTGGCATCTGTAGACATGGCATTATTTATTAAAGTTTTTATTTGTCACCAGAATGTTATAAATACATATAGATATACAAACTACAAATCAATAGCACCTTTTTAAGTATTTTAAGTACCATTATGTAGCAATTATGTGAGCCTCTTCATGTGCCAACACTATACAATTTTTAACATGCCAATAAGCCCATTAAACCTATTTATGGTGATAGTTACAAAGTTGAAGGGGTTTCATTCAGGAAATATAGTTCAATAAGAAAAACAACTTTGTAGTGAATCAGAAACCAAATTTACTGCAGTCAAGAAATGAAGATACCCTGACCTTATAAACATACTCTGCACCTACGAGCAAGTCAGAATCCATAAAGAAACTTTGCAAGTACTATAAAAACACATCACCTGTGTCTACTGGCTGTCTTCTTGGCAACATCACTCATTCTCTAGGTCATAGTTTCCTCATCTGCAAAATGATTCTTTACTTGCACTTTTATGCAGAAATAGAAAAACAAATGGTGAGTAATCATGTCCTCCCTACCCCCCCCCAAAAAGCAGTCATCTGTGCAATTTATGGAGAACCAAACTCCTCAGAAGTTCTAGAAAGAACTGTTTTAATTCTGGGTTGTATGTATCAAGTCCAAATATTCTGAAAGAACAGTCTCCCTCTTTCATAATAACATCCAAACCATTTAAGATGCCAGAGGAGCTACTGGGATATATTTATTTCCAAACTGGTTTGGTCTATGCTCATCGTGCTACTTCCCTGAATTTCAATTAAAATGCAGATCCTTACATAAGAGATCTTGAAACTGTACAGAAGATACAAACTCTCAAAATCCTGAAGCTGTATCAGAGACTTGGTAAAAGTCACTGACCTCTAGGCCCTTTACACAAAACTAAGAATAAAGTTTCAACCCTAATAATATGTCCCCTCCTGATCAAGCAGCACCAGTAACACCAGCGAAAACCGTAGAACCATTGTAAGCAGCTCAAATTTCAGGTAACACTATTTTCTTCAGTACAGTCTTTGGAACTTCTTTATAGCGCAGTTAGGAAAAGAAACAGCACTGAAGTCAAATGCCTAGGTTTCAAGGCCGAATGCCTGCTGTTTGTAAGAGAAGCTCGGGCAGTATCCTGAATCGTTCTGTAAGTTTGCTAATCCGTCAAATGGGAAGCCCAGGACCTAGCTTCTAGGACTATCGGGAAGATCAATGCATGTACTACTTTCAGCGCAGGACTCAAATTCCCTCTCACACCACACTACTGTGATTCTCCAGTAACCGTCAGCTCCACGGGGGCCCCAGCGCTGACACATATTTTACTCTAATCTTTGTTTATAGAAGAAGTAAATAATCCAAACAAAGAACATTCCAGTATGCAGTGCTGATGGTTACATGATAAGGCAGGGCCTGGCACCAACGCCAGGACTGGCGATCTATTAAGGTGAAAACACATAACTTTGATAATGAAGCTGTCTCCTGATTTATAGAAGCTAGGCTGTCTTAACTCTTGGGATTTAGAACCAACCAAGATCCAGAGAAAACGGTGCCTGGTGGGGAGGAGGAAAGGGGCAGGGAGGCAAGGGAAGCATGCAGCCAGGATTTAAAGAGAGAAGGTTTGAAGCTTGAAACACTAAAGCTGTTCTGAAAGAAAACCATGTTTTAAGTTACAAGAAAACTTTTAAAAAGATAATCAGAAAGATTCTAAGCCCCATATCAGAAACAGTTGCTAGTGTCCCCCAGAAAAGATCCCAAACTTACATATTTCCCTCCTCTAAATTCACCCCTTATTCACAGACCCAAAAACTTCAAATGAGGTAATTTGAAATTCATTTCAGCATCATGTAGTATTGACACCCCGAGGAGAACAAACCAGTCTCTTAAGCTTGAGGTCAAGGTCTCATTTTAGCACATTTGTAGGATGGTCGCAAGTACACAAAGCCTCATTAACCACACAGACAATCTCTCGCAAAAATTCTGGAGCCCTGAAAGCAGAAACACTTCCCCAAATAAACAGCATAATTGTAGCTTTCTGGTAGCTCTTTTCACTTACTCCAAAGACTTGGTAAGAAGTGGACTCTGAAAAGCCAGTTAAATAAAACTGACTAAGAAAGCTTTTACTGGCCCATGAAAGCTTTTAAAAACCTATCACAAACTTTTTGCATTAAAACTTGGATGAAAATTGTTAAAGAATGTTTGCCTTTTTAATGGTCAAGTGTAGATTTTAAAAAAAAAATTCATACTGAATTTCACAAACTTCTTACATGGATAACAAGTTTTTGGAAAAGAACTTACAGGAGGCCACCCACTAGGCCCTGGATGGGACCTCAAAAGACCTTCAGGAAGACAGTCACCATTTACCAGGCAAGATCCTGGGCAGAACTAGCTTCTTTTCTGTGACTCTTCTTAATCCCACACGCAAACCAAACTGACTACCTGCTGAAGCTTCCTACGCCGATCTCATCAATTTCTGAACCTGTGCCATCTGGCACAACGTGAAATCCCACCTCTCCTTGCTAGATCACATTTTTAAAAAGTTAAGTTCTCTATAAAGGTCTCCCAACTTTCTGGGATGAAAAGAATCTTTTCCCTTTTTAAGTACAGTACTTCCATAGTGCTTTTTTAAAAAAATCGAGACACTCCATCCTGTACTAGTATCTTCTACCTACTGTTGCTGCTATTATAGAGAGATATCTCGTCTCTCCTAGTCTATAAGCCTCTTGAGGGTAGGGTATCTGTTTCCTTCCTCTATGCTTTTCATAGTAGGCCCATGATGAATATCTACTGGGTGAATAAATGGACCTTAATCTCCATAGCATTAGTGTAACTCCAAAGACAATTTGAGGATTATCCTCCTATTCATTCAAACAGGCTGAACTAATGAGAACTTTCCAAGGCAGTTACACTTATATAATAATGCATGTCAAGGCTTCATTACTATAACACTACCAATGAGAATGCAAATATCATACATCCTTTCAATCATTGGGTATCGATTACATGTCAGGCATTTTCCTGGGCACAGGAATAAGGAAGAAACAGTTTCTCTGCTGCTAAGGGATCCACTTTTACTTTTCACTTTCATGCGTTGGAGAAGGAAATGGCAACCCACTCCAGTGTTCTTGCCTGGAGAATCCCAGGGATGGGGGAGCCTGGTGGGCTGCCGTCTCTGGGGTCGCACAGAGTCGGACACGACTGAAGCGACTCAGCAGCAGCAGCAGCAAGGGATGTATACATGTGGCGGATTCATTTTGATATTTGGCAAAACTAATACAATTATGTAAAGTTAAAAAATAAAATAAAAAAAAATAAAGTCTAGTGAAATAGATAAAATATAAGACAATACCAATAAATAAAGTTTACTTACTCTAACAAAAGTCTCCACTGTTTCGTTGACCATAGATCAACACATTAACAAAATTTTAAATTGAGCTGCAAAAACCTAACTTTTCTTTCTGCTCATTACCATCCTATCATTTCTGGTGAAAGACATCTTGGACTTGATCACTATGGACCTTTTTCAACACATCCAACAGGTTTTAGTATGTAGGATTCCTGCCACACAGTTGGACAACTGTAAACTACATCACCAACATTTTGCAATTAGTAACAAAACCCAAAAAGAGAGACACAGTTTTCTTTCACCACTAACACTCAATCCAAAAAAACACAATTTTTGTAGGTTCTCTCACTGCAAGTATTTCAAACTCCTATCCATTCTGTTTTATTTCTGCTGTGTGTGTGTTGACTTGGATTGCTGAATTCCTCCAGTTTCTTCACACCTAAATTTATGGAACACATTTTCATCAGAATAATTTCCCTGCCATGAGATGGGCACCATATCGTCCCACAACTCAAAACTCTGATTGGTTCTTTGCCACCCAGGGGCCCCAAAAGAAACTCTTCACATACTGTATCAGCTCCCTTTCAACAAAGCCATTTCTTAACCATCAGCTTTTCTTCCATCCAGGATATTCTGCCTTCTGGCTCATGAAGAGTCTACTTACTTCTCCGATCTGTATACACTTTGCACATCTTAAACCTCAGCCAGGATGCCCACCTCACATTCACCTATCAATCCCTATTAGCACCTTGAACAATTAGCTTGAAGAAGTCATACCTCATCTGGGAAGCTATCTTCAGGAAGCACCTGGCCCTGCTATCTTTTAAGTCACCTCTGCACTAAAGTCCTGCAAGTCCAATCTATAAACTTATACTTACTGGTAAGTGGAAATTTTGGAAAATGTACTTCGTGTCACCTAGGACCACTGCTCTGCAGACCTTGAGGACAGGAAACGCATCAATGCCTGTAATCTTTAGTGGAAAGGGCCCTGCAGACATAATCACTCAGTGAATCCCACTGACAACACTGACAGGAGGCCTGTCTGTAATGCACACCACCTCACAAAATATTTTAAAATGCAACATCTGACTCCTTTATGGATACCATGCAAGTTACAAAAACCCAGGGTGATGTAGCAACAGGAACAGAATTAGACTCTAAAGTTAAAAGGAGAATAAGTCAAAGTTACTAAGTTGGGTAAAGAGGCCTTCTGCAGGCTGCTGGAGATCTGGTTCCATGCTAAAGGATGAGGTTCCAAAATCTATCAAATTTCTATTCAGGAAAGCAGGAAA
This sequence comes from Bubalus bubalis, assembly GCF_019923935.1. Lineage (NCBI taxonomy): Eukaryota > Metazoa > Chordata > Mammalia > Artiodactyla > Bovidae > Bubalus > Bubalus bubalis. The sequence continues at coordinate 90,541,548 of NC_059159.1, read as the reverse complement.
ATTGGTATCTGGCCAAAGAAAGCAGCATCACTGGCTCTTTTTAGAGAGTCTCCAAAGCTCAGGGTTCCTTTAATGTCACTTAACAATGAAAGACGGAGAAGGCACTGGCGCCCCACTCCAGTACTCTTGCCTGGAAAATCCCATGGACGGAGGAGCCTGGTGGGCTGCAGTCCACGGGGTCGCTGAGAGTCGGACACGACTGAGCGACTTCACTTTCACTTTTCACTTTCATGCACTGGAGAAGGAAATGACAACCCACTCCAGTGTTCTTGCCTGGAGAATCCCAGGGATGGGGGAGCCTGATGGGCTACTGTCTATGGGGTCACACAGTCAGACACGACTGACGTGACTTAGCAGCAGCAGCAGCAATGACGAAAGAAGAAACATGAATAAGTCTTTTGGACAATTCTAAGAAAGAGAGATGAACTGGCTCAGTATTTAACCTGTAACGATCAGGTGGCACTTCTCTTACAGTCCAGGTTTGGGGTTCTGAATTTAAGGGAAATGTGAGGGCCCAGTATTTTTGAATATACGAGTCTGTTTCAGGCTTTCAGTGGGTGAGACCTTTTCCCCTCTGGTGTCCAACAAATGGTTCCAGAGGCCTGTTTGTCCCTCAGATGTTGCAGGAATTGTTCAGGAACAATTCATTCCTGCAAGTCTACAAGTCACCACATACTGCCAAGGTCAGGAAGACCTCTGCTAACCAAGGCGGTATTAGCCACACACTCAGGCTGTCTTAGAGAAGCTGGCCTCTGTTCCCATGTTTCATTTTAATCCACAAGTCATCAATCATCTTTGTAGAAGAGAAAACGTTCAACTTCCTCAATGGGCGAAGAGCGTCCTGCTAGGCCTTCATCCTGGTTTCTTTTTGGCTGGTGATTTTTCTAGAGGTGTACTGCTGCTGCTGCTGCTAAGTCGCTTCAGTAGGGTCCAACCCTGTGCGACCCCATAGACGGCAGCCCATCAGGCTCCCCCATCCCTGGGATTCTCCAGGTAAGAGTACTGGAGTGGGGTGCCATTGCCTTCTCCACTAGAGATGTACAACTGCCTCTAAAAGGCAAGTCTCCTACCTGGTTATGAAAGGAAGGCAGGGAGATCCACTTAACACCACTGTGCAATGAAATTAGGAAATAAAAAGGCAGGAAGTGCAGCTATTGGATATTGAAACAGTTTTCCCAGAGGCATCTGACCTCCTTTCAGGCACTCTTTCCTTTCACCCACTCTCAAATTCCATGTATCATGCCACAACGTTAGGGAAATTCACTGTGTCCCAACAGAGCTACATATTTCATATATGTTTGCACCAGCTCTTCAAATATAAGGTTGAAAACTCAGTTAATATTTTTTTCCTCCAGGTTGGAAATCAATAGGTGTTTAAGTCTTCACAGATTTTTTGAATCATTTCCTTCTCTTCAAACTATGCACATTACAGGCTGGGGAAGGTGGGGAGAAAATTCCAGGGGAATAAATTGGCCTACAATATGTTATCAAGTTTTAGCAATGGGTGACGGATAAAATCTTCAGGTGATTCATTGCAGGAGGCGACATTTGGTGCTCTAATGACAGAACTGCAAATTTCCCTGAGCTAGTCAGCTTCGGTTTGTCCTCCAATTGGGTAGTGGTTGTGGGATTTCACATGGGCAAAAAGTACATTTCCTCCCAACTGACCCCAAGTGTGAAGGTCTCATTAAAAGACTTTTTCAGACGTATACCTGGGGGCTGTCAGGAAACACCCATTTGTTCCACCAAAAACAGAGAAGGAAGAGCAAAACTAGGAGTTAACAGCACCTGGGCTTTTACTTAACTGTATTCTGGGAAATGCTTATGGATATCACTAAATTTACTCAATCTAACCCCTGGGGTGGTGCTAGTGGTAAAGAACCTGCCTGTCAATGCAGGAGACACAACAGACGGGGGTTCAACCCTTGGGCCGGGAAGATCCCCTGGAGAAGGTGATGGCAACCCCCTCCAGTATTCTTGCCTGGGAAATCCCATGGACAGAGGAGCCTGGCGGGCTAGAGTCCATGGGGTTGCAAAGGGTCAGACATAACTGAGCAACTGAACACAGCATAGCACAACTCCCGCAGCAGAAAAATCAAGTCTTCTGGCTGCTTTAGTAGCCCATGGTATTTCTTCCCACATGAACAAGCACAAGGCAACCGCACTCCAGCATCTGTGTTCTTACCTGTCTATGCCAGCCAAGAACCTGCTAAAACAAGCATTTTAAATTCTATTAGTGGTGCTCTCCCTAACAAGTTCTTTGTTGTGATGTTATTTATGATACTAATGTAAACATTCACAACAGAATCAAAGACTAATGTGGGACTTCCCAGGTGGCACAGTAGTAAAGAATCTGCCTGCCAATGCAGGAGACACAGGAGATGTGGGTTCGACCCCTGGATCAGGAAGATGCTGTGGAGGAGGAAATGGCAACCCACTCCAGTATTCTTGCCTGGCAAATTCCATGGACAGAGGAGTCTGGCGGGCTACGGTCCATGGGGTCGTACCGAGTCAGACACAACTGAGCATGCACACACACTCCAGGTTGTTAGTGCTTCTATTTCTGTTCAGATCAATCTGGTGATCTGCCTCCACATGTGTGTGTACACACAGACATCATCCTTTGAAAACTTGACAAAATTATCCTGCTCACTATTTTAAACATCTTCTCCTTCCTTGAAGTGATGGGAAAGGAAAAGGGTTGAAAGTTTTCTTGTTTGTCAAATGGCTGATATTAACTACATCCTCTCAAATAGAACGTAGCACTTTTAACAACACCACTTGAACATGTAAATATGAACAAGTCGTAGCAATTTAAAAAGTTGTGGTTACTGAGGATACTAGAATATCTTGAGTTATCTCCAGCCAAAAACTCTCAAACTAATAAGATCCTTTTCTTGCCTCCACTGCAAAACCTGTAAAATGGGATAATGCTGACATAGAGCAGGTGTGAAGAAACAGTAAAACAGAACATGGGCAATGGTGTAATTAAATAAGCCACTGACTGAAGCAACCTACTGCATGATGACAAAGACACGTCAAATAAAACTACTTTGTTGTTCTACTTTATACATTTACCTACAATGTTAACACACGGGCAACTACATAGTCTAAATACACTGTAAAACTTTGATGCTTTAAAGGTTTCTATAAAAAAACTATTAAGAATAGTTTTAGAAATTAAGCATATTTTTTTTAATCAAAGAAAAAAAAGCATCCTAAACATTAATTAGTGAGTATATATGCCTAAAGAAGTGTAACACTGGCAGAAAGCCTAATTAACTTTCTTGTAAGGTAAACTTTTTAAAAAAACAAGCTGACTGACGATAGACAGTGTTTACACAAATGAATGATGTAAAATATTATTTAGTCACTATTGTTTTCCCCTTAAAATTCTAGAATCTTATCAATGGAAGTAAGTTTCATGAAGAAGAGGGTCTAAGACTTAAGAAAAGGTTTCTAATAATCAAGAGATTGCTCAGGTATGATGAAATAGAGAGGTGAGTAGGACCAGGAGGAAAAGCAGAGTCTTCTTTGAAAGACTAGTTTTATTCCAAGTTATATGAGAGTCAGTGGTTGGAAAAGGCAGTATACCGAAGGCAATGAGGCAACTTGGACAAGAAAAAGATAGTAAGAATGTCAATGGTTAGGGCTAGACCTAAGGGTTTCCCTTAGGAAAACTTCCTAAGGATGAGCCAACTCAAGGGGTTCCAAATGCAAGGCTATCTTCACATTCCACACAGGTGCCTCTGCCATAAGAGAAGATAGTTCAGCCTTTGTAAAGGTCAAAACTAGTACTCTGCAAGATTATTATTATAGTGGCCAGATGAGCAGGGATCGCCTATACATGTGGACTTCTCCTAGAGCCTTCTTCTGAAGATGATAGGTGACATCAGTTTTCCAGTGGAAACCTTTACCACTGAAATCCTACCAACGTGTGAGTCCCAACTATATACCCTGCCTTCATCAAAGTACCACCAGCGACAGCATGGGTCCAACCTGATCACTCTGGAGTCACCTGGTTTTCAAGGGATGAGCTACCACCAGATCTATTACCCCCAGACCACACAGCCTGAGAACTCCCAAGTTTCAGACCAACTTTTACATTCCTTCTGTGCAAAGAACCCATGTACTTTTCACCATTCAAGGAGGAGAGCTTCCAAAACACCACTGGCTGTGATACGAGCAGCTAAGAGTCAGCTGGGAGGATTGAGAAGGGAAGGAGGATGTGGGGATGCAGAGCAGGAAGAGTCAACTGAGGAGCTGAAGCCAGAACCTTACATACTTCCCTCATTTTGCTTTCACCCAGCCCTGATACCTAATTGCTAAGAAGATGCCAAAATAACACCAACAACAAGATGCTGATAATCAAGGAGAGGCTCTTTACAGCAGCTCTGTACTATCCCTCTATTATCTGTATACCTCTTTGAAATCAGGTGCATCAACTCCCTTTTTTTCCCCTCTCTCTTAAATGTCTTAATTCACAAATCTTACTGTCCTCCCACCAACAGGAAAGCAAGATTTGTTTTTTAATTGTAACTTTTTTTCCCTTCAGTTCAGTTGCTCAGTCGTGTCTGACTCTTTGCGACCCCAAGAATCGCAGCACATCAGGCCTCCCTGTCCATACAGGATCTTAATTTCTATAACCACAAGGCTCTCTCAGCAAGGGATGTACCTGACACTTTTGGAAATTAAAAATAACACTTTCACACTGAAAAAGTAGTAGCTATCAATCAAACCACTTCTTTCTTCACTGACTGGCCACCACTGGAATAAAACTTGCCATCCTGAGATGAATAATCCCAAATATTCAACTCCAAACTCGTAGGATTGATTCCTGGCTCCAGCAGCATATTCTGGGATTTAAATCTAGCAAAAACTGTCTGGCAGTTACTCGGACCTAGAAGGGAGCAGGAGGCAGGAAAGAAAACTCCCTTCCAAGGACTGCTATCAGAACTGCTGGCTATTTGCAGAATTCTTATGTCAACAGGACCAGTAAATAAGTGTTAATATTGCAAAGGGGAGGCAACATCCAGAGGGAATTCAATGCAGTTAGCTGCATGGTGCAGAGCATGGAGATCCGAGAGGGAATTGTGTGAGCTCCTGGAAGCCTGAAGTCAGTGGCTGACAGCGATGAAATGGAGCTGCTTCAAAGCCGACTGGGCTGTGACCTGAACATTGCACATCCTTGCGCTCAGCGAGAGAGGATCAATGACTGTGTTTGCTGGGCTCTAGTCATCCCCCTGGCTAATGAAAGCTGGACTGAAAGGCATGCTATGGGGCCTCTGGGCAGCCTGCAGCCTGGCATTAGCAGAGGCTGTTATACAGCTAGGCTGGGAAGTGTACCAGGCACCAAAGCCTCCCTCACCCCCACCGCCTTCCGTCTTCCAGCCACCAACTCCCCTCTGGCTGTCTGTTTAGTGTCACTCAGTTGGGATGGATCCTGTTAAAGATCTGACGCTTAGTGAGGACTCGGAGGTGTCTGGAACGCCTGCCTCTAATCATAAACACCACAGCTGGCAATGATGTGGTCGAAAAAAAAAAAATCACCTTGATCCAGTACACATTCTCTTTGATGTTTCTACTGCGAGTTCACTGCCCAGAGAAAAAGGTACGAGGTTTTCTTTTTTTTTCCCCTTACACTCTGAAAAAAAAATCAAGCTTGACATGCTCAAATCATAACCATATGACTTTCAATTCTATGCTTTAAAAAATTTCATATATATATATATATATATATATATATCTCATCACATTTTGTTCTAAGAAACTCAGAGAAGAGGCATCTGACAATGATAACATGAAACAGGTTTCGGAGATAATGGCAGTTTGAGAGGAAAACACTTCCAAAAGGGAAAAAAAAAAAAAAAAGCCAGACTGCCACAACCAAAAAAGGAAGAAGCCTTCTGCCAAAGATTGCAAACTGCAGTGACCTTAAGTAAGAGACTGTAGCTGATTCAAGGGAAAATGAAAACTTTTCAAAGACAACACAGCCTGTGCAGCGCCACTGTTTGTAAGTGCCTTCTGCCCTCTTGCCTTTTGGGTGGCGCGGTAAACACACAGCTCCACTGTGCTTCCAGCCCCAGGCCGCAGGGTTCTAATGAATATTCAGTCACATTAACATGCATTTTCTTTGTGTGTGTGGGGGGGTGTGTATTCTACTCCTCCTAAGACAGAGCTAGTATGGGCAATGTCCTTGTGATGCTATGTAGGGTATCTGTACCATCAGGCGCCTTTGCAAGATAAATGCTAAAATTCCTCTTAGATTATGAGGAATTTAAAGAAAGATCACAATACACTCACTAATCCTGTCTTCTAAAGAAGTGAATCTAGCACAGATAACAATCAAGGTCTCAAGATAACTCACGAGATATTATTTAAATGGAGATAAACATTTCTTATTTATTATCAACGTCTGTATTACACAGCTACATTTCCGCAAGATCCCAGGAAACAGTGAGGACTCAAAGATTCTTTCTATGCAGCAGTCAGTTTCTTCTGGTTTACACAGTCCCGACTGCACAGAAAAAGCACACAAAACAAGCTGGTTCCTTAAGTGTGTTTTTTCTTTCATGTTTTAATACAAAGTACTTTGAAATAATTTCATATTAAGATTTTAGAATTACACCTTAACAAAAAAGTGGGAAAGAAGTGTATTCACCCAGGTAGTTTTAATATACTATATTTGACAAGGGAGAAGCATCTTTTATACTTATTTCAAACACAGTGAGATAATCGGGTGATTTCCAATTCTAAATGGAGTAAATGATAGCTAGGTGTTTTTGGATTCTCAGGGAAAATGACAGAACTGCTCTCAACTGGCCAGTTACACGGTGACACCACCAATGTTTAAGAAATCACTATAAATGCACCCAGGAAGGCGGCGGCAACACATGAAGTAACGATATCCAGACGAAGCCAAGAAGTTTGGATACTGCTGTGTTGTTCTAAACAGAGGTTCTGCAAACTAACAACATTCCCCCATAATGATGGTGTCTTTAGATTGCGATAAGATTCAAATTTACTGAGGGTTACTTACTGTTGGGTATAAGGATCTGTGTGTTAAGGAGTAAAGTAATGAGTTGGAGGGGGGCAACTTGGCTGAGCTCACCGCTGAGAAACCTCAGGAGTCTGCATACCCCTATAAGGTAATTTCTTTCCTTTTTTAACACAGGCAAGGCAATTAAATGTTAGTCAATCTTAGCAAAATGAAAGGCAGGGATATGCTATTATACGCTGATATACTGGCATTTATCGTAATATTTGCATTACTGTATTAAAGTTTTTGTGATATATTAAGTATAGCTGCCAGAAATTTTAGTCCAGTCCTAATCACGAGTGTGTGTTTTACATTTTTCCTTGCCAGAAAGAAACGGGGGAAAATCCTATATGCTGGAATTTACAATGACAAACTAATTTTACTGACACCAAAATAAAAAAAAGACATAGATAAATGGACACACCTGATCTGATGTCCTGTGAAGGAAAGCAGACTTCATTTCATTGTTATTTATAGTAGTATGAAGTTCATTAGTTTATTTCCTTCCTCCAAAGTTTAATAGGAGACAAAAAATTATGTCATTTAGCTCAATTTTGAAAGAAAGTCAGTCTGGGGTGTTTATACAAACAAAGTGAAGTATAGGTTTGATGTTACCATAAAAATTTTGACATCTAAAAGGGAACAATGGAGTTGTCCAGTTCTGTTTTCTAAACTGATCACTGTACAAAATAATTGTGTAATCCTCAACCACAGCTGAGATTTGTAGACCAACCTTAAATGGTATAAATATCTCATGCCAGGGTTTCGACCAAATCTTTTTAAAAGCTGGCTGGTCTGGAAAGAACACTAAATAACTGGGTAACAGGGCCTACCAGTTACTACTTGGTAGTGAAATTTGGGGAGGAGCAAGAGAAGATGATATTCATTCACTACTGTATTTCTGTGTAGCTTGAATTCTTTATACAAGTATTATAATGAAAACTAACAGATAAAATAGAAAACATACCTTTTACGCATAAAGGCAATGCCCCCAATTTACTATTCATTTTATTTTTTTATAATCTGTTACGTGTGATTTGACATAAAAACAGGAGCCAGACATCGATAAAACTGGAAAACAAATTTCTCTATCATATAGTTTAATGGGTCAAACAAGAAAACACACAGATGCATGACCAACATATCCTCATGTTAAGAAGAGAAGACGGTTTGCCAGGATTGTCAGATTAATCTTAAAGAGACAGAAACAACAGCCTTGCCCCATTTCCTTATAAAGAGGGATGAATGCTCCCTTTTACCAGCTCCCTTCTCAACTGCCACTGAAATGTAGCAGAGGACTTCCCTGGTGGTCAGCGGATAGGAGTCTTCCTGCCAATGCAGGGGATGCGGGTTCGATCCTTGTTCCGGGAAGAGGGTGTCATTCACAGGCTATGGGACTGCTGGGCCCATGCGCCACAACTACTGAGCCTGTGCTCCAGAGCCCGTGAGCTGCAAATATGAGTCCACATGCATCCCAACTAGAGCAGCCTCACTTGCTCCAAGTAGAGAAAGCCCACATGCAGCAACGAAGACCCAGCATAGCCTAGATAAATAAAACAATAAGATGTAGCAGAGAGTAGTGAAGAGGGTCTCTTTGTCTCTCAGAGGTGTAATCTTCATTTGCATAATAAATCCCAGTGCATTATGCAACCCACAAAGGGGAGAGGAATCACGGGGGTGATTCCCCAGTTACAGCCTTAGATGAAGGAATCTAGGGCAGGCAACAAGGACAAGTTTATATTGCAGGTACCCAAATATAAACTCTCAAAAGATAGGAACTCACTTTTTCTAGGAGTTTGAAGCTTTTGCCATAAATCACTGCACATTACTGTGGGGGATTCACGTTGATGTATGGCAAAACCAATACAATATTATAAAGTAATTGACCTCCAATTAAAATAAATAAATTTATAAAAACAAAAAAGAAAGTAACTTCTTAGGATGTAGGGATTCAAAGAAGAGAAGCATCTCTTTGGACTAGAATAGGCAACATCACGTCCATATGTGTTTCTTGCTTTGTAGTGGCTAAAGAGCTCTAGAGGACATGGCTAGACTCAGGAGGCAGCACATCCCAGTTGTAGTTGGGGTGCTGTTGACCACACAAACAGAAAGAGGACCGATTAGAAGGCCAGCCAAGGGTGCCGTGGCTGTTAACAACAACGGCAAGCGACCATAGCTGCCAATTCTGGAGTTCCTACTTTGTGTCAGGCACTCACTTTACCATTATCTCTAGTTGTTGTTGCTGTTTTGCAACCCTGTAAGTTAGACATTTATCATGGATATTTTACAGAAAAGTGAGGTTCATCAAGATTAAGTAATTTGCTCAAATTCATGCATCCAGGAAGAAACAAAATTGGGCTTTGACACTTAATACCCATGACCGTGCCTAGTGTCCTTCCAGATTGAACTAAACGACCCTCATCTAAGAGGGCCGATGACTTCTTCTGTCAGTATACACTGTGGCAGGATGTGATGCTCCAAACCCCTGGGGCCAAAATCCAAGGACCGAATCAAATTATCTTCAAGAATGCTCCCTGAGGACATCTAAAGGTCAGACATGCAAAGACTTTGGCTACCATCATTCTTCTATAGGATGGAATCAGTTCCTTCCCCCTCCAGTGAAATATGCTCAAACACATGAGTGCCAGGAGGCCCACAAGGAAGCATTTTCTCATGCTTGAAATGCTGGTGGGACCGTGAACCAAGCGGGTAACAATCATCCTGGACTATTCAATATCAGCCCCAAAATAACACCTTTGGAAGACACCTGGGCTTTTCCAGATGAAGTATATCCTTGATATGAGCACCACAAAAAAAAGCAACATGAGGAGTCTCTGCTCTATGACATAAATGATTTTGAGGGAGGAGGAAATAAGGGAGAAAGTTTTGAAAAGAAAATGGAGCTTAAGATTTTAAAAACAAACGGTTAAGTATAAAATTGAGCAAGAAAAGAACGGATGAAAGTTCAACCTAAACTGGGAGCAAGAGATTCCCTTTCTACTGAAATATCATATGTAGTTGGGTATAAAGGCATTTCTCACTATCTATCTTGTTCCTGTGTTTGGACAATCATGGTTCAGGATGCAAGAGTTGGGAAGGCCAGAGATAAGATATTATCTGAATAGCACATAAGACAGCGTAGACAAAGGGAGATTCCTTTCATTCAGACAGACCAATCTAAATAATTTATCTGAACTTATTTTGTCTCTGAGCACAGATGGTTGAGGCTTGCATACTGAGGAATGATTTTATTTTGTGACTTCAGATTCCAGCAGGCATATATATACTAAGTATATGCTGTATTAATATAGGTTCCTTACACCAGGCTACTTAAATGACTCTATAGCTAAGAAGTCCAAACATAGGTAAGAAAATAGAAAAGAAAAAAAAAACAGAGGTCCACGGCAATTTCGAAGAATTTTTTCCAAAAACACATGAGTTGGGACTCTCTCCAGACATACTAATCTTAGCATTTTACTCTATCATCTACCCAGTCTAGCGGGTTCGCATCAATCCCAGGGCGGCGGTGGAACTCATCATCACACGAACCAGTGAGATGTAGAAGGAACTCCCCAGGCAGGAGAAGCGTTCAAAACCAAGTGCCAAACGCACAGGGTTTTAGACTTCCTGACGGGAGAGGAATGGCCAGGCTTCCCTAGCTGTTTTCGAGAAGACTCAAGATATGATATAAATGGCCAACATATTTGGAAAAGATCTGCCAGAAGCTACGTTTTGAAATAAGAGACAAAAGTACTGGAAGCGCCACCTCTCTCCAACTCACTTGACTGGTGTCCTTCCCCGGATCCCTTGGCAACCAAATCAAAACCTCAAGGCGAATTTCCACCAAGAAATGAGGGATCTGACTAAGTAGGAATGGAGAAGTAGTTGATAATTTTGCAGGGTAAGCAGCAATTTCAGGACCACTTCATCGTTTTCTGACATAGTGTTTTAACATGGCAGCATTTTCCTATTTACTTGCCATAAACAAGTAAATGTAATCATTAAAATAGAAAGTATTATGATTTGTGTATCTATACATATCTTCTACTATGAAAAGGGTCGTGTACATTCTGAGGGAGGAGACCAGAATTAGAAACTCCACAACTATTCTTCTTTATCTGTGTGGCCTTGCTTTTATAAACATGTATTTTATGTTTTTCCTCTAGAGTCTTTAACCTGAAATTCCTTAAAAGTACCACTTCTTATCAATAGTAGATGCCAACATTAAAACTCCCTATGATGTTAAACTGGGTTTTTGAGTTTTCTGACCTTACCTTAAGTGGGGTGAGGAGGGGAAGAGAGAAATCGACATGATGGCTACAACTGCCTTTAAATACTCATATTTTAGGTCTGTCTGTGACAATGCTTCTTGGAAAAAATTAAAAAGCTCCCTCCCTCCAATAACATGCTCAATGTCCTCTTTTGCCAGAGGCATTCACTCATTATATAAATCAAACAAGCGAACGGCACTAGACAAAAAGTGACTCGCAGTGCCTGGCGCATTCCTCCGCTCGAGCTCTGATGATTTGGGTGCATTGCATGCAGATGTCAGGTATTTTAATAAAGAGCTCCATTGTGCAGGCCCCACTACTCCTCCATAGCTCCCAGCACTCCCTGAAAAGGGGGGGCCGGGGGAGAGGGGAAGAGCGACAGCCATTCCAGCTGGAGCTGGAACCTCGTCTGAGTCAGGAAAACCACAGCTCATAAGCAAAGAGGAAGCATAATGTTCTACAAGGACAAAACATTAGCAGAAATGTCACTCAGCCCCAGTTCCACATGTTGGCTGCCACGGCCTCTTCCTCCTAGCATGCCCGATTGATATAAATTCCATCTGCTCAGCAGCCAAGTGACAGAGAAGAAATACCGGCATCTGGTCTCCATTGCTGTCGGGTTTTTGTTCCATGTTAGACCTTAGCTAGAAACATATGAAGAGATGAAGGTGCTGGCAAGCAACTAAAAGGCTGAACTGGCATAAAGGAGACTTCTGATGCTTTTCACACTTCCCTCTGTGTTTTTTTTTTTTTTTTTACATGGAAGGGAAAGGCTGTCACAAAGACTCGATAAACTAAACAGTGGGAGCCAACAGGCCTGAAGGTCATTTCATGTTTTTTAGGGTGTGGGATTTTTGAAAGTTTTAATGTTGAAAATTATAAAGCACAACACACAACACTTACCCCCTTTCTGTCCATTTAATGCAACAGAAGGCAACTAAATTGCCTAAGAATGTTTTCAGCTAATATTTTTTTTCCTTTCTCTTAAACATCCACTGGTTTGGACCCACTCCACAGGCACTTTATATTCTCCCGAGGAGAGTTGAAAAATGCCAAAACTCGAAACCACCAACTCTCTTTAACTCTCAGCTACCCAGAAAAGTATAAAGTAACTATGAAGCCTAAAACCATAGGGCCAATAACAGTTAGTTTAAACCCCATGATGAAGGCTGAAGGCTCCAAGAATTCATTGCCACCTTACTCTGAGGTTGTCATTTATTCACTTACTTGATCAGGGGACTGAGGAATATAAAAAAGAAATGTGGAAGCAGAGGTGGTAAGAGAACATGGGTATCCATTTGTCTTTTTTCAGTATCGTTCAGTATCTGTTATTTGCATGTTTGCAAAGTAGAAACAGTGAGAATGGCTCCATTGACAAGTATACCATAGAAAGTGTCTTTTTTTTTTTTTTTAATATTCAGGTCAGGTCATAAAGTTGTTTTGGGAAACAACTGTGGGGATGAATCTTGTTAAGTCTTCCTCAAAATATGACAAAAGAAATGTATAATTTTTTCAGCCAAAGAACAGAAAAGAGATTAAAAGGGTCTCTTAATAAGTGTACTATTTGAGAATTCTGACTTGAGCTTCACTTAAAAACAGAAAGAAAGAAAAGAAAAAAAAAAGACAGTCAGAAACATTGCTATATGAAATTGTGCTGTGAATTAAATTGCTTTTTCCACTTCTTCCTTTTCTATTTATCACTTGGTGAGCACTTGAAGTGAGCACACCATGCATGGGAAGAGAAGCAAATCATGATAAAGACAGTAATATTAAACAGGATGACAAGGAAGTCAGTAGAAACAGAGCTGATGATTCCCTCAAAGCTGTCCATCCTTATCACAGTGGGTGCTGATGACTCAGGAAATTGTAATGAAGAATGGAGTAGGATCTACTACCAGAAGCAGAAGCAGTTTTACCAGGGACCTAAAGAGGCTTCAGCTTCAGGTCTCTCATCTGACCAGGCCATTGGTGTTTCAGTAAGCTGTAGAAAGTTCTAGGTAGAGGAGGAAAACCAAGTTGTAACCAAGGATTTCTATGTATGCATTTCTGTTAAATTCCCTTAGGAGATAAATGCCTGAAGTTCCATGACTATAGTAATTTTCTCTTTTGGGAGTTGACCTCTTATATTCTAAACATGCATTCACTACTGTACCTGAAAATAATTAAAAGTTCACGTTAAGTAACAGATTTGTTAATTTGAACTCTGCTGTTTGTATAGGTAATGATTTTTTGGAAATGTTTTACATACTTTCAATAATCAAATGTCATTAAAATGACACCCACTGGGTAAAAAAAATACATCACCTCTAAACAACATACTTTTACTGCCTCAAGAAACATAGAAATCCTGGTTGAAAAACTATTCAGTAAGACTGAAATTAATTGAATAAAAATACAACAGAACAACCCTAGGAGATAACATGAATTGTTCCTTCTATTTGTCTTGAAGACTGGTAGAGCTTTCGAAGCTTGATTTAAGAGTGAGAAGTCAATCAAAGGTTAATAAAACCACTTGAAACTTAAAAGAAAAACTGCAAGGCAAAACCAAACATATATAAAATAGATAACCAAGAAGGACCTACTATATAGCACAGGGAACTAGACTCAGTATTTTATAATAACCTATAAGGAAAAAGAACCTGAAAAAAATATATATATACGTATATATAACTGAATCACTTCGCTGTATACTTTAAACTAACAACATTATAAATCAGCTATACTTAAATAAAAAGAAACTCAGATTGAGAAAACAAAACAAAAAGCGCAAAGAGCTAAAAACCAACTGTGACTAATAAGATATTTCAAAGAGGGTTAAGCATAAATACGAAAAAAGATTTACCATGAGATTAGAAATGTATGAAGAACTTGAAAAGACATTTTGGAAAAATGGAAATGACTGACAATCACAAAAAAAAGAGAGTAAACTGTACTCATCATTAAGAGAAATGCAAATTAAAGCGGCACACTACCATTTACCCCCTATCAACTACCAGAAAGTCAAAGATCAAAACATTTGTTTCAACACCTATTCCATCAGTGCAGGAGGGAATAGGCCCATAAATTATGATCTATCCATACAATGCAGCTGCTCAGAAAGAGTGAGTCAGTGCTTCATGTGTTGAAATGAAATTGTTTACAAGATGTACTATTAAGTGAAAATGAAGAGTGTGGAATAATGTGCTGATTGTAGCCTCCCTCACCATTTTTATTAAACAAACAGAAGGATATGTGTGCTTTATATGCATAGACTATTTCCAGAACTCTACTCCAATATCAAAGACTTACTTTCAACTATATAGTCCTTTGCATAATTTATTTTTTTGACTACAGTTATCTATTTCTTTCTAAAATGTTATTACTTTAAAAATGTATTTCATATAGCAGAATCAAGGGTCTATCATCCTTGAACTTATAACTAATACCTTTTTATTTATCTTAGTATTTTCAGTCACTTGACCTACCAGACAGTGTAAGTTCTTACAGGCATAATTAACCTTGGCCCTATCAAAGTAAATTAAAAGATTTTATTTTGGGTTGCTGTTTCTGAACTTCCTTGAAAACTTAAGATGTTTTACTTTTTTATTTTTTCAGACTGCTATTGCATTTAGCTATAAATAAATACACACACGGGGCTTCCCTGGTGGCTCAGTGGTAAAGAACCCGCTTGCCAATGCAGAAGACACAGGTTCAACCCCTGGGGAGGGAAGATTCCCTGGAGATGGCAACCCATTCTAATATTCTTTCCTGGGAAATCCCATGGACATAGGAACCTAGCAGGCTAAAGTCCATGAATCCCAAAAGAGTCAGAAACAACTCAGTGATTAAACAGCAACTGACAAACAAGCACATACATTATAAATTATAGGGTGTATGTGTGCATTTCTATACCCAAATTATATAAATGTGTATATATATATATATAGTTCTGATTATTAGAAATTTTATCATTTTCTATTTCATTACAGTCAGTGAGCTAATAATCGTAAAGATCATTTGGAGGGTGAATCCATTTCTAAGTGACAACCTAACCAATATAATGTCTAACTGATTTACTTCTTTGGAGGATTTATTTTATTTTTTTTTATTATTTTTTTTTAAATAAATATTTTTTATTTTATTTTATTTTTAAACCTGAAACACTGTATTAGTTTTGCCAAACATCATTGTCTGCGTTCACAATTACGGGGATTACTTCCCAGATACAGTTTAATGCTTTTTTTGCCTTCTGATGTCTTACTCTCAGCCATTTCCTAAGCCATGTCTGAAGAAATCCTGTACTGCTAATACATTCTTAGACCAAGAAATGTATGACATTAGTCACTCACTACAAGGCAATAAGTAATCAAAACGTTTTCCTGTCTATACCCATGGTAGTACCACAGTGTATGGGAGGTAGTATATGCCTGTAATTTATTGCTTGAACTCTCCCTTGATATGACCATGATATGTCAGTGCAAAGTGAATTCACAAAAAATAAACTTTTTCATTCTCTTAACACTAATTTATTGAGGTTCTATGACTCAGTCAGAATGTGGATATAGCAAACAACACTAAGAACCATCCATCAAAGAACTTACAATCTAGTAGCAGAAACAGACAAGTAAAGAGGCAATTACTGCAGAGTAAATAAAACTCCATATGGGCACTTGAGGTGGTACAGCCAAACACCAAACACAGGGAAAAGTAGCAATTTCCGGGAAAAGTGATGGCTAAGTTGAGACCTATAGGCAGGTAGCTATCAGCCTTGAGAACTGTAGGAAGCAGCCCATTGCAGGCAGAGACAACGGAGGCAAGCGAGTATACGTCAGTGACGGAACCACAAAACTGCCAGAGGATATAAGGGGCAGATCCCATCCTCTGAATTATAGCTACTAGCCTCTCATTCTGACGTTCAGTAGAGGCAGAATACCACATCTGCTGGGTTCACTAACCAGACCAAGTATGCCTACCACAAGCCTGTAAATATCAGAGAATGACAGATGATGGCATAATAGATATGTGTACATAAAGCATCAGAGAGTATCACCCACTGCCCCATCCGCACCGTGGCCCTGCTATGGGGTCTAAGTGGGAGCTCTTATCACCCCCAGCCCCAAATGTAATGCCACCTTTCTCAAATTGCATGAGGTGTGTGGCTGCTTGTATGTGAAGCCCCAAAACACAACTTCCCCTGCAGTCAGGGGACTTGCAACAATACGGCTGCTGGGGTGACTGAACAGCTACGGGAACCTACATAAGCTTCAATAGCAGGCCAGAGCACCACTCCTCCGTGAAAGACAACTGATGGGGCAAATCACCAGGGAGCTGCTGAAGAGTTATTAATGGTGACAGGTACACTACCTGGGAGACAGGTTGAGAAGGGAAAAAGATTATTTATAAGCGAATAGTTAACAGCTGTACCTACTGCTAAGCATTACATGGATGCCACAAACTGTAGAATTCAAATCCTGAGTTATTCAAGCACGAACAACTGCCTGTCACCCAAATGCAAGGCATCGCTACAAATTAAGGTGGGAGAGATGAGACTCTGCAACGCAGCCTCGCCTTAGGAAGGCACTGTCATCCTGAACTCAGATAAGATGTGGAGAAAGGCAGAGATAACCATGAGGTGAATTATGGGTCTTAATAATAATGATGAACTTGCAAAAACAGCTTTCTAATTTTTCCTGAGGGCTTTAGCAACAGAACAGATGCCAAATGCATCTTGTATTTTCAAGAGTGAACCCAAGTTGGAAATGTGGAGAGAGAGAAAAGTCATGTTGGAATAGCAAAATTAGAAAGAACCTCAGTGAGAAAAAGAAAGTATAGAAGTTTGGTTTAAAAATTTAAGTTATTGGGTTATTACTGGAGATAGTTTTTACTGTATTTTCTATATGATAAGGATAACATCTGCCACTTTGATATGAACTAATATTAATGCTACTCTATCATGATTCTGGACCATAAACTACATTCTATGGAAACTGTCTCATGTATTAACAGTAAGAAAATCAACAGTGGAAGTATTCTTTCAATTCAATGTTCTGAGAAGCCTGGAAGTTCGATATATATTGAGTTAGAAGTCTATGAGAATAAATATCCTGAACAAATTTCTGTATTTTCCTTTTTATAGGATTTGAAAATTCCTATGATCATATGTATGGGCTTCCTTGGTGGCTCAGGGGTTAAAGCATCTGCCTCCACTGTGGGAGATCCGGGTTCGATCCCTAGATTGGAAAGATCCCCTGGAGAAGGAAATGGCAACCCAATCCAGTCTTCTTGCCTGGGGAATCCCATGGACGGAGGAGCCTGGTAGGCTACAGTCCACGGGGTCGCAAAGAGTCAGACACGACTGAGCAATGTATTTTTCTATCATTATAAGAGCTGTCAAGAGAAGGAAAAGAAAAAAAAAGGTGAATCAGGAATTGGTCCCATTTTAGATAATAAATGAAGTCACATATTGTTAATGGAGTATATATATTAGTACGAGCTTCTGGAGAACACCTTAGGATACACTCTGAAAATAACTATGATAAATGCAACTACCCATACCTTCTCTCCATTGTAACTATTTAGTTAAAAAGCAAGGAATAGAATGCTAAGAATGTATGGTATTATTTGTGTAAATAAAGAAAGAATAATACTTATACACACACCATTACAGATTATCTCTGTAAGGCATACAAATCTAAGAAGTGAATAAATGGGCTGCATCTGAGCTGAATGGCAGGGGTACTGAGGTGTATATATTACCTGTTCAAATATAACTTTTTAATAAGTACCTATGTACAGACCTAAAATTTCTGTTTCCAAATACTTAGTCTACAAACATTGAACTGCAATGATACATATGTACAAGGATATGCCCTTAAAAATGTTTGTAAAGTCAAAACACTGGAAATAGTCCAAGTATCAAATATATAAAGGATTATTTAAATAAATTTAGGGTATATCCACACAATGGAAAAACTATATGGAAGTTAAAAAGAATGGGTAAGATCTATAGATACCAATAAGGAAAGAGGACTGTATTAGTTTCCAAAAGCTGCTGTAACAAATTACCACAACCATAATAGCTTAAAACAATAAAAAAATATTTATTTTCCTACATCTCTGGAGGCCAGAAGTCAAAAATCAAGTGCCAGCCCAGTGATTAAGACTCTGCGCCTCCACTGCACGTGGCAGGGGTTTGATCCCTAGTTGGGGAACTAAGGTCCTACTCGCCATGCCGTGCACAGAAAAGACAAAAGGAAAAAACAGGCTGGCAGGGTTGTGCTCCCTTCAGAGGCTCTGGGAAAGAATCTGTTCCACTCCTACCGCCTACCTTCTGGTAGCTGCTGGCAATCCTCAGCTTATAGGCACATCACTACAATCTCTGCCTTGATCCTGACATCATCTGCTCCTCTGTGTGTGTTCTATTTATGTCCCTATCTTTCTTAAAAGGATGCAAATGATGGCATTTATGACCCACTCAGATAATCCAGGACTATCTCATCTCAAAAATCCTTAATCGCATCTGCAAAGAACCTTTTTCTAAATAAAGTAACATTTATAGGTTTCAGGTATTTGGCAGGAATAGTGGTGGTGGTGGGGGGGGGGGTTTCCCTGGTGGCTCAGATGGTAAAGAATCTGCCTGCCAATGCAGGAGACCTGGGTTCAATCCTTGGGTGGGGAAGATTCCCTGGAGAAGGAAATGGCTACCAACTTCAGTATTCTTGCCTGGGAAATCCCATGGACAGAGGAGCTTGGTGGGCTACAGTCCCTGGGGTAGCAAAGGGTTGGACATGACTGTGTGACTAACTTTCTTTGGTCCAGACGGGGAGCAGGGGCCAAGAGCCGTCTATTGCTCTGTCACAAAGACTAAGATATACCATTAAAATTTAAAACAGTAAGCTACGAGAGAGAGAGTGTGTGTACATATATACATACACACACATATATAACGACTTTGATAAAATCAGTAAGATTTAATTATTACTACATATGTATATAATTATTACTGCTGCTGCTGCTGCTAAGTCACTTCAGTCGTCTCCAACTCTGTGCGACCCCACAGATGGCAGCCCACCAGGCTCCCCCGTCCCTGGGATTCTCCAGGCAAGAACACTGGAGTGGGTTGCCATTTCCTTCTCCAATGCATGAAAGCGAAAAGTGAAAGTGAAGTCGCTCAGTCGTGTCCGCCTCTTAGCAACCCCATGGACTGCAGCCTACCAGACTCCTCCGTCCATGGGATTCTCCAGGAAAGAGTACTGGAGTGGGTTGCCATTGCCTTCTCCAATAATTATTACTACATATGCATAAAAATGGGCTATAGCCAAACAATTAAAATAAGGGTTCTCCCCGGGGAAAGCGGTTATGAACAGCTTTCATATTTTTGCATTATATATTACTGCGATCTTTGAATTTCTCTATCAGTTTTGTACTACTTTCATAAGCAAACAATGACAACAACACTCATTTAAAAAGAAGCTTTGATGCATTTTGACATTTTCCCAAAATATCTTACCTAACTCTGTCATGTTTTTGGTCCCTGTTAAGGGAAGAAAAGGTTTAGTCAAACCTTTGTAACAGAAGATAATTACTAGTTATTTAGCAGAATAAATTTTTATAACTATCAGGGATCACAATTTCTAAGAACAATATTCATAAAATAGACTGCCAGTTTCTAATAAGGAAAGGTTTATGCTTAATCAGACCTCCTATGAACACCTGACAATTATCCCATTAAAAAAAACTCAAACCCCAATTCTATGACCTCTTCCTCAAATAGGATTTTAAATCATTGCTCAGGCTGACCATGCATACGCATGAACCACTGAGTGGGGTTAATGGTCCATCTTTCCTTTTACCTAACTCTCCTCTTTGCAGGTTTTCTCTGTGAATAGTTTCACATCTAAGTCCTCCTCCATTTGCAACATTTGGTAACAGTATCTTCACCATACTGAATTATTCTGGAACAAAAGTTCCTCGAATCATTGTACATTTCTCTACTTCCTTTTACCCCTTTCTTGAGAACTGCAAAGCACTATGAAAGTCAGCTGGGGTTCCCTGGACTCTTTCCTCAGACCTCTATAAAAATTGAGCCAAGTTTTCCCTGTCCCAAAGATGATGGTCAAGATGAGCTTTTACAACAAAAATGATACTATGCTAAGCAAAGGAGTCAAAGGCAGAAAAGGCACTGGATCCTGGTGGTCCAGTGGTTAAGACTCCGTGCTTTCCCTGCAGGGGGCACAGGTTCCATCCCCAGTCGGAGAGCTAAAATCCCACACGCTTCCCACCATGTGGCCAAGAGAACTGTCTGCCTTAATTTTTGTCATTTTCTCCCAAAAGTTTGTAAAATGCCTACTGTGCAAAAGGCCACAATGCCAACCCTTGTGTGCGGCATGGCCCGGGTGGAACTTTCGGGGTTGGAGAAAGTGAGGAGTTTACTAAGGGCAGACTGCTGCTCTGAGGCCCACCAGCAAGCCAAGGCACGAGATGGGCAGGAAGAGGACATGAGCTGGACATGTGTCACCCAGGAGACAGTCGGGACTCTGGGTGCCTGACAATTAACGGATATTGTCCGATTTGCTAAGAGATGGATTTAGCAATGACCGGGGAGGGGACGGGGATGGGGGTGTGCACAGGCAGGTTATGAAACGTGCCACCCACCTCCGACTGGCACTCTCAGTTTCATACGCTCTATTAAAGGCAATCAAGGGTTCCCAGCCTCCCCTGAGATCAAGAGGATATGGCGATTATGAAAATAATAACCGTTTTGTAAAATTACCTACATGTTCTAAGGGAGCTTTGAGCTCTTGCTTCTGATGGTGTTGAACACTTGCAAGAGGGAAGGCACAAAACAAAAACAAACTGGGAGACCACAGGATCCTCCGTCTGAAAGGCCACTCCAGGGCTACTTAAGCCAAACACCCTCTGTACGTTTCAGTGGTTAAGCGAGTCTGTCCTCTGGGTGGCATTCCAAAGGCATCTCCTTCACACGGGCAATAACAAGAAGGACGGTACAGCGGGCTTCTGTGTGAGACTGTTTTTGGGGGGAAGAGCAAGAAAGAAGGAAGAGAAAAGCTCTGCTCTCATTATTTTTTTAAACAAAAACTGCCTACAGACACTGGTGTGCCATGCCAAGTTTGTTAAAGTACAAGTGTAATTTACTTTTATATAAACATAACTTCACAGAGCTATCAGTAGGTTCCATTTCAGTAAAAACAAACAAAAAAAGAAGCTGCAAAAAATAATTATAAAACATATGGTGCAAACCCCGGCTGTGTTTATTTTATGACAGTTAACATTATTTACAGTGTGATCTGGTCAGAATTAATACTCAAAGGGTTATACACAAAATATGCCCAATTTTTCTTCTTAACCATGCACGCCAGCAGTTCTGTCAACCCACCTAAATGAATTTGTCTAGAGAGCTCTTGGATTACCCTAAAGAAGTCAATTATATTTTTAGCATATTATTTTATTCAAAAGGCTTGAGTAAGTACCACCGATAAGCTGCCAGTAGCAATACAGGAGGAAGCTCAATCTCTCTCTTTTTAAGTAAGAGGAAAGTTTGACAAAAAATGCATTTTAAACCCTGCCATTAGCTGCATCAGATTCTGTCACTGTACACTTCATTATCTCAGCTGGTGTTATTAATATATATTAACGAGCTTAAAAGATCCCAGTTTATTTTCTTCTGTACGAACACAGCTACTCTGCTTTACAATACACATTCATTATTGATACATCCTGTTGAGAAAAACTAATGTAAACAGCTTATCCTTGCTATTGGAATGGCTTTTGGAGGTACTGATTACAGAATCTGCCAAATGGGACATCCCAACAGGATTTTTTCCCTTTACATGATTAACTGAGAGGTATATAACAGCCAAGAGACATCAAAACAGAAAAAGTAAGAATTAACAATATTTCTTGCAATAAAAATTTTAAATTTTCCCCAGCTCTTTTTATGAAAAGATTCTAATATTTTCTTCCCACTGAAGACATATTAATATAAATACCAATATTTATGGGACCAGGTGGTGCTTAGTAATTTAAGCTGCAAGAAAAAATGGCTGCCTTGCTTCCTGGGCACCCAGACCCCAAGGCGCCCTCCTCTAGAGAGGGTGCCGGCCACAACCTATCTTTGCAGTCCTACCAATCACAGGAAACGGCTTCTTGCAGTGGTGTTGCTGGAGCCAGATATCACCACCCCAAAAGGGCTGACTGTTAGAGATTTAGGAATGTTTTTAGGCTGGCTGTCAAACACCGACATTATTAAAAGTAAAACTGCATAAACTTACAATTAGAAATGATATTAAAAATAAAGGTAACAGATACTCAGAACTTGTCATTTCATTGACACTTTACTATTATCTGTGCTCTTGAGCTTATTCACTTCTCTTTATGTTTTGTATGGTGAAAATCCTATATAAAAATGTGCTACTACACACCTCTTCCCAAGCCTGTGTTCAGAGACTTGTGCCTAGAGGCTGAAATCAGCCACGGTGGGCTATTTTCATCATAGGAATCAGCCAACACTGCAATTTGGGTATTTTTAAATTAAGAGAGCTGTTGTAATGCATTTATCAACATACAACTAGTTTCTGCTGAATAATAGATGACTGTCTAGTTTCAAAACTTAAGACTTCATTTAAAAACATACATTTGTTTAAACTTTATAATCCCATCTGTACCCATTTGGGAAGGAGAAAGAGAAGAGGAGGAGATAATTTTGCTATGACAGATTTTTAAAAATAACTATAAATTTTATTTGGATCACTTATTTTTATGAAGTCTTGTAAAACATAACATGGAGCATGATTTCCGGATATGAAAAACATTAGATATGACAAATGAAATATACGATTTGTGCCTTGGACAGGAAACACCCTGCACAGCCTCTAGAAACAAATATAAAGATTATGAAGTCCCAGGCACACAGGTTAAAAAAAAAAATTTTAATGCCTGGATTATTCTGTGTTTATAATAAATTAGTAGATGAGATTTTAGCCACTGCAACTCTTTTTGTGTATTTTTAAAAATCTGTCTGTTGATCTATGATATAAATACACCTAAGCACTAAAGTATAGAAGACTGAAATAATTCTGAATCAAAGCCAATGAAAAAAAGACAGCTTTTAGGTGTTAAGGTTTAAGAAAAGTTGAGAGCTAAATTATTTTTGCTTAAACATGTAGCAGTGTCTGTTAAGATGGAAATCAGGATGAATCAAATACTCATATTCTTAAAAGCAAATCTGAATAAGAATAAAAATCTGCCTATTTGTATTACATGGTACATTCACAATCTCATTTTTTCAATCTCTGCTGTATAAACTTAAAATAAACATTACATTTTTCAACATTGCAGCTACTTGTAAATCATCTACTAAAAGGAAATATATTGAAACTAAATAGCAGGCCATTCAGAAATTTTACAAATGCCAACAAGGAAAAGAAAGGCAGGATAAATATTACTAGAGTTAAAAATGAATGTTTTATAGGTCTTCCTATAGGAGCTGGCAAAATTTTATAGAAGTGAATTTTATTAGAGAGAAACACAGTCTAAAAATCAAATTTTAAACAGCCGCTCTTGTGAGTAATATAGGACATTACAATGTAACAATAAAAAATATGTCTGACTTCTAAAATTTGCTTTTAAAGACATCTAAATCTACATAACACAGACAGACTTTGATTGTGACCATTAAATAAATCAATAATTATGTAAGTGGTTTTTAAATTTTTAGCTGTATACTGAATGAATAATTCTTATTTAAAGATAAACAGTACATAATGTAAAGAACCCTCGATGTGATACCAGAATATCTAAATTTGAGTACTCAGTTTTGATTACTGTTAAGTTTTTTTTCACTATCACCAGCTCTAAGTTCCAGTTTAATAACATGTAAAGCAAAATTAATAATACTTTCTTTATTAGATCTCAACAGATCTCCATGCTAAGTCAATCAGTACAAGTGAAATCCTTTTGTAAGCTTCGAGTGCGCTGAACCCCAAGAGCCAATGAACAAGTTCTTGTTACTCTATTTATCAGCTTAGTGGCTGGCAGGGCAATCCACTCTGAGTTAGGAAAAAACATTTCTTCCTTGATCTAAGATTTTGGAAGTCTTCCTGTTTTAGCTTCACAGGAACTGAGATGACCATGAATAAAAGAATCACAAGAGAGTAATACAAGAACGGAACATCTAACTATGCCACCTAATTCAATCTGATTTATACCTACAGTTGTGAAACCACATTGCTTTGTTAAAAAAAAAATTGAGAAGATCATTTTTTAAAAATCCGCCTGTCTCTCTTTCCACTATTTTCCCTTTCCATATCCTCTCTTTTTTAACTGACTATAATACAAAATTGAAATATATTTTGTCATTCATTACATAAGTTTATATAAACTAGTCTTAATTTAAATGATAAATTCCATATTTCTCTTCCAGAAGAAAACCATGCACTAAGTTGCTTTTTTCCAAGTCCCTCTTATTATTTTCTTTTGTAGGTAAATCACATGCCCTTAACAACAACAACAAAAATGGTTGTTCAACCATGGCCACGCTCATTTTCTATTCATTTAAGAGGAGGATGGCCTGTATATATTTTCATAAATAATCTAGACATGATTTCAAAAAAAAAATTACATTATGGAGGAGTTAAACCCCAGATTATGAACTGAATGATTAAAAAAGATGCAAAACTTTCATGCTCTGGCTCTGAAACTTGGAACATAAAATGCTTCAGAAAGGAATATATTACCAAATTTTTTACTTTTCATCAAAATTGACATACTTTCAAATATAAAAATATTCTCAAAGAAATACCTATAAAACCAAATTCTCAAAAATCCTAGGCAGATGTTAAACTCTGAGAGATGAAACTAGGAAATCCAAACTTTGAAACATTTTGCTTACAATGAAGTTGTCCACATGTTTTTAAAAGAGATGAAATACTTCTAGTTACTTAATCATCTTCACAAGGATTAGGGTCAAGAAGTCATTGCAACGAGGTCATGACTTTTAAAGCAATAGATTAAAAAAAACAGGAATTTCAAAGACACAGTCTCATTTCATATTAATGTTTCTGGACAAAGGAGGGGGAATTGTTTAAGAAGCTACACAGATGTCCTATGCTCACTGCGAACACAGTTAGGTCCAAAATCTCACCGGTTCTTGAGATTCCCATATACTCAACCTCCAAGCCTGGAATCAATCGAGGAGCACCTTCTCCCCTTCACCTACCAAATTCAGTCAGCAAGTGGTTTTATCTAATCCTCCTGTTTACTCTCTCTGCCACCACCCTAATGCCAGGGTTATTTCTACTTGAACTACTGTGACAGCTTCCAACTAGAAAGTCTGACTCAGGGCTCCCCGCTCCTTAGTTCTTCATAGCTACCACTACGAAATGAAGCTGCCTAAGGCACCAGTCTGGTGATCAATTATTGCAGTACACGTGGTTCAGGCTTCCTTCTGCACATGTCTGAAAGTAATCACCTTCTATTCTGGCCCTAGGCTTTGCCATGTGACTTGCTGTGGCCAACGGGGTACTAAAAAATACAAGGCCAGCAGAGACATTTTAGAAGTGTTTGCACATGTGCACTTGCCCTCTCCTACAGCTCTTCAGCACTCTGTAACTATCTGCACATAAACAAGACCAGGCTCACTGGCTCATGGATGAGTTACACTACAACCAATTACCACCTCCGTGTCCAAACAGACAGCCAGTACCAACCCAACAGCTAGATGTGTAAACGAGGCCAGCCAACACCAACCAACCCACGGCTCCCTCCATCCTGTCAATGTACCAGTTCACTGCAGAACTTTCCAGATGACCCACCCTCTTGTGAACAACAATAACACAGAGGTTGTTTTAAGCCACCAAGTTTGGGGTGGTGTGTCATGCAGCAGTGGATAACTAATGTAACTCATAACTTACTTAAGAAGAATCAACTTCTAATGAAATGAAACACTTTAACTTGCTGATCAACACCCTTGGTACTCTGGTTCCATTCCACGTTTTCAGAATTCTCCCAATATTCCTCTCCACAACTCCATTATTTCATTCTTACTGACTTCATTAAAGGCATGTAGCATTGTGTGAAAGTACAAACGTGGATGTTTATGAAGGCCATCTAAAATACCCAAGGTACACTTTCCCACTGTGAAGACTGGCAATTTCTTTTCTGCAGAGTCTTAAAAGAAAACATTAATAAGTATGTGAATTTTTATTTTATTTCAGTGTTTTGGGCCTCATAATTTAAAACTCATGCAAACAAACTTTTGTCTGTGTGTTCCTTTCTTTTCATAAGCATGAATTGCATAGCCTATTTGACATGGAGAAAAAAAAATATTCTTCTCTTTCTCTCAGTCTTGTTTTTAAGCCCTGTCCACAGAAACAGTAACATTAATAAAGCTCTCTACTTTTATTCCATAAATACTTCATAGAATTCTAACTCAAGCTCATATTCTCGTTCAAATGAAGAGATGAATCTTCACATTTTTATTCTTTCCCCCAAAGATTTATTTGGGAATGAAATAAGAGAAAAATTTGGAAGCATTTTTGAAGCCAAAGTTTGGGTTCTGTCCTCAACTAAATTTATATTAACAAAAGCAGTTTTTAATCTGCTTATATTGCCTGTCTGTTTTACACACTGGTTTTCATGTCCCTCAAAGTTAGTTCAGCTTTATAGAGGGAATTTCCTCTATTTAATATATTATTTTTATCTAAACTAAATATTTCAAGTATGATACTTAACCTATTAGCATCTCCCAGTCTCACAAACTATGCTGCACACAAACATGACCTACAAAGTGAAAATTACATGGCATCTTGCAGAGCTCATGCGAAGCAGAAAAATACTCCTGAAACATGTTTAGAGGTTCTAGATGTCACATAATTACTTAGGTTTTTCAACTACCTACTCCAGATAAGGGAAGATGGATACACCTCTCACATGTCTGCCCTGGAGGAAAATTTGGTTTAATTCTGTGAATGTCATTTCCAAAAGAATACATATGCAATGACTAAAAGCTCTACCTTCTTGATATTTTCTATGAAAGTCTGATGTTATTCAATGCATAAGTACATTCAGTCTCCTTCCATTCCACTTAAAACACTGCAGAAGTATTGTTTGCAAAACTTCATACAGTGTTCTTTTATTTAATATCTGCATAGTTTTCTTTCACAAGTATTGCTGTAAATAAGTCAGTAACAACAAAAGAACCATAATCTTCAAAGCCCTCTTCAACATTCAGATAATATTTACTAAGTGAAACTGATTATAGGATCTGTTTCTCAAAAAATGAAAAAGAACACCATAGACAAACAACATTTTCCTATTGTCAACATATAACGCTGGCATTTAAATTCTACCATCTTGACTTTCTGTTAATATAAAATAACATGTGAGAGAGAAGGCACACTTATCTTTCATGAAGAAACCCAATCTAACGTTTTTAGCAAAAGTCAAATCTGGACTAAAATAAATGGCAACCAGACTCATAAGCAAGACTTACTTGACCTGTGGCATAAACAAATCTAAAAAGTTTGTGAAATTTAACCTATCAGACACTTTTCAGGTCTGGGAGCTTATATCCAAGATGCTGTTTGGGCCTTCAAAGTAATCTGCCCAAGTGAATAAATCACACATGAAAACCCTATACTAGAGCACTCTTTATAAAGTTCCTTTGTAAGGAGTATTCCCCTTCTAAGGGTGTTCCCCTTTCAGGTCCTAGACACTTTTCCATATGGGAAATATAACACAGGAAAGCTTCCTTCCATCTGGTGCCTTGAAAAACACTTATGAAGAGATTTTACTGAACATCTTTTGATAATCCTGATACTCCAGACATCTCTTGGTCAGAGTCAACCTAAAATGTGAACCATGGAAATCATAATTTATACTAATATCCTGGATCCAGGTGTAAGGTGCAAAGAGAAAAGAGAGGACAAAGCAGATGGTACGGTCAGATGGATCCTCGTTATTGTATGACTAAACATGAGACTACTTTCACAAGAAGGGACTGTTGGCACCAGACTATAACCATCTTAATTATATATCTATAATATAACCATCTTAATTATATATATATATATAATTTATCAAGTAAGCAATCAGATGAACTAAAATTCTATGAAGGAAACTAACAAATGGAATACAGACTACTTTCAAATTTGATGTTCCTTATTTTAATAGACAACATACTTTAATATAGAACATCAAATTTTAACTGGCCCACTTGCTCCCCAAGTGGTGTTGGCAAAAGTAATTCCATGGAGATTTTCTGGTTCTAAGTGAGTGACTTTCTGGGTAGCTTTTGCAAAATGATCCTAATAGGGCTTTAAATGATCATCTTTGGATTCTCAGGAAAGGGGAATTCTAAAAATAAGTTTTTATTAACTTGTCCAAACACTTTTGAGTTAAGGAATTGGAAGGAAATGCATTTTTGCTACTTAACTTCTGTGATCTAATAAACAGGTGAGTTTTCCAAGAACATAACTTCATTCATTCAAACTAAATGTTTTTAATTCAACAAGTAGGGGCTGGATTGTTAATTAATTTGGTTTAGTCAGTTATTAATTGCAGACTTTAACAGTATAAGCAAGACAGCTAGGCCATGTTTAAAATCCTTTAAAGCATTCACTTTTCAGGTTAAGCCGGAAATCTGTCCAAAGAGTCTATTTACATAAAACTCAT
The DNA here is from genome assembly GCF_019923935.1 of Bubalus bubalis. Classification (NCBI taxonomy): domain Eukaryota; kingdom Metazoa; phylum Chordata; class Mammalia; order Artiodactyla; family Bovidae; genus Bubalus; species Bubalus bubalis. Next base: position 90,512,568 of record NC_059159.1, on the reverse strand, counting down.
TATTGCACCGATTGCAGATCATGCATATATATATATACACATTAGAAAAGGCACATTAATGGCATCTGCTTTCCTTTAATCGGAGCCCCAATCTCCACTAAACTGAGAGCTTTAACAGAGGGTCATGGCGCCTCTCTCTTCACCACTTGAAACCAGCCACCGCTCAAGTAAATATTTGTTCAATGAACATAGTTTCCTGAACCCTCAAAATAGAAAAACAAAAGGAAACACACCCAACATAAAGGAAACCTGTCACCTAGTGAGATGTTTAAATAGGGATGGTGGATCAACCTTGAAACAAAGTACACGCTAAATAAAGAGGACACATTACACTACACACCTAAAATTAGTGGTGGCCCACTGGTCAACCATCCGCCTGCCAGTGTAGGAGATGCTAGTTCAGTCCCAGGGCTGGAAGAGCCCCTGGAGAAGGCAATGGCACCCCACTCCAGTACTCTTGCCTGGGAAATCCCACGGACAGAGGAGCCTGGTGGGCTACAGCCCATGGAGTCACAAAAAGGTCAGACACGACTTTGTGAATAAACAACAACTGTTTAATTAATTTCCATTCTCCATCTCTAACTTGCCTATAAATTTTCTGGATTTACTTACCCACAGTTTTAGCCAGATGTATTAATTAATTTTTCTGTATTAAAAATGAGTAGCCATAGTAAAAGAGATAATTTTCCTTCTGTATCTGACCCGCCTACCATACAACTATTCAACATGTTTTTCTCTTATAACTCAAAGACACAATTCAAAGTAACAAAAAATTAATCTGAAGTTCTCAAACTTGCAGAAGTGGTTTACAGAAGCAAACTTTGCTTATAAAAATTTTAGTTTCAGGAAAATACTAGACTTTTATATAAGGGGACTTCATGGTTGGAGCAAGATTCCTGTTTAAGTATTGAAAATAATAAAATCATTGTTTAAACACTATATGATTCAAGATTTTTTATTAATCCAGCTGACCTACTCATCAAATTAAAATGCCAATATTTCTCACACCATACATGAAAACATGCATATTATGATTAGGTACACGAATGCATGAGTCTCCATAAAATCAAAACAGAGAGAAGCATCTACTCCCGATAAACACCAAGAATTACCTAAAACTTTGATTTAAAGTAAACTGAGTATTTCTTTAATTTTTAAAATAATTTTTGTAGGTGCATTTTCGAAAGCCTTATTGGAGAGGGTTGTCCAGACACAAGCTTAATCGACCACAAAAATGCATAAGCAAAGGAAGCTAATGACCTTGCTTAATTAAAATGTGAAACTTCAGCCTCTTAAATTCCATGTATACGATTTTACAGGAGGCTTCAGTAAGTCACTCTCTTGACAAGAGCATTCAGATTGCAGAGAAGGCTACAAAGGCGTTAATGACATTTACCCCCCTAATAAGAGCTGTTCACACTTCATGGTTTTTCCTTGTTATTGCTCAGGACAGACACTAGCACCTCATTGAAAGATCAGTGCTGCAAGGGAAAAAAAGGCCCCTGGAGACACCTCAGACTTGAGGAAAAGCACTAAATCAGGTGATGCTACATAGATGACATGTTTGATTCTCAGGGGTTCTCACTCACCCTATGGCCACGGATTTGAGGCAGTTAACACACAGCCAATCAAAACCCTCCCCCACTCCCAGAGGACAGGGCCATCCTCTTCTGTAGCAGGCAGAATGAAAGCTAGGGAGAAAAGAAACTTCTTTCAGGTGCCCTAGGTCTGGCAGGATCCAAATGTCTTGTCCTGCTTCTCAGTTAATCTCCATCGATATGGGGCTGCATGAATAAAACACTGACCTTTTCACCTAAGAGACCACAATTTGAATCCAATGTAAAGTCACCGGAGAATCAATGGACAGAGGCACTCATATTTTAAAGCAATAAAGCACTGCAAAAAGGGAAAGGGGAAAAAAAGGAGTTTTTTTGCCGTGGTTTTGGCCACAGATTCAACCCGGTTTCCCTGGCTCAGCTATTATGAATTGGATCTCTGATTCAAAATTGAAAAGCTCCCAGCTCTGCCCCTATGGATCTCGAAATCTGGCACAAGCCCATGGCTACTGCAAGCAGACATTCCCTCACATGTCAATACGTGGAAAAGCGATTCCTGCCGGTGATGGAATGATGGCTGACTCAATGGAATATACTCAGCGTGAACTCTTATTCTGGCAGAGACGACAGGACATAGAGACAAGGAGCTCTTAATTACTCTTTCAAGGGGAATTTAAGAGTGCTTTGTTGTTAATTTAAAATTCTAAACCTGCGTGCATACTCTAAAAAGAAGCAAATGAATGAACCAATTTAAGGAGCATCCCCAGCTACCTAATTCTGTGTCTTATCAACACACGATAAAATAAACAGGCTTAATACTGACGGATACTCTAGAGGCAAGAACCTCTGGGATAGATACTCTATGGTTTAAATGTCAATGTCTCTGAAGCCTGGCCTAACCTGACCGTAAGCCAGTATCTTCAGTGGTCTGTACTCCAAACATTCTCCTACTTATTCAGCTAAGGATCTGGGGGAAACACTGCCTGTTGTAGACAGTATTCCTTCAGAATTGCCTCCCAAAGAGCATGCACCGAGCACCACAGTCTCGAAATACCACATTTACTCAACTGCTATTTTTAAAACCAAAAATGAAAAAAAAAATCCACAGCAGGAAAAACATATTAAAATAAAAATAGAAAATACAGTAACCACATTACTCATACTAACTAGAAAGCTGCCTCTGACACTATTATTATGGCTTTGTTAAAGAGAGAAAATTATACGAGAACAAGGAAACCTCTCTTTACAGACAGGACCTTCAGTTATCAGAGTCTCTAAAAAAATGCTTTTCTGGGGACTAGAGGTGAGAAATATACAGTAAATTGCAGACGAGCCCTGGACAGTAAATGCGTGCCAGTCAATATCCCCTTTTCTTAATTTGGGGTCTTATGTAATATGGTCTATTGTGGCCATGCAAAGCATTGCGCTATTGAAACTCAGAACTACACACTGTAAGTCCCTTGTTCCAGGTCTACCTTGACTGAGAAACAGAGAGAGGGGCAGGGGAGGGGGACACAAGAGGTCACTGAGTTGCCACCAACAAATGATAATACTTCTTCAGTAGCAACAGGACCTCAGTGGGGAGTTTCTAAAACAACTGTTCTGGAAGCTGCTAGTCAGTGATCCACCTTCTTAAACTGGAGGGTTATTAGCAACAAATGTCAGGTTTGTGAACCAACAGAATCGCCAGTCACTCCCCTTAGAAATGGAAGGGGATGTAAACACCAGGTGAATGAAAAAGAGCTTCCGATCAACAGGTCCAGGCTTGGTCTAACCACACTCACCAACACCTCAGCTCAATAGAGCTCTCTCTCACAGTTCTCTACAACACAGCACTCTTCCTGCATGGAAAAAGGTTTGTTCCATCCCTTCTACTAGGTAACAATATCTCTCTTCTGTCTGAAGAATCTCCTCTTTCAGCAGGTCTTCCTAGAGCAAGTCAATTTGGCAGTGGTCACTTTAATTCTACTAGCAAATGTATTGGCCCGCATTCTACTTTCCAGCTGCTGCTGGCAATACCTCCACAGCTATCATACATGAATCAAATAAGTATATCTTTATTTATGTTTGTCCCATCTGCGCAGATATAACAAAAGCTTCCAGAAACCTGCACAGATCCTCATCTTATTTTCTATTTTTCATAGCTCTTTGTGATCTCACGTATGAGCATCTGAAATGTAGGTCAGTCCAAAGAAACAGATGGAAGTCTACAATCGGGTCTTGAGAACCTGCCCACTATTTCTGCTATAGTCATGATAGAGCTCAGTTCCTGTGCAAGCCCCTCTCATTCTCCACCAGCCCCTTCTGTCCAATTGAGCGAAACATTAGAGGACACTGTAGCTCAAAGAAAATACATGGATATGTAGAAGAATGACAAAGCTCTGATGCTCTAGGAACTTAAGGAGTTTTGGTGGGTGTGGAATTGGAAAACTGCTTGCCTTAAGGAATTAACACATACTACACTGAGCACTGGGGCTTCCCTGGTATCTCAGCTGGTTAAGAATCCACCTGCAATGCAAGAGACTCCGGTTCGATTCCTGGGTCAGGAAGATCCCCTAGAGAAGGGATAAGCTACCCACTCCAGTGTTCTTGGGCTTTCCGGGTGACTCAGATGGTAAAGAGTTGCCTGCAATGTGGGAGACCTGGGCTCGATCCCTGGGTTGGGAAGAAAGCTGGAGGAGGATCTAGGCAACCCACTTCAATATTTTTGCCTAGAGAATCCCCATGGACAGAGAAGCCTGGCAGGCTACAGTTCACAGGGTCACAAAAAGTCAGACACGACTGAGCAACTAAGCACAGCACAGCATACTGAGCACTGGGGCATCCCAGGTGGCGCTAGTGGTAAAGAACCCGCCCCAATGTAGGAGACATAACAGCGTGGGTTTGATCCCTGGGTCAGGAAGATCCCCTGGAGGAGATGAATTTAACAAACTACTACCTGTTATCCTCAAAACTCCATTATGAAGGTATCATCAGGAAAATGAGGCTTACAGAAATTATTTCCTTTCTGCAAGACTAGAGAACTAATTGGTTGTAGAACTGAGGTCTGGACTCAAAGCTCAGACTACATTTTCTATTTTAAGAAAACCCAACAACTTTCCACTTTAGATTCAACAAGGAACATTCTTATGTTGTTCTGGAGATCATAGGGTTTAACTGATGCCATCACAGAGAATATCAATTTCAAGTAAATCTGAATTGGTTCTTACCATGGCAAATAGCCAGTGAGATCTGGGCTCACTTCTGCTCCTTTTGCGCAATACACAAACCCTCCCTCCACCTCCCACGGACACAAATCCTCTTCTGGTAGTTGCTGCATTCCACTTTAGTATTTGGTGAGCTATCTATTTCTACTTTGCAAGGGTAAAGGGAGGAATATTTTTATTTTAGCTCTGAGTACAAAACATCAAGCTATGTCCTTGGATATAAGGTGTTTATTTTCATTGCTGTTCAAATAGTTAAGAGCTTTGGCCAGGGTTTCAAAAATCCCTGTATTCCTTTTCCAGCTCTGACCCTGCCTGAGAGGCCTTTAGCCACGATAACTTTAGAACCAGGGATAATAGTCTCTGAAACTCTCTCTCTAATAGGGAGGTTAGGAGGATCGCTGGGATAATGTCTGTAGAATAGTCCAAGCAGTTGGGAAATCAGACACTATAAATATAGTACATTGTCCTGAACCATCTACTTTTGTATATCCTTGCCAAAGACAAGGGGGGGATCTTGACCATTCACACCTGCAACCCTTCTTGCCTGAAAAATTCACATATTGTGAAAATGATGCAAAGACCGCTTACATGATGGTGATGATAATCTGATCTTTAGTTGAAGTCAAATAATCCCTCCTATCTGTACATTCTTATAGCTTTGAGCTTAATGCCTATGATTTATTAAAAGATGTTTCTTCCATGTGAACAAAGGCTTCCTGAGAGATCTTTTCTGGTGTACTCAGCACAGAGTAATTTATCGATACAAATGGCTATTTGAAGGACTACCTACATGAATGTATACCTAGATCCATTTTATGTCTGTTTCAGAAATTTCCTCAGAAATCTCTCAGGTCAGAAAACAGCCATTAAAAACGGTGCCTATTTTAAAGTAAATTTTACATCATGCAATGGAGTGAAAGCCCAGAGACTCTAACCATTTAAATAAATTCATCAAGTACTCATTCATTCTGTGCCAGGTACTTGGAAGGGTATTGAAAGAGTTGATGAAATAGAGAAATGCAAAGGTAATAAAATAATAGTCATAAATGGAATAAGTCATTACTCAAAAAAAGCTCACATGTATATTCACACACAATGTAGTAATGGTTAATATCAATAAGAATGCTGTGGTCTACTTATTGCATTAAGGACTTTATACGTATCATTTCATCAACCGTTATAGATGAAGACACTAAGATACAAACATGTTAAATAATCTAGCCTAGGTAACAGAGCTATGAGGAGGTAAACCAAGGTTCATACCCATGTCTGTTTCACTCCAAAGTCCAAAATCTTTGTCACGATCCTCTTCTGTCTCTTACTTGTAATCACACATGTACCATGTACATATATACATGCAAGTTTGTGTGCACAGGTATGTATGTACTATTTATCTACAACTGAATAGTATCTACCTTTTCACCTGACTGGCTGGGAAGACACCCTGTTCTAAGAGTCATGGTGGAATGCAAAATATTCAGGATTTAAATCTGCTTTATACACACAGCTCTAAAATGGTCAGGCTGGCAACAGTCTAGAGCAGCCTATATCACCATCTTTTTCATCATCATGTTAACAGTTAACATTTATGGACATTTAGCAAGCAGCATGACTAAATGCTTTATGTGCATCATCTTAGTTTATCCTCACAATAAACCCATGAGGTAGTGAGTATCCCTGCTTTACAGGTGAGGGAGCCCAGTCTGAGGCTCTATTTTCATACATCTAGTAAGAACTGGATCCAGGATTCAAACTCACACATTTGCCTTAACTACATTCATCTTTGCCCAAAGTTTTCTGGCCTAACTGTTTAAAAAGCAGGCAGAATGTGGGCTGCTGCACCACACATGAGAGGGGCACTGACCTGTGGGCATTCTGCAGGGGCGGAGGCACCCCTGGGAGCGACTGCTCGGCGGGACTAGTGTCCCAGCTCCCCTCAGTCACATGGCCCTAATCAGATGTAAGCTCTCATTAGCGACATGTGGAGCCAAGTGACCCACTTTCAGGCCTGGTCCATGACAACCTTCCCCACTGCCCCTCCACCCACACTGTCTAGGGGCTGCCATCAGGAAGAAGAAGCTGTAGTCTCACAGAAAGGCAGAGCCATAAAATGGCAGAAGGCCTAAAAAAAAAAAGAAAAGTGAAAGTGTTAGTCATGGTATCTAACTCTGTGACCCCATGGACTATAGCCCACCAGGATCCTCTGTCCATGGAATTCTCTAGGCAAGAATACTGGATTTGGTTGCCATTCCCTTCTCCAGGGGATCTTCCAGACCCAGAGATCGAACCCACTGCATCTCCGGCAGGGGATCTCCGGCACTGCAGGCAGATTCTTTACCATCCGAGCCACCAGAGTGGCTCTAAGTTACAGCCCTCAAATCACCCAGGGAGGAAAGAACTCACCACACAGGACATTGGCTGAGAAGGAGAAAGAAATTCCTACTGTGTTAGCCCACTAGGATTTTATAGTTTATTTACTATCAGTTTAGTTCAGTTGCTCAGTCGTGTCCGACTCTGTGACCCCATGAATCACAGCACGCCAGGCCTCCCTGTCCATCACCAACTCCCAGAGTTCACTCAAACTCACGACCATCAAGTTGGTGATGCCATCCATCATCATCCTCTGTCATCCCCTTTTCCTCCTGCCCCCAATCCCTCCCAGCATCAGAGTCTTTTCCAATGAGTCAACTCTTCGCATGAAGTGGCCGAAGAACTGGAGTTTCAGCTTTAGCATCAGTCCTTCCAAAGAACACCCAGGACTGATCTCCATTAGCATGGACTGGTTGGATCTCCTTGCAGTCCAATAAGAACTAGCATTTATCCTAGTGATATTAACTAATGGCTAAAACGTACTTCCTGTCTTTTACTAAGCATCTGACATCTACAGAGAAACGTGTTGAGCCTGGAATGGACACTGTCCTGCTGTAACTATAGAGACCCAAGTCTATGTACAGATGTAAATGAAAGTACCAACTGGAACTAGTGTTTACAACATGATTTTATCCACATTATTTCATCATTTCACCATCCAAAAAGCAAGAGAGGTATAAAGGGTTATCTCAACTTAGAGATGAAGAAACCATGGCTAAGAATGGCACATTTTCCATGTTCACATAAATAATCGGTGGCAGGACCAAGACTTTGGCCCAATCTTCTTACCCAGCACCCAGTTCCTCCTTTACCATCCAACCTGATATCCTTTTATGGACCAGGAAAGAGCTACTTCGTCTCTGCTCCACTCTTGGCACATGATATAGCTGAAATCTTAATAACTAGGTATAAAACCTTCAGTTTTTTACACTTAATTACAAAAGGCATGTATCCCTGGAAAGGTTAGTCAAAGATGAGCATTGACAACGAAGCATTATTAAGCATTAGATCTAGAGGAAAAATTTGGGTCATGGAAATCAGAAAACGAAGGGAAGCTGATACAGGTGGAATATCAGGAAATAGGCAAGAAAAGGAACCTAAAACAGGAACCAATTTCACCTAATTTTGCTACTGAATATTTCTCCGGCCTTCTATGTTCCCCAAACCACATCATTTTGATCTACAAGACCGTCACATATCACAGCTTGATAGTCTTACTGCTAACAGAGTCAGAGACCCACATTGGAATCAGATTTGAAAACTTCCTCCATCCAGTATTTAGCAAGCACTATTACGTGCCAGGCTGGGAGGCAGGTTACAGTGATGAACAAGAGGTAAATGGTTCTTAATTCTCTGGAAGTTTTGCTAATTAACAGTTTCTGTGATCAAGGAAAAGTCACTCGACCTCTTCGAGCTCCAACAACTATAAAAGTTAATTCACTGGCAATTCCTACAAGAGGGTGGTATGACAGAGAGGATTCAAAGAGCAAATGTATGTGAACTTGCTCCACAAAGGGCTGTTTAATCCAAGTGTTTGCTTAGTATTGATGTTGCCTACCACATGGATACCACAAAACACTTACTCTACACAGACCACTAGCTAGGGGGTATTGGGGGGTGAGCTTGTTTCTCTTTTTCCTGCCCTCAGTGGCCCAGCTGCTGTTACAGCCTTTGGTCCCCAGGACACCTGAAGAAAGATGAAGGGCCATTGGACCAAGTGAAGTCATTGGATATACCACGGGTTCCACAGTGAAACATCAAGTTGTGTCAAGTGAAGCAGAATTTTTTACCCACTCATTTAACAAGTATGTACTGAGTACCCTGGCTTCACGGTGTTTCTGAGTGAGGAAGCCAGGAAAAAACATTTTAACAGTTGACTTGATTTATTTCAAATTGTATTGGAGCTTGAGGGATACAGAATTCTGAGAGACAACCATGTGAGAAAAGACCTATATGGGTTAAGCTGGACTGAATAAGGTCTCTGTGAAAAAGTGGGACTCTGGTGGACAACTAGTGAGTAAAAGAGTCCAGGCAGAAGAACCCACATGTGCAGGTGCCTCAAGATGAAGAAGAATTGAGTGTGTTCAGGAATGGAAGATTTCTGATGAGCTTCACAGAAAGAGGCTATGAAGTAAGCAAGGTTAGTGGAAGCTACTTATCTAACCTCGCAAATCACTTGCTCTAGAACTTCTCAGAGCCTTATGCTAACGTTATCACAAGGCCTGGAATCAAAGTTGCCAGGAGAAATATCAATAACCTCAGATATGAAGATGACACCACTCTTACGGCAGAAAGCAAAGAAGAACTAAAGAGCCTCTTGATGAAAGCGAAAGAGGAGAGTGAAAAAGTTGGCTTAAAGCTCAACATTCAGAAAACTAAGATCATGGCATCTGGTCCCATCTCTTCATGGCAAATAGATGGGGAAACAGTGGAAAGAGTAACAGACTTTATTTTTGGGGGTTCTAAGACCACTGCAGATGGTGACTGCAGCCATGAAATTAAAAGGCGCTTGCTCCTTGGAAGAAAAGTTATGACTAACCTAGACATCATATTAAAAAGCAGAGACATTACTTTGCCAACAAAGGTCCGTCTAGTAAAGCTATGATTTTTCCTGTATTCATGTATGGATGTGAGAGTTGGACTGTGAAGAAAGCTGAGTGCCAAAGAATAGATGCTTTTGAACCGTGGTGTTGGAGAAGACTCTTGAGAGTCCCTTGGACAGCAAGGAGATCCAACCAGTTCATCCTAAAGGAAATCAGTCCTGAATATTCATTGTGAAGGACTGAGCTGAAGCTGAAACTCCAATACTTTGGCCACCTGATGTGAAGAACTGACTCATTTAAAAAGACCCTGATGCTGGGAAAGATTGAAGGTGGGAGGAGAAGGAGACGACACAGGATGAGATGGTTGGATGGCATACTGACTCAATAAACATGGATTTGAGTAAACTCCAGGAGTTGGTGATGGAAGGGGAGGTCTGGCGTGCTGCAGTCCATGGGGTCGCAAAGAGTCAAGACACGACTGAGTGACTGAACTGAACTGAACTATCATAAGGCTCTAAGGAAAGGTTCCAGAGTAGAGGTCCTCCCAATGTTTAAGTTGGACCTCCAAGATCAATGGGCCCAGATATTCGGGGAAATGTTCTCCTAGAGGGTTGATTGTTCTTTTAGTTCTGATTGTTTCAAGACACAGGTGACTTGAAATGGGCATCACTGCTTGTTTTCTCACCAGTCTGCTGACACCTCAGCTAATTATTTGGAGTGTCTGATATGGCTCCCTGAATCCTGGCAGGACTCATTTTGCAGAGGAGGAGATTTCCACACATGGGCTGGCGTATGAGCCCAGGCAAGTCAGTTACATGTTCAAACTGCCAAGGAGACTATGTGAACGGTTGATTTTCAAATGATTAAATTCAACAGCGATAATCACCCATATTCTCACTTCCTGGGTCATAGTCAGGGAAAATGGGGAAAGAACAGGATACTGCTTTTAGCCCTTGTCAATAGATTTACCATGAGATATAGACTTGAAATAAGAATGACTCTTCAGCAGCAGGAAAAAAAAAATACCTCATGTTGCTTTTTTAGGATCAGATGGCCTATTTCTTCCTTTTCCTGTTGTGTGGGAAAAGGCCTAAAATTTGCTTTACTTTTCTGGCACTTTATGAATGAACACTTTAATTGGTACACCAGAGAATACTGGGTTCTTCACCTTTAAGATACTACCTGGATTCTTAACTCACTGTAATCCACGTCATGCTCTGCAGTTTACAGCCTGCTGGTTAGCTTATGAATAGCACAGATAATCATGTAAGTAAAAAGCAATTTTACAGAAACAGTACAGGATTCTTAAAAAAACTGCCAGTCTTTTAAATAAATCTGTGGCACCACCATCATCTCCCTTTCTCTTTTAATAACCTCTTCAAACATGCTTGCAAAGGATAGTTTCGAACAGCCAGCCCCTCTGTCCCCCACATCCAAAAATTCAAAATCAGATCAGATACTACGATAGATACTTTTTACCCATTCAAAAGTATTTCTGAAACCAGAAGTGGCTGTGTTTATACATGAGGGATGTAGGTCTGGACCCAGAGAGAGTTAAATTAATATCCTGGCTTTACCAGTTCAACTTACAGTACATCTTCATTTGCCCAGTAACACAATCTATAGCCAACTGCTAACCAAGTCAATATGTGGTAAGACTAACAGCCACCCTAACTTGCCTTGATAATTATTCTCCTTTAACTGACATAATATTCAATATACTGTTGTTGAGAGCAATAATGCTAAAATTGATGCCTTGAGGGCTACAAGACAATTGAGTTTTAGCCAGATAAAATGACTTGTACACTAATAGTACATTATAGGTTTCCACAACCTTTGGATGCACATTTTACCGTCTACCTGCTCAAATATGTTACATGCAATTATATTCAAAGTCTTTTGAGCATACCTTATCATTACTATATATAATTTTAAAAGTACTGGCCAATAATCAAACAACATGGCTTGAGACAAAAAAGCTTTATTTCTAAACAGCCTATTTTTTTTTAATGAAATGATCACTGTCTCACTACATAAGTAATAGCATTATGTGCTTCAACTTCTTGCTTTTTTCTTAAACTGAGAATTGTTTTCATAAGAAACAAGTAGATGATAAATGCTGAATAACAAAAAGCATCATTTAAATAAAATTCATATTACATCAATCCTACCAATAAAACAAGACAGAAACTAAACGTAATGTTCCCCTAATGTAAAAATCATCTACAATTTTCTCAAAATGTCAATTTTAGACTCTGAGAAAAAATATTATATTAAATTTGAGACTTTGTCAAAATTGCCATGAAATTAATGAAAATTACCTATAATTTAAGAATCACAATAATTGAAAGTGTTTCTTCTATGTAGTACTTCACCCCCAAATTAGAGACTATAAATATTAGTTAATGGCTTTGATGAATTTTCCTCTGAAATTTCATTTCTCTTGTAATTCGTAGTTTTAAATCTGAGGCCTTCATACAGAACAAAATGTGGAGTATGTTTTCTATGCCTGCCCTAGAGGCTATGGTGAAATACTGAGAAAAAAATTAACACCTCAGTAGTAATTTCAAGTAAAACACAGAACAGGCACTGTTCGAGGCAGAACAATAGGGTTACACCCCAGGACAACTAGCAGACTCTGTGTTTACTGCCATCAAAGCGCCATGGTACACTGGGCTCTCACGACGGCAAGTCATCACAGCCATGCACGTATCCACGTGCTTCCATAAAGAGGCCACACGTGTGGTCCAGGTAACTTGGGCAAAAACAGACACGTAGAGCAAAAGTAAAGCATCGGTGTCAGAACTAGGCATCACGGTGAGGCAGTAAAATGGGAACAGGTTGGGGAATATTACTCTAATTTTTTAATAAAGGAAAGAGTGCTTAGCCAAGCTGACAGTTCCATTCAAAACGCTGCAAGAGGTTTGTTCCTTCCTGTAGGGTAAAATCCATCCCAAACGGACATTACTAATCCCATGCGGAAACCACTGGAGAAAGACACGGTGCTGTGTGCACCTCTAGGCTGGCAGGAGCAGGGACTGTGAATCTGCTTCCACGCTTCGTTCTTTCTGGCCTCTTTCTCCTGGACCCCCTGAGGTCCCCCTGACCACCCAGGACTTAACTCTCCACTCACCCCAGTGAAATGTCCCCATCCCGAGGCAAATGAAATAATGCTTGTGAAAGTCTTCTATAAACTGAAAACGTAATATATAATTATTCCTATTATCAGCATCATCTCATCTTCTGAGAGCCAAATTCCCCATGCCTTCCAAGTTGACATCTCACTACAAAATGATTCTACGCTAACCAAGCAGTCATTGGAGCAGACAGGTGATTCTACCTTCTCCGACCTTCCCTCTTTCTTTACTTCCACACAGCCCCCCAGTCTGCTCACTTGCCCTGTCTAACACCTGGAGAACGACAGGAATGTGTATGTGTTCATGCCAGGTTAAAGCAAGGGCAAAATTCTACCCTCCTCAACCCTCACTCATTACACACCAAGCTGGCAGCCTTACACACACCACAGGCTGGTTTGGGGAATCAACAAGGCTGGCAGAGCCAAAACCACTTTTTTTTTTTTTTTTGAAGGGGTCAGTTCTCCTGGTATTATTCCCCATGAGAAATTTCAAAACATTGCTTCAGATTCTACCTTCTTCAACTGCGATCTCCTTTGGCAAGAGGGAGTATCTCTTCATCGTCCAGTGTGGTCTTTTTGGATCCTGGGGTCTCCCAACATGCCGCTTTCAACATTTACCCTTCAAGGGTCGTAGGAAGACAGACGGCCATAAAAACATTTCAGAGGCAAAGTACACAATGCATAACAACTTAGGAGATACGGCAAAAAAATAAAAAAAAAGAAAAGGCGAGGAGCCTAGGGGTATGGGGAGTGGAGGCTGCTGGCCTTCAGAAAAGTCTCTTACCAGACCCGAGATGCCCTTGACACAAAGAAGGGGCTCAAGCTGGAGGAACAGCTGCTGTGAAGGCCAAGTCTGTAACCAGGTCTGCAGGTTTTGGAATGCGAGGGTTTACCGGTTACAAAAGCAGGGAGTTTACTACAGAGGTTACACCGTTTTTCCTCTGATTTGGATGAAGAAGCAATAAATGGTTAGGGTGCAGAGACCACCAAGGAAGTACCAAACCTACCAGGTTAAATGTGAGAACAAACTCTGCTAAACCCAGATGAAGAGCAGTCTCAGACTGCCGCATACCCATCACCCACCTCTGAGCCCTCCCTTTCAGAGGAGGCTTCCAGAAGACTCAGGGAAGCTGGGAGGCCCATGTTGTAGGGAAAGGGAGCTGAATTCAGACGAATGCAAACAGAGCAACCCTAAGCAATAGGCTACCATCTCCCTTCTAACGTTCACCACGGAGCCTGGGCGCCGCTGGCTGGCAGACAGTTCCTGCTTTCCAATCCCCTGCCCAGCCTGCCGGAAGGACCACGTTAACCAGAATGGGGCATGCATGCCTGGGCCTGCGGGGTGTGGGAGGGCAGGATTGGTCCAGGGCTCCTACCCCAAGCCCTCCTCCAGCTGGCCCCAAGACACCACTCTGGCGCCTCCCCCTACCTGAAGGATGTACCCCCGGACATAGTCGCGCAGCGTCCAGCCCAGGCCATGCAGAATGTGGAGCACCTCCTCTTGCTTCAGGACGCTGAAGAGACGGTCCAGTAGGATCTTGAGCCGCACGGGCACCGCCTGCGTGCCGTAGAGCATCAGACTGCTGATGTCGAACACCACGTTGGACTGCACGATCTCCACCTGGGTGGGGTGGTACAGGTGCTGCGTGCTGAGCTTATCCAAGGCTGTGGTGGTCCCGCCGGAGGTCCAGGGGCAGCGGGAAGGCAGAGAGAAAAAGGAGAGGGCGGAGATAAAAGAAAGGAGAAGCCAGTTACTGGAAGTCATGGGGGGCTGGGTCTCCATTTCTATACCTGGATGATAACCGAAACAGGATGGTGTAATGTGCACAGCGCTCGTCCCACCTCCTCCCAACTTGTTTATGTTTTTGCATTCCATGTGTTTATAAAGTCCAGACAACAGCAGACACAAAACACACTTGGTTTGCAGGAAGAGAGCCACCACGGAGGCTTCTAAATGACTGTGGCTGGCACTAAAAACCCAATTAATTTGCTAATTGAACTACGACTCAACCCAAGTCACCATGGCGTCGCCCGTCCCTGCACCAAAAGGAGGAACACATACACAGCTGCCAACTCAAGCCCCAACTGCACGTTCAACCAGCATCACTGTTCTGAGTGAGATTCACCCCTTAACATACCTGGATGGCTTAAAGAGGAAGAGGAGGGTGTTCTTTGGACTTATAGGGGTAAGAGGTTAATCCAGAGGGAATAAGGAAGGCTGACCTCTGGGGGGCAGATGGGGGCTGGTCATTTACCTTAAGCTGAATTAGCTAAGAGGAATTATTCCAAGACTCAGTTCTCCAAAATTCCCCTCTTGCTGTTTACCCATTAGTTTAGTGTTCTCTAAGTTATTCAGAAAAAATAAACAAACAAAAAAAGAAATTCAGGTCATAAATAGGTACTTTATTAACAGCTGTCATAAAGGGTTTAGTATGAGATGAAAATAGAAAAAATGACTAAAATCAAAGTATGAGAATTTGTGTGTATTTCAGCTGTATCATCTCAGCATAGAAAACTGAGGATGACCATTCTCAGAGTAAATATGTTCAGTGGAACTAATATTTCAATAATTAGGGCTTTTTCTCCTCAAATTTGAGAAATCACATTTTTGCCCTAGCTCTGAAAGCCAGATAAGGCTATTCATTCTCATCCCCACCCTTATCTGAGTTACTGAGAACCCTACTGCAGATAAACGACATTTTTACTCAGTTTCTCTAGACTGACCCATTAAGATACAGCATTGTCCCATCCACAGGGCTCAAAGAAATGCTGCAAAGATGATGCTGCGATAATGAATGAGAGGTCCTTTGAACCCAAGAGAAGGCAAAAGCACTGGATCAGCTGCCAGAATTATACAGGTATGACCTTCTAGAGATTTAAAGGGAGAAACACGCGAGCCTGAAAGATGCTCACCTAAGTGGGCGTCAGACAACAACCGCCGGGCTCAAATCTACCTAATTCTACCGGCAAGCACCCAAGGTTTCTGCAAGTTCTAACCACTGTCTGGTCGAATGCCTCAATCACTCTTCCCAATAACCTTCTCCCTGAGCAGTGCAGGCTACCATAGGTGCACACACTGAGCAGCTCCTCTTTTAATACACCGGTATTTCTGCATAGTAATACAAGTATTTAAAAGTGCACGCACACACACACAATTTTTCGTGTTTCAAATGTATTTTTTCAGGGCTCCTCCTCCACTCTCGTTTCCTCCTGACTTGTGGTCACTGGAGAGTTCATGTACTCTTGATAAATTGCCTTCTTACATCCACAGTGTAAAGGCCCTTATCATTTACCCGCTGGCTTCATTCAACACATTTACTCCCAGGAATACTTTGTCAAAGAGTTCGGGTTTCCTCATACTTCATTTCTTGCAGCTGATTTGTCTGATCTTTCCTATTCTAGTGGTTAAGTCAACTTTGAATAAATAGCTTTAAAAATTAATTTAACGTTTTAGAAAGATAAGGGATTCACAAGCCTAGGGACTGAAGTCTTCTCTCACTCCACAGGGCATTTAGACGGCAGGAAAGAGGCATTATCATCCCTGTTCTTCTTCAAGTACAGCTTAACTACTCATCTTCTGAGCAGTGGCTGCTCTGCCTTACAGAATCCAGCATCCAGCTTAGGTGGAATCTGTTCCTCTTCCCTTTCCCTTTATCAAACTCCTCGTATCAGATTCTTCTTCACAAAATACACTGCTGTGACCACAACAAATATGAAATTGGGAGGGTCGAGTAGAGGGGGCATAAAGTGCAACCAAACCTGATTTCTGTCCATGTGACTGGCACCTTGTTATCTTCGCATTGAGTATATGTAGGGGTGTGTGTGTTCTAGGGCCAGGTGTAACGTCTCACCCCTCTCTCTTCCCACTCTTTAAAAAGGGCTGGCAGTTTTAGAGGATGAAGAGGACTAAACTGTTGAGGGTACAAAGAGAGGCTGTTCAAAGAATTGAAAAAACACAGGTAGAATAGATAAGGCAGAAGTATATCCCTAGATACGCTTATGAGGCCATCAGAGAGTGAAAGTATTCAAAGGACATGACTGGGGACTTCCCTGGTGATTCAGTGGTTAAGTATCTGTCTTCCGACAAGGGGGTGTGGATGCCATCCGTGGTCTTAGGAAACTAAGATCCCGCATGCCGTGGGGCAATTAAACCCATGTGCTGCAACTAAGACCATGCAGGCATAAATAACTGAACAAATATTTTTTAAGAAAATAAAAGGACGTTACTGATTGTCTAGCATGCCACATGTCCAGAAGTAGGAATTCTGTTGTAAGCGATGTAACTAGACAGTCGAGGTCAACAAGTTTTTCTGTAAAGGGCTAGACTGTAAATATTTTAGGTTTATGGGCCTTGCCTCCAGTTTCACAACTACTCACCTCTGCTATTATAGAGAGAAAAGCAAACTTAAACAAATAGGCATGTCTGTGTTCCAATATAATTTTATTTACACAAATAAGTGCCTGGCTTACATTTTGGGTTCTGATATGAAAAATAAAAGGGTCGGCCAAACAGTTTGAAAAGTCAATATTTGATAAGGAAAAAGCTCCTAGTGTGTGATTTAAGCAGCAATTATCAAGGAGATGAGCCATAGAGGAAGGCTGGAAAAATTAAACTGCCCAGCTTGCTGATGTCAACTGCAAATTTCAGCATAAACACGTCATCAAAGATTATGCTCAAATGTCTTAAATGAAATCAAAACTTTCTGCTTTATAACTGCTGGATGGTACTGAGTCACCAAATTGTCAACAGCTTTAGGGGGATGTCTCCTTGGTCAGCAAAGGGTTCAGTAATGATTTTTAAAATTGTCATAGTAACAGTAAACTGAGAACTGGACTCTGCCTAAGGTTATGCTCTTCCTATGTCTGACTGTGGGGGAATCAAGACTGGAACTCAGGCAGGTTAGAAATTTGAGCCAACAGGAATGAAGGAAAAGCAGGGCAAGAACTTGTTCAGCAGGATGGAATGGGAAAAGATGGTCCCCTACCTTTATGAGCTATGGACCAACCCTCTGTTAAGATAGTCCTATACCAATTGTTTTGCCAAAATTCCTTTTCCAAATGAAATCTTTACCAGAAATTGGACATAAAAATATATGAAGGTGAAGCTACTCTTGGTAAAGCTTGAATGGACATGAATTTGACAACTTCCCATTATGAGTTACTATCTCTTCCCTTCCTGTTTAAGCATCTCAGTGGGACCCCTAGAGTTCTCAGAAGCACAGTTTGAAAAGCACTTTTCTATACAATGAGATGATATCAATTGTTCCTCCGGCTGTGCTTCCCCTTCATTCTGGGTACAGAAACCACATTTCCCTTCAGGGAGCCCCTCTTCTTGTACACTCAGTACCATTTATTTCATAGAATATTCCTGAAGCCAGGCCTGGAAAACCAGCACCTCCTAGTTCCTTGGCCACAAAAACCAGTTTAAGAAAGGGCAAGTGACCTAAGTCTGAACAGCGATATTGAATCCAGGGTTTCAGTTAGAACTGTGGGGAGTTTTCCCTCCTTGAAATGGGTAGTTGTCAAATATGCTTGGGAATGAGAGTCACGTGGAGGACAAGTGGGCTGCAGAATGGCTGGAGAAAGACTAAGGACTGACAATGCTGTTTGAGCCAGAAGATACAGTTGCAGAAGACACAGATATTTTTCAGTTACACGAGCCAACAAAATCTCTCTCCCTTTCTCTCTTCCTATGTCTGCTGGAAGTAGGATTTTGTAATTTGTATCTAAGAGCCTTAACTAAGACAACTACCTTTTGGGGGTATTCTTTCAGCTAGATAACATGTTTTTCAAAGAAGCTGTCAGCAGTTCAACTAAAGGTATGTTAGTTCCAGGCCAAATGCAATATACAATATCTCCAGTGACTGGAATGAGGGTATCCCTAACAATTTTATATCTCACACAAATTTGCCAAGGGTGATGGACATCATCAGCAACATTAACAAATAAAAGTAATTGTATGGGGGGGCGGAATAAAGGAAATAACCATTTAAGTACTAACTAAATGTCAGGCAGGCATCATTCTAAGGTTACAATGATCTTGTTTAATCCTTTAAAAAGATTAAGAACACAAGACATTACTATTACTGCCTACAAGTTCTGTGAGGGTCAGTAACTGGCCTAAGGTCACTTAGTTATTTCTCCCAAGAAATTCTGTTGCTACTGCATGTTCAGATAAACAGTCAATAAACAACTCTAGTAACATGCAAGTCTTCATCATGCTGGAAGTCCCTAACTGCCAGCAGTCTGGGCTTCCTGCCCATCACTCTGCTGAAGCAAGCATTTCAAAGGTCACCAACACCTGCCTTCCTACAAAATCCGATCGCTTTTCCCTTCATTATTCTCCATGATCTCGCCAAGGCAGCTGACCTTATTGATCACCACTCTTCCTAACGCTCTCTTCTCCTTCATTCATGCATACATGCATTTACTCACTGGCACTTAACAACTCATCCCCAAGGCAGGTGCTGCATGCAGATGCTCTCCTCGTCTATGCTATAAAAGAGATGTGATGAAGTACTGACGGACACAGAAGAAAGGGCGACTCTGCAGGAGAGGGAAAGTCTTATAAGATACTGGCAAGGAAGAAAGGAAGGTGGCAGTCCAGGTAGATGGAACTAAGGTAGGGATTCTCAAACACTGTGTGTCCAGAATCAGCAGAAAGGGCTTGTTAAAACATAGATCAGATCACTGGGCCACCCTCCCCCGGAGTTTCTGATTCACTGGGTCAAGGGTGGGGGCCAAGAAACAGGATTTCTAATAAACCTCCACAAGACACTGATCCTGCTGGCCAGGGACCATACTTTGAGAACCACAGCACTAATGAGATGTGTGTAAGAGAACCGAATATCCACTGGATGTGACAAACCTGCAGCCAACAGGTGGAAGATGGATACGGAAAAGTCAGACAAGCAGTCTGAAAGAAACCTTAACACTGCAAGCCAAAACCTCTGGAAAGGTTATAATTTTATTTCTGGTTAATAGGATATAGAAAATACTAAATATTTCATAAGATTAAAATGACACAATTTTAGATGTAGAACTCTGATGAGTCCAGAGGTTTATTTAAAGGAACAGTTGTCAGCTGGGGCAACTTGGCTCACAGCCACAACCCCTAAAGAAGAGGACTGAAAGGGAGATGGTCAAGATTCATTTGAAAAACGACTGGGACTTCCCTGGTGGCTCAGGAGTTGAGAATTGGCCATGCAATGCAGGGGATGTGAGGTCCATCCCTAGTGGGGGAATTAAGATCCCACAGGCCACGGGGCAACTAAGCGGGGCGCTGTTTAACTACGGAGCCCAAGTGCTCTGGATGCCACATGCCACAACGAGAGGCCTGGGCACTGCGACTACAGCTCCTGCACGCCGCAATGAAGAGCCTGTGCCCCAGCCACGACTGGATACAGTCAAATAAATCAATACTATTTTTTTAAAAAGGAAGAATTACCACAGGTGATGCTGACATACACCCCTAACACAGGCACATCACTGAAAACCACAGAGATCAGTCAAAGGGCAAGATGACCGAGAGCTACGTGAACAGGGTAGGAAATGTTTGCAGTGCTCTACTGTGAGATGTCTTGTGTATGTTTGTGTGTGTGTGTTAGTCTCTGAATTGTGTCTGACTCTGCGATCTCATGGACTGTAGCCTGCTAAGCTCTTCTATCCATGGAATTCTCCAGGCAAGACTACTGGAGTGGATAGCCATTCCTTTCTCCAGGATCTTCCCAAACCAGGGAGCCAACTCGGGTCTCTCCTGCACTGCAGGCAGATTCTTTACCATCTGAGCCACCAGGGAAGCCCCTGGACTTCAAATGATGATCTGCATAGACCTGGGGTATGCATGGGCCTTTCAGAGATATGCAGACACATGGACTCAGCTTCCAGATCCTGAAATCCCATATCTAATTCTTTCCCAAAGAGAATTCCCCTGAGAACAGACCTGCCTGTCCATGCAGGTCACTGTCGTTTAGTCACTCAGTCATGTCTGACTCATTGCAATGCCATGGACTGTAGCCCACCAGGCTCCTCAGTCCATGAGATTTCCCAGACAAAATTACTGGAGTGGGTTGCCATGTCCTTCTCCAGGGGATCTTCCCAACCCAGGGATCAAACCCACGTCACCTGTATTGGCAGGTGGATTCTTTACTATTGAACCACCAGGGAAGCCTATCCATGCAGATTATCCACCCCCAATCCTCCTGTGAAAACTATACCCTTTCTTCTTGACCAAATAAAGGCACACTCTGCCTTGACTTAGTGCACTGGCCTAGGGTGTAAAGCTCTCCTGGGTGCCAAAATAATGGCCAATTTGAACTGCTTTGTGAAGCCTTGTTTAATGATTAATAAAAGCACCAAGAACCTAGGCAAGGGCCCTCTTTCCCTGATTATGCAAGTAAAGGGTAACTAGAACCTGGTATTTGGGTCTATGCTGAAATATTCAGAATTCAGACATTATGTAAAATGGGGCAATAGTCAAGTCACCTCCTGAATTCTTATATGTGATAATGTATCACTTTTTAGAAAGTATCCTATGAGAGCAAAGCAGAAATGTCCAAAGTTGAAAATGGCTTTTCCCTCCATTCTTTTCAATTATTCCTGATACGCACCCCCAGGAGGTGTCACCACTGGGGAGTAAAGCCCCCAAGCACATGTGATGCCCGCTCTTTTAAATTCAGTTTGAATATTTTCTCAGACCTATGAAATTTGTTAGATACACTGAATAAAACCTGTGGATATGAATTTTACATGATGTCTTTCAGGAACAATGTTTATTATTTAATAAGGTAATTACTACCCATTTAATCAAGTACTGTCAAAATATTTATTTTGGTTATGATTAAGCATCATTTGCATCTTATAAAGTCTTGAATATCTACATCCTCTTAATAGAGATAAAATTACAATAAACTATGATATAAATGCCAAAGCACTTCATTTTTAGCAATATATAACTCCTTTCATTAAATATGTTATAAATTTGACCATGTTTTTATAAAATATGAGTCTTATCTATCTTGTTCCTAAAGTCCAACACCAGACAGTGATACATAGATGAAACCAACTGCATTATCAAAGTAATATTTTTAATTTTAACATATTCCTCACTTCATATACCTCACTTCATAAAAAAAGTTATACTTTATAGCACATCATTAGTAATTAAGTAATGAGAAATAGCATTTCTATTGTATACTTAGTAAGTTAACTTTATTGGCTCCACATTTTATTCTGGACTGTTTTAGCAAACTATGCTATGACATGTAGCCCATAATTTATTGATTCTTATTAATATTTCTCAAAATGTATATTAATACATTCATTTGAATTGAAATGTGAGTTCATTTTTTTCAATGATAATTAAGTCTGATTTGGCAGCCTGATTTGACCATAAGCACTGGTGGAAATTTTCATCAATTATGATAGCTAAATCAGCAGTAATAAAAGTATCTCCTTTAAAAAAAAATATATTGCAGAAGTCATTTGAATAACATAGTATTTTTATTTTCTCAATCTTTTTCGTGTATACAATAATAAATGATATGCCTCTAAATGAAACATTCATGGCTAAATTTATAAACAGGCATTCATCATGTCTTGTTAGTGCAGAAATTGAGAAAGTAAATGACTAACAACATCTGAGTAATAAGGTGGATGACTTGCATTTCTTCCCTCTTAACAAAACGAACTGATCACTCTGTAATTGTTGGCACATTATCTGAAATGATTCCTAACAACTGAATGCCGATGTTATAGTTTCCAGTCGCACCTACTCATGTGAACAGGTGGCCAAGCACTTAGATCTGCAAAAATGGGGAAGGAAACGAGAGTGTACATTTTCTCTTTCTTCCAATAAGATCCATTCATTTACTGACACATGAACTAATCGGGGAAGAAAACAATTCATTGCCCTATCCATTTTACTGACAGATGCATTTCTGACAAAAACTCACTTCACATTTAATAAGTTAGGAAAATTTGTAACATTTATATTACTTTGATCGTATTCCTCTTCATGATCAAAAGTAAACAATAAAATTTCCACTTATAGATATATTATCTTATTTTCTTAATTTTCCCTGCAGGCATGCATGATAAAAGACTTTCCAATGAACATATGATTTCATTTTTGGTAATGTTATTTGGAGATGGTGAACTGGAAACAAGAGTTAAGGAGAAAAAATAATGACTTAGAGCAATGACTTAAAGTTCCCGATATTTAAAGAGTGCTCATTCTCCTCCAGACTGAGAACAGAGTTTCTAAAGCCAGACACCAAGGGTTCAAATGCTAGCTGTGCCACCAACTTGCTTATGACCTTGGCAAGTTACTTAATGTACGAAAATATTAGGATGGCTTTTTCTTTTCAAAATTCTTTTGGGGGCAAGCAAGCCAACAGCATGGAGACTGCTACCACAGTACAAGGGGAAAGAAAAGGAGAACAAAGAATCGAGACCAAGCTAACAAGTATGGGGAAGAAAACAGATGCTTGGAGTGAAGATGAGTCAGAGTTACAGGATGACTGAGATTTTTGAATCTGGAGGGTCTGGACGGGAAATCAACTAAGATGCCTGGGACCCATCAGGATTCCAGAGGCACCACCTCTCCAGCTGTCCACCTGTGATCATCTGCCTCTGGCAACCCAACTACTCCTGCACTACACAGGCCATCCCTAACCTGTAAGTTGAGTTCACCCAAGCTCTGTACCCTAAACTCCAAACATGTCCTTGACCCCTTTACTGTGAAAGGGAAGCCTAAGAAACTCTGCCAAAATGCTTAAAAAAAATCAAACCTTTCCTGTTACATTTTTTTTTAATGAAGATGTCACAGATGCTCAATGAAAAAATATCAATTCAAGAAAAACAAGCAGAAGACAACATACATAACCCCACCACCAAAGGCACTATTCACCTACACATTGATGTAGCTGTATGTATTTTCTTCAATCCATAATTCTATATTGTTGTTGTTGTTCAGTCTTTCAGTTGCATCTGACTCTTTGCGACCCCATGGACTGCAGCACACCAGGCTTCCCTGTCCCTCACCATCTCCTAGAGTTTGCTCCAACTCATGTCCGTCTACTAGGTGATGCCATCCAACCATCTCCTCCCACCTTCAATCTTTCCCAGCATCAGGGTCTTTTCCAACGAGTCAGTTATTTGCATCAGGTAGCCAAAGTATTGGAGTTTCAACTTCAGCATCACTCCTTCCAATGAATGTTCAGGACTGATTTCTTTAGGATTGACTGGTTTGATCTCCTTGCAGTCCAAGGGACTCTCAAGAGCCTTCTCTAACACCACAGTTCAAAATCCGTTGGCACTCAGCCTTCTTTATGGTCCAACCATGTAATTCTATACAGTTGAGGTTATGCTAGAGTTAAAAATTTCTATTTTGCTGTTGCTTTTCCATTGACCTTTACATATCATGAACATTCAAAATGAGTGACTGTGAATGTTTCCACTGCAGCTCCCCTGGATCTATCCCGCCTCTCTGGACTAACCTCTACCACTGCAGTACAGACGTTTAGACTCTCCTAAGTCCACTGGTGAAAGTGACTCCTGGCTGGTCTGGTGTGGTGTGGCCTGCCTCTGTTCTCTCTGGCCTAACACAGAAAGAACAGTCAGTTTTCAAGTCAGTCTTCTCAAAAGAGATGTTTTACTCTTTATACTTCTCTGAAAACAGTGCTACAGCTGCTGCTGCTAAGTCGCTTCAGTCGTGTCCGACTCTGTGCGACCCCAGACGGCAGCCCACCAGGCTCCCCCGTCCCTGGGATTCTCCAGGCAAGAACACTGGAGTGGGTTGCCATTTCCTTCTCCAGTGCATGAAAGGGAAAAGTGAAAGTGAAGTCGCTCAGTCGTGTCCAACTCTTCGGGACCCCATGGACTGCAGCCTACCAGGCTCCTCGCTCCATGGCAGTTTCCAGGCAAGAGTACTGGAGTGGGGTGCCATTAAAAGGTAATTATGGCAGTTTAAGAAGTGAGGTGGGGCTGCTAGCTGATCAGGCACTGACTGAAGTTGCATAATTTATTCCCTTTCCTACAACTTCAAGTATTATTTGGGGGCATCCAATGGATTTCTAGGTAAAATCAGTATGAGATCTACTGATATTAAAGAAAACAAGCTTAATATCAAGGTGCAGAGACTGGATCGTAATGAACAGACATTATGAGAATCATAGAACAGATCACTAAGTTTGTGATCCACGTGCTAGATTTAGGGTCTCCTAGCTATAGGAAAAGATACAGTAGAGCCAGTCCTCCTCCATATCGATGGGTACTGATCCATGGACTCAATCAACCATGGATGGAAAATATCCACATACAAAATATTCCATAAATTTCCAAAAAGCAAAACCTGAATTTTTGATACTCTGAGACTACTTACACCTTACACAGCATTTACATTACACTTACAATGATTTACAGAGCATTTACATTGCATTAGGTATTACAAGATGATGAAAATATATGGCAGATTTGGGAGGACGTGCATAGGTTATATGAGTGACTTCACTTTCACCGACTGAGTGACTTCACTTTGACTTTTCACTTTCATGCATTGGAGAAGAAATGGCAACCCACTCCAATGTTCTTGCCTGGAGAATCCCAGGGATGAGGGAGCCTTGGTGGGCTGCTGTCTATGGGCTGCACGGAGTCAGACATGATTGAAGCGACTTAGCAGCAGCAGCAGCATAGGTTATATACAAATACTACAGCATTTTATATACGGGACTTGAGTATCTATGGATTTTGATATCTGTACAGGTCCTGGAACCAAATCCCTTTGGATACCAAGGACAAGTGTACAGACTTTGAAAGGGTGTCAAAGAACAGCCAACACAATAATATTATAAGAGCATCTACAAAGAAAGACTATTTTTCTTTTGTAAAAGGTTTGGAGGAAAAGAGAAAAAGCAAACAGGTAAATTAACCTCTTTTTAGTATACAGAATTTTTTTGGGAAAAAGAATAGGGTTTAACCGCACAGTATGGATGTATGTGTGTGCTAAGTTGCTTCAGTTGCGTCCGACTCCTTGCGACCCTAAGGACCATAGCCTGCCAGGCTCCTCTGTCCATGGGGTTCAATAGGCATTCTAGTTAAAAAGAATGGGAAATTCATAGTATAAGAGCTTCTTAAACTGTGAATTAGGTTACTGAGGAAACATAATTTACCTGGATTTCTTTAAAATGCCCGAAACAGAAGTTTAAACTGGTAATTTTCTGGCTATAAGACAAAGGAAAAATTAAGGCCTGGATATAATTTCAATAAACACTTCGATAGAATCCATAGCTTTTCAAAGGAAAGTGGTGGCTAAGCCACAAGACACATGAGTCAGTGTGAAGAAAACTCATTTCTGACAAGAACAGAATCACTGTAAGGACAACAGCCAGCATATTTGTGGTTCATTAATGGAGGTATGTAATGTAAATGTAAAATGTAATGCAAAATATGTAATAAATGTGAAGCAATATATACTTTTAACTACATTGCTAACTTAAAGAACAAAGAAATGCCCTTTATAAAATTCAGTTTTCAAATGTATAAAATACTACTGGTAGTGTGTGAGGGGTGGTTATAAAAGAACTTGAATCTATCAAATGAAATGTGAATAACTATTTTTTTATTTCAATTTTTAATAACAGGAATTACTCCCCAAACCTTCAAATAAATTAAAATAAATGTAAACCTGTAATTCTACAGACTTCACTTCCAATATTTTCTGTGAAGGTCATAGAAATAAGAACATATTCAGATACTTTTTTTTCCTTAATGTTGGAGTATAAAAGTGCTTTTCACTGATCCTAGAAAATTGGCTCTCAGTGATAGTTTATAGTTCTTAGTTTTCCACAACTTTTTTTAAACATAACTTTCTTTAAAAGCCAAATTCAAGTGACTTAGGTGGTTTCCACAGGAATATGCTCTAACACTCCAGCCCCTGATGTCCAGTAGACTCCACCAAATAGCTGCTCGGGCACGGTGGTGTGAAGCTCATAGCCATTCAATACAATGAAAACCGAGCCAAAGAGAATGGTTTTTCAAAGCCACCTACTTCGCAGAGTAAGACAATTAAAAATTTGTATGAAAACAGTCTAAAAGAAAGCCTTCTATTTTACTAATTTCCAGTCCTGTCCTGGATATTTTTAAAATTTCAAATACTAATTTGAAGCAATTTTACAAGTGGAAAAAAATTAAAGAAGTCTTATTCTTTGATTTTGGGAGAAAGCCAAGTGAGCCCTAAATTGCAAAGCTAATTGTTTTGAGAACTCCAGTCTCTTGCCCCAACTCCCCTTAGGATCCAAATTATAATAGCATCAAGTGGTCAGCTTTTAGGAGCTCTGGGTCCTAGAATACTATTTTAATCTCTAAGAGGTTAACATTTCAATGTGTCTTTAAAGGGCTGTTTTATGGAATTCTTTCCACAATTACTTTAAGAGTCAAATAAAAACAGCTGTTCGCAACGGAATTTTATTACGGCAATTTCTGGGGTCAGATTTTTTAAGTTTTGATTACTTATAATCAGAATATTGTTCCCTTTCCTACTTCAAGTACCCAGACCATAACCTCTGAATTTATGAGGGTGGGTGGCTCTTCATTGTTGCTAATATGACCAATAATTTCCAATTATACCACACTTTATAATATGCACACTATACCCAATATAATGATATGTCATTTCAATGTAGCTAGCCCATGAACTTCTACAGGTTTAATGGGGTTTTGCGTATTTAGAATTTCATCATAAAGGGGCCCTTTGGAATCATTAGAACATCAATCCTTTCCCATTATAAGACTCAGCTTTCTTACTAGGCAAGAGCATCAGCGTGCAAGGCAAAGGCTTAACCTACCATAGGTTGTGAGCCAGTTCCCAGTCATAGTTGTCACCCCGGAGGAGAACAGTAACAAATGGCAACGATGACGGATTAAAAACTTTTCAGTGAGTCAGGTGATCGATGAGGAAGGTGGACCATGACCGTTACTAAGAGAAAAACTCCTTATGACCTGAAGTAATATTTAGATCTGCACGTTTTACCCACTACTTTGGGGGGACAGAAGTGTGCAACCTGGGAGCAAATTAAGCATAAAATAACTCATGTTCCCTTTAAGTCACAACTTGCTAACTGTCAAAGTTGAATTAATTAGGATATTTAATATCAAAGAGAGAGAAGTCTTGCTTTTAGAATTTTTTTTTTAAGGAAAGAAGAAAAGGAATGATATGGAGCTGAAAGAGTTGATCCCCAAGCCTGGTGATAAAAACTGTCAGTCCTTATATGTGAAAGGCTTATTTTTTTTACTTGAACAAATAGTGTGTCAGTGTTTTTAAGTCAAAAGAAGAAAAAAAAAAAAAAGACACCTCTACTGAGCCACCATAAACCCTGATTACATTACTATACCCTGTATGTCTTATGTGAAGAGTCCTTGATCTTTTTTTTTTTTTCTCTTAATACATGAGGGATAAGTAGATGAATACTCTTATGGTCCATTAGGAAAGTGAACCTACCCTGCAGGGAGCAAAGGGGGACAGAAGGAGTTCCAATGAGCCCCAACTGTCCTACAGATTTTAATTGCTCCCTATCTGACATGCAGCTTTGGGTGTATATGGATATGCACACACACACACACTCTCAATTAGTCCAGGGTAGAATTTGAGCTCCACTTGAGACTATATAGGTAATATTTCAAACTGATTGGCATTTCCCCCCCTGTGGCCTTATGAATAATACAGTCCTCACAACAGACTTTGGAAATCATTAAAGTCTGACTGAGGCACACGCAGAAGTAGACTGTCAACGCTTGCTCTCTCGGCTAGGAGACTAAACAGATCCTCGGTTGTACTTCTCTTCCTTCTTCCTTTTCCTTTCAAGGCCCACTTTTGGGGGTATATCTCTCCTCATCTGCATCTCCATGAATAGGTGGTTAAGCGGAAAGACGAAATGCAATCTGCAAGCTTGACAGTAAGTCTAGGAAGACATCAAATAACTGAATCTACCTGCTGCGATCAGGTTTGGGGATTATTATTATTATTATTATTTATTCCTTCTGTTGTGCTATCCAGTCTCTAGTTACCAAGGAGAGCTGAGAGCTGACTACACAAAACCCTGCTTTATAGAATTCACAGATCAATGAATTAAATGCACACTGACTACAAAACATATCCCCTTTAAAAGTAATACCTTGTTTGCTGAATATCCTTCTATTCAACAAACAAAAAAATGAATCCTGTAAGAGAATAATCACCCTACTCCCAATTTATTAACCTTAAAGACTTAATTTTCCTGAAGTAGCATAGATCTGTATCAGAAACTTCATTATGGAAATATTGCAAAAGCAAGTCATATTTATTTTCGATAGAATATGGGCTTTAAATTCTACCACAGCAGTGAAGAAGTATTTCAAAACCTAGAGAGAACAGTAATACAAAAGCCAGCACTTGGTAGAAAACACCTAAAAGAAAGAAATGATTATATTCAGTCTTTTCTTTTTAATGAACGTCACCTTTGTGTCACAAGTATTTTTCCTTCCCTCTCCCAGTAAGTCAGTCTGAAATCTCACTCTAAATCTATAATCAATCTCTCTTTCCCCCACTGTAATCCCTTGAAACTCTGGGCTATCACACACACTTTTGACACTGACGTGTGTTTTCTTCTGGATTGCTGGATTTGCTTAATGCATATATCAAGTATCAAACTGCTTTGCATCAGTGACTGGCGGGATAAAAGACCTCTCTATAAAGATTTGCTCATAAAAAAGGGCTAAGAAGGCTGTCTTAGGAAAAGGCTAAACTAACCAATTTTTAAATGCATGAGCAGAAAATGTTAAGGACTAAAGCAATGCTTGCTGATTTTTTCACTAATATCATCGATGTATGACTGAGCAGAGAGGAAGGCCTTAAAAGTTCCCATCCCATTTGCTATCAGTTGGTTCTTTGACACCTGAGTTATCAACAAGGCAAAAGAGCATTCAGAGTTTAAGCCACTTGCAAAGTGAAACTATTTTCTACCATCACAAATACTTCATGGAGACCAACTTTTGAGAAAAAGAAGTCTCCTGAAATGACATGAACAAAGAAACGGGGGAGATATTGGTTAGCCCAGTGAATTCTGGTTACCAATTTCATAATAATGACTCTAATGTCTAATTAGAAGACAAGGTCTATTCATCAGGATCAACAGGCACACTGTTTTTGAAGATCCAAAATTTCAAGTGTAACCATTGTTCCTGTAGATATTTCACTGTATTTAAAAACCAGTAATAGAAAACACTTGCCAAGTTTATTTAGTCTCTGACTGAGGCACACATATGTGATCTAATTTACAGCTTGCACATACAGATGTTCACACTTAGTAAAAGGGCTTCTTAATAGCTTTTTTTAATTAAAAGTGTGTTGATAATAGGTGTTTTAAACATATCCAAACAACAAAGCTGAGCTGACAAATGCCTGTCTTCATGTCTCACATCGAGGCAAGATTTTATGAGAGAAACGACTATGATTCAGTCACATGTCTATAGGATAAATGTTAAACCCCCCCCCCCCCAAACCTCCAAATGAAATCTTTCATTAATTTTTTTCTCTATGATCTGTTTCCAAGTCGAAAATGTTAGATTGCTACTAGGTTTATGTAGCCGAAAGCAGAACCACACAGCCGTTGCTGGCTGCCTGCAGTTTTTTTCCCCTTGCAAAACTTTGAACCCCATCCAGCTTTGACACACTGCCTCTTCAGTTAATAACTATCAAGTTTCCCCTTGTCTCCTGTCTACTTTTCTTTGAGGCAATTGCGCACTCAGCACCCCGAGATAATAACACACATCTATAAGATAAAAGCAATGGCATTAATGTAATTGTCTGCCTCTCTCTCTTTAGCCTAATCTTTTTTTCCTTCAGTTTTGACTGCCTATGTGACACCTGTTTTTGTCTCCTCTGATCCCACGACAGGTTTTCCGCTGACAAGGTTTTTGCCTGACAGAGATTCTGCAGACAAGAGCATAATAAAATATGAAGAACTGCTTGTCAGAGTTTCTGCCAATGCTCATATGAAATAAAGGAAAAAAATGACTTTTTTTTTTTTTGATAAGGGGCCCTGTGACGGTCGCTTTTGGCCCGTCAGGAAAAAGACCTCCCTGGCCAGATTCTCCAAGCCAAACAGGTGTTTTCTTTTATGTGAGAGGTTGATTTGTTTTTTAATTTTTACTGATAGTGGAAAACATGAACAGCCAAAAGCGGGGGAGGGGAGAATTTCTTACCCTCAGATTTTTGCAGGCAAAGGAGTATTGAAGAGCTACTAAATAAAAAGTGAAAAATATTTAGCTCAAGACAGATCTTCCTAATAAAACAAAAATGCCAATATCTGTTAATGATCAAGCAAATTTAACTTCTCTAAAATTTTCTTCTTGGTTGGGTAGGCTACTGAAACCTTCCACCTAACTTTCACTTGTTTTGTTGCTTGAAGACGCACAGAGGAACAAAGACGAAAACAAGAGTAAGGACTGATAAAGAAAGACAAAAACAGAACTACAGGCAGGGTGGGGTGGTTTGCAGGCTGTGCTTGAGGCTGCTGGGAAAGAAACTGGCAATCAGAAATCAGAGACTTTCAGGTACATGCAGGAGATTCCCATAATCCTTCCTGCCATGTGCTACCTCACTCCCTCATGTTGGGGATGCTACAGTGGGTTATAAGCACCCAGAGATGAAGAAGTGTTTTTCCTGAGGTCCCAAGCTAGTGGGAGGGGTTGGTATTATAGAAACTACCCTTCTGGTCTCAGTGAAATATACTGATACTATACCGACCTGATGCCTTCTAACTGTGGTGCTAGAGGAGACTCCTGAGAGTTTCCTGGACAGCAAGGAGATCAATCCAGTCAATCTGAAGGGAAATCAAGCCTGAATACTCACTGGAAGGACTGATGCTGAAGCCGAAGCTCCAGTGTTTTGGTCATCTGCTGTGAACAGCCGGCTCATTGGAAAAGTCCCTGATGTGGAGAAAGATTGAGGGCAGAAGGAGAAGAGTGTGTAAGAGGATGAGATGGCTGGATGGCATCTCCGATGCAATGGACATGAACTTGGGCGGACTTCGGGAGATGATGAGAGACAAGGAGGCCTGGTATACTGCAGTCCATGGGGTCACAAAGAGTCGCACATGACTGGGCGACTGAACACCAACAACAATACAGAAGGAAAGACTTAATTGCTTCTGGGCGCAAGGAGGTCCAGCTGCCCTGATGACCAGGGCAGAGGAAAGCGCAACCATCAACAGCACAGCACGTGTGAAAGCACAAAGGACTGAGTGAAGGAAGGACAGGAGCCGGGATCGGGGATGTTAGGATTCTCACACCGATTTTAACTTCTCTACCAGCAAACCAGGTTAATCAAACACATGATCTCACACTGACATCCACAACAGCCATGCCTAACAGAAACAATTCAAGTCACATATGTAATTTTACATCTCTCTCAGGGCTCAGTTGCTTCAGTCGTGTCTGACTCTTCACAACCTTATGGACTGTAGGCTGCCAGGCTCCTCTGTCCATGGGATTCCCCAAGCAAGAATACTGGAATGGGTTGCCATTTCCTTCTCCAAAGGATCTTTCTGAACCAGGGATCGAACCCATGTCTCGTACGTATCCTACACCGGCAGGTGGCTTCTTTACCACTAGTGCCACCTGGGAAGCCAATCTCATTTAAAAAGCAAAAAACGAACAATGAAACTAATTTTTCAAAAATATTTTCTGTTTAGCCCAATACATAAAATATTTCACCAATATGTAGACCACTTACTTAACTTATATGCAGAGTATATCGTGCAAAATGCCGGGCTGGATGAAGCACAAGCTGGAATCAAGACTGCCGGGAGAAATATCAGATATGCAAATGACACCACCCTTATGGCAGAAATTGAAGAGGAACTGAAGAGCCTTTTGATGAAGGTGAAAGATTGAGAGTGAAAAAGCTGGCTTAAAACTCAACATTCAGAAAAAATAAGATCATGGCATCCGGTCCCATCACTTCATGGCAAACAGATGGAGAAACAGTGGAAAAAGTGGCAGACTTTATATTTTAGGGCTCCAAAATCACTGCAGATGGTGACTGCAGCCATGAAATGAAAAGATGCTTGCTCCTTAGAAGAAAAGCTGTGACAAACCTGGACAGCATATTAAAAAGCAGAGACATTACTTTGCCAAAAATAGTCCATATAATCAAAGCTGTGATTTTTCCAGTAGTCATGCATGCATCTCAGAGTTGGACCATAAAGAAGGCTGAATGCCAAAGAGTTGATGCTTTTGAAATGTGGTGTTGGAAAAGACTCTTGGGAGTCCCTTGGACTGCAAGGAGATCAAACCAGTGAGTTCTAAAGGAAATCAATCCTGAATAATCATTGGAAGGACTGATGCTGAAGCTGAAGCGCCAATCCTTTGGCCACCTGATGTGAAGAGACGACTCATTATAAAAGACCCTGATGCTGGGAAAGACTGAAGGCAAGAGGAGAAGGAGACGACAGAGGATGAACTGGTTAGATGTCATCATGGACGCAATCGGACATGAGTTTGAGCGAGCTCTGGGAGATGGTGAAGGACAAGGAAGCCTGGTGTGCTGCAGTCCATGCGGTTGCAAAGAGTCAGACACAACTGAGCGACTGAACATTAACAACAAGTAAACCACATAAAAACCATTTTCATTGAGCTATTTTACATTCTTGTTTTCTAAGATTAAATCTCTAAATTTCAGTGTACACTTTATATTTACAGCATACCTCAGTTGGGACTAACCACATCTCAAGTGCTCAGTTTGAAAATAGTGGCTTCCCTTTTGGACACCCAGGTCTAGTGTTGCCTTGTGTTCCTTGGCCAATCGAACTTAAGGCCCCAAAAAGCTCTTCTTTCAATTAAATGTGTTTGTACTTGATTTTGTAGGATCACCTGACCATACAAGCAGGCTGAGAGATCTTGAGGCCAAAGGAGGGATTTTATTGTGTATCAAAGAACACAGTCTGGATTTGGAACCAGTCTGTTCCATGTCTAGTTCTAACTGTTGCTTCCTGACCTGTATTGTATAGAAAATATTTAAAAGGATTACGGCCATAACTGGATAGATTTGTAAGCAATCTTTTGAGAAGCCTAGTAGTAAGTTTCCTCTCCCCTAAAGGAGATCAGTCCTGGGTGTTCACTGGAAGGACTGATGTTGAAGCTGAAACTCTAATACTTTGGCCACCTGATGTGAAGAGCTGACTCATTTGAAAAGGCCCTGATGCTGGGAAAGATTGAGGGCAGGAGGAGAAGGGGATGACAGAGGATGAGATGGTTGGATGGCATCACTGACTCAATGGATCTGAGTTTGGGTAAACTCCAGCAGTTGGTGATTGACAGGGAGGACTGGTGTGCTGCGGTCCATGGGGTCACAAAAAGTCGGACACGACTGGGCGACTGAACTGAACTGATACAATACCTCGGGCTTCCCTGGTGGCTTGGTGGTAAAGAATCTGCCTGCCAATGCAGGAAGGTGGGTTCAATCCCTGGGTCGGGAAGATTCCCTGCAGAAGGAAATGGCAACCCACTCTAGTATCCTTTTGTCCAGGAAATCCCATGGACAGAGGAGCCCAGTGGGCTGTAAGTCCAGGGGATCGCAAAGAGTCAGACATGACTTAGCAACTAAACAACAACAAATACAACACTTAGGGTATATGCTCACTAATGACAGATTAACTCAAGCTTCTGAAGAGTTACAGATTTCTACCCTCCTGAAAGGCAAACCCTGGTGAGGAAAGAGTGGTACAGACAACATTTTATGCCTCCCAGAATACAAGTCAGAATTTCTCTAAACACCACAGGTATCTCATCCAGTGATTTTACTATTCAAGTGCAGGGCTGAGGGATGGAGGATGGGTATGGGGATGGGGATCCACACTTAGAAGAAGTCCTCACTATGACACAATAGGAGGAGGAAGAACAGTTGAGAGTTTTGCTGAGGCATCCTGGATTCTTATGACCCAGAAGCATCTCCTCATTATCTGAACAGAGCATCCTGAGTAAAATGAGAGGAGCTGAGTATGTTTCATTTATAACCCCTTCAATTTGTGTTCTGCTTAACCTGCTGAACTCCAGTTAATTAAGATGTTCCTATAAACAATTAAGCTTCCTGTAGGATCGTTAGCAAGATATAAAAATTTATGATGTAATAAAGTGCAATAAAATGATAAAGTGGTTAGCCCATCAAAGCACTTCACATGCAAGAATACAGGTATGAAAATAGGCCAAAGTAGCCTTTCATCCTGCCTAAAATTCATTTCCTTCTGGTTTTTGGATTTTCAACAAATAAGCAATTCTATAGTTCAATTCAACTGATGCACAGTTCTTAAAATATGAAAAAGAAAAGTGTTTCAGACTTCTATTCAAGTAAGGGCTCACATGACATTTTAGGAGAAATGGACAGTATGAAGCTAAATTGGATTTGCTGGGGAATACAAGATCTCCCTGGGAAAACTAGGCCCTACAACCAAAGAAACTGATGACCTAACTCTAGCACTGGGCACCAGAGAAAACCTGCATGGGGCCCAGGAGAGTATCATTACTGTTCAGTCCACATTTTCATTTAATCCTCCTCAAAATGTCACTGTGCTATTCAGGTAGCTTCCTATTATTATCTGAGTTTACAGATGAAAAGAACTGGGGCTTACTAAATAGAGACAGAGATGGGATTCGAAAACTGGCCTGAATACACTCAACTTTTAACCCCGTCAACCACGATAAAACACCTGTTGTGTCATGAAGGTTGAAGTTTTACTTCTGTAAGAATTTAGAAACAACGAACACTTAGCAAGTAGATTATCTCATTTAATATCAGAAAGAACCCTGCAAACGAGGCACTATCATTATCCACATTTCACAGATGAGAAAACAGAGGTTATGTAACCTGGCCTGGGTCCCACTGACAGCAGGCGGTGGAGCCAGGAGCAGAACTTACACCGAGCTGCAGCTTCACCTCCTGTTGTCTTCAGGCCCACTCCCCCATTTGTGTACTTGAAGCTTCTTCAGACCCTGGGGCTCCAGCTCTGTAGCTTCAATCTCCATTTCCTTCCTGGAAAGTCCTTAGCAGGGGACCTGCACTGTACACTTTAGAGATCAGGATTTATCAGATCCACCTTATGTTTCTGTCTGAATAAAATAGAGCTAGAAAAAAACATCTGGGGAGCTAACAGGCAGAGAGCCCAGGACTTTGAAGGGGAGGCACTGTTTGTGCTGTGATTTGGAAAAAAAAAAAAAAAAGTCAGAGTTCAAAGCACTGTTCCAAAGGTGGGCAGGCTGCGACACAAATCAAAACAAGCCGTTCAGGGACGCAACAAGAATATAGTTAATGCCATGAATCAAGGAGCGAACTGTCACATTTGAGAGGGTGTCCTCCTTCTCGAGCTTATCAGCTGTGATCAGGGAGTGAAGGGGAGAAGCACAAGAGGGCACGGTGCCCTCAGGTCATGCAAAGATGGCTCATGTGCCAGGCAGGAAAGCGGCCTTGTGTTTGCTCTCTAAAATAAAAAATAAGTGGAGAGATGTTCAAGGACTTTGTCCATGGAGAGAGCATGGAGGCAGAGCTAGGAGGCACCTAAGAGCTAGTTTCCCTGAAAGAGAATCCTTCAGCTAGGCAAGCCAGGTTTCAGGGTCATCATTGGGAAAAACCAAGTCTTCTACAAAGACAAATTCTTTTAAGCAGATATTCCACTAATTCCCACCTTTTCCAAACCAGTGCACCAAGGGAAGAGAACGGTGGGGTTTCCATCCTCGTGTTTCTAAGGAAAGTCCCAGAGGCATGGCAACCTACTTCCTCCCAAAGGATCAGTTGTCACTGCCACGCTGAAGCCTGCATTTATTTCCCTGTGCTGAGGTATCAAGCTAGAACCTTTCTTACTCTTTTCATCTAATCCTAAATATCCCTCCTCAACAATTGTCTCCCAAAGCAAAATTCAGAATTCAGTCTTGCTGGGAAGGTCTTCAGCTTTTAAGAAGGAGGCCAGCACTTTGCTGGTTAGTATCTGCAAGCATTATTTTCCTTTGTCAGAGGACACTGTTTCACTCACTCTCCTCTCTTATTCTTGACAAATTTACAAATGATCATACAGAAACTGCTGCTGCGTTACTCAGAGTGAGCGTGAGGTCACAGAAGTGTCATGCGTTATTGCTTTTGATAGAAGACTTCTAAAAGGAGTTCTAGGAGTTCTAGCGAAGAACAGAGGGTGGAAAAGGAAAGCTTATACTTAGTTATACTGGCTCCTGGACTCGAGTCAGGGAGAATATTACAGAGCTACCAGTTGGGGATAAACTACTTTCACAGATGTTTAGACAATTCATAAGAAGAGCACAGACTGGGACAAATAATAAAGACATGTGACCTTTCATGGAATAAAATGAAAAATGACTGGTTTTGATCCACCCTGCTTAAATCCTTATAAAGTACCGTGCAGCCAACAAATCTGAAGCGTCCGTAAACAGAATACTGTGATCTCGTGATTCTAAATGTAGGACGGACATAATCAAAAGGTTTTTCATTACAGAAAGCTCAGAACCAATGGCCTTGATTTGGGGCTTAATTATGCAAATTAAGCCTAACTAGGGTTTTATTTTAGGTGTATACTTGCCAGATTTAGCAAAAACACAGGACCACTCAGCTAAATTTGCAAGGTATGTGTTTACACTAGAAAATTATTCACTGTTTACCTGAAATTCAAATTTAATGGGATGTCCTATATTTTCTATTTGGGTGAGTGTCTCTATAAATACCCCTGTTCTGATAAGACATATCTAGTAAAGAGTTGGGAATTCAAATTCAATGATGCCGAGAAAAAAAAAAAAAGAGAGAGAGAAATTACTTCCAGTGAATTACAAAAAAAGAAATACTTGAAATTAATGGATTATATGAATATTAAGTCTTACAGTACATTAAACCATAAAGATGGCTGGTAGATGACACTAAATTAACTTTATACTGCTTATCATTTCCTGTGGCACAGAACTGAAGAATCAAAGCATACCTGGCCCAATACTTTAGAGATGATATATGTTCAATAAACATCTCTTCACTGATGTTCAGATGACACAGGCCAAGCCTGTTCATTTTACATTAAAAATTCTGAATAGTTTCAAAATTGGCAGGAAAACAGCTGGGTTGTTGAGCTAATAATTAAAGTATTTAAAGTCAAAGTATTCTATAAAGAAAATAATGTGCACCAAGCAAGCTACTATGGGGTTCATTAAGCTATGTAGTACCTTTTTCATTTTTTTCATCAAGCCTCTTACCCTTGAAAAATTTTAACTGAACATCCCAAGAAATGGTGGATTTTTTTTTTAAAGGTAGTTTTAACAAGTGAGTTTTGTCAGAAGTAAAAATTACTGATATCACTAAGGAAAAAAAATTATAAATAAATAACCTTTCTAAAATCTGCCCACCTCTTTTATCAAATCAAATATACCCCATCAAGTTTTTATTTTAAACAATAATTTTCCAGTTGTCTTAGATGATCATTAAATGTCTGAAAATCATTTAGAATACCTTAATTGTTTAGAAATAAAATCGTCATCTAGACTATATACATTAAAACTAACTTGCAAATAATAAATACTAAGACTCATTTAGTACAGTAGCCCTCGACCTTTATGTCCCACCTCCAGTTAATCACAAAGGCAACAGGGTTTATTTGATTAGTTACACTTCTTGCTGGGAGCAGGTTCCTCAGAGGCGATTGACGATACTTTCATCAGTCTTCTTTCTACTTCATTCCATCAGCACTCTTCTTTCCATTCCCGCTTGCCCACTGCTTGGTGTATACTAGTAATACTTGCTAATTTGTAAGACTGTATAAAACAGAGGAGAAGGGGGCAGCAGAGGATGAAATGGTTGGATGGCATCACCAACTCAATGGACATGAGTTTGAGCAAACTGCAGGAGATAGTGAAGGACAGAGAAGCTTGCAGTCCATGGGATCACAAAGAGCTGGGCATGACTTAAGGACTCAACAACAACAACAATATAAAATCTTTGGCCGAGCAACTTCTCTGAGGTTCCAGTGGCTAAGAGTCTGCATTTCCAATGCTGGGGGCCCAGGTTTGATCCCTGGTCAGGAAACTACATCCAGCATGCCAGAACTAGAGATTCCAAGTACCACAACTAACCCTCAGCGCAACCAAATAGATAAATGAGTGTTTTTAAAAATTCTTTGCCTGAAGCTTCAATGCTGTGAATAGCAAACTTACTAACTTAGTATGGTGGGAAAGGGTCAAAATGCCATGTCCTAAATTTTGACCAACCCAAACATTTATGTCATCAGTAAAGAAGTCCATTACTGCTCTGACGCCGATACCTTATTCTGATAATGTTAAACCAAGAAAAATTAAACTTGGAGAAAACGTGTATTTAAAACTTTTTGCAAGACTCATTCTGGTAATTTAAAACAAATGAAAGAAAAACACAGAAAAGACAATGCAAAGAGAGAACAGAAAAAAAATACAGTTGTTAAGTGAATTAAGTAGCAGTATGCTGGAGTCCTTTAACCAAAGACTGTGAAATATGGCCGAATTAGAAAATGCCAGGTTATTATACACTGTCTGTATGGACAACCTATATCCCAAAAGAACTTGTTTTAAATAATGTTAAAAATCAATAAAGCCCTGCTTTTATTATCAAAGGGCACAAGCTGAGATTCCTTAATGGGGAAAAAGAGCAGGGAATCCTTCATTAATTCAGTGGGAAATACCTCCTGGTAGTCAAAGAATCATTTTTGGGTTCCCCCATCTCAACTCAATGGTGCTAAGATTTCAAGGAAGTAACCTGTGAAGAGCACCATGTGCAGTGAGTAATTTCAAAGTTCAGGTGTTACAGTAATGTATAGTAATTATGTATTAGTAATACATAATGATGAATTCATTATGCCTTTTGGTTTTTTAAAACATCTTAAAATTTTTGTACAGCAGCTAAAGTCACTAATTCAAGTAGGTTTAAGATACAATCTATAAAGTAAGAGTGTGTGTGTGTGAATAATAACCTATGAAATCCAAAATCTTGTGAAGAAACTGAAGATGCTGATAACAAAGATTAGCAAGACATTAATTCAAAAGAGGCCAACAAATTTCTAAAAATTCATCTTTTTTGTAAAGAACCCTTGATTTTGGCATTTAGCTATTTTTAATGGCAAATGTTAACTTTTTCTGGTACAATTACTGGTGGAGTGTGTTCAGTGCTATGGTGAAATGATTATATAAGATGTATTTTGGTAGTCTTACTGCTTGCTGTTCTATCCACTTTCACAGAAAAATCACACCATAGAAAAATAAGTCACTTTCTCCTTGTCCCACATAAAGAATAATGTCCTGAGTAAGGCAGCCAGAGAGAATGCTGTGCCTCACCTCTGAACAGAAATAAGTGAAGACATGATTTCAGGGTTTTCTGTGCAGGGGAAGAGAGTGAAGCAATTAGTTGAAATGCTAAGGGCAAAAAGAGTGGATGCTCTCATTTCATTGCCAACTCAAAAGCTAAGAGCCAAACCCTTGCTGTCATATATGTCCTACCATATGGGGGGAGAATGGGATATGTATCTGTGTGTACATATTGTGAGTTGTATACAGACATGTTGCTCTTGGGGGAAAAGAGGTCAAAGTGATAATAGAGGTGAGGAAAAGTTAGAACTGAGAAACTTCGAAATTAATATACCAGAAACACAAGATTACTAATGACACACTAGCAAAAGCCCAGTCTGATGTAACAGAAATAACCTTATTCAAGTTTGGGGGAAAAAACCACATCCCTCAGAAAATCTTAGAAACAACCAGTGGCTGTGGATAATTTATGTTGTTCAAGAAGGAAGAAATATTGCTTTTCCCTCCCCATTACACTGCTAATGTAATATGCATGTGGAAGTTAGACAGATAAAATAAACTGGTGACACAGTCCACTTTTATACTCACAAGGCTACCACAGTAGATAGATGATGGTAACGCAAGATGGCTTTGGAAAAAATGAGAGGGAATGAATGAAAAGTCCTTTGTTTAATGACTGCCCCCCAGCTTATTGCTCATGTTTGTCCAGTTTGTTACTTTTAACATGTATTATTTATTTTAAAGACTTCATATATTTTATCTTCAATACTCACAATAATCTTACAAGGCAGGTATTATTAACGTGTTACAGACAAGAATATTCAGATGCAGAGATTTTGACCTACGTGCCATCAAAGTTGTAGAGCCAAGATTTGACCCCACACTGCCTGCCGGGTTCTTTTTCGTTTTTGCTTTTCTTTTTTGTCTCCATGATTCTTAATGGGCTTGGGACATAAGCCATTACCTGGCAGAGCCCAAACATATTGTGGGAAAGGATACTTAGTGATATGAACTGAACTGTGTTTTCGCCAAATTCATATGTTGAAGCCTTCATCCCTAGTCCTTCAGAATGTGACTGTATTTGGAGACAAGTGAGGCCATCAGGCTGGGCCCTCCCGCAACATGACTGGTGTCCTTATGAAAAGAGGAACCTGGATGTACAGAGACACGGGTGTGCCCCCACAGAGCACAGACCACGAGAGCACACAACGAGGGCAGCCGTGTGCAAGCCGGGAAGAGAATCCTCAGAATGAAACCATCCTGATTTTGGACTTCGGGCCTTCAGTACTGTGTGGAGATACATTTCTGAT
This sequence comes from Bubalus bubalis, assembly GCF_019923935.1. NCBI lineage: Eukaryota > Metazoa > Chordata > Mammalia > Artiodactyla > Bovidae > Bubalus > Bubalus bubalis. The sequence continues at coordinate 90,471,102 of NC_059159.1, read as the reverse complement.
GTTTAAGCCACCCACTTTGAGGCGTTTTGTTACAGCAGTCCTAGCAAGCAGACTACTGTAGGAAAGGAGAAGAAATCATCCAACAGTCACTCGCAAACAAAAGTGACAGCAGCTTAAACGTTGTTCAGAACTGGACTGAGAGTTGTTGCAGATATTGGCCTTGTTAATGAAGCAGGAACAAGTTCCCTCCCTGGAGGTGCTGCAGGACTGTGGCTTTGTCTGCCAGGCACACGCCGTCTAGTATGATCCCCCCATACTACTCTGTGTACCTCTTTTCTCTCCCTCACAGACACAGGGCTGAAATGTCTCCACAATGCCAACCCACATACCCCCAGCAAGCAAGATATATGATAAATTGAAGGCATTTCAAGGCATGGCCTGGTGTCGTTTCTTCAGATCTTGCTAGAATAACATGACATTTATAAAACTACAACCCACTGGATATTTGGCACTGCTTGGGAATGAAGAATATGTCCACTTAAGAGCCAATCCCCCAAGGCTGTCAAAAAAATCTCAAGCCAGGATTTCTTCTATAAACATTACCTATCTTTTAAGATTCTACTGTCCAGGAAGTAAAGAAAACGTCTCTGCTTATTCCCAAGTCTCCTCTGGCCTCAACATAAATAACATAAACCAGACAGAAGGACAGTTAAATGCTTGGTCAAGGCCCAGGGATGGGACAGCTCTGTGCATCTGGCAAGGAGCCTCCGCACTTCCAGCCGTGGCCCTGGGTCACCCTCGCCCGGAACACACGCCTATGCAGAGCTCACCCTCCACCGGGGGCCAGCCTCCTCGAATCCCTGGGCATGCTGAAAGCGGGTATTTACGGATTCTTTTTTCAGATACCAGTCAAATAATGTTCCCGTTCACTCACTCACTCACCTTAAGACCATACAAAATTTAACATCTGGGAGGATCAACTCTGCCCCGAAAGCAGATGACAAGGGTGGGCAGTCATGGAGGAGTTCTCCTCAAGCAAAGAGGATTTGCCAGCTCGCCTCTGAGGTCCCGGGCCTGAAAGGCCAACTGTGGTATGTTTGAGTTTCCATGGGGCCTGGTGCTTGCTGGCTGCTGCTGCGTTCACTCAGAACCCAACTGTGCTATAAACATCTAGCCCTTCTGCTGAGAGCTGCCCGCCTGGCCTTACTTCTGGGAGCCAAGAATACGCTATTTGGGAGCTGCAGGCTACATGGGAGCTAACACTGGGGGCACAGCCGACCCTTCTCTTCTCCAGGCCAGTGATGGCTCTAAAAGGAAAACAAAAAACAAAAAACAAAAAACCACGCTTACACGAACATAACAAGAGCAAGGAGAAAAGTCCAGATTTTCCTCACCGTGTGCCACCCAGCCATGTTTACACTGATCGCAAGTCCTCAGGTTAATCTTCCCCGGCTGGAAACACTCACATGTGCAGTTCACCAGTGTGCAGCGGATGGCCTGAGAGTGAGAGGAGGAAAAAGAGATCAGCGTCTGTTCAAAAGGGACCCTACTTCTTCAGCATTTTAAGAAATAACACCTTCTTCCCATTTTTAACAGCTTTAGGGGCCTGGAGAGATTTAGAGAAAAATTTTGAAACCATCAAAAATCTCTTACCAAAACATATTAGAAAACAAAGCTGATTCATTAACAGAATGTTTCTTGCCATTCATAGATGAGCTTTAAATTGGAAGCATAGACTAAGTAGTATACGAGTGAACCTTATTCTTATTCTATGAGATGCTGGCTCTGAAATACCCGAGATCCGAAAGAGAAAAAAAGATCGCTACTACCAAATATTCACTGGCAAGAATGCAAACGATATAGACTCTCATACAATAACAAGTGAAATGTTGAAAATAAAACATGATATACAAATAATATTAACAGAATATGACTTTTCTTCTGCAGTGTTTGATTGAAAAGCTTTATCAATCTCTTAGACATCTTTTGAAAGACACTCCTTTTGGCCCAATAACATCCATCATATTTCTGGCATCATTTATCACTTCCTAACTCCTTGATTTTTTCCATCCTTGAAATATTAATTCCATTTGCATTCCTATTTTGAAAAATGCAAAATGACCTTCTCTTTATTTTAATGATGTAAGAAAATAAGTTTAAATTTGCTTTTAGATCAGATGCAGAATAGGAAAAGACATTTATGTGAATATTCGATATTTGTAACAATTCACCTGTATTATAGAACACTGGAAGACACCCTCAAAAACGTTTTATTTCTTTACAAGTACCTTTAAAAATCATCTCATCAGTTTACATTTTAAAGTGAATCCCTAGGAAATTAACATTAATGAAGTGTAACTTTTTATAGATTAAAAACCTGGGCTGAAGAATTGTACTAAAGCTGACCTATGCTCCAGGACTACAGTTAATAAATTTATCTCATACATTTAATCCTAATTTGCATGGAAATTCTGAAGACAGAAGGGATTTTGTCCAACCATTCACAGATTAACAATCTACTGTAACTACCTGAACTGCCAGGAAAAGATCTCTCTACAGCTTTAGATGCAATCAATAATTACTGATTTGGGGGTGGGGAGGGGGTGGGGGGAGAGGCAGGAGGGTACCTGAAACTGCAGTGCTGGGCCTGAAAGCTCTGCCCACTTACACAGCTTCAGACGCTCATATTCCTGGAACCAGTTGGGTTTTTATATAAACTGTCTCATTTGTAACAGACAGTATTTTAGATATTGTTAACATGGTTGAGCCAAATTCCATTTACAGAGAATAAGACTGAATGGGCTTTTACTGTTCCCCATGCTTTAGATCAAGCAAGTTTAAAACACTTCTCTTTTGCTAATGAACATTAAATCTACAGGTCCTTATTCAGTTTTCAGTGCTAAGAGTCGCAGCTGTAGCCTCCTTTCTTGCTTCACCTCTAACCCTAGTTTGCTCCTCTATTACTGCAAGAAAAACAGGCAAGGGTACCATCTGTCTGATGTTTCAGGGTCTTTCTTCCAGTGTCAACAGTCCAATTACCTATTAGGAGGTTGTACAACTTTGCTGTATGTATGAGTGCATAAAGGAAATAGTAATAAGACACAGGGAGAGCAAAGGGAATGCTGATAGAGAAGAGTAATGTATCTGGAGGTCAGAAGGGAAACTATTTCTCCCCAAATTTCTTATAACAACTTCAGTAGTTTGACTGAGCAATACATCAGAACATTCCAGGTTGGAAAGAGCTTCTTTAAACAGCATGTTCATTAGGAAACTCAGTTTGATTGTACTGTAGTAAAACAAACCCCAAACAGTTTTTTAGAGGGCAGTGTTTCTACAAAAAATAGGGCACTCCATACACTATTCAGGTATAAATTCAGATACAGCAACCAGATTGACATTAAAATATTTATATAATCTGAGATACGATAACAGAATCTTTCATAAACACTAAAAAAAAAAAATTAACTCTGCTTACCAAAATAAAGAATGATCAAAACTAAGAATGACCGTCTCTCAAGAACTATATGTTAATTCTGGAACCAAAGACATATATCTTTTAAATTGTTAATTTGATAACATTTTATGATTTCACAAAAATAGCCTCATTTTACATTGTGTTTTAAAATACACTTTCCTCAATTTTAATTATAGTTATATTCAGGACAAAACAAATTAAGAGACTTGTAGATTTGCTTTATTTTAGGTATATTTATTTACTGGTTCAAGTAGTCATTCACTTACTCAGAACTAGCTTATGATTCAAATATTTTTCTCTTCCTAAGCAACTTTATACGTCTGCCACACTTGGGAATTAAAACTTTTTGTACCATCATCCTTTTTCATGAATTCTACTCCTTTTGTACCTAAACATACAAACATTGGAACACCTCAACTCCTTTTGTATATAAACACTTAAGCTCTGGAGTATACATTTTGTATTTCTATGAATTCCAGAAGGTCTATTTGTTTTAAATCCAGATTTATATAGACTACAATTGTGCCTTAAGGGAATTATATATATTTAAACAATATGGTCTAAATAAATATTTTGAATACAAGACTATTGTGGCTTCAAAGGAAGTTTTACTCTAAATAACATTTTTGAAACAGCATAAAAGTTTGACATACTATTTATTCAGAACAAAACAGAACCAATGTGATCCCTTGCCAACTCACCCACACTTCAAAAACATAAATTATAATAAAACTATCCAAGCCAGTTAAACCTCAAAACGTATACACTTTACGAGGAGAGAGCTGGGAAGAGCAGAGATGGAGAAGCCTTCATTTTGGTGATCACACCCGATTCGTTATGAAGCTAATAATACACCAGGTCTCCCACTCACTGCTGGGCACCCACAACTACAGAAAAATCAGGGATGACAGCGAAGTGACAGAAAGGGAACAGCAGAAGAGAGACGATCTGATCAGGTTGTTCCTCCTTATAGATTAAGGATCTTATGCAGGTCTGGCCAACTCAAGCCAGCAACCCCTCCACACCTCCGGGATCCCAACTCATCCAATGCCCTGAAACTCCTTCCTCCATTTCAATATGGTCAGCTTTTCCAACAGCCCACGAACAAGAAAAAAATTCTTAAGCCTACATCTTAAATAAAAGGAATAATTTCCTGCTTACCTTTACCATGGATATCTTGAAAGAAAAATCCATGCACCCACCACCCAGCGCTTCCACCTACATTTTAATTTTACAATCTGGATTCTGCCACACACGGTCCTGAAACTGCTTTCTCCAAGAGGGATAGCCTCATCACATCTGGTCCCTTTTTCTAGTCTCCTCGTTCTCCGAGGCCTCAAGGCAGCTTAAGGCATAACTCTCCTTCATTCCTGGACTGTAGAGACAAACTATCCTAGTGTTTTGGCAGCAGCTTCTCACTCTCTCTCCACTGTAAATAAATACAGGTGTTTCTCACAGGCAGGCTTCTCGTTCTTTAACTTGGCAATTTCATCCCTTTCTACAGCTTCAAGTATTATCACTACGCAAAACCGATCACTGCAGAGCCAAGTACTGTGTTAAGTGGCAGGAAATGCATAGTGAATCTCTATGCTCAAGGATTTGACAGTCAGAGCTCTTGGACAGTGGGTTCCGAGGAGACACCCTGAGAACAGAAGGAAGCCCCTGAAGAGGTTTGAGAAGGATCGTTTCTCGCTCTTTACAACTTTGTCTTTTCTTCCACCAAAGGTAGGACACAAAAATTTATCTATAACAGCAAACCATTAATGATTAATAATAATATTTATATAATTAATGTAATATTATAATGAATATACTATTCGATATTAATATTTTTATTATTAATAGCAAAGGTTTGCTGGATATTTGTCATTTCCAGATACTTACAAATATTAGCTCTCCATGAAAATACCATGAGGACCGTACTAGTATTCCCTTTATTTCACAGAGGAGGAAACTGCGGTGGAGCTAACTCAGGATCTTACTTAAAGTCACAGCAATCAGATGCAGGTGTGTGGGAGCTCTCCCTCCTACTCGGTCAGGCAGCCATGGGCAGAGCCCCTCCACCTGCCCACCGTCCACCACCACTCTATACTGTGAACTCCTGTTTCCCTTTCAAGTTTTCAACACAAATATTACTTCCATTCTCCAGAGCAGCTGCTCTCAGCTCCTGATCAAGACAAGATCCCCATTAGTCTCCTGTTTCACAAGTGTCACACCACTTACCACAGCTGTGAAGGTCATATTTATCTATAATTCATCTATACTACTTATTCATAACCTAGTTTATATATGCCAGTGGTAAAGAAAACGCCTGCCAATGCAGGAGACAAAGGTTCAATCCCAGGGTCAGGAAGTTCCCCTGGAGAAGGAAATGGTAACCCGATCCAGTCTTCTTGCCTGGGGAATCCCATGGACAGAGGAGCCTGGTGGGCTACAGTCCATGGGGTTGCAAAGAGTTGGACGCAACTGAGTGACTGAACATGCACACACGTGTATGTGTGTGTGTGTGTGTGTGTGTGTGTGTGTGTGTGTATCTGGGTGGCTATTTGATTAAAATATGTCTTCCCCTCTAAAATTTAAGCTCCTTAATGGCAGGGTGACATATGTTGGGCTTACAATGTATACTGGCAAATAAAGGTGCTCAAAAGACATTTAAAGAATTTCATCAATCTCTTAGCCTCTTTCCCATCTATAAAATGATAACAGTAACACAACTGTGTCAATAGATTCAAATGAAATAACAGATTCAAATGAAATAACATAAAGCATGTGGCTCTTTGTCCAGTGATAACAAAAGCTCAAAAGCTGGAAACCATTTATGACCTCAACAAACTTTCCACATATTACCTCTGAATTATTTTTCCCTTATGATTCTTCCCAATGTATTTCTTCCATACCTTGTAAATGCTTAATATATATTTAGTCTTAATGAGTAAATGAACACCTTGACATATATGATGCCACTTTCTTCATACTATAATCCTCTAAATTGGGCATGACAGGGATCATTATTTGTTTTAATATGGAGTTAAAAAATGTTTATATAGGTGTTACACATCTCTTAAATGATAGGGTGGATTTCCCAATTATTAATCAGTTTATTTCCATTAACTACAGAAAGAGATGGAGAAGGAAATGGCACCCCACTCCAGTACTCTTGCCTGGAAAATCTCATGGATGGAGGAGCCTAGTAGGCTGCAGTCCATGGGGTCGCTAAGAGTCAGACACGACTGAGCGACTTCCCTTTCGCTTTTCACTTTCATGCATTGGAGAAGGAAATGGCAACCCACTCCAGTGTTCTTGCCTGGAGCATCCCAGGGACGGGGGAGCCTGGTGGGCTGCCGTCTATGGGGTCGCACAGAGTCGGACACGACTGAAGTGACTGAGCAGCAGCAACAGAAAGAGAAGATATACAAGGCGATATATATATGCTTACAGCTGATTCACTTTGCTGTACACCTGAAATTAACACAACATTGTAATCAACGATACTCCAATAACTTTTTAAGTCGTTAAAAAAAGAAGATACACAGTTGAAACCAGTAAATTACAAATATTCAAGTTCAAAAGTATATCTACAATGAATAAAGTAGACCAATTTAGTATAAAAATATTTAATCAACTTCCAGTAACACTCTCATATTTGAATATTAAGTAAGAGTACATTTGCAAGTATTCTGGATGAGTTCCAAAGACCTATTCAAATAAGAGATTCTGTAATCACTAAAACTAAAGTATCTTTAGCTTTATTATACTTGTAGCTGGCTTGAACTCTGCAAATTTATGTGAACTGAATATCAGTCTTCTCACCAAATGACATTCCTCAGGAAAGCAGAGAATGGGACTTCAGCTAATATTAATATTTAGTGTATTCCACAAAAGAACTATCCACTAGGCTAATTAATACATCTCCTATTAGCTGTTCCTTGTTTGGGAACACTTACAGAAGTTACCTATTGGTGCAAAATAACAAAAGGTAAAATAAGGTCACAGGGCATGGAGAAACATAAGACACGTTCTGAAGGAGCCATCACAGAGAACCTCCCCTTCAAAAAAGCCCCATTGAAAGTAAGACTAACTTCCGTTCTGGGCTTCGTCTTTTCACACTAAAAAACCATTTGCCATGAAATCTCCTCAAGTGTTCATTAACTTGGCCAAATAGTCCATGTATAACTAAAAATCCTTCTAAAATCTGCTTTCTCCTTATTCATTTCTGGAGAGAATACCAAGATTTACAACTTGGATTATGAAGTTTTACTAGAATGATTTTTAAATGTTAAAGAGTTAAGTACATAACCTGCACTGAAACTGAATTACTGAAAAACTCAGTCATTAATTCAGCATTCATCTGTCCCAGCAGTTTCTCCCATAAACCTGGGTGGTACAATCTAGGCACACAAATTAATTGGCTATAATGCTGATCAGTGACATGGTTTGCCTCTCTTATTTTTAACAAGAACAAATTTCTTAATCAAATGAATTTTCTACTTTGGAAATCACATGGAGGTATGATAAATAGGTAAGATCAGCCAACCTTCTATGAAGATACACAGTAGTCTATGTTATAATTAACTCATTAAATCATCACTGCATATATCACCCATCTCTGAACATACACACAAGTACCAGAAGAAAAGGTATGTATGGTGCCAAAGATCAAGTAAACCTTTTACCTGGCATAAAAATGTCCTTCAAAGACATTTATCTTAAAAATATAAAATCTGGAATAAAAAAGTACCTGCAATGAATCTGGAAACTAATTATTCTATGATCGCCTCAGAATACACTGCAGTAATTACAAAGTAACAGCTACCAACACTATGGATGAAAAGAGTAATCATATATATATGACCAAAAAAAAGATGGACTTCCACACCCATGAATACATCTTATATATGAGAACCCAACATAGTACTTCAGGCACTGCCACGAAGATTCTAAACAACTCACATGATAGTAATGGTGATTAAGCCAAAAAATAGCCTCTTGTATACTTTTCAGGACAGTTTTTTCTCCTCCATTTTTGATGGCTGATTCATGATCTAATTGAAAAGAAACAACTTCCAAGAGAAGTACATTGAGTTTTGGCGAAGACATGGGAAATCTCTATGTTACCATCTTTGTAGAAGAACACAGTGTCTGAAATTTGCATAAGTCATTGCACCTCGAACAATGACATTATTTTTGCATGACAGAAGACTTCTGAGCTTACTTATGACTAACACAAACTAGACAATTACATGAGAAACTTACTTTTCAGTTCAGCTCAGTTTAGTCACTTAGTCGTGTCTGACACTTTGCGACCCCATGAATCGCAGCACGCCAGGCCTCCCTGTCCATCACCAACTCCTGGATTCACTCAAACTCACGTCCATCGAGTCGGTGATGCCATCCTGCCATCTCATCCTCTGTCGTCCCCTTCTCCTCCTGCCCCCAATCCCTCCCAGCATCAGAGTCCTTTCCAATGAGTCAACTCTTTGCAAGAGGTGGCCAAAGTATTGGAGTTTCAGCTTCAGCATCAGTCCTTCCAATGAACACCCAGGGCTGATCTCCTTTAGAATGGACTGGTTGGATCTCCTTGCAGTCCAAGGGACTCTCAAGAGTCTTCTCCAACACCACAGTTCAAAAGCATCAATTCTCTGGCGCTCAGCTTTCTTCACAGTCCAACTCTCACATCCATACATGACCACTGAAAAAACCATAGCCTTGACTAGACGGACCTTTGTTGGCAAAGTAATGTCTCTGGCTTTTCAATATGCTATGTAGGTTGGTCATAACTTTTCTTCCAAGGAGTAAGCGTCTTTTAATTTCATGGCTGCAGTCACCATCTGCAGTGATTTTGGAGCCCCCAAAAATAAAGTCTGACACTGTTTCCACTGTTTCCCCATCTATTACTTGATTACAAAACACAGGACAAAAGGAAAGGTATTTACACCGGCTGTGCTGCAGGGTTTTATAATCAGGTATCAAAACAAGGCAAGAAGATGTGAGCTGGATAGACACAGAACACTGGGCAAGAGACCCCTGAATTTAAATATCCTATAAAGAGGTATTAGAACAACCTGAAAAGTCTTATCTACCTCTGCTGCTGCTGCTGCTGCTGCTAAGTCGCTTCAGTCGTGTCCGACTCTGTGCGACCCCATAGATGGCAGCCCACCAGGCTCCCCCGTCCCTGGGATGCTCCAGGCAAGAACACTGGAGTGGGTTGCCATTTCCTTCTCCAATGCATGAAAGTGAAAAGTGAAAGTGAAGTCACTCAGTTTGTGTCCGACTCTTCGCGACCCCAGGGACTGCAGCCTACCAGGCTCCTCCGTCCATGGGATTTTCCAGGCAAGAGTACTGGAGTGGGGTGCCATTGCCTTCTCCGTATCTACCTCTATGAGACTATTAATATAAATAAATATTTATAGTAAGGTGGGTATATGTTTGCATTTATGTAAGGAAATGTACAGATCTGAGTTTGAATGAGTTATGTTCACAGACTTCACAAGTGATTATCAGTGATTATAGGGTGTATGGGTGCAGAGAGTTTTAAACTACAATGTAAATGCCACTATTCATAATAAACTACAATGTAAATGCCACTATTCATAATACAATAGTAACAACAGCAAATAAGAAGCAATGAAGTTATCCTGTCTGCTTAACCAAACCCATCAACAAATTCACACAATAGGACTGCAAGAGTATATATCTTGGCTGGTGGCAAGACAAATTAGAAATAAAAAAGTTTATTGACCCTTCAATAAAAGATTCCTTATTACATCTTGTAGCTGAGTCAGGAGCTTTACAAAGACATGGTCAGTCCACAGGCACTACAAGGTGTAGAAGCTATATATATAAATAAAAAAGCTATATATATATAAATAAAAAAAGCTATAACAACAAGGTCAAGACAGAAAGCTGGGGGCTTCCCTGGTAGTCCAGTGGTTGGGACTCGGCCTTGTAACACAGGGGACACCAGTTCGATCCCTGGTCCTGGAAGATCCCACATACTGCATGGAAACTAAGGCTGTGCCCCACAATTGCTGAGCCGTCACTCTAGTGCCTGTGAGCAGCAACTACTAAGCCCGCACACCCTGGAGCCTGTGCTCCGCAAGAGAAGCCATTGCAGTGAGAAGTCCGTGCTCTGAAGCTAGAGAGTAGTCCTCTCTGCAACTAGAGGAAGTCTACAGGTACAACGAAGACCCAGGGGAGCCAAAAATAAACTTAAAAAAAAAAAAGACAGAAAGCTGGGCGACTGAAAATGGCCGACTTCAACAAGACATCATAAGAACAACATTACTGACCAAGGAAATATTACCTTCCCAATAAACACATCCAAAATACCCGAAAGAGATTCACTGTGAAGGCAGCCTTTGAATACCAGGTACTGCTAAAAAGCAGAAGACTTAAAACCTCACTTTAATTTTCTCTTAAAAGGTGTGCTCCCTTCTCCCCCAACAACTGGCAAATGGATAAACAAAATATGCGTATTTACACAATGGAATATTCATCTGGCTCATACAAAGAGAAGAACACTTGATAATACCACAATATGGATGAACTTTATCATGCTGAGTAAGAGAAACCAGACACAAGAGACCTCATATTACATAAGTCCATTCATATGAAATATGCAGAACACAGAGATTTGTACAGATAGAGAGTAGTTAGTGGTTTCTTTTTAAAGTGACAAAAAAAGTTCAGAAATCACTGTGATGCTGGTTGTGTATAACTGTGAACATACTAAAATTCATTAAATTGTATACTTTAAATGAGTAGAATGTATGATCTGTGAACTCTATCTCAATAAAACTGTTTAAAAGTGAGGAGAGCAAACCCACTAAACCACCTAATTTCTGTTAATGGTTTTAAATCATTTAATTCATGAGATATTATTCCTCAGGGGACATAATGTGGCATAATATCCTTCTTTAACCTAGCAGGTCAATATACAAATACTAAATGATTGAACTGTGGTGTTGGAGAAGACTCTTTGAGAGTCCCCTGGACTTCAAGGAGATCAAACCAGTCAATCCTAAAGGAGATCAATCCTGAATATTCGTTGGAAGGACTGATGCTGAAGCTGAAACTCTAATACTTGGCCACCTGATGCGAAAAGCTGACTCTTTATAAAAGGCCCTTATGCTGGGAAAGACTGAAGGTGGGAGAAGAGGACAAAAGAGGATGAGATGGTTGGATGGCATCACCTACTCAATGGATATGAGTTTGAGCAGGCTCTGGGAGATGGTGAAGGACAGGCAAGCCTGGCTTGCTGCAGTCCATGGAGTTGCAAAGAGTCGGACATGACTGAGCGACTGAACAACAAAATGATTGAACAGAAGTCAGACCAACTAAAGAATTTCTGCTGCTTAAACTTGAAATTCCTCTACTTTGAAAATATTAAAAACTGGTAGGTCCATGTTAAAATGACAAATACTTTTAAATCCAATGCCATTTTTCTACCAGGAAAATCCAGGCCATCCTTATATCCTCCAACAAACTGAGGGTCAGGAGGCCTCTCAGCCATAATGTTCAGCACATTAACACTAAGATATTAGAAAAACTCAAAACGAATTGTTTAAAATGGACAATGAAGAATCCTGTCATGTGTACGAGTAAAAGCATTCCTCTATTTTGTTGTTGTTGTTTAGTTCCTAAGTCATGTCCAACTCTCTGCGACCCCATGCACTGTAGCCCACCAGGCTCCTCTGACCACGGCGTTTCCCAGGGAGAATACTGGAGTGAGTTGCCACTTCCTTCTCCAGGGGATCTTCCCAACGCAGGGATCAAACCCGCATCTCCTGCATTGACAGGCAGATTCTTTACTAGTGAGCTACCAGGGAAGCCCCATTGCTCATCTTACTGGGATGAAAAAATTACCTCCGCAGAAGTCAAGAAATGAATATGGTTTAGGAGGAGGGGGCAAAGACAGAAAGCATATACTTCTGAGCAGATGTTTGTGTATGAGTGTGAATGTTTCTATGACTATGTGTGAATATATAAATACAAACTGGGAGAAAGGGACATACACAGAGGCACATAAATTTTCACAGACATGGATCCAATGAACATCTGCAGTCATTACCTTACAACTACAGCCTACTATCAATCGACATGAGGAAGACCCCATTTAAATAATGTAGGAGTTCAGAGTAAAAATCAACAGCGGGATATAGCCAATTATATAAGGAAAATATCCCTGCTTCCATGGCATCAAAGCCTTCATAGTGCTTCTGTTATGCTTTTTTCCCCCCAATTAAATTAAGTCTATGGTAATACAAGCTATTTTGTTAGGCAATTAGTAATATTAGAGAAACAGGAAATGAAAAGGCATTTCAATTTGGGCAGAAACATTTTATTTTCTTACCTAACAGTTAACAATTAAGATATCTCATTTATTGCCTGTTTGCTTACGAAATTTTATGGACTACTTAGGCAGCTGGGATAACATAATGAGAAAAGACATACTCTTCCCGTGAATGTACACCTAGCATCTAAATGAAAATAAGGAGTTAGTTCACTGTAAAAGAATAACCACATTTTAACTAAGTTCATTCTACATTTACCAGAATTACTTAACTTTATATAAGGAGCCAAAGCACCTCTGATATCATGTGAATGATAAGTAATACTCATCTCATTTCACCTTAACGTTGAATCAGCAATTTTGTATTCCATTGATATATATACATTTTATTCATTTTCGCTAATGCAATTTGAAAGGTGGTAATGTGATTACATTTCTCTGTGGCATTCATGAAAACAATTACTAATATAATATGATAGGGAAGCCATTAATAAGGAAGGGATTTATAATGAGATGCGAGGAGATTTATCAACCTTCAAAAGCTTTACAAAGAAATACTTCTCATTAGGCAAGAAGTAAGACAAGATGAAGCCTAAGTTCTGGTATTTCAGAAGCAGCTTCCATTCTGGGAAGACTGATCACATGACGATCCCCTACTTTGGTGGCCAAGCAGAGAGGCGCAGGAGGAACCCAAGACTTGTCCCACGTTGTGCCACATGTACGACATCCTACACAGAGGACCACATCCTAAACTGAGGGCACTTCCCCTTCCCAGACAGCATGGGGAGGACTTCTTGAAGGGAAGGAATCCCTCTCAACCTTGCTCCTCTTTAAAAGCAGCCAGCCCCATTATTTCAAATGCCAGAGCACAGTAATCAATCCACTTACCAAGCAAGAGCATAAGGTGGGTGACCTTTTAACTAAATTTACTCCTCTAGGTTTGTGAGAAGAATTTATCCCAGTGAAGCAACAAGGGAGATAGGTCGCTGCATTTTCGAATGTATCATTTCAAATGACAGCCCTGATTACCCAGGCCAGTTGAGGCAGCCTGTGTGAGACTTAACATCTCGCATCAGACAGTGCCATGAAGCTTGCATAATACTTCAAATACATTCCTGTATTTAATCATCAAAATCCCCCAAATTAGAGATTTTTCAAACAGCAGAAAAATGAGGCTGTAAGATGCCCTTAAATGGCCACAGCTAGTAATCCGGGGCTCTTTCCACCCGGCCGATGCAGGAGAGGAGAGGCCCTGAATAATCCCCTTGCCACCCTCCTCCACAGTGAGATTTTCTCAGACATTCTTCCAGTTTCAAGAGGAGTTTGAGACTGAATAGGAGATGCGCGTGAAACTAGCCACAGAGGGAGAGGGGTGGGGGAAGGTTTTAAGCCACTTGAAAAGGTGAGGGGAACTGCTAAGTAAGCTGTTAACCATTTACACTAGGATTTTCTACAAACCAAGTGGCACATTTTTAGACACAGAAAGTGACTCTCAACCGCTTTCTATGGAATCTGTCAATGGTTACCTTAAAAAAAGGCAAAAATCGGGGAGGGGGTGGTGGTGGAGTGAGAAACGGATTTGCCAAGAACACTAATTTTACACCATCTTGCTTCAACTTGTCTTGGGATTGTCCGTCCATAGAATATCTCAGCAAACATTTTAATACCTTCCATTGTGCATCTGTCTATGCATCGTAAGTACGTCTGATTATGAAAGAATATGTTTCTTTGCCCATGAGCAGGTATCACCTCAGGAGTCATACCTATTACAAATAATAATAATGATATGATGAACAGTCTACAGTGCCCTCTTATACGTTATTTATGTGAGGTCATAGACTCTCCAGGGGTCTGTGCTGAGACCTGGACGGGCTTCATTAGAGCATCATATAAATCACTAAAGGCACATCTTGATTTCACCACTGGCTAGAGTCGCTGGAATTTTTTAAGTGGAACCACTCAGATAAAAACATTTTTTCAAAACACAACGTTATCATTTCTTCTAAAAGGTGGGTTTCTCCGATTGTATGCATTGCATTCAGATGCTCACAGAAATCCCATAAATTTCTAAGGACTCTATAAGCATCTGAGGGTAAAAGGTGCCCTAGAGTGTTGCAAAAAACATGATTCTCATTTTACTTTTAAGGATTAAAGGACAGAGAGAGACACAGAGAGAAAGACAGCAAGAAACAGACCATCCAGCTGCTATCAAATGCTTTGACATCACTGAGCAAATGGGGAGACTAATGCAATGGTTGTCAGGAACTCTGAGCTAACTCTTGTAAATTCAGAAATAAACAGAAAGCTTGTGGGGGAAAAAGGGAGTCTTCCAGAACAATGTTAATGTCATCTTGGGCATGTAGACTGGGTTCACACCTGTGTCAGCTGAATCAACATAATGGGCTATAACAGCTTCGAAGCAGCTAATATGGTCCATTGGGTCAATAATCCGTGAACTAAGAAAGATTTACTTGATAGACTATAAATGGTTCATAAGAACTCAAGGATCACTCCATCAGATCAAAAATCCAATTTTCATATGGTGCCTTTCTACGAATTAGCCAAAAGAAAGTAATAGCTCTAAAGGACTTTAAGGTCTATCAGTTAAAAATTTACTTTTTAAAGAACAGTAGAGAGGAGGAAGAATTAAACGCCTCTCTTCCTTTTTGGTGAACCAACCTATTTTAAAGGGGAAAAAAAACACTTTATGATGGAAAGCTAATATACAATAGGAAATGTTCAAGGGGCTTTTCACATTTTCCTCAGGGTACCTGAATAAATGGATCCAAAGAAATGACATGCATGCATACCCACATTGATTTCCTCTCTCTCTATGCCTCCACATACCTAGAGATAAGACCTCTAACTACGTTGTAAACACCATTTCTAGGACAGCAACTTTTAAAAATAAAGATTTACATTTTATTTTTTTCTTTACATGGTTTATATTTGTGGGTCTGCTGCAAGAAGCCTACAGAGACACATGGGTCAGCACATGGACACTGGTAAACTCTTCCAGCTCCACGTATGGAACTATAAAAGGTAAACAGTAAGAACTCCAACATATTTTCAGCATTTGAGAGAGAGAAAGAAGAGGGTCAGTCCACAGGTTGACTAAAGCTTATACAGCCAGTACTTAGAGATAACTGCAACTTCTGTCCACTCTAGGCTGCAGAGAAATACCAGCCTTTATCCTGTGTTCATGCTTTCATTACATTTTCACACTGGGTAATAGCGGCTGCAGATTAATTTTTTTAAATGTAAGCTCATGCATGTGAATAATTGTATTTACTGAGTTCATAGCAATGAAGAAAAGCAAAGGAAAATGCTCCAAAAGTATAAAAGACTGAAATTAGAATTCCTAACAAGAAAGAATTCCTTTACTAGGGAAGAAAATGTGATCTATCACCTGTCTCTCAAAATGCTATTAGCCTCTCTTCGTCATCAGGACAACAAGAAGGATTCTTTTCTTTTGCTTTTTACAGAAGTAACACTGAATAAAATAATAAATGTTTTTACATCAAAGTATATTAGCTATTGACATAAGCTCGGTCCTCTTAACTTCCACACAAGGGAAAGAAAAATTCCAATAATTCTGAAATAGACAGATAAAACTTTTCTCTGTGGCTACGGCCATGTACTATTATACATAACTGCTTATTTTCAAAAAAAGCCTTATTGGTGCTCTCTGAAGGATTTTCTTTTATACATAGCTTTATCCTATAATTTTGTCCCTGTTGGGCACGCTGCCTAAATTTAAACACAAACAGTCAAGCAATGAAGAAACATTAACACATTTACTGTGAACAAAAACTCCCAGTTGTACAGTGAAATTTTAATACATTTCAACTTATCTCTTTTACTAATGGGGAGAGTACAAACCCTGCAGGAATTCGCTCTGCAAACTGGTAATTACAGTAGACTCACTTTTTTATAATGCATATGTATAGTCAGACACAAAAAACCCTGGCTGCCCTTTTGATGTAGGTTACAATAGGAATGTTTTAAAAATTATGAAAATCTATAGCAATTCTAAAGGAATGCATTATTTCATGGAAAACTGTCCTTTAACTCTGTATATAGACACAAATAGACACATATTTAGATACCGGCTTTACACACCAGAAGGCACAATCTTTATCAGTATGTACTTTTATGTCATTTTCCCCCGTAATCTTGTGCAGAATAAATCCACTCCTTGTTGTACAAAGCTGGATGTGACTTTGAATAAAATAATTTCACTCTTACATAAAGATGATATTCTTTCATTCCATGTCTGGTTTTCCTATTTTGTCCTCTCTAGCTTTGGGTATTTAAATCTGTATTTTGAGATCTCAGAGTGTCTCTTCATTAAATTATTAGGGATTCCAAACCAATCCTTTATCTCTTAGTATAAGCAAATGTGCTTTTTGACCAAAGACCCTATGTATACACCTGCAGAGAACAAGAACCACGCACTGCAATATTAATAGTGGCACACACAGTTGGTAGAAATGAGGTAAAATTTGTTACTATTCACATCACTTGCTAAACACATCTCTCTGTCAAATTTTCAGTTCCATAATTTTATAAGAAATTGAAATCTGCTAGAATGTTAACAGGCGATCAATATATAATTTACATTAAACACATATTTCTAAGTATTGGCATACAGGGTGCAAGGGTGGAAATGAAAGCAGAAAAGCTTTCACGTGGACATCAGTTTTGAAATGTTTTGTGAATTTCAAGATAAATACACAAATAAATGACGTTGCTAAAAATGTTTATCTGTGACTGAGGAGGAACTACTAATTTCAGCAGTATCTATCTGGAAATTGACATTAAAAAAGTCACCTGTAACATAAAACATACAGCATAGGCTACCAAAACAGGCAAGCTGCTGTACATAAATCATTTCCTGGTCACCCAACTTCAGATAAGACAGTGACAAGAGGTTAAGGGAAGTAAACATTCCCAACAGGCTTGGCTAAAGCAGAATCCACTCAGGGTTCAGGGAAGATACATTTTTAGATACACATGTCAGAAAAAGGAAATCAACCCTGAATATTCATTGGAAGGACTGATGCTGAAACTGAAGTGCCAATACTTTGGCCACCTGATGCAAAGAGCCGACTCACTGGAAAAGACCTGATGCTGGGAGGGATTGAGGGCAGGAGGAGAAGGGGACGACAGAGGACGGGATGGTTGGATGGCATGGCTGACTCAATGGAGGCGAGTTTGAGCAATCTCCAGCAGATGGTGGAGGACAGGAAGCCTGGCGTGCTGCAGACCATGGGGTCGCAAAGAGTGGGACACAACTGAACGACAACAAATTAAAGACTTCCCTGGTGGCTCAGGAGGTAAAGAATCTACCTGCAATGCGGGAGACCAAGGTTCAATCCCTGAGTCGGGAAGATCCCCTGGAGAAGGGAATGGCGACACACTCCTTATTCTTGCCTCGAGAATTCCATGGACAGAGGAGCCTGGTGTCTGGTGGGTGACAGTTCATGGGATCACAAAGAGTCAGACACGACTAAGCAACTAAGACACGCACACACCTTATATTACGGACACACATGTCTAGCTCCTCTTCCGTGCAAAATTAGTAGCATTCTAACCTTATATCTCCCTGTCAGTATAAGAAAAGATGCTTTCTTCTATGCCATCGCCATTTCTCTCCCCACAAAGGCCACCTGTGTGAGAGTGTGCCTGAAACCAAAACAAGAAAACCAGACTCATCGTGGTTCAAGAATCCAGGCCCTAGCTCTGTCACAGGCAATGTATATGTTCTTGGGCAACCCCTACTGCTTCCACACGCAATGAAATGACACATTTCCCATTAAAAAAAAACCCCAAACATACAGATATAAACATAAATACAGATATATTCTTTTTTTGAAGTCAGTTTTTGCAGCTGCCCCTTCTGTTCCTTGATCCAACTGTTACTAAAAATATCAAATACATAGCGGTAGTGGCTTTAACATGAACAAATTAACAGAAGGACACTTCAAGGATAGCTACATGTGAAACTTGAGCCTCTGCAAAATCCATTCACACTATATAAACAGAACTGAACACGAACGGCTAACAACTTTAAAATGCATGTGGTCCATCACACACAAGGCGTTCATGCTTTCCTTTGCTAAGTCTGTTACTCAGAACACCCTGCTAGAAGTTGTGAGCTACTAAACAAACTTGCCATCTGCTCCCTTCTTACATAATTTTGAAGGCCAGGTGACTAGGAACATGAATTTAACATCAACCATGTTAAAGTAATTTGAAAGCTTAAATCATAACTCATGTGCTATAGTTATTTTATAACTTTCTGATGGTCAAACAGAAAGAAGCAGAAAGTCAGTATTCTGATTGCCTGGCTGCGAGACACAGGGATGGCTCTGAATGAAAGCCTACAGATACAGACAAAATACACACACCCCTCCAACACCTTCTCCAAACGAATAAGCCTCTCGATTTGTCTTTCAGCAAGGGCTTCCCAGGTGGCACTACTGGTAAAGAATCCATCTGCCAGTGCAGGAGATGCAAGAGACAGGGGTTTGATCCCTGGGTCAGGAAGAAGCCCTGGGGCAGGAAATACCACCTGCTTCAGTATTCTTCCCTGGGAAATCCCATGAACACAGGAGCCTGGTGGGCTATAGTCCATGGGATCACAGAGTCAGATGTGACTGAGCAAAGGAAAAAAGTAAGCTGAGGGGTGAATCTGAATACACTGCACAGGCTGATGAAGTCTTCCCAATCTGCTTTCCTCCTCCGGAAAGCAATGAAATCACTGGACGATTATAGACTTCTGATTAATATGGAAGTATTACATGAAAAACGGGCAGTATGCTACAATAAGCTTAACACATTCACACATTTGAGTTTTTCTTCAGTGATTTAGAGGGTCATTTTTTCATTTTGTGGTGCTTCCATCTCTTCAGTACAAGTACTCTCACACAAGTCAATGTATTATTGGGTGCCTGGATGATTAGATACACACAAATTAGCTTTGGCAGTCTACAAAGATGATAAAGGAAGATAGCAGTAACCAAAATTTCACTGTATTTATCAATCTTCTACCTTCACAACCCTGATATAAAAGAAATCTATTCCTAGCCTATATTATATATTTTATATTATCTAAGATAGACCCTACAGAGATGGTCACAGACTGCAGATAATACTATTCATGAAACTAGCCATCAGTGCCAAAAACAAAACAAAAAAGAGTACAAGTTAGATTATGCAAAGTACCTCATAGCTGCTTCCTCCACTATTTAGACAATTAGCATGTCGCATTTGGGTGGACCATAGATAGATGAGGAAGGGACAATTCATTATGATTTCACTGAAATATGACTTGAATATCCAAAGAGCTGGCAGTGAACATGTTTTAACATTTTTTTTCATATCCAGTAAATGTGAGACTATTATTTTAATTACAAAATATATTACCTGTGTTCAAATTAACACCGAGGCATAGATGCCAGATGGTATGCCTCAGATATAAGTAAAGTAAGAGGGACAGAATTTTAAGTGGCTGTGTATATGTATAGTATTATTTTCTTTTAGACTACAGTGGAAACAGTGTCAGGCTTTATTTTTTTGGGCTCCAAAATCACTGCAGATGGTGATTGCAGCCATGAAATTAAAAGACGCTTACTCCTTGGAAGGAAAGTCATGACCAACCTAGGTAGCATATTCAAAAGCAGAGACATTACTTTGCCAACAAAGGTTCATCTAGTCAAGGCTATGGTTTTTCCAGTGGTCATGTATGGATGTGAGAGTTGGACTGTGAAGAAAGCTGAGCGCTGAAGAATTGATGCCTTTTTTTTTTTTTAATCTTTTTTTTTTTTTTTAAATTTTATTTTGTTTTTAAACCTGAAACACTGTGCTGTGGTGTTGGAGAAGACTTTTGAGAGTCCCTTGGACTGAAAGGAGGTCCAATCAGTCCATCCTAAAGGAGATCAGTCCTGGGTGTTCATTGGAAGGCCTAATGCTAAAGCTGAAACTCCAATATTTTGGCCACCTCATGTGAAGAGTTGACTCATTGGAAAAGACTCTGATGCTGGGAGGGATTGGGGGCAGGAGGAGAAGGGGACAACAGAGGATGAGATGGCTGGATGGCATCACTGACTCGATGGGACATGTGTTTGAGTAAACTCCGGGAGTTGGTAATGGACAGGGAGGCCTGGTGTGCTGTGATTCAAGGGTCACAAAGGGTCGGACACGACTGAGTGACTGAACTAAACTGAACTGGTCTACGTCAGACTCAGTTTTTGCCTCTCAATCAGAAATTAACAAATTTCAGAGTCAACCTACATAATGCTTATCTAACTATATTCTAGTGGCCAAAATATTACTTTTAAAAGCAACTGTATTTATTTATTTTTTAACAGTCTTTATTGATTTTGTCACAATAGTGTTTCTGTTTTAAATGTTTTTTGGCTGCAAGGAATGTGGGATCTTAACTCCCCAACCAGGGTCAAACCAGCACCCCCTGCACTGGAAGGTGAAGTCTTAACCACTGGACCACCAGGGAAGTCCTCAAAGCATTTTTAGTATTTATCTCCATGAAAAATAGTTTAGATTCTGTGTGTCAATTTACTGAAATCGAGATTTCCCCCCCCAAATTAATATAATAATTAATTTTATAAAGTCAATGATAAGGGTGAGGAGGAGGGAATCCTCAGGTGCCTAAATTAGTATGATGTAGAAGTACTACATCAGCTACTAAAGCCAGTTTGTGTGTATTAATAAATTGAGGCTCTCTGCACACAGGTGTCCAGTATGGTACTTAGCTTCTTGTCTGAGAAAGTAAAGCATATAAAGAACAAGGGTGAGAAATACAAAACCTGTGCTAAGACCTCCAATACGAAACTGCTTCTTGTTTGAACTCAGAATCAGGAAAAGCAGCGCTGGTGCCTTTTTTTCTTTTAGGATTTAGACATCTTCGTTGAAGCAAGGGGAGTCTGTACACTGAAAGTGAGATTTATCCATGTGCTGAGAAAACCACGTTTCTTAGCACAATCTCATCTTCTTTTGCTACAGGCCCAATGTTTACACTTTATTAAAAAAGCAAATCAACCCTGAATATTCATTGAAAGGACTGATGCTGAAGCTGAAGCTCCAAAACTTTGGCCACCTGATGTGAAAAGAGCCAACTCACTGGAAAAGACCCTGATGCTGGGAAAGACTGAGGGCAGGAGGAGAAGGGGACGACAGAGGATGAGATGGCTGGATGGCATCACTGACTCAATGGACATGAGTCTGAGCCAACACCAGGAGATGCTGAAGGACAGGGAAGCCTGGCATGTTGCAGTCCATGGGTCTCAAAGAGTCGGATACGACTGAGCGACTGAACAACAACAACAACAACAACAACAAATTAAAACAAAGCCTTCACCTAATAAATACAAAAGAGAATGGGTGTGTGTCACAATCTTCTGTGGCACTTTACAGAAGCACCACTGCCCGGACCACACTCCAGAATGAAAGCCTTAGGGTCTCAAGTGTACTCGCAGAGGCGGGTGGCTTCTCACATTGTGCTCCCAGGGTCCTCACCAGGGTCTCGACCTGGAATTGTTAATTTTATGGTGATGCCCGTAACAGGCATGGAGCGAAACCAACGGACATACATGCCAGAAGATGCCCTGTTTGAAGAACTTCAGGGACGGAGGGAAATCGCAAACTTGTTTCTCATCCCCTTGGATACCAGAAGGGAAGCAAGCTGCTTCCTGAGGAAGGCCTCTGGAGCTTTCCGACCTTAGAAAGCAGAGCCTCTTGCGGGGAGCTGTGAGCCACGCCAACTGTTGAAGCAAGGTTCTGGAACAGATTCCTAAGCCTGAAGCTGACAGAGAAGGGAAGAGGAAGCTGGGAGGGCTGGGTGTTGGTACCTTCATGGCTATCTGTTTTTATTTTAAATGGATGCAAGGAAGAGACATAAATGATTAATCTGACTTATCAGTTCCCTTAGGAATTCCCTTCTTCCCTTATTGCCACCACTCACAATTTTTCGGGCCTCCCTGCTGGCTCAGATGGTAAAGAATCTGCCTGCAATGTGGGAGACCCGGGTTTGATCCCTGGTTTGGGAAGATACCTGGTTTGGGAGAGGGGAATGGCAATCTACTCCAGTATTATTGCCTGGAGAATTCCAGGGACTGAAGAGCTTCAGTCCGTGTGGTTGCAGAGTCAGACACGACTGAGTGACTAACACACACTCACCAATTTTTCAATATGCATTTGAGACAGCAGAGAGTTTGTCTACACCTGCCAATGACTGCTGTCCCACTTTCTTATCCAAGGAAGTCTGGTAATACCTGTACCTTTTAAAAGGTGATACATAGGAAAGTCCCTGGCACAGTCCCTCCAACATAGCTGCTGGGTGATCTTTCTCTTCCCTTCATAGTACCTGCTCTTGTTCATAACCATCAAAGTATGAAAGCTACATGCAGCAATAGAGTTTTAACATACTTAAAAATTTCTAATGACAGGGTGCTCATCTGCTTTCTTCTTCTTCCTTTTTTTTCTTCTGTCTTTCCAAACCCCTTGCAGAAACTCAATTCTTCACTCCAGGCCCTTATGAATACAAAACAGGTTCTCCTCCTAATTTATGGTAATTGTAAGTGAATTAGGCCAAATCGCTCCCAAACTGATTTCTGAAAGACTGATATGCCCTCTTCTGGCTTCTTTAAAAAAAAAAAAAAAAGTTAGCTTATTAAAAGCATAAGAGAGTGGTAGAGTGGTCTGTTTACTTGCTATATTTGTTTACTAATAATTCTAATGACTTAATAGAGGTCTTCTCAGGCAAGTGAGAATATCTAGTGGTCCCATTAATATGAAGGGTGAAGATACTGTCCAGTAATATGCTACTCAGCAAAGGAGATTTCAACAAATTTTTTCCCAATTAACAAGACTGAAAATGATATAAACTGCACGAACAGGGGTCAAAAAAAAGATAATCAAAATACGTGTACCCACTAGCAAAATCTAAGAAAAAGTCCTCCCCCTCGATGCCACACGCCCCACCACTGCACCCCACTGTATGCCCACGCAGACCTGCGGCACAGCTCGGGGCCGACAGCAATGCCAATTAGTGTCAGTTGTGATGGGGTTTTAGAGACAGGGCCCTTTGTCTTAGAGGAAGTGGGCTGCAACCACCAACTTACTGTACAGAGGCAACCTAACAACCCATTAGGTGGAAATGACTTTTCAGCCACTTCCTCCAGGGACTACATCAGAAACGGATGGCTTAGACAGATGGGAACATTTTTACATTTCTGTATTAACTGCATCCAGGAAGGTGGATTTTTACCATGTAATGCTGCCCAGTCCTCATTTCACCCAATCTCCTCTCTGTGCTCCTTCACTCCCTATCGTAGGATGATATATACCATTAGCTAATAAAATGATGGGCTAAAATTCCCTAGGAATAGAGGCAGTGCATTCAGAGTATGCTATGGGTCAGCCACTGAAACTTTTGGGCATTGCTGAAAACAAAACAATTTCGTTACTGGAATCCTGTTTCTGGAGTAGCATTTTGCGTTTTGAAAACATGTTGATAGTTACCGT
This sequence comes from Bubalus bubalis, assembly GCF_019923935.1. NCBI lineage: Eukaryota > Metazoa > Chordata > Mammalia > Artiodactyla > Bovidae > Bubalus > Bubalus bubalis. The sequence goes on along the minus strand of NC_059159.1, from coordinate 90,446,848 downwards.
TTATGCCTCACATTGTTAAACTGGTACTAGACTTGGTGAAATGTATCAGGGAGCAAAAGCAACCCCTATTCCTGAGTCCAGGAGAGGACGGAGTCAGCTCTACCAACAGGAATGCTCATGCGTCTGTTGCAATGTAAACGCTGGGCTGCAATCCAGCGTCACATCCATGTGTCCACATTGTTGCAGAGCTAAAAACAAAATTTTCTCCTACTCAGAATGCCATCTACAGTACTAATGTTACACGAGAAAATGTGCAACTAGTACAGTTTAAATTTTCATATTCTTTAAGATGTGAATTAAAAAACAAACATAGGTTGATTAGATCTTGCCCACATAAATACTTGCTAAACATTTAACAACCAAGTCTGTCCTAATTCACTTTTTTTAAGTCATTTTTTTGCTGATGTGCAAAAATTGTTTGGTAGCAGAGCATCATTTTGAAACATTGGACATTCAGGTACATAAACATTATTTATCAGCAATAAACAGATATCAAATGCCTTTATAGCACAGATATCCAACAATCAAAACTTCCATTTTGGTTCAAGATGCTTCAGTTTTGACAGAATTTAAAGGGTATCAGAGGCGGGAAATACTATGAAATCTGACAATAATACGAGGTTTTACAGTCACACTGTAATTTTAGGTGGGCTTCACTGCCAACATTCCACAGCTCCTATTAGTGAATCCTGCTTATAATCTCTGCTGACTTTATTAATGCATGGAGAAATGTAAGTCTTTCTTTAAAATTTTTCTATTTAGGTTTTCTTAAGGACCTTTCTCTCAAGAAGTGAGATGCTTTAAACATCTAGTATGGACTACTGTCCTGATAATAACACAAATAGAAATTCATATCAATTGTCAACTTTTTTCCTTGCTCGAATCAACTATAAACAGACGTAAAGGTATAAAAACTCTAGTAAATAAATGTTTCTATGCATGTATATACTAAATAAAGTTCTATATAAATAGTATTAAAAGTTTGAGTTTTCCTTCATTTGGATGTTGGCAAGACACTCGATTCTTTTCATGTTGTTCAAATTAGTTCATGATTTTAAAAACATTAACAATTCTCCTGCTTATTTGACAGATAAATATAACCCATTACAAAGCACTATTCAGACAGTATCTTAATTAGAACACTTCTCTGTCTCTCACAGTCACTCAGGCTCCCTCTTGTTCTCTCTCTGTACGTTGATAGTACGTGGAGATTTTTTTAAAATATTTTATAAAAGAGAATCAATACTCAATGTTAATATTCATTCCATTTCAACACTTTCTAATTTTATGTAAAACACTGAACTACTATGTTTTTAAAAAGCTTGGTGACATGATTTGAATTCAAAGCAAAATCCATAAAACTTCCTTAAATATGAATCCTTTTCAATTAAAAAGATCTTGTAAGACAGTGGTGATGGTAGCATAGCACCATGACGGTACTAAAAGCCACTGAAGTACACACTGTAAGTGGAGAATTTTATGTGTTATGTGGGTTCTAACTCAATTAAAAAAAAAATCTTGTAAAACAAAAGAAAAGTATTTCTGGGTGTTTTTAAGTGTTTGTTTCAGTTAAACTAATAAGGTTACTGAATCAAATAAATCCTCTGTTCTTGGGAATTATTAAAAACAGTGTATGAGTTTTCTTAATGGACCCTTCTCCTTCAAACAGACTTCATATAATGTCCTCGGGTAGGGCTACCCACGTGGCTTAGTAGTAAAGAATCCACCTGCCAATGCATGAGCCACAGAAGATACTAGTTTGATCCTCAGGTGGAGAAGATCCCCGAGAGAAGGAAATGGCAACCCACGCTAGTATTCTTGCCTGGAAAATGCCATGGACAGAGGAGCGTGGCAGGATACAGCCCACGGGGTCAAAAAGAGTCGGACGCAACTGAGCATGCACACGTAGGGCCTCTGCTGCTGCTGCTAAGTTGCTTCAGTCGTGTCCGACTCTATGTGACCCCATAGACGGCAGCCCACCAGGCTCCCCCGTCCCTGGGATTGTCCAGGCAAGAGCGCTGGAGTGGGTTGCCATTTCCTTCTCCAATGCATGAAAAGTGAAAAGTGAAAAGGAAGTCGCTCAGTTGTGTCCGACTCTGGGCGACCCCACAGACGGCAGCCCACCAGGCTCCCCCGTCCCTGGGATTCTCCAGCCAAGAACACTGGAGTGGGTTGCCATTTCCTTCTCCAATGCATGCAAGTGAAAAGTGAAAGTGAAGTTGCTCAGTCGTGTCCGACCCTTAGCAACCCTATGGACTGCAGCCTACCAGGCTCCTCCATCCATGAGATTTTCCAGGAAAGAGTACTGGAGTGGGGTGCCATTGCCTTCTCCGACATAGGTCCTCTAACAGATGTCAAAGAGCAAATCATTATTTAAAAAAAACAAACCACATTTAACACTGCTATTGCCTTCTTTAAAACACATTGAGTAGGCTAGGTCAAAACAGTGTTAGTTTCTCAGTAGTCCATTCCTTGCAACCCCATGGACTGTAGCCCATCAGGTCCCTCTGACCATGGAATTCTCCAGGCAAGAATACTGGGGGTGGGTTGCCATGAAGGAATACCTAACTCCCTAGAAATAAATGAGTAAGGAGATCCCACTTTAAGACACAGTCTTTTTAAGAATATATCCTGAGTTTCCTAGCATATTCCAAATCCTGTCTGGAGACTTAGTAATACTGGCCAACACTTCTTATGCACTTCATATATACCACACTCGCTCTAAACACTCTATGCAGAAAAAGTCATTTAACCCTGACAGATACCCTATTAGGAGGGCATCATACTATTATTATCTCTAAATTACAGGTAAAAGAAAAAAAAAAAAAAAAGCAAAGCACAGAGACATAAATTAACTTGCCCACACAAATGCAGATCTTTCTCCCAACAGGCTAGTCCACTATTAGGCTCTACTGCGTCAAAGCTGTGAGACCTTTATGTCCCAGGACTGCTGTGGAGTAACAAGCACTACATCATCTTCCCCCCTTATTTAAAATTTAAAATGGACTGAATTGGAGTTTTTCTTATTGCCAGAGAAAGAGTTCACAGTGGGAATTTCAGAAAATATCAAACGAGAGAATATGACAGTACCAGTGTAGACTGTAGTCGTGAAAACTAGTTCTTTTAGAATTCAGAGTACTTATTGATATACCTAAGTGATATTTAATAAGGAGTTTTTCCAGTCTTTCAAGAATGATCTTTTTGAAAATCAGCCATTTAGAAGACTAACTTGCAACATGGAAAAAAGGGCTTCCGACTTCAATGATGAGCAAGCTTTCAGTCGTAAGTAAAAGATTTATTTATAAATTATGAGAATTATTTATCAACTAGTTTACATATGCATTTAGAACAGTGAATAAAGAAATGTGCAGAGGACAAAGGTTTGAGAGACATTAGGGAAAAAAAAAATTCTTACAGAGATTAGCTTTAAATAAAGGGAAAAAAATGACCATGGCAGGGACTATAGGTGAATTAGAGGTAAATTAGAGGGGAGAATAAAATAGGTATTCAATTTTTGAAAGAGGATTCACTCTAATGAAAGTAATGTGAAACCTCAGAGAAAGAAAAAAATGGAGAAGACACAGAAATGGAGACAAGGCTAAAGGAATGTAGAGGGACATCCCCAGAACTGCAGTGGTCAGGACTTCACCTTCCAAAGCAGCAGGGGCAGGTTCATTTCCTGGTTGCAGAACTAAGATCGCACAGGCCTTGGAGCCCAAAGACCAAATCATAAAGAACAGAGGCAATACTGTTATAAAAACTTTTAAAATGGTCCGCATCAAAAAATCTTAAAAAAAAAAAATTAAAGTGTATTAAAATAAATAAACAAACGTAGAAGAAAGGTGGTGATCCCATGAGGTTCCATCAGAAAAACGCAAGGCCAGTCCACACTCAACACTTGGTCATAACCATCTCAACTCTGGTAGGTGGCACAGGTCAAAACACAGGTTCCTCTGAGAATGAATAAACAATCTTATTATACTCTTATTCAATACATTTTCTAAGCAAAAAAGAAAAAAGTGCTTCTGGTTATCCTACCTTTCCAATATCGTTTTTAAAAAACAAAAACACCATGCACAGAGAAACTAAAATCTCCACTTGAACATACCACAGCATGCTCACATTCTCCCTGTGTTACACAGATGCATCCATTAACAGATGAGCCTGTCTTTAAGACTTCTCCACATCAGAGACAATGTTTTCTTCCGAGACAGTTCAGACTTTCAGATGGAAAGTCCCTTAATATTTGAATCACAAGTTCTACTCATCTCACTTATAAATTCACAAAAATTGACAGTTTCTTAGAAAACACAAAATGAGGCAAAGAAATTTGGCTCCCATGAAGTAAGTGTGTGCTGAGTGTGTAAGCACAGTTTTAATCAGTTAGACAGGGTTCCTGGGACCCCCCTCCCCAGCTTATTCTTAGGACTATTATGTACTCCCTGGTTTCCAAAAGCCCCATGGTGGGGTCAGCGGCCACACTGCCAGTAGTGACCCCAAAGCACTGTTTATAGTGAGCAAAACCTCAAGCATCTTGAGGCAACTAGTTCACACGATGAGAGGGCAGGTGTTAGAGTGGGAAGGCTATGACTAACTAAATTTACCCTTATCCACAATTTTCCAAGGACAGAAAAAGGTTCCTTAAAGGTACTCCCCACTTACTGACTGGGCTTCTACAAGTTACTGATTATCTCTGAGCCCCCCAATTCTTCATTTGTAACAAAAGAACAATACTATTATTTACAGAGGGTTTTCACATTCATTAGAAATCATCTTAAGTGAAAGTGAAGTTGCTCAGTCGTGTCCAACTCTGCGACCCCATGGACTGTAGCCCACCAGGCTTCTCTGTCCATGGGATTCTCCAGGCAAGGGTCCTGGAGTGGGTTGCCATTTCCTTCTCCAGGAGATCTTCCAAACCCAGGAACTGAACCTGGGTCTCCCCTATTACAGGCAGATGCTTTACCCTCTGAGCCACCAGGGAATCTTAGACAATGCCAAAGAATGCTCAAACTACCGCACAATTGCACTCATCTCACATGCTAGTAAAGTAATGCTCGAAATTCTCCAAGCCAGGCTTCAGCAATACGTGAACTTCCAGATGTTCAAGCTCGTTTTAGAAAAGGCAGAGGAACCAGAGATCAAATTGCCAACATCTGCTGGATCATCGAAAAAGCAAGAGAGTTCCAGAAAAACATCTATTTCTGTTTTATTGACTATGCCAAAGCCCTTGACTGTGTAGATCACAATAAACTGTGGAAAATTCTGAAGGTGATGGGAATACCAGACCACCTGACCTGCCTCTTGAGAAGCAGGAAGCAAGAGTTAGAACTGGACATGGAACAACAGACTGGTTCCAAATAGGAAAAGGAGTACGTCAAGGCTGTATATTGTCACCCTGCTTATTCAACTTATATGAAGAGTACATCATGAGAAACGCTGGGCTGGAAGAAGCACAAGCTGGAATCAAGATTGCTGGGAGAAATATCAATAACCTCAGATATGCAGATAACACCATTCTTGTGGCAGAAAGTGAAGAAGAACTAAAAAGCTTCTTGATGAAAGTGAAAGAGGAGACTGAAAAAGTTGGCTTAAAGCTCAACATTCAGAAAACTAAGATCATGGCATCTAGTCCCATCACTTCATGGCATATAGATGGGGGAACAGTGGAAATGGTGGCTGACTTTATTTTTCTGGGCTCCAAAATCACTGCAGATGGTGACTGCAGCCATGAAATTAAAAGACACTTGCTCCTTGGAAGGAAAGTTATGACCAACCTAGACAGCATATTAAACAGCAGAGACATTACTTTGTCAACAAAGGTCCGTCTAGTCAAGGCTATGGTTTTTCCAGTGGTCATGTATGGACGTGAGAGTTAGACTATAAAGAAGGCTGAGCACCGAAGAATTGATGCTTTTTAACTGTGGTGTTGGAGAAGACTCTTGAGAGTCCCGTGGACTGCAAGGAGATTCAATCAGTCCATCCTAAAAGAGACCAGTCCTGGGTGTTCTTTGGAAAGACTGATGTTGAAGCTGAAACTCCAATACTTTGGCCACCTGATGTGAAGAGCTGACTCACTGGAAAAGACCCTGATGCTGGGAAAGACTGAGGGCAGGAGAAGGGGAGGACAGAGGATGAGATGGTTGGATGGCATCACCGGCTCAATGGACATGGGTTTGGATAGACTCCGGAAGTTGGTGATGGACAGGGAGGCCTGGCGTGCTGCAGTTCATGGGGTTCCAAAGCATCAGACACGACTGAGCGACTGAACTGAACTGAGAGATCATCTGTTCGAAGGGCCTCACACAATGGAAGACATGTAGCAAGCAGTGAATGAAAGCAATTATTATGAGTGTTAATCCTATCTTCACAAAATAATCACGGAAAGAAAATATGTTTCTGATATACATAATATATGGCTTCCAGATATATAGTTCATACATTTATAAATGCCCTCGCCTGTATTCACAGAAATTAGCTAGGGGAAGAAAAAGAGAACCTGATGGGGAAAGGAGTTGGAAAGCCTAAAACACCGTGGCACAGCTTGCAGACCTCTCCCTCCCTAGCAGTGAACCTGAAGATCAAACTTGGCTTCCACTTCCTCTGCCATGACATGCATGAGTTAGAATATGCCCCAGACGTCCTCTAAGCTCTAGGTTTACGTATATTATAAGGAACTTGCTTTCATCATGTACTTAAACTTCCTAAATATCATACCCCTCCACCCTAAGTTTAGTCTCCTTAACAGGAAAGGACCTTGGGATTTTTGTGCATTTCTCTGGTGCCTAAAATACAGCCCTGTGAAAGGAAGGTGCTTAACAGGCTGTTTGAAGGCAAGGTATTGAATGTACAAGGCTTAGCTGCATCTGATCACAGACTGGCTGGAGAAAACACTACCCCACGGGGCCTTTCAGAGCCAAAGAGCTTTTATGGTAAGAGTTTCAGACATGAAGTCCTTAGTTTAAGAATGACTTTTTCTGAGTACCAACTCTGTGCCAAGAACTGTAGATAAAGATATTGTAAAAGCATATGAAGACACAACCTGTAGTGTGTAACCTACACACTGCCTAAGTAAACAGGCAACTTAGAATGGAGTAGGGTAAACACACAGGGCGATGATACACCGGGAAGGGATCCCCAACCCAGTCGTACAGAGAAAGGAGACACTCTCATTGTGGAGACACTGAAGGAAGAGACCCAAATGGAGAGTATACCTGAGTTGCTCCAAAATGAAATATCTGGAACTCAACTGGAAGTCTAGCTAAATAGGAGAATACAAAAATAGTGTATAACTCCTGTATACTCTGCTAATACACTGACCTCCATTCTTACATCGTTACAGAAATGGGGAGAGGTCTCCTGGTCTTCTCTCCCTTGTGTTATAGGTGGTATGTATTCAAAGCATGTGGCTATAAACTATTCAGGCCTCTGGACTGCAAAGTCACACCAGGGAAGGTACCTTATGGCATTTAAGCCACTGAGCTTATTTCCATTTTGGGTCTTCATTCAACCTAACCCGGAAAGAAATCTCTTCTGTAGGTCTCCTGGAAAGATCGGTGTTTTGTTTCCCTTCTTCACATGAGTGCTCCTTGTTCCCCTCTCTCTCGCCAATAAGTCTTGAATCCCTATCCTGGTCTTCCTTCTCGTCTGACATTGCTTCTGGTTCCCCAGGACTTTCGTCTCTCACTGTCCTATGTCTTGACTGAATTGAGAGGGAGAAAAACTAGATTTGGCTTTGTTTTCTTCTTACTCTTCTCTGCTTCCCACTCCACTGTTGAAGATGTCCTTTCTCTGAGGATCACAAGCTCTTAAGAAGATGAATTGCGTCTGTTTTATCCTTTAATACCTAATCAATTAATACAAAATCACTGTAGATGGTAACTACAGCCATGAAATTAAAAGACGCTTACTCCTTGGTAGAAAAGCTATGACAAACCTGCTGCTGCTAAGTCGCTTCAGTCGTGTCTGACTCTGTGCGACCCCAGAGACAGCAGCCCACCAGGCTCCCCCATCCCTGGGATTCTCCAGGCAAGGACGCTGGAGTGGGTTGCCATTTCCTTCTCCAGTGCATGAAAGTGAAAAGTGAAAGTGAAGTCGCTCACTCACGTCTGATTTCTAGCGACCCCATGGACTGCAGCCTACCAGGCTCCTCCGTCCGTGGGATTTTCAAGGCAAGAGTACTGGAGTAGGGTGCCATTGCCTTCTCCGTTTACTGCATACCAGGTTAATAAAAATTAGGTCATTTCTACTGGCAATATGTGAAACCATTTCTCTGCTATATTTTAAGGCTGTATTAATACATTTAAAATATTTTATCAATATATTATTTTCAAAAAGTACTCCATGGTTAAACTTGTTTTAAAAACTGTTCTACTGTGTAAAAACAATGACTGCTGTGGCCAGTTTTGTTTCACTTATTGTCATGTTTCTCTAGTTTTTCTTTAAAATTGGAGGAAGTTACAGTTTAGTACACACAGGCAAAGTCATATCCGACTCTTTGTGACCCCATGGACTGTAGCCCACCAGGCTCCTCTGTCCATGGAATTCTCTAGGCAAGAATACTGGAGTAGGTTGTGCCATTCCCTTCTCCATGACAAACCTAGACAGCATATTAAAAAGCAGAGATATCACTTTGCCAAGAAAGGTCTGTCTAGTCAAAGCTATGGTTTTCCTGTAGTCATGTATGGATGTGAGAACTGGACCATAAAAAAAGCTGAGCACAAAAGAATTGTTGGAGAAGACACATGAATCCCTTGGACTGCAAGATCAAACCAGTCAATTCTCAAGGAAATCAGTCCTGATTATTCACTGGAAGGACTGATGCTGAAGCTGAAACTCCAATACTGTGGCCACCTGATACGAAGAACTGACTCATTGAAAAAGGCCTTGCTGCTGGGAAAGATTGAGGGCAGGAGATGAGATGGTTGGATGGCATCACTGACTCTATAGACACGAGTTTGAGCAAGCTCTGGGAGTTGGTGATGGACAGGGAAGCCTGGCGTGCTGCAGTCTATGGGGTCGCAAAGAGTTGGACATGACTGAGCGACTGAACTGACTGACCTAATCATTTCTATTTCGTATATGTTAGGGGTCAACGTAATATACATCCCCATCAAGGCTCGGCACCACAATACGGACATCATATGGTGTGGTGCTGAGGGAGGGTGAAGTGAAGAAGGATTCAATACATCATTAGTTAACCACACCAGAAGGACATGTCCAGGGAAAGCACCCTATAATACAATCGAAGAAGTATATACTAAATCAGAAACAGTTTCAATCACATTCACGGAGTGGCATTTGGGAGCCCTCTTTGCTTGTCAAATGGTTTTTGTGCCTGCTAGATGCATGGCTATAATTAGACTCACTGAAAGTTGCAAAGAATGACCAATGAACAACATCTTTCTTTAATATCCCCAGGGGGAAACTGAGGTTCCCAGCAACTTCTATATGAGGAGAAAAAGTAGGCTGCAATTCCGAGACTGAAGGAGGAAGAGTCTTGTGAGAAACTAACAGAACACTTGTGTTTAGTCACTCAGTCATGTCCAACTCTTTGCGACCCCATGGACTGTAGCCCGCCAGGCACCTCTGTCCATGGTGATTCTCCAGGCAAGAATACTGGAGTGGACTCATGCCCTCCTCCAGCGGATCTTCTCAACCCAGGGACTGAACCCAGGTCTCCCACATCGCAGGCAGATTCTTTATCATCTGAGCCACCAGGGAAGCTCATAACAGAACACTTAGAGGATGATAATCATCAGGGTTGTATGGGTCTGCAACCTCAGAGATAGGTATTTGTGAACAGTTGACCCAACAGAGTTTAAATGGAATTAATGAAGAGGATATGATATACACCTGAAAAAAGTTTCTACCTGCTTTTATTATTTTTTTTAATGACTTACCTATGCTTAATTTTTAAGTAAACAGTACTTTAAGGAGGAACCTGTAAACTTTTTTTTTTAATTAGCTATTTTGTACATAGTGTCAATAGTGTGTACATGTCAATCCCAATCTCCCAATCTATCTGCTTTTCAACAGCCATCTACTCTGTGGTAGACTTCACACTCATTCTAATCCTAAGCATTTCACCCTTCTTTGCCTCGGAGTCTGAGAACACCATCACCCACAGTGCCTGATGTCTTCCCCAGGGCATATCGCTGTGTATGTCCTTAAAACAATTAGTCCTGAGTGTATGCCCATTTTCAAGATGATGTATGTGTAGCAGAGTCTGTTGCTTGCTGGCACTTTAGAGAGAGAGTTTTTGTGATAAAGCAAGGAGAGAGTAGCTGTCAGTTAGGCTGCCACTTCTGTCATTCTTGTTAATGATGCAGCTCCTGTAATTACACTGTGGTTCTTTATATGAACGCAGGGAAAGCTTGCTTGGTTTTAGTATGAAAACAATTTATGAAATTATAGAAACAGACTGAACACAGCAGTTCATTTGTTGAAGCAATTATCCAGATCCTTGTCAAAAAAAAAAAAAGTACAAGTGAGAGAAGACTGTGATGTGCAAAAAGTGTTTCTAATTCTATGCTCTAATATGTACAATATGTCTGTGGTTGTGCTGAATTATGTTAATAAACTGCAGCCGAAATTTATTTGTCACAACACAAAGGAAAGGCGCTATCAATCGTCCTGCCAGATATTTTAAATTAGTCACCAAATGGCCCAGCCAGAGTTTCCTCTACAACCTGCAGATGAAGAGAAAGGCTCACTTGATGTTTTCCCAGTGGAACCAGAAGAACTTTTCTAGTATTGGGAATAATCTGGAAAATAACTGTAAAGTGACCTATGGCACAAATGCCATTTTTACGTGACATTTAAAAATCCAACCCTGGACACCAACCTGATGTTATTTTTGACTGGCTATCCATCAAAACACAAGTATCCAAGACAGACTCTAAGAAGAGGATTTGGGACACTGGTCGCTGGAGAGCTGAGGGAACAAACAGAGCAATCAAGCGATACGAAGGTTACTGCTCAAATAAAACTGCATAAAAACCAAAAAATGTCATTAAGGTTAAAAAAAAGTCATTTTCTACTCTATGAAGGCCAGGATTCTACAGCTTATTAGCATTTAGTCAATAAAGATTAAGTTGTAGAACAGCATTGTATTATCTAAGTTTCCCTAAGCATGTTTATCAAATCTCTGGAATAATGACTATTAAGTTCAATTCTTAAAAGTTCTACCTGCAGAGCAAAGGAACAATTATTGATTTAACTAAATAAATATTTAGTTTCCACAAATTCTATACATGTAAATTTATCATATAAATATCTCCCAGTGAAATAATGGCTCAAGGAAAAAAACAGTGACTTTTCACTCTGAAACAACCTAGCCTCTTTCTTCTAACTCGAGCACAAAACTCCAATAAAAGCATACTACTGAAAGTTTCCTTTCATTTCTTTTAATTATTTTAATAGTTAATTTCCAGGAGGTGAAAAAGAGAGCAGGGATCAAACACTAAAATAAAATGAAGTGCTAGAAAACAGAAGCAAAAAAAAAAAAAAATTTGAGCTCAAATTGTGACTTGTGCAAAGTGTTACACGCAATAAAATGTGGATGCCGTTCTTCTCTCCTCACATCTGGAGATAGTTTAGTATACCGATTTCCAGAAACCAAGCAATCGTCCAGCCTGACTAGCCCCTTTCATTCACAAATAAACAATTAATGGAATGGGCAACTAATTTTCCAAGTGTTCATATTCATTAGGCTGTTTCCTGAAATTAAGTATCAGCCTCATGATATAATACTGTACACATTAAACAGTCTCTTGCTCAGCCCCCCACTTCCTTGGCCATCTTTCTCGTATCAGATTTAGAGAACGGGGCATTTGTATTTCTAGTCTCCTTCCTTACAATACACTAGCATCTGAATATTAAATTTCCTTAATTGTGCTGAGTTAGAAAGACAAAATATTAAAAATATGACAAGATTCCCTCACCAAATACTAGCAAGAATTTCTATTCTCATGGTCCGTTGATTCACTAATATTTATCAAACATCTACTATATGAACAGCAGAATTCTAAACCTTGACTTGTGAAAGTAAATACGTCCTCGTGAAATTTACAACTGAGTAGGGAGATAAACCTGACCACAAATAACTATACTATAAAGGAGAATGTGATCAATGTGACAAGAGAGGCATAAACAGCATGCTTTAGGGTTCAAGGGAGAGAGACTTACTCCTTTTGAGGTAATGAGAGAAGGCTTAGCGAAGGAAGTGGTTTGCAAGATGGATAGGCTTTCAAGAGGCTCGGGACTGGAAGGTCTTCAAGGTCAGAGACCATGTCTTGTTTTACTTGGCGTCCCCCACCCCCTCAACACACACACCTGTAGCACAGTGCTGGGCCATCAACACTATGAAAAAGCTAGCTATTTAGCTGAATTCAACAAGCACACATTGGAAAAAGAAGATCACCCGAAATGGATGGGCACTGACCATGGCATGGGCTTATTCAAAGAACATGGACATTTTTGAAAAGAGAATACCTAGAGACATAACATTAGACAGGTGGGCTGAAAAATGTATTAGTACAAAACAAAACAGAGCTAACACATTTCATTTTAAATTTGTGAACCATGGGGAACACTGAGAATTTCCAAGCATATGAATACTAAATTAGTAGGGTCTTATGTCTATTGTGCCAGTTTAAGTAAGGCTATACTTACTGCAAGGAGATCCAACCAGTCCATTCTAAAGGAGATCAGCCCTGGGATTTCTTTGGAAAGAATGATGCTGAAGCTGAAACCCCAGTACTTTGGCCACCTCATGTGAAGAGTTGACTCATTGGAAAAGACTCTGATGCTGGGAGGGATTGGGGGCAGGAGGAGAAGGGGACGACAGAGGATGAGATGGCTGGATGGCATCACTGACTCGATGGACGTGAGTCTGAGTGAACTCCAGGAGTTGGTGATGGACAGGGAGGCCTGGCATGCTGCGATTCATGGGGTCGCAAAGAGTCGGACATGACTGAGCGACTGAACTAAACTGAACTGATCCTTACTTAAATCTTGTGGACTTTTCCAATTCTTAAAAAACTTAGAGCACACAAGGGAAGAAAAAATGTACTACATTAAATAATTAGAAACCTATAAACTCTGTTAGGTTGACATTGTGCTTTGAAGGCCAACAAAAGGTTGTATGGGTGTGTAACCCAGGAAAAAATGCTCCTCTAAAGAATTTTTAAGTTGAAAAGGGAAAAAAAAGAAATCCAAGAGCAAGGTAGCCCCAAACGCTGTATGTTACTCAACATCGATAGTGACAGTAGGGTGTAGCTGCCATCCCTACAGGCTCCCCAGAACACAGTTTTATAGCAAGAACAATACCCATGGCTCTCCTGGAAAAGGAGATGAGCAGTTGTCTTTTGTTTCTCAATTCCCTGGATACTGTTCAAGCAGTTCGCCTCGCTGCCTTCCATCACCTTCCACTAAGTGACGATGTGCAAACATAAAGGGGGGTGCTCTGAGACCTCTCACTAGGATTTGGGGGCCCCTACACCTTTGAATACCCAAACACCAATTCAGCTTTAAGTGAGTAATTCTTGGTAACCAGGACAGCAGACTGTGATAATTCCCTGGGATTTCCCAGAAGGAATGGTGACAAGCAAGCGTGTCATCTGGACGTGTCATACAGAATTGCAAAACTGTCTGAGTTGTCTCAGATTCTGGACAGACTGTCTTATTTTAAATAGTCTAGATGATATCATGTGACATTTGGCTGAACAAAAATAGTAACAGCCACAAAGGGGAGAAGAGAGGACCTTATGAAAAATTGTCCCTAAAGAAAGAAAGGATAGTGAAGGTAAGTCCAGATTTTTAGTGCATGTGCCCTCAAAGCCAATCCTAATGGAATAAGGCTCAAAACCAAATGACAACATGTCCTATAAAATAGTAGCAGAAAATAATGCTTGGAACTGAAGCTCAAATGTATTTGACTGCCCTGAACTTCAAGGAGAAATACAACGGTAATGGGAGAGGAGGTGGTGTACCATGGGATTTCAAAGCATGAGTGCCAACAAAACTGGTTGTTCATTGGCCAAACCTTGGTAACCATTCCGGAATACTAATGTGAAAATTTTTTAGTAGCAATGACAGTGTCTTACTCATCTCAGCATCCCAATGCTAGCAGGGTGTCTAGTAGGCAATCAATATATGCATGCTTTGGGACCAAATTCAGTTCAATATGATGGCTTTCATTTTAAAAAGCTAACAAAACCACTTGGAAAACTGTTTATTTCTTCCTGAAGGAAAAAATCCAAGGAACTCAACCAAATCAATACAAAGACTTTACTATCATAATTTATGGAACTAAGGATGCATTTTTTCCAACTGGTGAGAAAAACACCTCTGTAGACACACCATGGTGCCCCTAGCCAGGCAAGTTTTGCTGCTGAGCAAGAGGAAGATGCTTTCAAGAGTGAGGTTGCAACATGATGAACCCATCATTACTGCCATAATTAATGAATGGTGGAACAGTTCATATATAGTGTAGCAAGTAAGTTAACCATTCTGTCTCACATACTCCTGAAGCTCACAGTCTCAGATCATTTCTCAAGCTATTGCCATGCACCAGGCACTAAGTATATTTATGGAAATACAGTTGACCCTTGAACAACTTGGGGATGGGGACACCCACCCTCAGCTCAGTGGAAAATCTGCATATCATGTCTAGCCAGCCCTCTGTATCCCTGGTTCTTCTGTATCTGTGGTTCCTTCATATCCATGGATCTGCATCCATGGTGTCAAGCAATCACAGACTATGTAGTACTGTAGTATTTACCATAAAAAAAAAAAAAAATCCATGTATAAGTACAGTTCAATCCTGTGTTGTTCAAGGGTCAACTGTGCTTTACATACATGAATTTAATCTTTTTAAAGATTAAAATGACAAATGAGCAAGATAGGTACTATTATCAACTCTATTTCACAGATAAGGAAATTAGAAGACAAAGAGATTAAATGACTTGACCAACACCTTATAGCGGGTAAAAGTGGAAATTAAAACCCAGTAACTGAGTAACTCAACAGTCACATCTGTCCAACAGCAATACATCAGGATAACCTCAGTAAGGGCGGCAAATCTGGTGACTACAACTGTTAATAATGTCTCCATCACCATACTGAAACCTTGGGCTCAAGTGGTAGTTTTCTTAAGTGGCTGTCCCTAGCATTGCACGGTACACTCTTTCCCCTTGATCTGAACCCTTCTATCCTCATTGACATTTGGGCAAATACAATCACATTTCTGTGGACTCATACAATAAATAGTTGCCACAAATAGTATGAAACCCAGTTGTGTGAATTCCAACAGGTAGCTGTGAAGGCTTAAATCAGTGTTGGCAAATGTGTAGGACTTATTCAGACAACCACACAGTGAATTTCTCAATATGAAAATTAATACAGGGTCATGCTGATCACTGATAAATGTAAATTTCAGGGTCTACCTTCAAGTCTCTTTTAATTGTGACACTACAATCAAAATGAGATACTTATTCCACAGCCAAAAAAGAAAGAAGGTGTAAGACATCTGGACGTTGTGAGGACTAATAAGTAAAACTTGCTAAAAAAATAAAGAATTTTAAAAAAGAGTCTGCTTTTTGACTACAATTGATAGGTATAGCTTTTTAGCAAGATGTAAGTTGAGAGTTAATCATTTTGGTTTTCAAAGATGCAACTAAAAACGTCATTCTATGACAAACTATATGATGCTTCAAAAAAGAAAGCATCACTCAAGGAAAGGAAAGCAGAACAATACGAAAAAGGATTAAAAAAACAGCATGTCTAGATCCAAGTGGATCACAGACTATGACTCCACTCAGCCCACATTCTCACCCGAGGGAATCCCCACAACAGCTCTTTATAGCCAGATCCTTAAAACTTTACCTATGGATGAAGGGGAAAAAATATGAGGTTATCTATAGGAACCTCTGAGTACAAGGCACATAGCTATGGCATTTGTGGCAGGCATAAAGATTACTATTATAAAACCCGGCAGTGTTAATAAAGGGTGAGCTTCCTGGGGTAGGTGTCACTAATAATTCTCTGAAGGATCAGCATTTCACTACATCCAGTTTTATTTGATTACTCAAACATGTCCTCATAATTGTTATCTTTCAAGCACTGTTTCAGGAATTACATATCCACTCAGTCTTCAGTTATGTTTAAGTTACACAGGATGTAGGTATCATTATGTCCATTTCTCAAGTGAGGTACATGGGGCACAGAGACTTCTTATGCCCAAGAAGACGGCCACACTAGCCAAGGCCACACAGCTAGTACAAATGGGAGAAACAGGATTCAAGCCTAAGCGGGTTGGCTCTGGAGCCCACGCTCCTTGTCACTGTGCCATGCTGCCCTTTCCCAGGAATGCTAGTAAAACCATGCCTCAACTAATTTCTCAGATTAGTTACGTGTCATTCTACAGTGACCAAGGGCAATTCCAGAGCTAAGATATGCACCCTTTCAGCCTGGCAGGCTTATGAGGAATCCAATCGATCACCCCAACCCCATACTTAAGTGCAGTGCTACACTATCAGTAAGGCCAGTGCCTTGGGGACTGTTGTGACCAACCCCTCCCTGCCACATGACTTCTGAGACGACCGGGGGGCTGCTGGCCTGGCTGCACTGTCTCTGTGATTTAAACCAGACCATCTGACTGCCTTGCTCTCTGAGCTGGGGCAGGTCTGAAAACGCTCAGATTGCATTAAGCAACTTCTCTGCTCTTTGGCCAGATTCAAGCTCTAGTTACTCTATGTGGATTTAGTTCATTCTCTTAAGAGTACAGAGAAGGTTTTCTTTGAGATGAATTTTTTCATGATCAAAGCTTGTTCCTGGGATGACTCAGGTGGAGGAAAGCTACGAGGGACACAGCGGTGTACTTGAGACACTACATCTGGCATACTGTTTTACAGAACATAGACAGAAGGAAAGGTCTGTAGATTTCAATTTCAAAAAGGAGGAGGAGGAGAAGTATTTCACATTATAATAGTAAGAAACCCCAGGATTAGAGGGTCTACAAATTCTTAACAACAGCAAATCAAAATCAGGTTGACAAGAAAAGTGACAACATGGGATGGAGAAAGGATAGATAGGACTTCCTTCCACAAGAACCT
Source organism: Bubalus bubalis (assembly GCF_019923935.1). Classification (NCBI taxonomy): domain Eukaryota; kingdom Metazoa; phylum Chordata; class Mammalia; order Artiodactyla; family Bovidae; genus Bubalus; species Bubalus bubalis. The sequence goes on along the minus strand of NC_059159.1, from coordinate 90,429,734 downwards.
TGACTGTTCAATTCTTAAGCTAGGTGTTCTCAGAAAGCCAGTGACATTTGGCTGGTCCTCTGTAGGGCCCCAATAAAATGCTTTCCAGAGTCAACAGCTGACCAGTCATGTGCGTGGAGAGCAGAAGGGGTTGCAGGTACCCATGGTCCCGGAAGCTCTGAAGAAAGAAGTGTTCTTTCAAAACTCAACAGACTTTCCAAAAAGAAAAAACGGAGAATGATCCATCACCAAAAATGTTCATCTACTGACACTGTAACAAGTTTAACTGAGTCACCAAATTTCCCAACTTCTTCTAAGTGAAGCAATTTTAAAAAACTTTTTATTGAAGATCTACTAAGTGTCAGGCGCGAAGATCGCTCAAACAAGAAATTTTATCTTCAAAGGTCAATCAACTGTGGGCTCAGAAGGAGAGAGGGAAGGAGAATAATGCAAGGGAATGACAAAAATTCAAAGGGGAGAGAGGCTCTGGTTGAGGGGAATGATGAAACAAAACTTCCTAGTTAAAATATTCACAGAAAAATAAATATGTGCACCATCCGTCCTGCTTCCAAGTACATGAGAGGAGAGAAGGGAGCAAGGAGAAAATTCAACCCTAACATGATGCCTTAGAAAAACAAGAAAAGTTTTCTTAAAACAAAACAAAACCCTTTTGGCACACCAAGCTCCCTGTGACTGCAGGGTGAAAACTGTAACATAAAAACCTAGTCCATAAGTGCCAGAGGAAAAGAAACTTTCCCCAAATAACAAAATAAAAATAAACCTTCAGTTAAAATAATATATTACACACTGATGTAAACTGAAATGCTCTTGTCCATGGCTTGAGCTTATGAAACCCTTAAACATGAGCATGTAACACTAACAAACTATTTGACATTATTATTTGGGTTCAAAGACTCTCTTTCTCTAAATGTTTATAGCACCATACCAGTTATTTCAACTGAGCTGACACAATGAATTTCAAATGATCTAATACTTTTGACTTACCAGCGGATTAGCACATGATTACCCCGAGTAAAAGGATTATTATTACTGCTGCTCTAAGATATTAACACTTTCTGTAACACACTCTAAGGACGCTGTATAGATCACTAAAAAACGTGACAAAATACATGGGGGAGAGGGGATTTTTTTTTTTTTTAATGGAAAGTGGTAAGTGTTCTTCTCTTATAGAGTTCTCTTGCTTAGTATAAAGTGGGCCTCCCAATGGTAGAACTGGCATTTTGCATGGCATTTTCAATGGCATGCAAGTCACAAATAAGTCCAGGATTCAACGCACCCAGGACATTAAGCCACGTGTGGCTTTCTTCCCATGAAGATCGGGCTCCAAACAAAACCCCCCACTTTGTAATAGACAACTAATTCTCATGTAATGAATGACAGAACACAGTGTTAATGTACTTAACAAGACAGAGCTAAATTCAATGAAGCTTGACGCCATTTATATGAAAAAGGGTTACATCTGTAGACAGAGCCAAAGGAAGAGGGGAATAATTCTGAATTAAACAGTGCAGCTTCTGCTTTGGTTCAGGCCTCTCACTGGAAATACAAATCATGGCTAAGATGTGACCCTGAACACTGGCAGCAGCAGACAAAGCTAACTACCACCATATTAAACTCTCACCCTCACAGATGAAGAAGCAACAGCTAGAGGACTTTGTCCAGGGCTTCTACTACTGCCCAAAGTGCCATTTCTTCATAGCCAAATTTCTGGTCCATTAAAACACTTTCTTTCTTTACCAGACTCCATGATATGCAATTCAGTGGCACTAAACAGAGTCACAGAAAATTCAGATAATCCCAATGATGTTCTACTATCTACTACACCTTGTGGGTTCATCATCAAAACAAGAACAGAGAAAGTAAGCATGTGACACAGAATGAGGATGTTGGAATGATAAACTTCGGTGGCTCTTCGGAAGGTTTTAATGTTACATTTACCCTTCTCTAACAAAGATGTACAGAAGAGTCCTAGGGACACAAATTGTGTAGAAGTGTGGATGTGGATAGGTATGACCGTCACAACAAAAGATTCTTAAAAGCCTATGACTAACGTAATGCCGACTCTCCTCTTTCAAGGCAAGTGCAGAAAATAGATTTTAAGGTACATTAAAAGAACACAGCATATGAACCATGCCGATCGAGCACCCAAGGTTCTGAAAACAACTGATGAATTGTTATAAGCAGATGAGAGAAAATGTTCATTCCTCGAGTGAGTTTACAGTAAGAACACTGATCTCCATAGCATGCTTCCTGTAGCTGGTGATATGACTTATTTCTGTAGGATGCTCTTCCACACGTGGAGGTACTACCACCTAGAGTGGCTATACCTTCAGGCAGGGGAGCCTTGCTAGCCTCTGCTCTCCCCTATCGGCAGTGTTATCTGGTTCTCTTGTTGTCACAGAGCCAGGGAATGAAGCTTTTCCAGAAAACTTACCCAAGATCAAACTGTGCCTGGTGACAGCGATGTCCAGGCCATAAGTAATGTTCAAAGGATTCAACAATGCCTGTGACTGATCATGCTCTCTGCCTTGCCATCACCTGCTGATTTTGTCCAGGTGTTTTATGGCTATCTGGAGAATCTGGAGAACAGACAGAGGGAAGGCGTTGCCAATTTCTTTTGTCTGAGACTGTGAATTCCTCACACAGATGGTGGACAGCCTCAGCTCAGGGCAGCACCAGACTGCACTACCTTCAACCTCCAAGAGGGGAAGTAGAGGGAGACACAACTGTCCCCCCATTCCAGCACTGCCTGTGTGTGTGTGTTAGGAGACACTGTGGCTTCACACGGGGAACAGTGAAGAAGAAAGAAAGGCAACAAGTTATCTTGAAAACATTTACTTGCTTGAGGTTCTGCTAAGCTCGGACCAAGCAGTTAAAAATGCTGACCAGAGGGGTGATACCTGAACAACTGTGCTTCTATCAGAGACTCTGTACCCCAAGTTTCAGCTACTTTTTCATGTGTATATCTAGAGCCATCAGCTCTCCTAAACTAACCAAAATAGGGGCTGGAAAAATCCCAGTCAAGCCTTTAGAAGCTATTATATTGCTGTCAGGGGGCTTCCCAGGTGGTTCAGTGGTAAAGAATCCACCTGCCAATGCAGGAAACTCGGATTCGATCCTTGGATCGAGAAAATCCCCTGAAATAGGAAACAGCAACCCACTCCAGTATTTTTCCCTGGGAAATTCATGGACAGAGGAGTCCATGGGTTGCAAAGAGTTTGACACAACTGAGCATGCACACTGCTATCACAGCTGGAAAGAAAACTGGACTGGTGCTGAAACCTATGCTACATGGTAGCCACTGGCTACACGTGGATACTGAGCACCTGAATCATGGTTAGTCCAGGTTGAGATGTGCTGTGCATGCAAAAGAGATGCTGGATTCTGAAGACAGCATGTGAAAAAAAGACTGTAAAATACTGATAAATATCCACAATGATTACATATTTTTATACCTATTTATATATGGAAATTATAATTTTGATACATTGGGTTAAATAACATATTATTCAAATTGACTTCACCTGTTTCTTTATACTTGCAATGTGGCTACTAGAAAACCTTAAATCATAAAATTGCTTATCTTGCTACTTATTGGACAATACTGGTCTAGACAAGAGGACTTCGGTCCTTTTCAGTCACTTGTTGGTTACTTGACCACGGTCTGCTTGGTTAACTTTCTGAGCTGCATCATTTTCAAATGAGAGGAATAAAAATCAAGAATGTATCAATACCTCCAAAGTTTTACACCTCCAAAATTACAAATTTTTCAGATTATCATTCCTAAAACCCATGGTTCATTTTCATTGGGGCCTGCCGTAAAGAAGCAGTGACAACAGGGAAACAGGTTCTCTTCATTAGTCAATTAATTTAAGAAATGCCAGCTGACTGATGGTTCTAACTAAAGCTTTTCAGAATGGTGGGTAGGCTGTTTTAATGTATTAACGTAGAAATGTAAAATTTATTCATCATATGAATTCCATCAGTGACTAACAACCCACCATGATATATAAAATAAAGAATGTGTAGGCTGTGGATGGATATGGGTTTATAAAGCAATGAAGTGAGTGGCTTGTTTTATGATTTCAAGCTCAATGTCATGGGTACATCTGACTGCAATTCATTTGGTAAGTAGGCTACTAAGGCAGACATCCTTTACAGAAACCTCAGAAAAGCTTTAGTGATTTCTTCACTTAATCAGAGGGAGTGTATATTTCATTATAATGTGCAGCTGATCCCTCATGGAGGCACAATTTCTGGCACAAGAGTTGCACAGGTCCCATCAGTTATGCCTAACTTTGTGACAATTCCTGAAACACCTCCTCATACAGCTCTTGGGTGGCCAGGCCCAAAGAGGATATTTTTAGAAGCCTGCTGTTCCCACAAGTTGTACTGTTTGTGCTAAGTGACCATAACAGGGCTAAGGATGGAAGTATCTACAGAACAACAATTCAGGTGACACTTTAAATACTTAATTACACACTAGTATTTACTTCCTATTAAGGAACGATGGAGGACTTTATTCGCTAAGTTCCTTGATAGGAACAAACTTTTTATTTTACAGATTATGTTGAGAATTTGATCAGTGTGCTGCCTAAAGTGGAGAAAGGAAATGGAAAACAGGAAGAGATTAAATGCAGGACAGAAATCCAGTATCTGTTTAATACATGTACTTTTAACCCAAATGTCAGTGAAACTAAACTCTACATCCTGGCACACTAAACACCATGCTAGAGTATGTGACTGTGTGTGTAAAACACACCTACATGCACACAGCCCTCATTTATGGATACATTCCAGTGGATGAGATAGAAAAGTCAGGTCAGCCACAAGAAATTGAAAGTGTAGCTTACAGGACTCAGGAGTCAGGAACTAGGAGAGAGTCAGCAGACTGTACCAGATTGAGTTGCTTCTTGGCATGATGAGTTAAAAATTCAAACATAAGCGAGAAAAGAGCTACAAATGAATTCTGCCATGCTCTACGCACCCAATGGGGAAAGTATGGAATGTGGGATCTTCTGAAAGACATCCAAGATCAATGTAAAGAGCACTGGCAGATAAGTGAAAGCTGAGGAGCCTGGAGAGAAAGCCATCCAAATGGCTGAAGCCATCATGCTCTGCACAGCATTTCAGCGGACACATAGCCAGCATTATAGTCTGAACTATAGCTGATACTAAGAATCTAACTAATATGCAAGCAAAACATTAAATTACTTGGTTTTAGCATTGTTCTTAATGTACAACAGATAAACATTACATTGGGGTGGAATTAATTTACAGGTCCCCTCTGCTTGGCTAAAACCAGATGTACATGGGTCAAAATGTGAAGGGTTCTTACCCGAAGCTTTGAGAAATTCAAAGTAAGTCCAGTTTTGAGCTCTGTCAGTAACAGGCAAGGTGAAAAGGATTCAGTGAAAAGCAAAGCAAGAAACAGGATGGGATGTTACCTTATAAAAATGGATTACCGAGTGTTTCTGTATTTTTGTTCAATGCTTCTTAAAACAAATATACAGCGTGACTTGCGTAAACATTCAATTTGGAAATCATATGGATTTCAAATGATCATTTCATTCAATATTAAGCTGGATGAGTCTCACCTAGCAATTTCATAAGATACACCAAATTTTTTTTAAAAACAGTTTACAATGCCCCAAGTTATAGCTCTTAACTGCCATGTTAGAAAGAAATAATCTTATTCCTCCACAGCAAAGAACTTTCAGAAACCACTCAAACATTCTTGCCCTCTGAATGTTGGGGAATGGTCTCTTCATGTGTTATTAATAATCCAGATGAAGAATTCATATTAATGGGCACACAATGAATATTCAGCTGCATGGAGCCTCATACCACAGGGATATCAAAACCAAAACTCACCTTTACTTGTACTTGCCTGACATATGCTAGCAGAGCTACCCAACTGTCCCAAACTTTTTGTGGTTTATGGGGTTATATAAATGCTCACTGTGGCAACCCAGGCACACAAAAAAACACTTGCCATTTTAAAGAGAGAGGCAAGAAAAAGTGCTCACGCAACACAAAAGTTAATTTTACATTACTGTCATTAATATTACACGCACACTGTCACAGCCAAATAAACCTTGTGCTGTAAAAACAAATCAGGTCGCTCAAGCTGCATTCTGCTAAGAAAGCCAAAACCTACCATGCATGGCTCATGTGGACACTCTTCCTCAATGGCTTCTATTGTCCCTGGTCAACTTCTCCATTTTCCATGCCCTGAATCCCTCACGTGTGCAAAGCCACATTAGTGGCATTAAAAACAAAAACTTTAAGGGATGCTTCCAAGTATTCCAAATAGAGGCTACACTTTGTTTTCTTAAAGTCATGGTTATTTCCCCAGTTTATCTGGGCATTTAAGTTTTTTCTTTAAATCCAACAAACATTTCTCTAAAGAAAGGTCTTTATGTGGCTGAAATTAGACTGCACACAAGATAGTTTTTCAAGGCCAGCAAGCACTTCCTAACCAAATCCCCCACTTCCTTTGCTAGCTAAACATAACTCCTTTCAATGTGTACATCCTTTAAAAAGTGAGCAGGGAGCACCTCACATGTAATAGCAGGCATCTGGGAAGCCAATTGGTGCGGTCCGAGCGCACAGTTTAGAAAGCAGCTCTTTAACATTCAATAACTAAGTGGTAATTGGGCACAGAAACATAAACTGTCAAACTGAATCAAAACCCCTCTGCTTTTCAGAGTATTATTTGTAAGATTATACTAGAATTAAATTTGAACATGCATCCACCCTATGCATTCAGTCAAATTATAAAACAAGGGAAAAAAATTGCTGTGCTTTTCTTTGGATAAAATTAATGTCAGCTTTGTGTCCTTAAGCCAGACCCGATCGGGAAATGAAATATGTTTAGTCCTGAAATAGTTGTGGTAATTCAATCCCGGCGCTCTCCTTATTTTCTTGATGACAAAGAAAAACTCCCAACTGGCAGGGCCACCTGCACTGATTACTCCTCCATCCACACCCACAGAATATGAAAATGAGCCAATGATCATTAACCTTAATTTCTTCTAACATAAACCTCGGCTCTTTTTCAGTCTTGCTACTCAGGGAACTCCCCTGAGATAAAGAAGGGGGTGGGGAGGGATAAGGAAACAGGGAGTGAAAGCTCAGAGCAAAGGGGGTGGAAACAAATGAAAAATGGAACCCACTGGCTTTTAAAGAACTGCACAGCTGGCTTATTAAACTTCATACAGCAAAGATGTTACAAAGATAAAGAGATTGTGAGGCATCACCACTCTCTGGATAGTGGGACACTCTCCTGTCCAGCCCTCTCCCCTTCTGAGCAAGAAATAAGAAAGGATGTTTCCTCCCCACCCTCTCACCCTGCCTGCACCTCACTCCTCCGCCCAGACCTCACTCTGTAAAGACAGAGAGCAATAAAAGATAGGTCTGGACAGCAGGAATGCAGGTGTGGCTTGGAGACAGCCAGAATGAGGACCAAAGGGCCTGTACAACCAGGAGAGGGATTTCCAAGGTGAGCACTTCAAATAGTGTTGAATGCATCACGCCTCCTGGTCACTCACATTCAAGTATCACCAACTGGAATCATTTTAATTCAAGCTGTGTGGGGCTAGATCCCATTGGCATTACATCATCTTCTAATGGATGAAGAGCTAGATGGGGCCCTAAAAAGAAACACAACCAGGAGGGGAACAGGAAAATCTCCGAAACAAGGGTCTCTACTGCACAGATGTGTAGACTGAAAATTACCCGGGTTGCCTACAGACCTAAGCAGATTGCTGGAAAAAGATGAGAAGACCATGAAAACGAAGAACATATCAACATGTCAACATAGAGAACTCTCTGCACAGCATTCCTGAAGCTGGAAAAAAACCAAACTTTAAAAATCACTACATTGCTAAATGCACATAAAAAATTTTTAAAACATGGTTCTTTTTTCCATTAGAAAACTTGAATGTAAAGGCAAATAAATGCCAAAAAAGAAAAGTACAACTGTATTAGGTACAAGTTTTATTACAAGATGTTTGTTGTCTACCCAACACAGGTGGACAGAGAACAACCCTGATTATACAGTGATCCCCTTGTTATTTCAGATCTCAACTCAAGTGGAGGAGCCAGGAGGAGGGTGAGGCAGAAAGGCAGGAAAAACAAACCAAAACAAAACCCTGGCTGTAGTCTGGTTCTGGATTCCACAGCACGATTGAAAATAAAACCTGTATCCAGGTTGCTCGGTGTTCACTGCCTCCTGACTTAGCCTGCCGACTGCACAGATGCAGCCTTCCTTCTGCTTGCTCTCTCCTCTGCACCCCCAAGGTGCCATCAGGCGACCAAAGGTCAACGGTCCTCTCTGGAAGTGAGGACAGAGTGTTGAAGTATGTCGTGCCAAGAGTCATCTTAAGAAGAGATGCTCTAGCTTGTGACCTGGCGGCGAGCTGAGAGAGCAGGGCTTTTAATAAAGCAGCACTTTTGCACACTCCCAGCCTGGTTAATTTAATACCTGCCGCTTGTTTACCAAACAGCGCGGGCATGTCTCCGTGTCGGTAAGTTCCCGGTGACAGTGAGGCGACTGGATCCAGGCATGGAACAGATGCACCTTTTTACGCTCTGTTAAACCGTGTCACAGACTACAGCCCCTGAGCGCATTCCTTTATTTACGCTGCAGCCAGCTGAGCTAATTGTCAGAGACAGCCCTGGTTCTAATTCTGCAGAGTAAAGCAACTACAGGAGTGTGAGTGCTGAGGCATGAACGGTGCAAAACTCTCGGAAATGGGAACAGCTGAAACAGTCCAAGGGTACAGGAGTAATCTGCCGAAATTTTTTTACCTAGAGAGACTGCAATAATGTCACCTAACTCCACAGGAGGTGATGGGGGTGGGAATGTAGGAAAAGCATCCCTAGTTGAAAGAAAAGAGAGGAAAGCAAATATTAAAAGAAATAGCTATGGAAAGGGAACACAGGCCAAGCAGAGTTGGCATTCATTTTCCAAAGAATAGGGTCAGGATGGGGCAGTTGCACCAATATTCACAAGCTCACAAACTACCTGATTATAGGCTGGTGTTCAATGTAGCTCACACCGATAGTTCTGCAAGATACAACATGGATCATTTCAGATACTATGATGTGAACCCATTAATGACACCAAAAGAGTCCCATGTCCAGCCAGCTGGTCAACTGCAGCCTGCCTGGTCACGAGCAGACAAAGGAACTCCCATTAATTGTTCTCCTCATCCCTGCCATACTTGGAGTGGTTCCTCTTAGCTGGAATACCAGACTCATATTTTATCGGTAGCAGGAGTTCACTCCAGTTAAAGCTCTTCACCCGTCATGGGCATTTTTCTGCAAATTAATGTCTTTTACTTGCATGACTTCTCTTCGTATTGTAATTTGGGGTTTAAACGGATCATCATACTTTACAGAAAAGAAAAAGAGCAAAAGAGCTCCGTGTTGATAATTTTTACTACTTACGACTAAATGACCTCAACTGAGGAAGAAAAAATTAAGTCATTTGTCTTATGAGGTACAGAGGACATTTTATGGTGTACAATTTAGCTAATAATGGGTTGGGGCCAATGCTTAACAAGTCACATGTTTCCATTGTCCCTTCACCCCCTGCTTATGTTTTTACCACATCCTAACAAAAACATGACCAGAACTGGTGAAAAACATACGGTTCCAACTAATGAATCACATACTTTCCCGCAAGTACAGTAAGTACTACCAGCTGTGTGACAGTCTTGCTCTGGCAGTGGGGCCAGCAGAGAACAAGCCGGCCCATCTGAAAGCAGCTGCGCTGAAAAACCACAAGCAATAGAAGTGTGTCTGCCTTCTCAGGGCGGCTTTGTCTCTCTGTTCTGTGTCTCTGCTCTGTCCTCAGGATGTGCCAGCCATCTTGTCTGGAGAAAGTGCTGGGAAATTCAGAGATAGAGAGCAGGCCCACAAATTCAAAGAACTTCAGCTTTTTCAAAACTGTTGTCACTGTGTCAAGTGGAATGCCTCCAGAGGATGATAAAAGGAATATGTCTCTTTCCCACATCCACCCACCCATGTGCCTCTTTGGGGACCTGTCTTAGACTAACGATTGTGTCTATCCGTGGATCGAAGTACGGGACGTGAGAGACAGAGACAAGAACTGCACCAGATCCAGCTACTTACAGACGGGCTCAAGAACGAACCCACACAAAACACAATATCGAACAATTCACAGATAATCAACTCAGGCCACGAGCTACTACAAAAATTCAAACCTGCCGTTTATACAACAAAAAGCTTCGTTTGTAACCACAGAGCATTCTGAAAAAAAATTCCCTGGCAAGCCCTAGATATTTTGACACAAACGCACTTTTCCTTTCTGTGAAACAACATTCAAATGGATAAACATTACTGTTAAAGGGAAAGAAAGTACAGCAGCATTAGTCTAAAATGTAAGTGGAAATGGTAGGATTTTTTTTTTAACCTTTAGAGCACGTGAAGGCAATAGCTAATAAAATTTTATGAACATTATTAAGTGAACAGTAGCTTTTATGCAGTGTCTAAGAACCATCTCATCACATTCTCTCTGAGAAAAAGACTTAAGAGTTGTCATTCTCGGCTTTGCCAAAGTCTCAATCAGGGGGAAAAAAATAGTGAAATGACTTTTTGTTTGGATAAGCATTTTAAATATAAGGAAGTCACATGTAAAGACTAACAGGGAAAGTCTGCCTTTGATATCGTCCTTTATTGCTTAATTTAGCCAACACATTGCTCTAAGCTTATGTTGTCAAGATACTTCATTCTGCAAAAACCTCATCCCAAAGTCATATTCACATGCCTTTTCTGTTTCTACCACAGTTCTATGATCATTTTTTTTAATGAAGCTATCATCAATATGACACTTCAAGAAGGGTCAGAAGATTCACTCCATGAACAGAGGAAACCTTGACCCGCGTGGTTTAAATGCTTCCTAAGTGAATTTTGCTGTGAGTGTTTGGGTGCGTTCAGCGTTGGGCTGGTCAAAGGCAAGTGCGTGGGATCAGTCCAGAAGTCACATCCATCCCTGCGGTTGGATCAAGTCAGGCAGATGGGACAGTGTTGAGAGCACTGACAGCAAGTGGAAAGAGCAAACGACGGACTTAAGAGTCAAGCACAAAGAGTAAGACTTCAAATGTTCACGAAAACATGGATTTGAAAAATAATATACTGATAAATAAGACATAGTATTTAAATAAAAAATAATGACAAGTCTGCAGTACTTAGTCCATATCAAATAAAGAACATTCTCTAACCAAAACTGGATTATGAAATTACTGAGTGAAGAAAGAACTGATACAGTTAAACCCAAATTATGGTAAAACTACTAAAAAAAAATCATTAAAAACCACAGTAATTAATTTCACAGCTGGAAAATTTCAATAGACTAATAATAAAAAATGCAGTTTATGAAGCAGTACACACAGGATAACCCTATTTTTATTTTTGAAATGAATACAAGAGAAAGAAGAGGTAAGAAAATATTCTAAAATTATTAACACCTCTGTGGACAGTGCCATTGGTAAAGCAAATGGTTTTATTAATGGCTAAGTTCCATTTCCTAAATTTTATTTAACATATATAAATTACATGTGAAAAAAATAAGTTTACAGGGGTTCCCCCTGTGTGATAAATTTGATTTTTAAGAACTCTAGTAACTAGATTTCTAGTCTTAACTAGTAATTATACTACAAAGCTTAAGTACTATGAAAAATGCAGAGCTTTTCTCAAAATCAAAAACTGAATTACTTTAATTCTTTTAAAAACTACATTTAAAATTTGTTTCTCTCTCTTTTTTTTTGTAAAATAGGAAGACTAGTATTGAATTTATTAATTGTTTGTTTAGTTGCTAAGCCATGTCCAACTCTTTTTCAACCCCATGGACTGTGGACTGCCAGGCTCCTCTGTCCTTGGGACTTCCCAGGTAAGAACACTGGAGTGGGCTGCCATTTCACTCTCCAGAATTCACTTATGCCTTGTCCCAATTTTCAAAAAGTGTACTCTCATAATGTAAGCTACAAACTAGCCTTTGTTAATTCAAACTTCTAAAATTAATAAACCTACATCTAAACCTTCACCTTTCTTAAAAAAATAATACTTTTTAATGGCACTTGTAATTGCCAAAGCACTCCCTTAGAATGGAAGTCCATGCCCATCCACCCCTGAAACGCCATTCTTTCCATACATGGTCGCAGCTCTCACAGAACACAATCCAGGGCCCCTGGTCATGTGTGATGCTATAACAGGATGAACTCAACAGAGCAGATCTGTAAAATATGCTTATCCAGGTTGAAACATGGCAGAAATAACTAGATTAACAACAGTACTCTTGTAATAAAGGACTTAGAAACAAACCCAGTAATTGGATTTATTGTCAAAGGCACATTCCAAGTTTTTCATTCATTCTATGAATTCTGAGAGGGCTGACATGAACACTCACTTGGCAAGTACTGACCAATGATCATGGCTGAGCATTGTGTCCATGTTCAGGTTTGAACAAAAGGCTGCTAAAAATTTCTTGATGTCAGAAAAGGCCCACTTCAGGAGAAAATATACAAAATGTTAACATACTGTAGAGATGAGTAGCAGAAATCCACAGTGAACACTTTGGGAAACAGAAGAGTGGCCCTTACTCACTGGGGTTCTGAGAAGACTTCAGGAAAAAAGTAGAAAACCATAACTTGAAAAGATACATGCACCCCAGTGTTCACTGAAGCTCTGTTTACAATAAGTAAGCTGTGGAAGCAAACTAAGAGTCCATCAACAGAGGAATGAATAATAATGTGGAGTATTAGCCATAAAAAAGAATGAAACCATGTCATTTGCAGCAACATGGACAGACCTAGAGATGATCACATTAAGTGAAGTCAGGCAGAGAAAGATGAATATCACATGGTATCACTTTCATGCGGAATCAAAAAAAATGATGTAACCGAACTTATTTACAAAACAGAGATAGAGTTACAGGCTTCAGAAACAAAGTTCTGGTTACCAAGGGGGAAAGGTGGGATAAATTCGGATTCTAGGATTTACCTATACACACTATTATACATAAAACAGATAATCAACAAGGACCTTCTGTATAGCACAGGAAACGGTATTCAATATTCTGTATTAACCTACATGGGAAAAGAATCTGAGAAAGAGCGAATATATGCATATGTATAACTGAATCACTTCATGTACACCTGAAGCTCACACAGCACGGTAAATCAACTATATGCCAATGCAAGATGAAAACATAATTATAAACAAGTTTAGCAGCCAACCATGCAGGATGAGAAAGGGAAGAAAGAGGGTCAAGGTAGGAGAAAGCTGGACAGTGAGAAATAGCACGGGACCAGAGAAGTCCAAGCTGATCTGTGCTGCTGGGGCATGAACAGACAAGAGTGGCGGCGGAACAAGGAGGCAAGGTCCAACCACTGCAGATCTTGTCTGTCCCTCTGAAGAGGTTCTGAATTCCCATCTTCTAAACAAACAGTGAGAACTGCTTCAGCTCCTAGCGACATTCCCCATGAGTTAGAACGAACTCTGTCATCTTGCAGGAGGGAGACTTCAATAGAGCAACACTTCCCACGTGCCAGGCACTGTTTCAGGCACCGGAAACTCGGGAACAAACAGCCCTGCTTCCTTTTTGTCTCTCAAGCAATTCATTTCCCTAGATACCTCATTCACTAATAATTTCTTGAAAAGAAAAATAAATAAATAAAACTGTCATGGCCCTCTATGTCTTTCAGAGGCTGAAAGACAAGACTAATGTAACAAAAATAAATAAATAATCTGCATATGTAAAAGCACAATATTCCCAAACCATTTTGCTGATCTCATTCAGTCAAACTGATAAAATCATAATTAAAGAGAACAATTTGTCAAGTTGCTACTAATGGCAGATGTTAGCATATCGGACCAACCAAACCTTGGAAAATTTACTCTCTTGATAAGGTTAACAGGTACAACACTTGGCATAAGCCACAACACAGTGTACACAACACAGACAGTGTACACTTAGGTCTAGACCACACCTTTGTTCGGAGAAGGCAATGGCACCCCACTCCAGTATTCTTGCCTGGAAAATCCCATGGGTGGAGGAGCCTGGTGGGCTGCAGTCCATGGGGTCTCGAAGAGTCGGACACAACTGAACGACTTCACTTTCACTTTTCATTTTCATGCACTGGAGAAGGAAATGGCAACCCACTCCAGTGTTCTTGCCTGGAGAATCCCAGGGATGGCAGAGCCTGGTGGGCTGCCATCTATGGGGTTGCACAGAGTCCGTCATGACTGAAGCGACTTAGCAGCAGCAGCAGCAACACACCTTTGTTCTCCCATTACGCTGGGGACCAGCTGCCCTATCTTTGGCTGAGACACAATCCCAGGGCTTAATTTCATGCATTTAATTCATAAAATATCAGATAAAACATTGTGATGCAAATTCTGATACCAGTCAAATTTCAGCACCAACTTTTATGCAAAAGTCTATACCCCATAAAAGCCACTTTCTCAATAATTCCTGACGCAATACCCTTGGGGAAAACAATATAATCGAGTTTTATAGCAGGGCAGGTTTCTTAATCCCAGCTGGTACTATCTGGGCCCTGAAGCATGAGAACTGATCATATTAAAATCCAGATACCAGCTATTATATCTCAAATGGTTGCTTCATTTGTATTTAGCATGAAGAGGAGTCTATCTAAAGCAGGCTCTATTCAATACAATGTGGTTTTAATTGGAGTCTGTTTTAGATGAGCCACCTGTATTTCATCTTTTTAAAATTATCCCTAATTTTCTGCGCAATTTGCCTCTGCAACACAACGAATAGCAGTTATAGATTACTGCCATTGTTTAGATGTCTGAGAAGGTACAGCTCTCTATTTACTGAAGTACTAGGGCCTGTATCAAAGAACAAAAGTAGAAAACTAGGTTCTGTTCCAGTGCAGGGATGAACAAGGGCATATATGAAAGCATTAGTGAGCCTTAACTAGGAAGACAACAGATCAAACTCTATTATACTCTTTCATTCTGCCTATTCTGAAGCCTAACTAAAATCTCACTTTCTTTTCTACTCAAGAAGAACCTCTTAAAAAATAATTTCTAACTATAAAAGTTCTATCTCCAACTGCGTTAAACGTTTTTTGTAGTGCTCTACTTCACAAGTATTTCCACTCCAATATATTCATTGTTTGTTACCAACTAAAAGTATTCAATAGTTTTATATGATATCACTATTTTCTGGGATATTTTCCATCTTCATTGTTCTTAACTGCCTAATAATTACTGAAGTATTTTGAAATATGGTCTATCACAACACCATCACAATAATATGTCTACACAAATCCAAGTACATAGCAGTTTGCAAACTAAAGGATGTTTGTGTGATGCCTGGAACAAGAACCATAAAACAAGGAAAACACCTAATATCAAGATTTAAAAGAGAAGTCTTCATTTAATCGGTTCCGAATTACCCAAAATGTATTCCAAAGTCAGAATTTCAGTGGGTGGCACATATAATAAAACTGTTTGCTTTTTTTTTAATCACATGCAAAACTTAGCCCTGCTTGTAAGCGATTAGGTAGAGAATAAAATGTCACAATCCACGTAAGTGTACCAGTGCTCTTTATTAAACTATGCTGCCCAATTTTTTTCTCACCATGCTTACATAAACATAGGTGATTTCTAATTAGATTTCTCCCCAAAACAGTGTGTTCCACAACAGGACTCTTCTACTCATCTTGGCTTTTGAACTACCTAAAACTATTTATATACATTATACTCTCCACTTCCAACTTATCCACCATGCACATGGAACAGACTTAAGTACAAGACAAAAATAGCACCTTTCTTTTCTGGAAATATCAATGTACGTCTAGTCCTCCACTGGTCTCCCCTACTTAAAACATTTTTATTTAAGGGTATCATCAGCTGTTATTATTTTCCCAATTTTCTCCAAAGACAGTTGTTATAATTAGTCTCATGAAATATGAGTATCTACCTAGTGATAAATAGGTAGACTAAATAGGATTATAGTATTAAAAGTAGTGCACTCAAAAAAAATCTAACTTGAGGATTATTGCCACTTAGTTACCAAAATTATCCTATACGTAAACTTGCAACTATTTCATTCTTAAACAGCAAGGCTGAGTCCAAGAATCTGCGTCCAGCAGTGGCATAAACTACACGGGGTCGGGGAGAATATCACACTAATACAGGTCTTTTCTTTTCAACCCAACCCCAAAACATACCAGCAATTTCCTTACATAGTCTATTATATCAGTAGTTTGGGTTCAGTGCCAACTTGGTAGAGTCTCTATTACTCACGTGGTCTGTATAAATTACATATAGCATATCCCATATGGAAACCATATTTTCACAGTGACCGATGTTTAATAACACACACTGTAACTTGGAGTATCTGCAGCAATTTCTCTTATTCTGCTGCACTCTTTCAGCAATTTGTCTACTCAGATATTTAGTCTACGAAGCCAAGGCTCTTGAATTTTCTCACTGTAGTTAAAAAGGGACTAATTTTATCCCATGTTATATTACTTACAAGATAATTGGGCTCCTTGAAAGGCACCACCATAAATTATCTTGATTCAGAAATTATCCTAAACATTGGTAGGTAACAATGCTCTTGCATAAACATACTTGTTTGTGGAAGTTACTAATTAATTTTGTTTATTTGCTTTACAATTTCACGCCTTTTTTCCCCTTGGTCTCTATCATGTAAAACTGATTAGCCAATGTGCCACAAGCTCTAACTAGTTTAATATTCTATAATACCTTTGTATACTTAGATAAAGTACGCATTTTATTTTAATAAGCACAGTCTCTATGTTAAAATATTGTGAGACTATACAATTTTACTGAGGACAGTTAAAAAAATTAGTGACTAGGTCAGAGTCTGAATGAATACTGCAGGTTTTTGTGTTTATGCACAAGATACAATTTGAAGTTATATATTTCAAAGTGGGAAGAACAATTCTACTACATAAGTTCTTAGCCAACTCTCATCAGAGACTCCAACAAGCTAAATACATTTTTGGACAAAATCATTTTTTTTTTAAATTTTATTTTATTTTTAAACCTGAAACACTGTATTAGTTTTGCCAAACATCAAAACGAATCCGCCTCAGGTGAAACTGAACAGATAAGTCATAGGACTTTTTTAGAAATGGGAAGAGGGAGAGGGTGGGAAGATTTGGGAGAATGGCATTGAAACATGTAAAATATCATGTATGAAATGAGTTGCCAGTCCAGGTTCGATGCACGATACTGGATGCTTGGGGCTGGTGCACTGGGACGACCCAGAGGGATGGAATGGGGAGGGAGGAGGGTTCAGGATGGGGAACACATGTATACCTGTGGCGGATTCATTTTGATATTTGGCAAATCTAATACAGTTATGTAAAGTTTAAAAATAAAATAAAATTAAAAAAAATAAAAAATAAAAAAAAAAAAAGAAAGAAAGACATAATATATATAAGAAATAATAAATTATCCCCAATTCTAAAAAAAAAAAAAAAAAAAAAGAAATGGTTGCCTAAGTGCCATAACCTTGTTTCAAAGATAGGTTTCTTCAGTACAGGGGAGAAAGCAAAAGTGGTCATTTAAAAGATCATAATGAAACTTCATACACTCTAGGTGACAAGGGGTAAGGGATTGGGGCTGAAAGAAAGTAAAAGAAACAAAAGGACTCCCATCTAGTGAGGAGAATAGCAAAAAAGAGATACATTTTAAGGTGGTGGTTAGGTTGTTTTTTTTTTTTTTAATATTGAGAGACTGGGAGCAATTTAAACTTAAGATGAAAAGGATACTCAAAATTTACACAAAGGAAATAGCAAACTAATCTTAAGAATGTTCCTTGGACCACTCCAGAATTTCAGAATATGGACTCTGTTAGGATAAGTGAACCAGCACACCCAAAGACAAAATTAAAACTTGAAATTATATTGGCAAGTTGGTCATAAAAATCGAAACACAGCAGAAGTATCTACAAGGAAAAAAAGCTACTAAAGCAAAAAATAAGGATGTCTGACCAGTTGCGGTTTACTGTTCAGGAAAGGGCATGTTTTAGATGAAGTTTTCTTTAGTCGAATGTCTAAAATACATGTCTATATGCTTCTAAGAAGCACGGCTGAAAGAAGAATGCAGTAATAGATTCCAATTCCAAAGAATACCCAAAAAATAGCTAAAGGGAAATGAAGGGTTTCTGGGTTACTTTTCTTTTTCTTACTTTTTTTTAGCCAAGCTACTGCAATTCTGTCATGCCAGATCCTCACACAAGCCAAACAGGTGGGATGTTATTTGAAGCTACAGCCTTCATTTAATTAGTCAACCAAAGGGTGTTGATGCAGAATCTGGATACAATCTTAAATCATTTGTTCTATAATTATTTCATGATAATTTTTTTTTTTTTTTTTTTTTTAATTTAAAAGCCCCAGCGCTGCTTTCCTAGCTAATGGGAAAAACAGGTTGGAGGGCCTTAAGAACAAATCCTTCCCTGGTTCAAAGACAACTGCTCTGACTTTTTTTCTTCTGGCTGTCTAGAAAGGAGCAAATTTTTTTTCTCCATTTTTTTTTCTTATCATACCCTTATGGCTTTCATTAGGCACATGAAAGGCCACAGAGTTAATTTCGTGTTCAAAATTATTCAGCACCAAGCCTTTGTATGAACCCTTACAGAAAATGACGCAAAAGAATAAGCTTCTTAAGGTGTCTAACGGACAAGCGATCTTTAAAAGGAAAGTGCTCTTTAGTGTCCATGTATTCAGACCTAAAATGAAGCTGCAATTATGGGAGCGATGCAGGGAGAGCCTCAGCAAGCCCTCATACAGTGTAAACACAGCAGTTAAAGTTGTGATGTTCACCTGATATTAAAGCCATCCTCCCAGGACGTGCTGGGGCAAGCCCCTACCAGGGAAGCCCTGCCTGCATTAAATGAATGGCTCTAACCCCCCAAAATAACCCAGGGTGTGATTTAAATCACAACATACACAATAAACTAGGGCTTTGTCACACTAATTTCAAGTGTTCAAAGTCATAACTAGATTTCTATGGTTACCCAAAATACATACACATATACTTATATACATTCATAAAACATACACTATTACCCAAAACACAATATACATTTACACACACACACATATAAAACACATAGAAACTTTTTAAAAAGGAAGACATCTACAAGCGATTAAACCTCTAACACACATGCAGAGTCGAACAGGCAGAAGAGTTTCCTAGCTACTAGAAATTTTAAGAAACAAATGGTACAAGATTAAAAGAAAAAAGAAAATAGTTATTTGTTACATCAAAGGTGAACAACATATATCAGGTAAGGGAAAAAAAAAATACATAGGTTCAAAGTGTTAGGGATGTTGTGGTATAATTGACATATAGTGAAATACACAGATCTTAAGTGTCTACCAAGAATATATTTTGGAGGGAACAAATCATATACTGACTTATTTACATTGATTTTCACACTAGACTGGGACATTAAAAGTTACTATTATTAGCAATGGGCAACTCTGAGCAAGACTGGATTTGCTTCCTAAGTTTTAAGTGATTGCTTGAAGCTAAATTTCTGGGAACTTCTTTGGTCTGGTAATCAGTCTGCGAGTCTTGTAGGAACAAGCTTTCTCGTGATATTTCCACTGCCTCGTGGTTTCTGGCCAGGTTGAGTCGTCTACAGAAACAAGATTTTTAAGAGCGTTCTTGTTATTTCCATTTCCTATCTCAAATGAAACCAAGTGCATGTGGATGAAAATATTAAAAATAAACACACATGCAAACTTTTCATCATCAAAGTTATTTCTAAATTGACTCAAATGAAATCCATCAACAGTACTTTTAAAAACTGAAGGCAACTCTAGTTCTACTGACTATTGTATAAAAATAAAAAAAACTTGGAAGAAGAGAACCAATTAATTTTGTATTTTTTTAAAGTAGGTTATTCTCGTGACCATGCCAACCTTAAGAATGTTAAGACTTAAGAAATGTTAATAAACTAAGAAGCCAAAAATCTTAATATAACAAGGATCTTTCCAATGCATGAATTCTCCACACTTAGGTTCTCACCTGCACTTCTGAAGTATGTCTTTAATTACATTAGAAACCCTTATATGCAGGGTACATTGTTACACATGGCACCATACTATACTCATAAAATATACTCCCAGAAAAAAGATACTCTTTAAAAGAAAAAGAAGAATGAACTATTTTATTTATTAAAATATGCCAAACAATGGTAAGTAAACTCTGAAAAGAATGAGAAAATACAATTTTTAAATATTTCTCTTTCTCTATTTTAAATAAATACAATTGATTCTATTTTAAATTCCCATAAATTGCCCCATCTAAGACCACTGGATACGATTTATGATTCCCAGTAGGGAATTTAATATTGAAACACAATGATAATATCAATTTCAAAAGTTAAAAATAACCAGACATTAATGATGTCTAGAAAGGCAATGTAACCTAAGGATAATGATCCAGTTATTATTGACATGAAAGTATAAGATATTTACAAAGTATGAGGTTTAATAAGCTCTCACAAAAAAAGGAAGGAGTAAAAAGCATGTTGTATGTAACAGGCAATTTTCCCTTGAAAAACTTTCCTCAAAGCTGACTTGAAAAGTTTTGAAGTTATGGAAAAAAATACTGTACGTATTTTTACAAAAACAGAAATTAGGAAAATACTCTGAGATTACACTTCAGAAGTCATTTCATCAAAAACACATTTTACTTCAAGTAACAGAAATAATGAAAATTCATGTTCACGGAAATGCTGTTATTGGCCTCTGTTAATATTGAAGCAAATCATGACCATTTTACTCTAACACTAATTTGAGTATTAGCTTAAACTATAAACATCTAGAAAACAACAAAAGTTCACCCTGTGGCCTATTAATTTTTTAGTCATAGGTCTAACATATTTCAAGATTGATTTCAAGTTGTAAGAAGTCATTATAATCTCAGTGCATCACTGTTGAATGTTATTACTGTATTCACTTCTCTATTACTTTATCTGTTAAGAGTTTCTTATTTAATTATGTATCAAAATTATTTATTCCCCTGTAATAGCAACAACAAAACTGAGGCCCAGGGCATCACATGTTAAAAGGCAGGGGTAAAAATATATAAAGTGAATTATATTCTGCCCCGCTAGTGACAGTCTAAAGGTATTTTTTTTTTAAGAAAGACCAGTTTGTACCGATAAATGAATCCATTTCCAATATACTGCTTCTAATAATTATTAATTAAAGCAACAATATAGGCATCCTTTCCATAAAAAACAGAGGTCATAGAATTATGTGATACCCTTATGTCCTTAACTTTGCCAAACCACATTTCTGGTTAAGAAAGTCAAGGAAAAAAAAAAAAGAACACTATGTCAACAGACTACAGAAACCAAGTGTAACAGTTGCAAGTAAAATAAGTGCATTGCTTATGCTACATGCAATCAGGAGACCAAATATTCAAAAACAGATAGAATATTATCATGTTCTTCCCCACCTTTCTAAACTCCAACCATCATTCCAAACACATTCCTTATCCAGACATTTAAACACATTGTATTCAATACAAATGCATTAAAACTTACCAAATTTAAATACATTTACAATGTTTAACAAGACACATGAGGGAATATGCATTCAAGACAACCTTTTCATGTTACAAAATGGCAATTATTAACTACTGGTTTTCAACTAATTTTTCATTAACAGGTCAATAGCTTCTTCAGAAAGCAGAGTCTCCCTATTTTTATTCTGTGTTTAACATTTCAAATTATAAAATTTCATCAGGAGGTCACTCTGTTAGGCTAAGCAAACTCGTAGAAAATTTTCCCAAATTTATGCAAGAAACTGTGAAGCCTGGCTTGCTGTGAATCAAGCATGAATTTGAGGCATGAGCTTTGAAAGACTTTTTTTTAACAACCCTGTAGTCCTTCAAGAAAATCCCGACAAGAGGCATCAAATATGTGAACTTCAGGTCAAGCTTAATAATATAGCTGGTGAAGAGTCCAAAGTAGGCGTCGCAATACCTGCCCCCAGGACCTAGCTACATCCCTTGTAGTTATATGACGTCATATCTTTCAGGGGGTTGCGATCTCAGGAGAAAACTAATATTATAATCGTGTTACTTCAGAGAAATGCTGTAAGCATTCAACAAGCAGTAAGTACACTGCCTTAGAAAAAAGTTAAAATATTATCATCGGAACATTTACAGGCATGTCAGGATAGAAGAAAGAAACTTGACCCTCAGAATAAGTTATGTTCATGGAGAAACACATGAGGATCAATGGATAAAGTAACTACTGGAAAACTACAGAGAATAAAGGGTCTGGTCTATGTTGTAGAAGTCAATTACCAGAAATATTCAAAGCCCACTGATTGCTTTTTAAACTTTCCTGTTATAATACAAATATACACACAGTCATACTCTCGACATTATTTGAGTATTTTTCAAAATACTTCAGGTTGCAAATCATTCCCCTCAAATCAGTGGGAAGATTAAAGAATCTTCAAGATGCTAAACTGTGAAAGACAGCAAGTGGTCAAGTGGATGAGAAGTCTCTTCTCCCTTTAAAGAAACTTTCCTCTCTAGTCCCTGGGAAATTTAAAAATCCACGTCACATGAATTTCCTCAGCTACTGTCCCAGATATCTTACAATGAACCCTTGTTACCATCATGAAACTGCTTACTATACCACTCTGTTGCCTCCATTTAACTTTGGTTTTTTAGCTTAAACAGTTTCATATTGTAATAACCTAATCTTATCACTAAAAATTTCTGAATTAAAAAAGGAACTAAGACGCAAGTTAAGTAATTTATTGGGCTAAAGATGCCCGTTATCACAAAAGTGCTTGAAATCCGTGGGTCCCTAGCCAAGATTTCTAAAACTTCTGTCATATAGCAATTCAGCCCAAATAACCACTACATTTCCATGGAGAGATAAGGATTAAATGAAGTATTGCCTATAAAAACATAAATACCTTAAGTCGTGTTTTGGAGCAGCCAAAAAATAATAGTAATAATCTGTAAAGTGGTGTTATTTAATGGAATGATCATTTCTGGTTTGCTGTTAAAATTTAAAAGTCACCAACTAACATCAACCAACTTACTGGTTAAAGATTGTTCTCCATAACAAGTAAACACACACTGCAGCAAGTTACTAAGCAACATTTATCATCTAATTTCCACCTACTCATCATGAGCTTACCATCATGTTCATAAGCCAAATTAAACAGTGACCCTACTTCTAAAACACTTATCTGACATGTTAACAAAAATATTACCTTGCCAACACACTCTTTCCACTTCCTTATTCTGAGCTTGAAATGATATCTGATACGAGTTTCCAAGATTTTTTACCTTGATACCTGAAAATGAGTGCATAAGGGTGTTTTGTTTTGTTTTCAATGAACAGGAGAAAGAAAACACCACCTCTAAATATTCGACAGGTCTGCAGAGCATTCCGCTTTGTTAACTGTTGCTTTTAGGCAACACCACAATGGCTTCTGATTCTAACCTAAGAAAATCTGAGGCTTTTTCCCCATGACAATACTAAGTAGTGCCACCCACAGCTGAACTCTTCCTCGAAAGGTAGAGTGCATATTTTAACATATTTGATTCACCATATAGCTTTCCTGATTTTTTTCATCACTGATAAAACAACCAGAACCACACTACAAAACCAATGACCACACCTCCCGACCCACAGCCTCTACCTCACTTAACTATTTCTTTTACTTCTCTAGTCACAAAATCTTTGAGGCAAAACGACAGCCAGCTGCCAAGGGCCCATCTGGCAGTGGAAAGACTGTCATCACTAATATCCCGTGCTTTCTTAGGATTCGAGAAACAGGGAAGGGAACAGTGAGTGCCTTGGGGGCCACATGTTTTGTTTTAATTTTGGCTTTCAAAATGTGGTTGAGAGTTCCCATGGCTTCAACTGTCTACACAAAACTTCTCTTTTGGAATGAGAAGTAATCAGCGAGGTCTTTTGGGGAAGGTACACCTAAGTCGCTCAAGAGCCACTATGCTGGAATCAAACGGCAGGGCTCCAATTCTAAACCTCCACTTGCTCTTGCTCTGTAGGAACAGGCAAGTTCCTTAACCTCTTTGGGCCTGTTTGCTCATTGATGAAACAGGAATATCTTAGGGAAGCAACCTCTGTAAAGCCCTTGGGACAAAGTCTCCATCATAATAAAGTGAAATCGCTCAGTCGCTCAGCCCTGTCCGACTCTTTGCAACCCCATGGACTGTAGCCCACCAGGCTCCTCAGTCCATGGAATTTTCCAGGCAAGAGTACTGGAATGGGTTGTCATTTCCTTCTCCAGAGGATCTTCCCAACCCAGGGATTGAACCCGGGGCTCCCGTAATGCAGGCAGACACTTTACCCTCTGAGCCACCAGAGGGCCATCATAATAAGTACTCACTAAATTGAACCATTATTACCATCTTAGAAAGAGGCCTGGGGCTTCCCAGGTGACTCTAGAGTAAAGAACCAGCTAGCCGATGCAGGAGACACAGGTTCAATCCCTGGGTTGGGAAGATCTATGGAGAAGGAAATGGCAACCCACTCCAGTATTTTTGCCTGGACAGAGGAGCCTGGGGGGCTATAGTTCATGGGGTTCCAAGGAGTTGGACACAAGTGAGTGACTAACACACACACCAAATATAGAGTCATGAGAAAAACTCAGATCCAAACCTGAAAGACCTGAATTCCCATACCTGGTCACAAATAATTTAATTGTTATTTAATCTCATAGAATAATTTTACCTTCTGTGAATCTCGTTGACCTCATATGTAAATGAGAAAGATGGGTTTAGAATCTGCATTAGCGGTTTCAAGGCTGGCTGTATATTTTAATCATTTGGGGGAAACTGAAGGAAAGATGAGTACATACCCATCTCCAAAGATTCAACTCTAACTGCACTTGTTATGGGAGAAGGCAATGGCACCCCACTCCAGTACTCTTGCTTGGAAAAACCCATGGACGGAGGAGCCTGGTGGGCTGCAGTCCATGGGGTCGCTGGGGGTCGGACACGACTGAGCGACTTCACTTTCACTTTTCACTTTCATGCACTGGATAAGGAAATGGCAACCCACTCCAGTATCCTTGCCTGGAGAATCCCAGGGACAGGGGAGCCTGGTGGGCTGCCATCTATGGGGTGGCACAGAGTCGGACACGACTGAAGCGACTTAGCAGCAGCAGCAGCAGCACTTGTTACATTAATATGTTTGGTAGCATTATCTGAGGTCCCTCCATTTCTTAATTCTAGAATTCTTAGCTTTACCTATCTTTTCATTGCACAAACATCATGGAGATCTAATACTCTAAGCATGTTAAGAGCAGCAATCATTACTTATATTTCTTGATATTTATGAATATGGGTAGTAGATATTAAATCATCAATTTTAGCCTCTTCTGAGGTCAATGGGACAAGCACATGCCTCTAGAGCTGAACCAAAATTGATCTCCCCCAGCATGGTTTAAGATTCAGTATCTGATGTTTAGGAAAACAGCTTTATTTCGCTCATTTTTCTCAAGAACAGTATCAGGAAGTAGCCAATTTTTAAAACCTTGAGTTCTCCTCACACTCTTAACTTCCAGAGATAACCATGAATATGGATACTTACACATAACACCGGGAAAACATCCGGAATAAACCTTATGAGAACTTTCTGATAATCTTAGTCAAAGCAGAGATTCACAGGTTGCAGCAACACTCTTTGATATACCTTTTATTTCTATTCTGCTTTTCTGCAATGACATCAAACTCTCCTACCTGTATCAGAATCAAAAGATATCCCAGGGAGGGATTTTCACTGCCAACTTCCCTAGACTGAGCGACTTTCACTTTCACTCTCCCTAGAGTCAGAAGCAGAACTGGGAAGAGAATCCCAGTGTCTGGAATAACCTCAAGTGGCCCCTCAAGTCATCACACCATGAACAAAGAAATTAAAGGGTTAAATCATTCAATGTTAAAGTTCCATGTACCTTAAATGTATTTTGATTATAAGACTACTATTAAGAAAGATTCTCTTTTTGGACAGTACCAAGAGTTGAATATAAACTTTCCCAGGCACCAAAACTTCAGATTAAAGCTGAAAATTCTTTTCACTACCTTAATCATTATGGTTATTCATAGAAAGAAAGAAAAAAAAAGGAACAGACACCAAATTCAGTCTAGATACATTAAGTCAGTGATAGTCACTGGGATTCTAAATAATCCCAAAGTCTCTAAAAACATTCCTCTTTCCTTTAAGCCTGTGCCTTGTGTTTACAGAAAATCACAATTTATCCTTTAAACTCATAATAACAAACATGAAAGGCAATGTGTAATTAGTGGCATAAAACAGTTAACATAAAGTCTCAGCCTAAGAGTATCAAGCGAGATACAGAAGAAGTGACAGGAAATAAATGACACGTATCAACTATCATGTATCAAAACCAGCGACCCTCAAGAAAAGAGGGAAGCCACTTTCTAGAGGTCACCCTCTTTCCCAGAGTGACCTTTCCCAGACTGACCAAAAGGTCACTGCTGCTTTGGCAGGTTTCCTTTCTTTGCTCTTTGCTCTTTCTTTTCTTTTGGCTAGTACTGATTTAAGCATTTTATTTTGCTTTGTCTCATTCTCGTCAGTTTGAAGGAAACTAAGGCCCATTCGAGAAGCAGACTGAATAAACGAGCACCAACTTCTCCACCTCCCGTGCTTAAGACTAGCAAATCTTCAACATAGTTGATCTCAGCCCTCACAAGGAAGCTGAATTCATTCATTCAAAAGAAATCTGATTGTCATGGCAATCTCTTCGGTAAACTCTTAAACAGATACAAGAATGTCAAAAGTCCTTGTGTGTGCATCACAGTCTAAACTAAAAAGACAGTAATTATAGCAGTGTGCTATATTGAAAATGGATAACCAATAAGGACCTACTGTATAGCACAGGGAACTCTGCTCAAAATTCATTACAAGCTAATTGAGAAAAAGAATCAGTTCAGTTCAGTTCAGTCCTTTGATCATGTCCAACTCTTTGAGACCCCATGGACTGCAGCACACCAGGCTTGTCTATCAATTACCAACTCCCGGAGTCTGCTCAAACTCAGATGTCCATCAAGTCGGTGATGCCATCCAACCATCTCATCCTCTGTCGTCCCCTTCTCCTTCTGCCTTCAAATTTTTCCCAGCATCAGGGTCTTTTTTAATGAGTCGGTTCTTCACATCAGGTGGCCAAATATTGGAGCTTCAGTTTCAGCATCACTCCTTGAATGAATATTCAGGACTGATTTCCTTTAGGATGGACTGGTTGGATCTCCTTGCTGTCCAGGAAACTATTAAGAGTCTTCTCCAACACCACAGTTCAAAAGCATCAATTCTTCAGCACTCAGCTTTCTTTATGGTGCAACTACCACATCCATACATGACTACTGGAAAAACCATGGCTTTCAGTATATGGACCTTTGTTGGCAAAGTGATGTCTCTGATTTTTAATATGCTATCTAGGTTGGTCATAGCTTTTCTTCCAAGAAGCAAGCATCTTTTAATTTCATGGCTGCAGTCACCATCTGCAGTGATTTTGGAGCCCAAGAAAATAAAGCCTCTCACTGTTTCCATTGTTTCCCAATCTATTTGCCATGAAGTAATGGGACCAGATGCAATGATCTTGTTTTTTGAATGCTGAGTTTTAAGCCAGCTTTTTCACTCTCCTCTTTCACCTTCATCAAGAGGCTCTTTAGCTCCTCTTTGCTTTCTGCCATAAGGGTGGTGTCATATTCATATCCGAGGTTATTGATATTTCTCCCTGCAATCTTGATTCCAGCTTGTGATTCATCCAGTCTGGCATTTCACATAATGTATTCTGCATAAAAGTTAAATAAGCAAGGTGACAATATACAGCCTTGACCTACTCCTTTCCCAATTTGGAACCAGTCCATTGTTCCATGTCTGGTTCTAACTGCTGCTTCTTGACCTGCATACAGATTTCTCAGGAGGCAAGTAAGGTGATCTGGTATTTCCATCTCTCTAAGAATCTTCCACAGTTTGCTGTGATTCACACAGTCAAAGGCTTTGACGTAGTCAACAAAGCAGATGTTTTTCTGGAATTCTCTTGCTTTTTCTATAATCCAACAGATGTTGGCACTTTGATCTCTGGTTCCTCTGCTCTTTCTAAATCCAGCTTGAACATCTGGAAGTCCTCAGTTCATGTACTGCTGAAGCTTCGCTCGGAGAATTTTCAGCATTACTTTTCTAGTGTGTAAGATGAATGCAAAATTGTGCAGTAGTTTGAGCATTCTTTGGCGTTGCCTTTCTTTAGGACTGGAATGAAAACCAACCTTTTCAAGTCCTGTGGCCACTGTTGCGTTTTCCAAGGTTGCTGGCATATTGAGTGCAGCACTTTCACAGCATCATCTTTTAGGATTTGAAATAGCTCAGCTGGAATTCCATCACCTCCACTAGCTCTGTTCATAGTGATGCTTCCTAAGGCCCACTTGAGAAAAAGAATAGATACATGTATATGTATGAATCACTGTTGTCTACCTGAAACTAACAATATTGTTAATCAATTATACTCTAATATAAAATAAAAGGTTAAAAAAACAAAAAGAAACCAAAAAAAAAGCATAACAATTAATGATGTTCTTTAAACCTGGGCTTAGATAAGAGAATAATATTTGAAAGAGGAGAGTAAAAGGCATGAGGAGACAGACTAGGTTTTTTTCTTTTCACTGCCTACTACTCTGGCAAAGTCAGGGAATCCTATCTCAAACTCTCCATCTTCAAAATGAGTGCAACAGCCCTTACTACTTCCATTCTTCACAGAACATTATTTTGTTAATTTTCACAAATTCAGAGACCCTTAATTGAAGTGAATCCGACATGTTTACGGCTCTAGTTTGAGTCACATTTCCATTCTTTCCCCTAATATTGAATAGTTAAAGAATTGTATTAAAATGCTATGCTGTGCTCAGCCACATCCAACTCTTTGAGGCCCCTTGGACCATAGCCCACCAGGCTCCTCTGTCCATGGAATTTTCCAGACATGGAATTTTCCACGGAGTGGGTTGCCATGCTCTCCTCCAGGGGATCTTCCTGACCCAGGGATCAAACCTGCATCGCCTGTGTCTCCTGCATTTCAGACAGATTCTTTACCACTGCTGCTGCTACTGCTGCTAAGTCGCTTCAGTCGTGTCCGACTCTGTGCGACCCCATAGACGGCAGCCCAGCAGGCTTCCCCGTCCCTGGGATTCTCCAGGCAAGAACACTGGAGTGGGCTGCCATTTCCTTCTCCAATGCATGAAAGTGAAAAGGGAAAGTGAAGTTGCGCAGTCGTGTACGACTCTTCGCGACCCCATGGACTGCAGCCTACCAGGCTCCTCCGTCCATGGGATTTTCCAGGCAAGAGTACTGGAGTAGGGTGCCATTGCCTTCTCCACTTTACCACTGAGCAACTGGGAAAGCTCCATATTAAAATACTGTATATTAAAATATACAATACCAAATACATCTGTATCACCATGTGTGCATGCTCAGTCGTGTCCAAATCTTGGTGACCCTATGGAGTATGGTCTGCCACAGTCCACGGGACTGTCCATGGGGTTTCCCAGGCAAGGAAACTTGAGTGGGTTGCCATATCCTCCTCCAGAGGGTCTTCCTGACCCAGAGATCAAAACCTGTGTGCCTCCCGTGTCCCCTGCACTGGCAGGCAGACTCTGTACCACTGAACCACCTGGGAAGCACCCTATATCACTACATTACCTGTTCAATA
Organism: Bubalus bubalis; assembly: GCF_019923935.1. Taxonomy (NCBI): domain Eukaryota; kingdom Metazoa; phylum Chordata; class Mammalia; order Artiodactyla; family Bovidae; genus Bubalus; species Bubalus bubalis. The sequence continues at coordinate 90,399,963 of NC_059159.1, read as the reverse complement.
CTTTGAAGAGTAGGTGTAGAAAGTCAGGGTAGAGTGTTTAAGAGACGGGACATACAATCTGGACTCATACCCTTGAACCATCTCTTGTTAGCTGTGAAACTGTAGGCAAGTTATTCAACGCTTAGTTTCCTCAGCTATCAAGTGGGAAAGATAACAGGACTCAAAGTACATAACTAGAGTGTTCAAAAGATTATACATGAGGTAATATACACAAAGTCGTAGCCCATTATCTGTAAGGGATAAGCAGCCTAATGAAAAGTAACTACTATTAACATAATGATCTAGTGCTTTTGTCATGAAAACATCTAGGCCAGTGGGGCTGTAGGAATCTCTCAGGGAGCATCTCAAGCAAAGAACTACCCTGGGGCTTCTCACAACCTAAAGAAGAAAATACTAATACATCCAATCTCAGATACACTTCCAGGGACTTCCCTGGTGGTCCAGTGGTTAAGACTCTGCACTTCTAATGCAGCGGGCACAGCTTCCTGGCTGGGCAACTAAGATCTCACATGCCCTGTGGCATGGCCAAAAACTTAATTAATTAAAAACAACAACACCACTTTCAGAGACTCAGAGATGAAGTTCTTTTCCAAGCCATTCCAAAGTACTCTGGAAAAAAAAAAAAAAAAACAACCCTCAGATTATTTCAGAACCCCCATGTGTACATAAAAAATTCTGCCTTCCAGTAGTGTAACTGTTTTATAAGTGAGAATATCTAGAGCTTTTAGACTCTGGAAAACAACTGAAGCATCCAAGCCTAGCCTCACTGCCTGTGAACCATCTCAGTGCACATAGAGGTCACTCCCCCCTCTGAAGTTCAGGGATGTAGACCAAGAACACCCAGAAGCCTGAGACTCTGGGATGGGCAGGCAGCCCACGGCTGGAGAATTCCAGTAGCCTGGGGTGGGGAGGTAGCAGAAGAAGAATGTAGCAGAAAACAGTCCTTCTGATTACATCAGACATACAGTGATGGTCAACCATCTGTCATACTCAAGGGCAGTTGTGATGTTAGGCTATTTCCATAAACTATACAGAAAAAACTCATAAAACATGTCCAAATTTTTTTTACAGGATTCTTTTTACAATATTTTACAAATTCTTTATAATTTATAAACAATTTTAAAATTACATTTATAAACAATTTTAAAATTACAAATAAAATTACAAAATTTTTTACAATATTTTACAAATTTTTTATGGATGCTGTTTACAACAGAATATTCCTTCTGTAATAATAATAATATGGATATGCTCTGAAAAAATTATCTTGGACAACAACAAAAGTCAGGTACCACATAGTTCATACTGTGAGACCCAATGCATATAATGTTCTACATTAGGCAAAATTATTCTATTATGACAGAAATCAAAATCATGTATGTCTCCAAGGCAAAGGAGATTGAGGGGAAAGGAACAGCGGGAACATTATAGGGTAAATAAAATGATATGGATTTTGACTCTGGGCATAGTTTAACATGGGTGTGTATACATGTGTCACAACTCATGAAACTACCCTTAAAATCTATGCATTTCATTTTATATAAGTTGTACTTAAATTTTAAAACTAAGGGGCAAGCAGAAGATATCTTAAAGTTTAAGAGTGGCTACAAAAATAGGGGTGGAGATCAAGAAAAGGTATGGGCTGTACTGGAAAAACCAGAAATGGAAAGGAAGTCCACTGGAGGTGTTAGCCATGGCTGAGCCCCAGGCCTAAGTCACGAAAAGTTACTCTCATGAAGCATCATGCAGAGGTCTTTGTCACCCATCTGTATCAGTGGGCCATGCAGGCATGAGAGAGCAAGTTACCGGGATTACACCTGGAGAGGTGTAGAGGGGAAGAGAGACAAGAATGGTAGTGGATTTTATTCAAATGCAGCCTGGTTGCAGACGACATTTCCCATGTATACAAAGATTCTCAAGCAAACATCTACATATGGTTGTATTTTCCTGATGTCTATCAGCCCTTTTTTGTTGCAGACTTGAGCACAGCACATGTTCCAATTAACTCCACTCTCTGTTGCAACTTGCTGAGTCGGGTGTCTCTTGCCAAAAAGGGGTAGGTGGTTGGTTACATAACAAGGACCTGGGTATGCCAAGGCTGCCAAGTCTACACAGAATTGGCAGAATGTGTGTGGTATGGATGGGGGTTGGGAGAAGGTGGGAAGAAAAGAGGAGGCCACAGGAAGAATAATAACCTTTGAGGCAGACCCTGACAGAGGCAGGCCTCATGGGCTAGGCTGCTGGGGGAAAGAAGGTCAAAGAGTAGCCAGACTGGAGGTCATGAGATGTCAATGTACAGAATGTTGATTCTCATGTGAAATTCTCATGTGAAATTTTCCCCTAGGGTGATGCTTCCAGGAACAGCCTAATGTGATAAGAACTTTAGGAAAAGGCTTGACCCAACTGCAACCATGATGGGGTTTTTAATAATGAGAGAGAGAACGGGAGGTCATAAGGTGAAGGATAAAGGGGCATCCACCAAAGTTTTTCCAAGTAAAACGTCAGTGATCCAACAATATGTGCATTCATTTTGGTGAATGAAGTACTGGGTTGGCCAAAAAGTGTGTTTCGGTTTTTCGATAAGCAGAAAAACCCAAATGAACTTCTTCACCAACCCAATACTACTCACTAGAAATCACACTTTAAGTCTGATCTTCTTTAGACCCAAATGGTATAGAAACTAGCTTGTGGGTCAGGTTCTATTCCATAGCCAAGGACTGTTTTCCTCAGCCTATTCAACCATCCTCCAACCTTTGAAAGAGTTTATGTACTACTAAAAGATGTCCTTTTCATTATAGGGGACTGGAATGCAAAAGTAGGAAGTCAAGAAACACGTGGAGTAACAGGCAAATTTGGCCTTGCAATACGGAATGAAGCAGGGCAAAGACTAATAGAGTTTTTTTTTTTTCTGAGTATTTTTTTTAAATTTTATTTTATTTTTAAACTTTATATAATTGTATTGGTTTTGCCAAATATCAAAATGAAGAAAATGCACTGGTCATAACAAACACCCTCTTCCAACAACACAAGAGAAGACTCTATACATGGACATCACCAGATGGTCAACACAGAAATCAGACTGATTATATTCTTTGTCGCCAAAGATGGAGAAGCTGTATACAGTCAGCAAAAACAAGACCAGGAGCTGACTGTGACTCAGACCATGAACTATTGCCAAATTCAGACTAAAATTGAAGAAAGTAAAGAAAACCACTAGACTATTCAGGTATGACCTAAATCAAATCCCTTATGATTATACAGTGGAATTGAGAAATAGATTTAAGGGTCTAGATCTGATAGACAGAGTGCCTGATGAGCTATGGAATGAGGTTCATGACACTGTACAGGAGACAGGGATCAAGACCATCCCCATGGAAAAGAAATGCAAAAAAGCAAAATGGCTGTCTGGGGAGGCCTTACAAATAGCTGTGAAAAGAAGAGAAGCGAAAAGCAAAGGAGAAAAGGAAAGATATAAGCATCTGAATGCAGAGTTCCAAAGAATAGCAAGGAGAGATAAGACAGCCTTCTTCAGCAATCAATGCAAAGAAATAGAGGAAAACAACAGATTGGGAAAGACTAGAGATCTCTTCAAGAAAATCAGAGATGCCAAAAGAACATCTCATGCAAAGATGGGCTCGATAAAGGACAGAAATGGTATGGACCTAACAGAAGCAGAAGATATTAAGAAGAGATGGCAGGAATACACAGAAGAACTGTACAAAAAAGATCTTCACGACCCACATAATCACGATGGTGTGATCACTCACCTAGAGCCAGACATCCTGGAATGTGAAGTCAAGTGGGCCTTAGAGAGCATCACTATGAAAAAAGCTAGTGGAGATGATGGAATTCCAGTTGAGCTATTCCAAATCCTGAAAGATGATGCTGTGAAAGTGCTACACTCAATATGCCAGCAAATTTGGAAAACTCAGCAGTGGCCACAGGACTGGAAAAGGTCAGTTTTCATTCCAATCCCAAAGAAAGGCAATGCCAAAGAATGCTCAAACTACCGCACAATTGCACTCATCTCACACGCTAGTAAAGTAATGCTCAAAATTCTCCAAGCCAGGCTTCAGCAATATGTGAACTGTGAACTTCCTGATGTTCAAGCTGGTTTTAGAAAAGCCAGAGGAACCAGAGATCCAATTGCCAACATCCACTGGATCATGGAAAAAGCAAGAGAGTTCCAGAAAAACATCTATTTCTGCTTTATTGACTATGCCAAAGCCTTTGACTGTGTGGATCACAATCAACTGTGGAAAATTCTGAAAGAGATGGGAATACCAGACCACCTGATCTGCCTCTTGAGAAATTTGTATGCGGGTCAGGAAGCAACAGTTAGAACTGGACATGGAACAACAGACTGGTTCCAAATAGGAAAAGGAGTACGTCAAGGCTGTTTATTGTCACCCTGCTTATTTAACTGCTATGCAGAGTACATCATGAGAAACACTGGACTGGAAGAAGCACAAGCTGGAATCAAGATTGCTGGGAGAAATATCAATAACCTCAGATATACAGATGACACCATCCTTATGGCAGAAAGTGAAGAGGAACTAAAAAGCCTCTTGATGAAGGTGAAAGTGGAGAGTGAAAAAGTTGGCTTAAACTCAACATTCAGAAAACGAAGATCATGGCATCCGGTCCCATCACTTCATGGGAAATAGATGGGGAAACAGTGTCAGACTTTATTTTTCTGGGCTCCAAAATCACTGCAGATGGTGACTGCAGCCATGAAATTAAAAGACACTTACTCCTTGGAAGGGAAGTTATGACCAACCTAGATAGCATATTCAAAAGCAGAGACATTACTTTGCCAACAAAGGTTCGTCTAGTCAAGGCTATGGTTTTTCCTGTGGTCATGTATGGATGTGAGAGTTGGACTGTGAAGAAAGCTGAGCGCTGAAGAATTGATGCTTTTGAACTGTGGTTTTGAAGAAGACTCTTGAGAGTCCCTTGGACTGCAAGGAGATCCAACTAGTCCATTCTGAAGGAGATCAGCCCTGGGATTTCTTTGAAAGGACTGATGCTGAGGCTGAAACTCCAGTACTTTGGCCACCTCATGGGAAGAGTTGACTCATTGGAAAAGACTCTGATGCTGGGAGGGATTGGGGACAGAAGGAGAAGGGGACGACAGAGGAAGAGATGGCTGGATGGCATCACTGACTGGATGGACGTGAGTCTGAGTGAACTCCGGGAGTTGGTGATGGACAGGGAGGCCTGGCGTGCTGCGATTCATGGGGTCGCAGAGAGTCGGACACAACTGAGCGACTGATCTTATCTGAATAAGACCTGCCTCTTGAGAAACCTATATGCAGGTTAGGAAGCGACTGTTAGAACTGGACATGGAACAGGCTGGTTCCAAATAGGAAAAGGAGAACATCAAGGCTGTATATTGTCACCCTGTTTATTTAACTTCATCATGAGAAACGTTGGGTGGAGGAAACACAAGGTGGAATCAAGATTGCCGGGAGAAATATCAGTAACCTCAGATATACAGATGACACCACCCTTATGGCAGAAAGTGAAGAGGAACTAAAAAGCCTCTTGATGAAAGTGAAAGAGGAAAGTGAAAAAGTTGGCTTAAATCTCAACATTCAGAAAACGAAAAGCATGGCATCTGGTCCCATCACTTCATGGCAAATAGATGGGCAAACAGTGGAAACTGTCAGACTCTACTTTTTTGGGCTCCAAAATCACTGCAGATGGTGATTGCAGCCATGAAATTAAAAGACACTTACTCCTTGGAAGGAAAGTTATGACCAACCTAGATAGCATTTTAAAAAGCAGAGATACTACTTTGCCAACAAAGGTCTGTCTAGTCAAGGCTATGGTTTTTCCAGTGGTCATGTATGATGTGAGAGTTGGACTGTGAAAAAAGCTGAGTGCCGAACAATTGATGCTTTTGAACTGTGGTATTGGAGAAGACTCTTGAGAGTCCCTTGGACTGCAAGGAGATCCAACCAGTCCATCCTAAAGGAGAGCAGTCCTGGTTGTTCATTTGGAAGGACTGATGCTGAAGCTGAAACTCCAATACTCTGGCAACCTCATCCAAAGAGTTTTCCACTCATCGGAAAAGACCCTGATGCTGGGAGGGATTGGGGGCAGGAGGAGAAGAGGACAACAGAGGATGAGATGGCTGGATGGCATCACCAACTCGATGCACATGAGTTTGGGTGAACTCCGGGAGTTGGTGATGGACAGGGAGGCCTGGCATGCTGCGATTCACGGGGTCACAAAAAGTCAGACACGACTGAGCGGCTGAACTGAACTGAACAAGAAATCATCCAACAAATTAAAGTGACAGAAAATAAAACACTAAAGGGGTCCCTGGGATTGGTTTCTTTATAGAAAGGACTATAGGGTGTCATCAATATATTCAAAAAATGATTTCAAAAGAGATATGCAGTCTTCAATAGACCAAAAAAAAAAAAAGTAATATGGGACAAAAATGAAGTTATATACTGAAGAGATAAACATCTTTAATGCAAAGACTTTCTAGATAAGCAGATATGACAACAGTGTGAAATTACCCCATTCAGTTCAGTTCAGTTCAGTTACTCAGTCGTGTCTGACTCTTTGGGACCCCATGAATCACAGCACGCCAGGCCTCCCTGTCCATCATCAACTCCCGGAGTTCACTCAGACTCACATCCATCGAGTCAGTGATGCCATCCAGCCATCTCATCCTCTGTCGTCCCCTTCTCCTCCTGCCCCCAATCCCTCCCAGCATCCGAGTCTTTTCCAATGAGTCAACTCTTCACATGAGGTGGCCAAAGTACTGGAGTTTCAGCCTCAGCATCAGTCCTTCCAAAGAAATCCCAAGGCTGATCTCCTTCAGAATGGACTGGTTGGATCTCCTTGCAGTCCAAAGGACTCTCAAGAGTCTTCTCCGACACCACAGTTCAAAAGCATCAATTCTTCGGCACTCAGCTTTCTTTATAGTCCAACTCTCACATCCATACATGACCACTGGAAAAACCATAGCCTTGACTAGACGGACCTTTGTTGGCAACGTAATGTCTCTGTTTGCAATATGCTATCTAGGTTGGTCATAACTTTTCTTCCAAGGAGTAAGCATCTTTTAATTTCATGGCTGCAGTCACCATCTGCAGTGATTTTGGAGCCCCAAAAAATAAAGTCTGACACTGTTTCCACTGTTTCCCCATCTATTTACTGTCATAATTTCTACTGCCATACACTTACCTTTTTTAATTGAAACTCTCTAATCCAGAGATTTCTGGGGCTTTTCTATTTAAGACATCAGGATATCAAACTCTGAGGGGGGAGGTGACAGAGCTGGCCAAGAGAGGGCTACGTAAGGGTTACACAGTGCAAAGTGTTCACCATGGTAGCCCAAAGAGGACAAAGAGGTTCCATCAGCTGAGCTCAGATAAGATGTGTGTGATGCAGGAAAGGACACCAGAAACAGGATTCTGAACATGGAATTCCCCTGGCTTCCTCGAAGACGAAGGACTGGCACATAAGTGTCACAAAACAAACACTACTCACTGGGCTGAATGCAAAGTAATGAGGGCAGAACCTATCATGGCATGTTTAATAACATAATTTTGCTAAGGCAAACTAAGGGGTGGTTAATGAGGTTCCATCAAACACGTTATGTGAATTGTGTCATTTGCAAACCACAAAATATCACGTTAGTTAAGGGAAATATTTGACAAGCAGTTTCTAGTCTCATGACCAATTCCACATTAGGCAATCTTGCAAATGACATAATTAACACAACTTACTTAGCTGATCTCCATCTGCAATTCATTAGGAAGAGTCTTCCAGCAGAATCATGCCATCTAAAGGTGACCAGGCACAGGAGGGCTGTTAACAAATATGAGGGACTCAACCTATGTTAAAATTTAGTGTGAGTTAATCACTTTGCATTAAAAACCAATGATACTTTTATGCCAAAAATGTAGAGCTATTTGGTCCCCTTGGACTCTGTAACAAAAGATGAAAATACAGAAGCATACCTTCCATATAAGTCCACGTATATATGAATAAAAGTGGAGTAAAAAAGTTGGCTTAAAACTCAAAAAATGAAGATCATGGCATCTGGTCCCATCACTTCACGGCAAATAGATGGGAAAACAATGGAAACAGTGAGAGACTTTATTTTCTTGGGCTCCAAAATCACTGCAGATGGTGACTGCAGCCATGAAATTAAAAGACACTTGCTCCTTGGAAGAAAAGCTATGACCAACCTAGACAGCATATTAAACAGCAGAGACATTACTCTGCCAACAAAGGTCCGTCTAGTCAAAGCTATGGTTTTCCCAGTAGTTATATATGGATGTCAGAGTTGGACCATAAAGAAGGCTGAGTAGCTAAGAACTGATGCTTTTGAACTATGGCGTTAGAGAAGACTCTTAAGAGTCCCTTGGACTGCAAGAAGATCAAACCAGTCAATCCTAAAGGAAATCAGTCCTAAATATTGGAAGGACTGATGCTGAAGCTGAAACTCCAAAACTGTGGCCACCTGATGCAAAGAGCTGACTCACTGGAAAAGACCCTGATTCTGGGAAAGACTGAAGGCAGGAGGAGAAGGGGAAGACAGAGGACGAGATGGTTGGATGGCATCACTGATTCAACGGACATGAGTTTGAGCAAGCTCGGGAAGATGGTGAAGGACAAGCAAGCCTGCTATGCTGCAGTCCATGAGGTTGCAAAGACTCGGACATGACTGAGCGACTAAACAACAAAATATACAAATAAGTTCATCCCCATGCTTTGCATACCAGTGGAATGTTAAATGATGAGCAAACAATCTGTTTTCACTTCCAGGTAAAAAGAGAATGCGCCTGACTGACAGAATTTCCAAAGGTGTTTCAGGATTGACAGCATCAGAGTTGCTCACAGTCCTTAGCACAGGGCACTAAGCTGAAAAGCAGCATGTCCTTCACCCATGAACCGACTTGAAGTTGTAAGAGGGTAGTGGTCCACAAATGATCAATTCTTAGGAACCCAAACTAGGAACTCTTAGTTTTGAACAAGACTTTCCCAGGGCCCCTGGGACATAGAGAAGATGTGCAAGAGTATTTTCTCAAATCCTCAGAAATTAAAAGCAAGAACTGAGTCTGAGCCCATTGACAACACAGCTTTCTTTCCGAGAGCCTGATGCTTTTCTTATGAAAAGAAGCACTGAACGCAGGAGGAAAATTAGCAGCACCGGCATCACAAGACAGAGACAGAGGAAGGGAGGGGAGAGGAAGGAACACATACTGCCTGCAGCTGACTTTTCTTTTTTAGAGGTTTTTTCAGTAAGAAATAAATGACCGCATGTTTGAAAAGCCACTTCTACAGGCCTCTGTTTCTAAATTTCAAACTTAAAATCTTTATGACTTTATGTTCAGGTTGGAAAGCTACAAAAGAAAGGCATTTGGTTTATTTCTGATGTTTGAATGATGAATTAGCCAAAATTTTCTTTGCAGACAATGTGCTGTCAAAAATTTCATTTACTTCAGAGGCCATTGCCACAGAATCATAAATGATATGGCCATAAGCCTTGTTCAGCCCCACTCTAAAATGCAACATTTTTCACCCAGCTGTAAACTTCTGGTATACTTCCAAACAATACAACTAAATGTCAATACCAACTTACAGAGATCTTACAAGTCCATTCTGTAATAGTCTTACAAATATTCCCTTGAGGAAAACTAAACTCCAGCCCACAGTTTTAGAAATGGAGAAACTGAGGACCAAAGTAGTTCATCCAATCTGGCTGGTTTACAGCTGCAGTCCACACTCAACCCCAGACGTACAGGTAAGGAGCAGAGGAGAAACCAGAAATGCAGATGAATGCACAGCTGGTTTCAAAAGTACTCTGCCCTGAATACAGAATATTAAATGAATATTGCCATTCACAAGACACAAGAACTCTTTAAAATTCAAAACAATATTGACTGTCCACAGATAGAGTTTTAAGATGGAATTTTACTTGTCAACCATTTTTAATAAGGAACAGAGGGTATAAATATAGCCAAGGAATAGAGGGTATGAACAGAGTTATTCCATTTAAATTATTAAAAAAAAAAAAAAACCCAGAAGATGCACTATGTCTGAATGCAGGCAGGACTAGGCCCAAATAGTTAGGCCATTACTGATGTGTTTCTATCTCAGTGGGAAAATATTCTGTCTTTATCTATTCTATAAAGACTAATTAAACCATTTTCAGTTCTTCACTCTTCCCTTGTACATTCAAGGTACTTCACATCTGCAGTGTAAATAACAAAATCTGCCAAACTGCCTAGCTGCTCTCATAGCAGAAATTATATTTGAAAACAATTAAAAAAATTTTTTTACACTTATTACTCATTTATTTACAGTGCCACCTCAGACCAAAGTCTGACTTCTAAAAATGTAAAACACAGTTTCAAACGGGTATATGGCAGCATGATGTAATCAACTCTGCATATACTCCAAAACCTTCCTGTTCAAAATACACTGGAGCCTCTAAGTAGCCAAATTCATTCACAAAACTATGCTATGGCTATACAGAGTATAGTCTACCTTTCAAACTGTTCAATACACGTCTACAAACATATGCTTGTGGAAGTTCTCTAAATGCTGACATCCATTATATCTAAATAACCAATATTTTTTAGTTTTCCTACTTCGCTTCTTTTATCTTGTCTTCCTTTCTATCCAGACAGCGCCTTAAAAAGAGTCATCTTCACTTTCTCAGTTTCCTCACCAGAAAGAGGGAGATAATAACTGTTTACCCTCAGATGCCACCCACTCCTCCTGCTCCCCAGGTGTATTAAAAGGATTAATTAGATACTAAAGTTGAAGTATAGTCAGCTATGCCAAAGAGAAGGCTTAAATACGAAACAATGATCAACTTAAGATACACTTTAAATAGAGACCCTCGTGATGTTACAAACATGTCTACCTGTTTCTCTTCCAAGCTATCAGGTAGATGTTTGATTAGGTGTATTTCAAAATGGTAACTTGCTGATCCAATTTTGCTGATGACTTCAATCAGTAAAAAGAGAAACATAAAAAGTCCATCGCCTTACACTCCCAGTTATAAGCAAAATCAGACCCATGTATATTTCACTTTATTACTCTGACCAATTCTAAATGCAGCTTGACTTTACTGTTGTTTGAAATGATTCATATTACAAAGCTTTTGTCACTGAACTGAGGAAAACATTACCGGGTTCGGGTTTCTTACCCTCCACCGGTCACTTGTCCCAGAAGCTAAGCAGAACTCCCAGCTCTCTGGCTGATCGTGGCTGGGAGCTCATTAGACTGTTCCTCACGTTAAATTACTGAAAAGGGTGATGTATTTATAATACAGCTTGCGATGCTATAAAATGGCTCATCAATCTGTTTTATTCATGGAAAGTCCACATAAGGCCACTAGTCTGTTACTGGCAATAAACCTTGGGTGCGTCTTCAAAAGACCTGCATATTAGATAGTGATTTATGTCTCTGTCCAAGGAATCAAACATGATACTAACAAGGCAGGGGATAACTCAACTGACACTTTCAAAAGCAATATAATTTTTGTAGTAAATCAAGTGGGTATAACATACACAGGAAAGAGATAAAGACAGATGATTAGCATGAACATATTAAAAGAAAAGTAGAGTGTTGGAAAAAATAACAATTCGGAGTGTTCAGATCTTAAACCATTCCTAATCCATTCTCTGCATTATTTTTCTTATACAGTATTTCTTACATAGCCCAGTCACTCCTCACCTCCCACTTTATACCTAGAATATTCTTCTGTAAAGACACAGATATATCCTAAATATTTTGCCTTTTTTATAATGTCTAAAGGCAAAGTTGCTTAGCAGTGCTTACCCTTAAAACATAAAGCTGTTTCAAATGAGAAAGATCCAATGAAAAGAACAAGAGATATTTACAATCAGCATGAGAAACCAAAATAATTAGTTAGCTCTTACACTGTTTTCAGAGAACAGCTCATTTATTAGAAATATTTTCCCTGTTAGGTGTCTGGAAATCCCAGTATTTCAAAGAGATCTCTCATCTTCAGATCAAGTAAAAAACTGACTCGGAAACAAATGATGCTTTTTTAACCACCGAGTTTTCTTGCAGGCTGCCAAACAGTCACTTAAAACTAACAGTACGAATGTAAAAGCACAGATGTAGAAAATAAAACTCTTTCTCCTACAGGTGAATAGTGAGTTTAAGATACCTTACACGTACTATTTTATCTTCAATGGTCCACTTTAAAGGGGAAAAAAAAAAAAAAACTCATTTTCATACAAGATTGTGAGCTCTGTAAATTCAAACTCCTATCATACATACTGAACCTGTTTGCACTGTTTTCTTTAGAAAAAGAAAACTTATTTTTAAAAAGCGAGTTTAGTCCCCCGCCTGCTCCCCCATCCCCAAATGCACGTGACATCACCACTTTTCTTCCCCATCAGTGTGTCTCAGATTCTCCTTTGGGCAAAACTGGAAAGCTACTTGACTTTTCCCTTTGGACTGCTCAATCTTCTGGACAGGGATCGTGCATGAGACAGCATTCCTAAAAGTGAAAGGGAGAAAAGCATCCTCCCTGTTATTGTTAGTTGCAAATAAAACACTCAGCTTCGGCAAGGAGCGACTCCAGACACCTTCTCTCTCACTGGAAGCAAGCTAGCCTGGCCCAGGGAGGATCAGAGGGTCAGCTGTGCTTGCTGAACAGCCCTCTACGGTCCCTTTGCTAATGGCTTATAGGTAGGTTCCCGCCTTGAACTCTTCGTTTCAAATGCAGGATGCTGTATGTTTGCATTTACATTCAGTCCAAACAAACCCGAATTCGACATTTCAGACCAGTTTTTGCAGCTAAAACTCCCTTGGTTTTCCAAACAAATGGAATTTATTAAATGCTGCAAAATGACAGAAGACTACAGCAGAGTTTAAGACTAGAAAGGGAACAAACAGTGTGGGTTCACGGAGTCAACTGATCTATGTAGTTTTACCATGAAACAACTTTTCAGATAATCACATGTGAATGAAGGGGGAGCGTTGCCAATGACTTTTCCCCACATCTCACCTGTCACCAGGGCTTTTGGGATACAGAAAGAGGAGAAAACTCACCTGCCCCCCTCCAGAAAAAAACAAAAAAATTCAAAATGTATTTAAGTGCCCACACACAGAGATTCTGTCTTTGATATGCAGGAACAGAAAATAAACTACCCCCTCTTGCCTCCTCAAACACAAAATGCACAGATATCCACACCCTCGGCGGCCAGACACCCTTCGGGTTATCTCCCAGTTAAATAAAATAAAAAGGGCTTTTGTGTGTGTGTGTGCGTTTGGACACACACACACAGATGCACGTACACAGGCGCACACACACAGTCGCATACTCCGGGAAGCCTGCCTCCACTGTTCTGTTACAAGGAGCACTCGGGGGGCCTGGGGCGGGGGGTGAAGTGTTTGGGAAGCAGAAGGCACCGGAGCAGCCTGTGAAGCGGACATTGGCACTTTTCGCGCCGGCTTTTCCTGTGGGGTTCATCTGGTTGGTAGGGTGGGGAATAGTTGTCGGCGCCCTACCAAGGTCAGCCTGCTTGGGCTGACAGTGTCTGTCTCCGTACAAAGGAAAGAATCAATACTTTTGGACTACGGCTGTGCCCTCGGTGTAAAACAACAAACACGCAGCGTCTGACATGTTTCTAGGTGATTTGTGGCAGAGCCTCTTGTCTGATCTGTATCCAGGAGCTGCTGTGTTACTGCTCTTTGCTTTGCGCCTCCCCCACCCCCTCCCGAGGCCCCCTCCTGCCCGGCCCGGCTCTGTGATGTCTAATACTTTACTCAGGTACAGAGGCGGGTGTTCTACCCTACAGCCACTTGTCACTCAATAAATCACACCTAGAGCGCCGTCTGCAAGGAGCGATCCGGGCTTTAACAAAGGATCGGAGGGACAAAGTGCAGGCAAGAGACTGTAATTATAACAAAACTAAAATATTCAGAGAGAGGGACAACACAACGGCTCCGGGGCAGGGATAAAATGTCAGTGGAAACCGCAGCTCTGTCCTCTCACGGTTTCAGTCTTTTCCTGCACCCCTCTCTCCGCGGCCCCCTCCCCACCCCCCACCATTTATTTTGGTTGCTCTTGTTCTTCTTTGTTCTAAGTAGAATTCAAGGCATAACAGGAGCTTTATTAAAGCGTTCACTAAAGCAAATAATGCTCACCTCGTAGTTCAAAATACACGTAAGTTGTATTAAATCAAAGAGAGGCACTCTCAGTCAGGTCAGTACCTTTAATATCTTCATTATCTACATTTATATCTAGTTTATATCTACATTTATATCTACTACATTATCTAGTTTGCATCCTTATCTACAATATTTGCACAGAGAAGCCCCAAATCCTTTTGAAACTGTCCAAAATGTAACAACTGTACCGAGAACCAGTTACTACTTATGGCTTGAAGTTAATTATTTGAACAGTCATGAAAATGATTTTACTTATTTACACAAAAACATGCTTGTTTTTGTCTGACTACACCATTTGTGTAGAAATAAATCAATAAAATGTTAATATTATGTGCTCTTCAAATGGCTTAACAACTATTTCATATTAGATTTGTTCTTTCTCACCCATCCCCCACCCTCCCCCTAAAATTTATTTTCCCGAGTGTGAACCATTAGCCAAGTCAGATAAGAGGGTTTTGGACAGTTTCTTCTGTTCTAAATATTTTAAATGCAGCATTTTGAGTTATCTCGGCAATTTCAGTCACATCAGACACCTCTTAATGCAGGAAAAGTGATGTTCCATCATGGAGGTCTTGCACCAGTCTCTACTGTAACTGTTGCTGATGAAAATAAAAGTGAGTTAGAATAGCTCTACACTTTCTTTCTAGTCAATCAATGCCTGACAGCACCAGTTCCTTCAGCCATGTACTTCAGTGATGATGGATCAATAACTGTGGTTTAACAACAGGGAGCCACCAATCATTATACGAATGATTAAAAGGGGTCTCACTCACATACACCTCTGCAGACAGAGTAGGCCATGAGCTCAGAATACCTGCCACATTACCCTTCACACTACAGAAATTCAGGTACAGGAGGAAAAAAATAGGGGGGAAATCATTAAGACAGCATAAAGGAAATATAAAATGCTTATGACTGTGTCAACTTTCAGCCACTGTCATCTTAGACATTAGTTCTCCAAATTTACCATGATGGAGTTGAATAAAATTTTTAAAAGGGGAGAAGGGTATCGCTTATTGTCCAATCCTACAAAATATCAACTTATGAAGATTACGTGGGATGTCCCATGGACACCCCTTTTTACCCTCCACACATACACAAGAACCATCTGCCTAGAGAGTCAGTCCTGGCTCACTATCTTGGAAACCCTTGCTGCCTGACTTATTTTTATCTATATTAAAATTATTCCTTGAACATATTTATCTGAAAAGCCTAAAAGGCTAGGACTATTTCATCCGGGAATAAACAACATCCCTGACATGAAGTAGGTGCTCAACCATGATAGACAAATTAATAAAATCAATGAATCAGCTTAAAAAAAATATCATCTCTTTTTAAAGAATCTCAAGCAAAAGATATTGCACAACTTCTCTCATGTACCTACAGAATACCACTTTGGGGACTTCCCCGGTAAATCAGTGGCTAAAACAGAATGCTCCCAATGCAGAGAAGGTCCCTGCTCAGGGCACTAGATCTCTCATGCTACAATAAAAGATCCCACATGCTGTTGCAAAAATCCGGCATAGCCAATAAAAATAAATAAATAAATAAATAAATATATATATATATATATATATATATATAAAATAATATTACCTTGAATTCACATAGTGTAATTCAAAGCACCATAAATTATCAAATTAAACCATCAAAATATATCTCTTACAGAATAACAAAATTCTCTACATTGCTGAGTGTCCTTTCTCATTTTTCTGGGAATAGTAATGAAAAGTCCATTCTGGCATATACTCAGCTAATAAACAAATGCTAACTAGGGGCTCCCCTGGCCTCAACACTGAAACTGGAGGTTCACTGGCTTTGACCTTTGACATCAAAGAAGATAAACAACTAAAGATCTAACCACAAGACATTATTTTAAGTGCCTCAAAAAAGTTACAAAGAGGGCCATGTTTTTAGCCAGTGGGGGTTTTGCTGCTCAGGAAATACTTGGCAATGTCTGAAGAGTGTTTCTGATTGTCAGATCGGGGGGAAAGGACAGAAGGGAGCTTGTCACTGTTATCTAATGGGTAGCCGCCAAAGATGCTGTGAAATATCATACAATGTACGATACGACACCCCACAACCAGGAATTAGTCAACACAAAATGTGCATCAGGACAGGGTGTTCAGGAAGAACAGAGGGAAAGAATGCCTAACTGAAGAACAGCAGGAAGAAAGAACAGGGTAGGACTGGGAGAACCCAACTCACTCCTGAGAGCAGCAGACAAGAAAAGTGGCAGGAGGAAAGGACAAGAGATGAAAGAGGGTCAGATCACACGGACAGCTTTCTAAAAAGTGTGACTGGATAAACTGGAATACATCCTTATAACAGAATAATAATCAGTAATAAAAAAGTAATAGGTGATTGATATGCCCTACAATAAAATTAATCTCAAAAATCATGCTGAATTAAAAAAGACAAAAACAGTACATGCTGTATGAATTATAATGTATAATTTTAAGAAACTGAATTAATGTACAATGAGAGAAAGGCAATCAGTGTTTGCCTGGGGAAGGGAGGTGGGGGTGGGGTGCAGAGAGAGGGAGTCCTTCTATGATGGTTATGATCATCTAGATCATGGTGATGACTTTATCCAAAGCTTATTAAATTTTACATTTAAAAATTTTTTGAAAAGCATTTATAACTCAACTAAGACACCAGGGGAGCTGACTGCAAGACTTGGGAGTGAGGAAGTGACATGGTTCAGATACGCATGTTAGATTGCTCTGGTCCTGACAGGAGGAACAGCCAAGGAAAAGCTGAACGTGGAATTTGAAAGCAAAAAATAATGGGAGCCTTTACAAGATCAGAGGTACTGGGACTGAAGAGAAATGAAGAGGGAAACAGCAGCAGTGTTAACTGCTGTTGGATTTGGTGACAGGCACTGGGAAAGGGAAGGCTCCAGGTGACTTCCCTGTTACTGGCCAGGATGTGGTATTAGACAAAGGTGACACCATTCAATGTCCTGCAGAGGTCGGCTGGAAGAGGGCAAGTGTAGACCCTGAAAAATTTAGGATCTGACTGGCTGAATTTTGAAGTGAAGGGTCCAAGAGAGCTGAACTTCCAAACATGGAGGTCTATGGAGGAGTCTGGGATGAAGAAATAATTGAGCAATTGTAGGCAAATCAGCAGGAATTTAACACAAGAGGAATGAGTGAAATTCTCCAAACCAGCTATATGTATAGAATGAGTAGAACTTTTCATTGCTAAATACCTTATCTAGAATTAAACAAAATTTCAAGTATGAGTGCTACTGTTTCAGCAATAATTTCAAAATATACAAAAGAAGGAAAAACAGGTATAAACAAAAGGGCAGTGGGGAGAATGAGAAAGAGGAAAGAAAACAAAACCTTGAGCAGCTGGTATACTTTAGTTACTTTAGTTAATTTTCCTAAATGCCACTGTGAAACAAGGCCACCTCAGTTTATACCGCCTGAAAGTAAAACACACACAACTCAGGCGAACATTTGGCTAAATGCTTGTTTTTACCATGAATAGCTCCCATATTGTTCAGCATATCACCTTCTGGATTCCTTTTTTTTTTTTTTTTTACTTTCACATGGCCAAAGCCACAATTAGAGGGAACGGTTCCAATGTCAAATTCTTAGCAGTTCCCTTATCCTTCCAAATTCTGGGAAAGATCATAGGTCTTGCAAGTATGTGCCCAACCCTTTTCCTCTCCAGCATCAATAAACAACTTGGTCTGTCTTTTAGGGAAAGACGGCTGTTTGCCACCCAGATGATTCACTAAGTAGCCCAGGACAGACAATCGAACTCTCAAATATCTAGGGTCAGTGCTTTCTTTACCCAGACATGGTGGGCACTCTTTTTGACCCCTTTTTTCAATTCTTTTCCCTAAAAGACATTGGCAACACCTCAAGTACTTGAACTGAGACATTGGCTCTTGAACTGTTGGGCAGAGGATAAGCTTTACAGTGTTCTACAAGTATCAACTAGATTCAGAAAAATAGACAAGGCCACTATATAAGCCACTGATTACTACAATAGTGTGTTTCTTAGAACATGATTAGACTTAAGCATGGGTTCAACGGAGAGCTAGGGTCTAGAATGGAGCTTAGGTGATAGAAAGTACTCAACAAATATAGGCTAAATGGTTGGTTGGATGAATACATGGATGGGTGAATGGTAGACTGTTGGAAGTGGGAACATACACATACATACACACACACACAAATAAACACACAATACAAAGGGCCCTAACAACAGTGGGATACCCCCGTTTAGTTCAGTTCAGTTCAGTCGCTCAGTCGTGTCCAACTCTTTGTGACCCTATGAATCGCAGCACGCCAGGCCTCCCTGTCCATCACCAACACCCGGAGTTCACTCAGACTCACGTCCATCGAGTCAGTGATGCCATCCAGCCATCTCATCCTCTGTCGTCCCCTTCTCCTCCTGCCCCCAATCCCTCCCAGCATCAGAGTCTTTTCCAATGAGTCAGCTCTTCGCATGAGGTGGCCAAAGTACTGGAGTTTCAGCTTTAGCATCACTCCTTCCAAAGAAATCCCAGGACTGATCTCCTTCAGAATGGACTAGTTGGATCTCCTTGCAGTCCAAGGGACTCTCAAGAGTCTTCTCCAACACCACAGTTCAAAAGCATCAATTCTTCGGCACTCAGCCTTCTTCACAGTCCAACTCTCACATTTTTGTGAGACACACTTTGTATGGGACACCACCGTAGTCCCATACAAAAAGGACAAAAAGGACAAAAAAATTTTGTCTGAATTTTCTGCAGGCCATTCGGAAATGTCAGGATCCTTTAAAGTGAATTTCACTGACAACCATGCTGTTTCTCAAGATCACCCAATTTGTTCCGATACCAGGGTCTTTGTCATTGTTCCCTCTGCTGGAATGTTCTTCCCCTAGATCTAGGAGGGCTCACTTTCTAATTTTACTCAGGTCTCTACCCTGCTTCTCTTTGCAGTTGTTGTTATACTCCATATCTATTCTGTTTATTGTTTATTATTCACCTTCTCCATGAAAATATAATCTCCAAGAGAAAAGGACTTTGTCACATTCACCACCGTTCACTCAGCATCTAAATGGTTCCTGAAACAAATTATTTGCTCAATTAATATGTTAAATGAATACAGCTGAATTATTCCCTGCAGATCATTTTATAAATCTCTTGTCTCCTCTCCCCAGAGAAGGCAATGGCACCCCACTCCAGTACTCTTGCCTGGAAAATCCCACGGATGGAGGAGCCTGGAAGGCTGCAGTCCATGGGGTCACTGAGGGTCGGACATGACTGAGCGACTTCACTTCCACTTTTCACTTTCATGTATTGGAGAAGGAAATGGCAACCCACTCCAGTGTTCTTGCCTGGAGAATCCCAGGGACGGGGGAGCCTGGTGGGCTGCCGTCTATGGGGTCGCACAGAGTCGGACACGACTGAAGCGACTTAGCAGCAGCAGCTCCTCTCCCAGGAAGTTTCATCCACACCAAGGACCCCTTGATTAGCTGTTCCTCAAATGTACTATGCACTTAGCACTCAGCACATGATGCTTCCCTTGCCTTCAACGCCTTGCACCTTCTGATAAGTCCACTTCATCAAGGACTAGCTTAAGTCGCATCCTTTTCTAACCTTACCCTGTAGGAAAGCAGCATTGCTTTCTTATCTGCATTCCCCCTCATTCTTAAAACACTGCACAATATACTACCCAGCACTTTGTCTTAGTTACGCCTCACTCAGCAGAACAAGGGCTACTTACAGTATGCATTAGCAGGAGCTGTAATCTGCCTGCACAAATAAAGCCAATATTCTGTGGATAAGAAAAAAGAGAAAGTAAAAAAAATGGGGGGGGGGGATTGAGTGCCCATAGGAAATGCCAGCCAAAGTGATTCCTGATCTCATTTAATCCTAACTACTGTAAAATGCAAAGGCCATTGTTCCCATTTTAAAGGTAAAGAAACTGAGACTCAAGTAAGAAAACTGCCCGGGGTCACATGGTGGAACTGAGATGACAAATGACTTCTTTTCTCCATTTCCAGAGAGAAGGAAAAAGGTGGTGAGTTCACACTTTCTTCTTGTGTAGTGCAATGGACAATAGGCTATTGCTGGCTATGTGAATTCTCTTGGGTAAACTACATAACATCTCTAGTTTCCTCATTTATAAAACAGCAGGTACTAACTACCTGTTCTGCCTAAATCACAAGTTTATTTGGAGGCCACCTTCAGTAGAACATGGGAAAGGTATTAGTAAGCTCCACAGCTCCATGTTAGACCCCAGAGGTGACCCACGTATGGGCCCACGTCACAGAAGACTCAAGTGCCCTTTGCCTCAAGAGCCTCTTAAGAGGGCTGAATGCTGTCAGTTTCTTTCGCACACAGGCTGTCTGCTCCTTACAGTCACCATATATTTCTATTGCTTTGAGGATTCCTACTAAAATAGCAATGAACTTCTTTCTACTCATCTCATTTATTTAATCTTTTAAAATTAATTTTTATTGGAGTATAGATGCTTTGGTGGCTAAGTTGTAAAGAATCTGCCCACCAATGCAGGAGACACAGGAATCAGGGGTTTGACCTCTGGGTCGGGAAGATCCCCTGGAGAAGGAAATGGCAACCCACTCCAGTATTCTTGCCTGGAGAATTCCATGGACAGAGGATCCTAGTGGGCTACAGTTCATAGGGTTGCTAAGAGTCAGACATTGCTTTACAATGTTGTATTCATTTCTGCTGCTGCTGCTAAGTCACATCAGTCATGTCCGACTCTGTCCGACTCACAGACGGCAGCCCACCAGGCTCCGCCGTCCCTGGGATTCTCCAGGCAAGAACACTGGAGTGGGTTGCCATTTCCTTCTCCAATGCATGAAAGTGAAAAGTGAAAGTGAAGTCGCTCAGTCGTGTCCGACTCTTCACGACCCCATGGACTGCAGCCTACCAGGCTCCTCCGTCCATGGGAGTTTCCAGGCAAGAGTACTGGAGTGGGGTGCCAGTGCCTTCTCCATGTATTTGTTTCTGCTGTACAGCAAAGTGAATTAGTTATATATCTTTTTTAGATTTCCTTCCCATTTAGGTTACTACAGAGCACTGAGTAGAGCTTCCTGTGCTATACAGTAGGTTCTCTTTAGTTATCTATTTTATATATATGCATGAGTGCTAAAGTTACTTCAGTCATGTCATGTCCAACTCTTTTCTACCCCATGGACTGTAGCCCGCCAGGCTCCTCTGTCCATGGGACTCTCCAGGCAAGAATACTGGAGTGGGTAGTCATTCCCTTCTCTAGGGGATCTTCCCAACCCAGGGATTGAAACCACGTCTCTTACATCTCCTGCACTGGCAGGCAGGTTCTTTACCACTAGAGCCACCTGGGAAGCCTATTTTATACATAGGGTGTGTGTGTGTGTGTGTGTGTGTGTGTGTGTGTGTGTGTCAATCCCAAATTCCCAATTCATACCACCCCACCACCCAGTCTGTCTTTAAAGACTAGATATATATAAGTGATTTGCTGTGACAGAATTCTCTGAGTTAAAAAAAAACAATAAGAGAAAACTAATTTCTCAAAATGTTTCAAATATCTAAGCAAGTACATGAGAACAAAATTATTTTGTGAAATGCCTACTGCAGAATTAAATATTAGGAGAGATTTTTTTTAACCAAACTATTTAATGAATAAAAACTAATCCAAAATTATTTAACTCAACCCTTTAGCCAACCCATTAGCTTCAAAGACAAATAACAGAGCAAGGCCCAAATTTTGAGTGTGCAGAAAACCACACTAACAATCGTCTTCAAACCACCAGTTATTTGAAACAGCTGCAAACATGTTTCCTTAGAAAAACAGATTGGGATTTAGGGGCTTACAAGGTGATAGCAATTTAGTTAACCAGTCAAAAGGAAATTTCTATTCAACCCATTAAACTCCTAATATTTCTCCTTCAGGGGGGAAAACATTGACATATTACTTCATGAGCTTGTTTTGTGTACTTGAAATAGATATTCTAGACCTCCAAGTGGTACATACTGTGATGCCACATTTTTTTTAAACATTTTAGAACATATGGCTCAAAACAGTAAACACAACAAACCTACAAAGCATATAACACGGCAAGATCCCATTCTATTCAACACTAATCAGACCCCAATTCCAGTATTTTAATTAAATTCTAGTCAACTTCAGCAGAAACATCGATCCCCAAGGGGCAGAGCCAGACAACTGGCCAGATTTTAACCCATCACAAGAAATAAAATACCCAACTTAAAACAGAAAAAGGAATAAGCATTGATGCATAACATTGGGGAGAACTTTCCATTAGTTCCTGCCCTAGAAACAGAGTTCTTAAATCAGGCTACTTAATCAAACATTAAACACAGAGCTGGAGGCCCTGTAAATCCAAATCAGCTCCCTCAATAGTAAGGACATTAGCAGAAAACTCAGTCTGTCTTCAAGGTGGTCACCCTCTACTCTGGTTACACTCTATCTGATCACCCAACACGTTTCACTAGAAAATGTGCTGATCCCATGGATAACATCCCTACTCAGCTCCCTCGACCCAGAAGGATCCCCGTGATCAACAGGTCGCCCACTTTATTTTTACTGATATCAACATAAGTTCAGTCTCACTTACCAACTCTGGTTATTTATTCAAGTTGTGTAACTGGGTCACATCATGACAAGAGCAGCCTAAAGTAGATGACCTCTACTATGTGATAATCTTGGTGTCATTATTCTAGTTCTTAGAACATTTGTACGAATTTTGTATCTTTCTATAAACCACACTCAGGTTCTGGCTCTGTCCTCTGACATCATACCAAAAAAATATAAAACAAAAGCATCTCAAAACTTCAAGAAGAAAGACCATACTCCTATACCCTTGATTCAAATATGCCTGCTGGAATACCTAAGACACACGACAAACTAAGTGTGAGATGTGAGTATTATTTCCTTAGTTAAGAAAAACATATCAAAGAGGACACTAAAGAAAACAGATTTTCCCAAACTCTGTCTTAATAAGCAATTTCCTGTTTGAGTAAATGTACTGTTTAACATATAGTCTAGAAATTTGCTACACAGTCTCACTGGAGAAGGCAATGGCACCCCACTCCAGTACTCTTGCCTGGAAACTCCCATGGACAGAGGAGCCTGGTAGGCTGCCGTCCATGGGGTCGTGAAGAGTCAGACACGTCTAAGCGACTTCACTTTCACGCATTGGAAAAGGAAATGGCAACCCACTCCAGTGTTCTTGCCTGGAGAATCCCAAGGACGGGGGAGCCTGGTGGGTTGCTGTCTATGGAGTGGCACAGCATCAGACACGACTGAAGCGACTTAGCAGCAGCAGCATAAAATCTCACAGTATGAAGTGTATGACCCCAAACAGGGGAAGAGGTAATCCCCACTCAAGGAAAGATCTAACTCAACTAACCAGCACTTCTGCTATGCAAACTAATCTTCCACTGGTTCTCAACTCTCTCCATCCTACAAATATCATTGGGAAGACTTCCTTCTTTCTGTTTCTCAATGAAAAGTGAAATAGCAAGACAAGGACCAGCTCTGGACATGGTAAGGCAGCACTCATTCCACCACTGGACTCAATGGGAGTGCTTCATATCACTGACCTCCTACACCCCAGTGTCCTGTGCCCTTCCTTGGCTGCTACTGCCAATGCTACCACACAGTAACATGCTCAATTCAGTTCAGTCGCTCAGTTGAGTCCGACTCTTTGTGACCCCATGGACTGCAGCACGCAAGGCCTCCCTGTCCATCATCAAATCCCCGAGTTTACTTAAACTCATGTCCATTGAGTTGGTGATGCCATCCGATCGTCTCACCCTCTGTTGTCCCCTTCTCCTCCCACCTTCAATCTTTCTCAGGATCAGGGTCTTTTCAAATGAGTCAGCTCTTCGCATCAGGTGGCCAAAGGACTGGAGTTTCAGCTTCAGCATCAGTCCTTCCAATGAATATTCAGGACTGATTTCCTTTAGGATGGACTGGTTGGATCTCCTTGCAGTACAAGGGACTCTCAGGAGTCTTCTCCAACACCACAGGTCAAAAACATCCGTTCTTCGGCATTCAGCTTTCTTTATAGTCCAACTCTCACATCCACACATGATTACTGGAAAAACCATAGCTTTGACTAGATGGACCTTTCTTGGCAAAGTAATGTCTCTGCTTTTTAATATGCTGTCTAGGTTGGTTATAACTTTTCTTCCCAGGAGCAAATTTCTTTTAATTTCAGGGCTGCAGTCACCATCTGCAGTGATTTTTGGAGCCCAAGAAAATGAAGCCTGTTACTGTTTCCACTGTTTCCTCATCTATTTGCCGTGAAGTGATGGGACCAGATGCCATGATCTTAGTTTTCTGAATGTTGAGTTTTAAGCCAACTTTTTCACTCTCCTCTTTTACTTTCATCAAGAGGATCTTCAGTTCTTCTTTATTTTCTGTGATAAGAGTGGTGTCATATTCATATCCAAGGTTATTGATGTTTTCTCCCGGCGATCTTGATTCCAGTTTGTGCTTCCTCCAGCCCAGTGTTTCTCATGATATACTCTGCATTTAAGTTGAATAAGCAGGGTGACAATATACAGGCTTGCCGTACACCTTTTCCTATTTGGAACCAGTCTGTTGTTCCATGTCCAGTTCTAACTGTTGATTCCTCACCTGCATACAGATTTCTCAAGAGACAGGTCAGGTGGTCTGGTATTCCCATCTCTTTCAGAATTTTCCACAGTTTATTGTGATCCACACAGTCAAAGGCTTTGGCAAAGTCAATAAAACAGAAGTAGATGTTTTTCTGGAACTCTTTTGGTTTTTAAATGATCCAACAGATGTTGGCAATTTGATCTCTGGTCCCTCTGCCTTTTCTAAATCCAGCTTGAACATGTAGAAGTTCACAGTTCATGTACTGTTGAAGTCTGGCTTGGAGAATTTTGAGCATTACTTGACTAGCGTGTGAGATGAGTGCAATTGTGCAGCAGTTTGAGCATTCTTTGGCATTGCCTTTCTTTGGGATTGGAATGAAGACTGAACTTTTCCAGTCCTTTGGCCACTGCTGAGTTTTCCAAATTTGCTGGCATATTGAGTGCTAATTCTTCCCTAATGGCTGCCCTTTGCCCACAATACCCACAATTCTCACCACTTCTCTCAACCACGACTTCACAGGGTCAAAACTTCTACGTCCAGTAACATTTCACAACAACTGCTCCAAATGTGGCCATGACTCAGAAAGTCGTACCGGGATTCTGGTGAGGATCTCTATTCTTGAGGCTTGGTCTGATCTGGGGTACCCAAAGGGAATCTGGTTTTTTAGTGAACAACTGCACCTTCAGAAATTCTATTTGGTAAAATTTCGGAAAACTGCCCATGTCCTAGAGTCTGGTGTGGTGTTCAGTGTGGTTTCTATGTGGTCATCACAGACTCATGAAACTTATAGAAAAATCATAGCAGGAATAATAATAATAAAATAAAGCAGTGAAGTGGGAAAAAAAATCATAGCAGGGACAGGACAGCATTTTTAAAAGGGTTGGGGGGAGTCAGGGGAGGTAGTTGATGTCTTTGGCTGAGCATGCTGTATTGCTGTGGGGGTAAGTTCTCCCCACCTTCAACTGACCTCCGGCAGCCCGACTAACATTGACTTCCTTACTATGATAACGAAGCAGCAGGGACCTCCCTGGCAGTCTAGTGCTTAAGACTATGCACTTTCACTGTGGGTTTGATCCCAGATCAGGGAACTACCATGCCATGTGGCATGGCCAAGGAGATTTAAAAAAAAAAAGAAAGACTCAGCAATACAGAATGAACAAATGCAACCCAAAGTAGGCATATGGGGTCTGTCAACAAATCATCTGCCTTTTGTTCATTCTTCATCTGTAAATTGGGATTTCCCTGGTGCCTCAGACAGTAAAGAGTCTGCCTGCAACGTGGGAGACCCAGGTTCGATCCCTAGTTCGGGAAGATACCCTGGAGAAGGCAATGGCTACCCACTCCAGTATTCTTGTCTAGAGAATTCCATGGACAGAGGAACCTGGGGGGGGGGGGGGCTACAGTCCATGGGGTCACAAAGAGTGGGACACAGCTGAGCAACTAACACTTTTACATCTGTAAGTTAAATCGCATCATAGCTCCATGCCTACTTCTCTAAATGCCAGGGAAGATAAGTGAAAAAGACTCTATAAATCTAAGCTGATATTGCCATCACACAATGTATTTTGCCTAGTTCTTCCTTCCACTTATCCATTCAACAATGCATGCACTCATGCACCTACTCAGCACCTCACCCACGTGTGCCAATCACAGCACCGGGTGCTGGAGGCACCAACAGAAATGAGTGAAAGCGAAAGTCACTCAGTTGTATTCAACTCTTTGAGACCCCATGGAGTATACAGTCCATGGAATTCTCCAGGCCAGAATACTGGAGTGGGTAGCCTTTCCATTTTCCAGAGGATCTTCCCAACCCAGGGATCGAACCCAGGTCTCCCACATTGCAGGTGGATTCTTTACCAGCTGAGCCACAAGGGAAGCCCAAGAATACTGAAGTGGGTGGCCTGTCTCTTCTACAGTGGATCTTCCCGACCATGGATCGAACCGGGGTCTCCTGTCTTGCAAACAGATTCTTTACCAACTGAGCTATCAGGGAAGCTCAAACACAAATGAGACACGGCCACAAACCAAAGCAGCCTAAGTGCAGGTGAGAACAACTAAGAAAGCAATTATATAGTTATAAGATGGTATGGCAGGAACAGACAGAGAGGGATTCCAGGTGTATCCTGATCAAGAGGGCACAAAACCTGGACCAGGTGGACAAGCTGCTAAGAGAACTCTTAAAAAAGAAGGAACACTTGAACTGAGTCACCACCAAGAGATACATAGTCACCCTGGCCTGCAAATGGCTGATACACACCTGAGTCAATCTTGTATTTGACTTAATGATTATAGTTCAGGGACTATTCCGTAAACATGTCAACATGAAATGTGTGCATTAGAAAGCTTTAAACCAATGAAGTGTTACGTCTCATGCTGCAGATACCAGGCTATTCTAAGGGATTCTCTGTTGACCAAAGAAACCAGTAGAAAGCACTGAAACCATCCCACACCAGATCTGTGCCTTCTTTTACAGTGAGGAGTCCTTAGCATCTTTTGGTACTGATCAAAACTATCTTATGCTACCAAGCACAAAGCACAAAAGGGTATTTAATATTTGACCAGCATCATGAATTTATATCTAAGACTAATTTGGAGATATGAAAACTAATACTGCCAGTTAATTTTCTAATTGGAACAAAATTTACTACTTCTTAAAACAAGCCATCAAACGCCATAAATCTGAGCCCACTCAGATAATGATCATTTGCCAATGTCATCTTATTCGCAGTCCAAAGCATGGTGACCAAAGCCCTTCTATTTCTACTCTGCTATTGTGTTCTCTCATTTCTTTTTAAAAATTTAGGGGAATGTTTTCAAATTTTCTTTCCTCTATAAGCATTTTATTAAAAGAATAATAAGACCCCCCCAAAATCTGTTAATATATACTTCCCACCTGTTTAACTCTTCCTAGGAATCATCACTAACTAATTAAAAGACACACACTACCATGATTAGTGTTCTAGTAATATTTATAATAATGATTTCGAGTTAAAAATGGGCCTTCCCTAGTGACTCAGCAGTAAAGAACCGCCTGCCAATGCAGGATACACAGGTTTGACCCCTGGGTTGGAAAGATCCCCTGGAGAAGGAAATGGCAACCCTCACCAGTATACTTGCCTGGAAAATCCCACAGACAAAAGAGCCTGGCAGGCTACAGTCCATGGGGGTGACAAAGAGTCAGACATGACTTAGAGACTAAACACCATCATTATCAGGGTTAAAAATAATAAAGGAACTATATTTAATTAACATTTTATTTGAAATGTTTCAATCTGTTAGTCTGTTCCTTTAGGACATTCCAATGAATATCTGCATTTGTTAAAAAAAAAAACAAAAACTAATAATGACTTCTTTGACAATTCTTTTCAGTAGGTTATTTTGTGTATAAAATCAATTTCTATTTCAATAATTAGGAGATCACATGGCTTTTAGTGTATTTTTCCCATAAAATATATTATTCTTTCCTATGAAGTTCTACATTCTAACATATTTTCCTCAAGAGCTATATTTTGCCTGAGGGCTTTTCTATCTCTCTGTTTTTGGTCTCATCTTCAATTCTCTGTTTTCTTCACCCCGATAATTTTGGCATTCCCTTGATCTCTGTCATCTCCCCCGCAAAAGCTTTCTCCTGTAACTCGATGTAGGTGCTTTGTTTTTCTCGAAAGCATGAAATCCAATAAAACAGGCAGGTGATATTAAAGATATTTAATATGCTTCATTAAGAAAAAGAAACAGCAGCTTAAACACATGCACAAGGAAGTGACTAACCAATACTTTCAATTATCTGAATACTACAATGCAACTCACAACACAGTAAACAACATCTAAGCTATCTTGGCAATTAAGAAAAAACATCTTTCAAGAACCATAGGTCAGCTTTCATTACTCAGGCTTGTTAAGTGATTCTGTAGCTAAATACTTCAACACACATCCAGCTGATATGTTTTCTCAGTTCAAATGACGGACCTAAACAGCAAATTTATCTGTTTAGCTAAATGGCAACCCACTCCAGTGTTCTTGCCTGGAGAATCCCCAGGATGGGGGAGCCTCGTGGGCTTCAGTCTATGGGGTCACACAGAGTCAGACATGACTGAAGCGACTTAGCAGCAGCAGCATAGGATATAATTAACACTAATCTACTCAAAGCAAGACTCACACACATGTTTGAGGTGATCTGTCCTTTAAAAAAGTCTGATGTGTTGGGACTTCCCTGGTAGTCTAGTGTCTAAGACTGCAATCTCCCAACGCTGGGGACTCTGGGTTCGATACCTGGTCAGGCAACTAGGTCCAGATGCCATAACTAAGAGACAAAATCCACAACTCAAGACCCCTCATGCTGCAACTAAGACCTGATACAACCAAAAAAAAAAAAAGACGTTTTGAGGAAGCAGTAGCTATTTCACTTTAAGGTAATCGGTATTACTCAACCTGGACACTATACTTGTTTGACTTTATTTTTCCTTTTTTTCTTGCTCAATTACACAGTGCTTTTAAATTCACACACTAATATTTATAAACTAGTAATAGGGTGGTATTTTAACCTGAAAAAAAAAAGTAAGCCAACAATGAAAACTGTGGGTTTCCCATTTCCTTTAAAGTGGCAAATACTAATTTCAGAGAAACACCTCTCTCTCTCCCTCTCACACACACACACACACACACACACACACACACACACTAATGTTATGAAAACACTGTCATTAGAATACATGTTCTGGTTGTTCATCCAAGAATGGTAATGAGTTGTGATGATCTACCTTCTTTAGTCAAGTCCTCCTTTGTAAGAACAGCACCCATTTATTTAACAGCTAACCAACATTTGGAGTGCTGTCTATGTTTATTCAAGAGGTTTTACCCTTTGCAAATCTAACCGGCCCATACAAGAACAAAATCCATAATCAGGCTCTTGTTGACTCCATGCTCTACTCAACATAGATAGGCAGTGCAAACAACTGAAGTATTGTTACTGGACAGGATGATCAACAACATAGTTAACTGAAAATGAACAGTAGGGCTCTACATCATGCCAAGTGTAGTCATTTGAAGTAGTCACTTTCAAAAACCCAAGAAAGAACATAGATTCCCAAGTATCGTAAAGTAAGGATTATCTGAGCAAATAGTACTTTCAACTTTTATTGACATAATTAAGTCGAAGGAGAGATTTATTCTTTTGGTAACATTTTGTTTTCTCTAGCATATATATTACTCAGATACAATCAAACAAGAAATATTTTAAAACCAAAACTAGATTCTTAATACAGAAAGTAAAGAAAAGTACACTTCAAGTTTACATAGAGAAAGCCACGCAGGGTACTTTTTGAAAACCCACCAAGTGCCAGCCAGTCTGCTGGACACCAGCACAAAGAAAGGTAAACACAGCTCAGTTCTTGCTCTCAAGGAGAGTGTCTTTCAGCTGAGCTTCCTGATTCTCCACTGTTTGCCACAGAAACACACTATTCAAAAACTTGACTAAAATATCTCCCCTTGTGAATTCTTCCTGGGTTTGCCTGCCTCAGTGACTCCATGGCACAAAAATCAGTGTTTATCACCTTCATTCATTTATTCATCAAGCAGTGATTAGGTGCTGTGCTGTACTTATTTACTCAGTCGTATCTGACTCTTTGTGACCCCATGGTCTGGAGCCCACCCGGATCCTCTGTCCCTGGGAATTCTCCAGGCAAGAATATTGGAGTGGACTGCCATGCCCTCCTCCAGAGGTCTTACCAACCCAGGGATAGAACCCAGGTCTCCCACACTACAGGCGGATTCTTTACCATCTGAGCCACCAGGGAAGCCCAAGAATACTGGAGGGGATAGCCTAAAGCTTCTCTAGGGGATCTTCCAACCCAGGAACTGAACCAGGGTCTCCTGCACTACAGGCAGATTCTTTACAATCTGAGCTACCAGGGAAGCCCAGTGATTCTGTACCTGCCCACTAAATGCCAGGCATGATGCTCAGTGTAAAGACCCTAAAAATGAAGACGACAAAACCTATCC
This sequence comes from Bubalus bubalis, assembly GCF_019923935.1. NCBI lineage: Eukaryota > Metazoa > Chordata > Mammalia > Artiodactyla > Bovidae > Bubalus > Bubalus bubalis. Next base: position 90,369,175 of record NC_059159.1, on the reverse strand, counting down.
TTGGGAAGATAACAATTCAACCCTTAACAGATTAGCTCACCACCCACTGTATGCATCAGAGCTCCCTTGCAAATACCAACTTATGCTTCTTTGTATTACCAGCCCCTGGCATACTGTAGGGGCTAAATATGTTAATTCAGTCCCTGATGAAAAGATCTTTTATGGATAATCAGAAGACTGAGTTTTGACCACAATACGTCACCAAGACACTCCTGGCCTCACTTTCTTCGTCAAACAAAGAGGTGGCTATCCTTGCCCCATGTGACTTCAGGAGTCTACTGTTATATGAGTGAATATTCTGATTTCAAGGGAGAGGAATAAACATACTTAACAACCTCAGGATGTGCTTTAAACAATTTTAAGCCCATCTAAGCTATGATTAGTTCAATGACTGGGCCTATGCTGAAGTCACATCTTGAAACATTATTGTAACCATTATTGTGGAATTTACTTTCTGATTTTGATATATTGAGTTCTTTTCTTGTCTCTCCTTACCCATAAAGGTATAATTTGGGTCTGCTGTATTCTTTCAAAGGAAGAATTGGCAAGGTGGTTGCTGTTACTTAGGATAAGTGTATAATCTCTTTGACTTTCTCTTGTTGGGCAAACTGCCCAGTGAATATCAATTTTTTTTTTTAGTGCTACAAATATGGTTTTAATAGATTCGCAGATTTCAAATTATTAGAATTCAGAGCACATCTCTCCCAGGGTGAGCAGATAATTCACAACAATCCATGTAGATGCAAAGGAGATGACGAGAGATCAATCTGGATGTGAATAAGCTGACACACGGGTTTACTGCACCTCCTGTCTCTACAGCCCACCCCCTGCCCCCCTGACACACACACTTTTCATATGAGCAAAAATGCCTCTGTGCCTGGGAGTTCAAATTAGTCATAACATCCACTTTAGGGACTGAGGAAGACTTACTGTAAATCAGCCACTCAGAAACCACATTTGACATATTTTGGTTATAATGTAACTATAAGTTGCATAATATTGTACCTATTGATTGGAGCTTGGGATCATAATGGAAAGCAATTGCCATACATTGAAAGCGACCAACCACAAGATAGAAAAGTGTTCCTGAAGAGCCCACAAAGGGAAATCATTTTCCTTAGAATCTAAAACTCCTTATCCTCTAGATGGTATATTCTATCACACCCTTCAGGCTATATTGTGCCCTTAAGGTGCTAAGGTAACTTAACCTCAAATCACCCAACTCTTCAACTTCCTCAGACCAAGACAAAGGCCTAGAAGAGTACAGTGAACTCTTTCTTGATTGAAACAGTCCTGTCTATCCTGAAATGCCACAAAAGACTTATAAGAATAACATCTCACTGGATAACAAAACTCCCAACTGATGGACAATGTTCTAACAGCTCTGTATTACATTCACATTAGAATCTGCTTCTCTGGTTTTCCTGTCCCTGCCCATTACCTTTAAAAATATATAATAATTTATCGAGGGAATGACTATTTGTCAGGTCCTGTTCAACACATTTCATTTGCAAGGTGCTCTTCCATCTACTTGTCCACACGGAAAGCACGTTCTTCTCTACCATCCTTAAAGTATCATTCTTAGAGGCAGTAAACATGAAACAGGAACATCCAGGAAGGAATGAACGTGGATATTACAGAGAAATGATCCAAATCAGTCCACCCACTTACGAGATGAGAAGGGTTTTAAAGATTTGAACTGTAGCTTAGAGTGGATGGTAGGAAACTTTGATTCTTTTTTCATCTCCTCTGCATGATCCCTGACAATAGGTTAGCCTTATCATTTTTGGACCATGACTCCAATAAAAAAAACCCATAACTACAATAAAAAGAACATATATAATAACTGTGTAACTCGGCAACTCAGCTCGTTTTGGAAACAGATTCTTCTAAGTACTGAAGACATGCATAAGGTTTAAATTTCACTGGGGCCTACCTTTTTGTTTTACCTTACACTCCTCTCTAAATCTTCACTAATCTATCAGATGTCACGGTTTAATAGAAGTATTAACGACACCTAGTGAGGTTACTGGGTCCATCTGGAAAAATATGGTGAGGATTTGAGTCTACGTTTGAAGACCTGAAAGAGCCAAATCACCCTGAGGCCGAATTCTGCTCAGTAACTGTTTTTCAGAAGACTAAGAAGAGTAGTTAAACAGTTAACAACTTTTCCTCATTCGCAAATCCAGGGATGGGATATAATTGAAATAAGGCCTATAAATGTTTGTGCTTCCATGTGGATAAAGTGCCCATGTGCCATTGAAAGGAAAAGTGTTAGTCACTTCTGTCATGTCTGACTCTTTGTGACCCCACGGACTGTAGCTCGCCAGGCTCCTCTGTCCATGGGATTTTTTCAGGCAAGGATACTGGAATGGGTAGCCATTTCCTTCTCCAGGGGATCTTTCCAACCCAGGGATCAAACCTGGGTCTCCTGTCTTGCAGGCAGACTCTTCACCATCTGAGGGAAATGCATTACCTATTCCAGATCACTCTGGTTCTAACAGGGGATGTTTCAAGTGGTATGCCAAAATTATTGAGGAACATGTCAATGGTTCTTTCTAACAAAAAAGTGAGGATAAGAGCATCTGAACTCACCTGAGAAGCACATTATAACAAATGATGGATTCAGCAGAGATAGTACTCCAGAGGCTCTAGGTTTTTTAGAGCTATTCTGGAAACAGTGTATCAGTTCCTACAGCAGGCTCCTCCTCTGGCTAGCCAAAATCCTTCCCTCATGCCCTCCGGTTCCAGCCACACCAACCTCCCCCATTGAGAGCTAATCAGCATCTCTCCCTGAGTGTGCGCCCTGCCACCTGCAGCCTCACATTCCCAGACAACCTGGAAAAGGACGCACAGGCACAAGTCAGAAGTGTGCAGAATTAATCCCCCCACGGCTCAACCGAGGATGAGCGCCAAGGGGTAAAGGTTTCCCCTTTTATTTTGGGGGAAGACATATTCATGAGGTGTCTCTGATAGCCCCAGTGAGAATGAGCACCATTAACAGCAGTACCACAGCAATTCATCTTCATATTGGTTTTCCCTGATCCTTCATTTCTACTCTGGGATCTATCCAAACTGAGTACCTGCATACAAGGCACTGTTGCAGCATCTGTTTGCAGGAGGACCTAGATTAATTTGGGAAGATTCCCTGGAGAAGGATACAGCAATCCACTCCAGTATTCTTGCCTGGGAAATCCCATGGACAGAAGAGCCTGGGGGGCTACAGTCCATGGGGTTGCAAGAGTTAGATGGGACTTAGCTACTAAACCACCACTAGGTTAAGTCAGCTTCTGAAAGATCCTAAGCTAACATAGTACCTGACTGTATCAAAATGAGGGAAGAGATGAAATAAGATACATAATTCATGGTAAAAGGGAAAAAATAAATGATAAAGGGAGAGAAAATGGAAAACCACAGGAAGGCTAGATCTTTCCATTCAGGAGAATGGACAGCTCATGGAGAAGTTATACTCAGAAAAAATTTGAGGGGTATAACTTGCAGCCCTTTACTTTTTCCACTTTTTCCACCAGGGGTTCTACTCAAAAGAGGGCCAGACTATACCCCAGAGCTTTTCATACACTCCGGTCATATGCATCACTCTTAGCTAGAAAAAGCACATGTGGCTTCACATTGCCTTCTCAGCTCTCTGAAACCTGCTTCCCATCAGATCTGAGAAGCAAGCTCGAGTAAGCAAGTGGAGAAGAACAGTCAGCCCACTGTTATTAGTCACTTCTTTAACCCAGAAGGCATCATGTCCCACCACGTGCCTGACTCCGATCAGCTTGTCCCCTGATTTCAATACTGGTTTCACAAGCACTGTCCTGAAAGGCTTCCAGGAAACAGACCCAAACTCCATCAGACATATCTGCATAGTTCAACAGTAACTGAAAATCCAAGTTGCATAATCCAGAAAAGAGCCAAGTGTAACAGAGAAAATGCCTCCTTTCACGTAGTGTGAGGTTGTCTTACGCCACAGTTTCTCTCATCAAGCAAACTCTGAACAAAGCATTCATAGGTGATTGGTCTGAAATCTTTTAGTGGTTACTGATTCACAAAACCACAGCAATAATACATATTCTGCTAACAGTCAGAGGATGCTGTCATGGCATCATAATCACTGTTGAAACTGGGAGATGTGTGGCATTCCTATGAAGATGACACAAAAATCTTGAAAACAATATATCCAAATATCCTTTTTGTGAATTTGGAAATGTCTAACGTTGACAAAGACCAACAGAGAAGGAAAAAAAGCCCTAACGGTTTAGAGCAAAATGAAATCACAATTTTAACATTTTTATGATACACATTCCTAATTGCCTTGTGAATGATCCTAAAAGGACTATGCTCTAAACCCATTCTCTCAGTAAGATGAAGGAGGAACAAATCATCAGCCTTTATTCATAAAAGTCAATCAAGAAGGAATAACCTGTGATTTTTCTTTCCAATAGTTCCTTAGATAAACTATAGGATACCACTATCAAATTCTGTTAAAGAACAAAAGAACGTCATGGAATAGGTAAGCACTCTGAGAGCAAGATCAATCAAATGGACAGCTTTGATTGAATTTCCCATAAGCAAAGTTTTCATTTGGGGACATAGAAAAAACAACTTTATGGAGTCCGGGTTGCGGTGGGAGTGGGCACTAAGAAAGCAGGCAGAGTAAATAAAGGCAAAGAAAATCAAGCAAAAGTTCTGAATCAAATACTAAATAATGACACTAGCAATTTTCTTTTGCACTAAGATTCTGTTCAGCTTTTTTTTTTTTTTTTTTTTAAACATTTCTGTTTTCTGCTCTGGCTGACAAGAACACTTTCCACCATTTCATACAAAAGATAACGAATGTTCCTTGCATGTGTTAGACATGGACTTATATGACTGATGGTTATAAACAAAATTCCTTTGCACATCAAAGGAAAAAAACTTTGTTTATTCAAGAAATTCCTAATGGTTTCATTTATAAGTAAAATTTTCTCTTTATTTGAGATCCAGTGGCACAGCAGAGTATAGCTGGAAGACAGCAGGTAGCTCTAATAATGAACTTTGCACAGTTTTGAGAAAATAATATCTGAAGGCAGTTCCTTCTTCTGAGGTCAGTAGATTAGTGGTTCAAAAAGAATAAACTATCCAGGGAACATCCTGAGATTTAAAAAAAAAACAAAAACCCACACAACTGGAGGGGAAAAGGAGGAACATTCTCACTAATTAAAATTTCCAGTTCTTATGGTCCCTCTACATACACAAACCCCAGTCAAGCAAAGCCTGCAGGATCAGGCCTGTACTAAGAAAAAGTATACCATCATCACATTAATTGTATTATTACCTCATAATGCTAACCAGCCAGGTTTACACAGAAGAGATTAAATAACAAGATAATCTTATAAACAATACTCATTTCATCAGTGTACCAAATAAGTTTGATTTATATCTCTGACTGTTCTTCTAATTAATTTATGCACCCACATGCTTTAATTTACACAGACAGACACCTACACTGGGGTGGGGATAGTTACTTTTTTAATGCCCTGAACTTTGATATAGGTTCATGTTTAGACTTCCCAGTGTTGCTGTTTTAGTTCCCTTACACTTCAAAACTGAAGTGACTGTTAAAATACCTTGCATTAAAGTTGAAGCATGCAGAAAGAAAATATTTGATCAAACTCAATACCTATCTCCCCTGCCAACTTTCAGATGCTGAATTTTAGTGGGTATAGTTTCATTCAATCTTATAACCAGATCCACTCACCCCTAAGTTGCAAACTTACCTTTTCTTAAAATATTTCCTTCAAAGCCTTTTTTGGATATATAAGTCCACCTCACTACAGCATCAATCCTCAACTCCTATATTTGGTGTAACACAGTTTCTAGTGATTGAGAGAGGGGGAAAAGGCTGCTAATTTTTAAAAAACATATCGTTTCTACTAATATCAGGGGCTTGGATAAATAAGGTACTCTCTAGAATGCTGTATTACCACTGTGAGTGTCACAGAAATAAAACAATCCATAGAGGGAAGAAAATTCAACTCATTCCAATTCTTTAACCAGGAAGATAAAAAAACGACATTTCTGACTCTAGACCCGTTTACAATAAGCTATCAGTGACATGATGGTAATGTTAGCACTCCATGAAAACCCTTAAAAAATAACAACCTAAAGGAATATCCTGGTGTCAGGATTAGTATAATTTAGTCATTTTACAACTTCCATGGATGGTTTCAGTGTAGGGATGAATCAGGCAAGCAGAAAGATTTTTACTTGTCTCTGATATAAAACTTTTATTTATGTATTTGATTAATGTTTATTTGTAGGACCTTAATACAATAACAGATGTCAGCTACATTATATCTGTTCTTGATTATAAACTCCTAGAGGGCAGAGACCCTGTCTATTCAGCTCACTTTTTATAGGACGCAAACACAGCACCATACCCAAAAAGGCACTTAAAGATGGTTTTTATAATAACAGTGATTTCAAGGGGACTTGGTCTTCTTCTACACTCCATGAAACTCCACTGGCACATACTGAACATTTAAGAGTAACAACTTTATATTCTTGAGCAATTCCATTCTTCAGATGTCGACAATGACACTTTTCTTTTGAAACAGGGATTACCTGGATGGGACAATTTCCACTTCTTAATGTTCAAGGGTTAGCTTCTGTCCAATATCTAAATTCTATACTGACAACCCAAGCTTAAAAAAAAAAAAAGCCAGACCCAAACATTGCACTTCTTAGCATCAAGTCTGCACCTGCATCAGGCAGAAGGACGTGCTCTTTCCTTGGGGTAACATGCTAAGACCACTACGGTGGTACCTAAAACTGTGGCCTCTGTGCATTCTTTCTGTCCATTCAAATCATACTGAACAAGAGACACACTGAGTTAAATAATGCTCTACGATAAACTTAAGAACACAGTCATATAATGCTTATAAATGCTAAAGGAGTAAAAAGCCAGCAGACAGTATTTTAAAGGTTCTCACACATCAGAAGTAGAGAATTCTCACTAACTAGGTAATTTGGGGCAAGCCTTTGAAAATTTCTGGGCCTTGGTTTCCAAATCTGTAAAATGGAGACCTTACATTATATAACTTCAGATTGTTTCCAGGTTTAAATTTTGAAATCACATGAGTCCTAAAGAATCTCACACAAAGTGAGGTTCCATTATCCAGCCAAACAAAAGGCTTTTCTTCTTTCTTTTGTGAGTGAAGGAAGGGAGACTGTATGTTCTCAATGTAAATTATTTACTATGCCTAGCTCCAACAAAATATCCAAACAGAACATCACCAGCTATTTTTGTAAACAAAATATGTGGATATGTATGTAATGATATACACATTGTATGTATGTACCAAATGCATATGCACACACTCCAAAACACACAATTCTCTCTATTGTAGCCAAGAATTAAAATACTTTCCAGTTTTCTCCTTTTTTCTCTCTCCCTCTCTACTGAAGCCAAGAATTAAAATACTTCCCAGTTTTCTCATTTTTTCTTTCTCCCTGCATGAAGCATCTACAAAGCTACTATAACATGGGAACTCACATAAAGTAAAGATATAAGCATCTTATTCAACATTTCTTATATTAATACTGACAGTTCCTAACACAATCAGCTTAAGTTAAGCTGGTCCTCTGCAACCTCAACAGCATCCTCTCATAGAAACAGTGGTATTGAGAAAGGATGCAGAATGCAGTCCTCAGGCCATTCAACCAACATCTGCTTCATCTATAATGTACCTGAAATATGCAATTCAAGACATAAAATTTACAAATTAAATACCACTTAAGCAGACAGTGATAGTAACAACAGCAGAAAAAGGATAAAGAAGGTTGTATAGATGTAGGGACAACCAGTTCATACATCATCAAAATAAAACGTGGGAGGTGACTTAAGTTCATGAAACTACTTATTTTTATCTTTAATTTACTAAAACACTTCCAGAAGAAAACTTTGAGCAACTACTGAGTATATTATCACTTTCTTTTTTATTTAATTTTTATTTTATAATGGAGTGTAATTGATTTCTATGTAGTTTCAGATGTACAGCAAAGTGATTCAATTATACATATACATGTATTTATTCTTCTTCAGATTCCTTCCCCGTATAGGTCATTAAAGAATACTGAGAAGAGTTCCCTGTGCTATATAGTAGGTCCTTGGTAGTTATCTATTTTACATATAGTAGTGTGTATATGTTAATCCCATACTCTTGACTTATCCACCACCACCCCCCAACAACATTTCCCCTTTGATAACCATTAGGTTTGTTCACTATACTACCATTTTCTTATTAGAGAAACAAAAAAATGCCCTATGAATGCAGTGATTTATTGCAAGTAAAAAAAGAAAAAGAGGTGTCTTATTCAAAATTTTCTAGGTTCTCTTGGATCCCTATTCTTGGAGGAATAATTGTTAAAGCATTTAAAGGCAAATAATCTTTAAATGACAGATATGTGATATTTTCAGGAAAAAATTTCTTCTTAATTTTTTATCTGCTTAGCCAATAGATGTTAGTAGATACATTTATATAATTGCAATAACCCATTCACATCACTATTTCACACTGCCCCAACACGCATACATCAACTCCTTCAATCCTTCCAACAATGCCAAGAAGATAGAAGAACACAAGTCTTCCTATTCTGTTCCATCAATTAAAATTAAATCCAAACATCAATACACACAAGAAGCATTATCCTAACTACTGGTTTCTCTATAAGACATCAGGAAACTTGAGTGTTTTGATTTGAACATCTTTCTATCTCAAGTAAGAAGGAAGACGGTGATTCAAAACCACAAATTTTTGGCTTTCATCAAAACAATTTCATTCAAGCATCCAGGTAAAGGGATAATTTAGTGAGTAGTATGCATTCCTTAAAAAAAAAAAAATAATCGAGTTTCACTCATATTCCTTGGGAAAAAAATCCACCAATGGTCATATACAAGTTTATATTAAAATGCAACCTAAATTTTCTAAGTTTACAACTGAAGTAATTATAGATATTAATCTTTTAACTAGTTGCAGCAACATTTATAACACTATAAATGAAAACAGAACTGCAGTTTGTTTCTTTGGAGGATGGAGAATGAGAACAGGTTCTGAGGAGATACTGAATATGAAAGGATAAAAAAAAGTGAGAAAATGGAAAACGAAAAGATAAATGAGACACACAATGGGGGAGAGAGAGGCAGTGACGTAGCTAGGGGATGGACAGGGCAAAGTGAGATAAGTCATTCCTAGCAAAATGGTTCTTGTCGAAACCTTGCCAGGGCTCTGGACCATCGCCTCTGCCTGCAAGAGGGATGACTTCTTTGATGGTTTTTTAAAAATGCTTCCTGTATCTAAACAGCCTCAATTTATTTTTTTCAGATTCCTGCATTTATTTTTTAAATAAAAGTTCAAATTTGAAGACTCTGCTCATGTGTAAAAGGAATGACTTTTATTTTAGAAATGTACTTGGAACCTACACATCATTGCTCAGCTTAGAGCTCAAAACCTCAGAGATGTCCCAACATTCCAACCTGACAGTCTTGCCTTTGTAAAGAAGTGAAAACTGCCTCTTTCCACTATGCCTGAAAATTATATGTGAAATCACTCTTCACTGATTGTGCAAAGTCTTAAAAATAAATACGTGCATCTTCTTGAGGAGTCATCTATCACCAAAGAGAGCTGACTGTGTTCTCAAGAAAACAATGTACATGTGCCCAAAGTGAAGGAAGCTCTTGAAAGGACATCTGAAGTTGGTCGTCAGAAATCATCCTCCAGCCTGGAATAGGTATGCAGAGCAAAGGCACCCAATACTGTAGTCAAAGCCAGAATCCATGAAAGGGTCGGCTATGAATCAATTCAGCCTGACTCAGCCGATGAAGAACTCCATCGACCCACCCCCTGTGACCTGAAGGCTTGCTTCTTTCTACCCACCCAGCTATCCCTCTTTGTGCGCTTAATAAACCCACTGGTCCTGACTATAGGCCCCAATACCATAAGCATCCTTTTACATAAAAATTCATTAAATACTGTACCACTCTTAATATATTGATCCCACAAACTGTAACTCCATGAAGTGGTTCAACACGATGTCATCACCACAGAGCAACTTGTTTCATTTACAGTATCTGTTTCACTTCTACTCATGAGCTAATATAATTCAATTTTTTTTAACTGCACACAGGCTGCTAGACACATGTGCATGGCAAATGGAATCTGAACTTAGCTTAACAGCCTCATTTATTCCTGATGGTTTAAATTATTTCATCACAATTAATGACACCCCCTCAGCTTCCTGTGCAGCGCTGCCAGATGTTCAGAGACCACAAAGCCACTCTCTTCTTTGACGGCTGGTGACAAGTCGTCCTCTGAAGGACATTCCCTAGGCACGCGGACTGGATGACACCTCCATTGCTTTGCACCTCTCTGCCTCCCAGAGTAACCATGCAGAGGAAAAAGCAGGAAGGCATGAGCAACCAGCAAATGCATTAGCGAGAGCAAATTATGTGAAGTGATCTAAACTCGAAGGAACTTGGCTCCTGCCACAGGAGTTCCTAACCTTGTTGTTTTATGAAAGCGCTCTTCGCCTCCACCTTCTCAGCCACTGGCATCCACTGAGTGCTTGGCCTGGCGTCAGTCCTCAGGGAACACTGAAGGACATGAAAAATACAAGCTTTTCCACAGGGATCCTTTTCGGCTGTGGTAATTTTGTTTTGGGGGGTGTTGTTTAAATGTACTACCCTCTTCATGACCATTCCCTCATTTTTAAGAGAACAGTGTCTTCAAGTACAATAGGCACTTCCCATAGAAACATGCAACATTTTGGCAACTTGGGGTAAACAGCTGTGCCCTTTCTTCTTTGTAAAGCTTTACTGAAGTGCAATATAATTGCAAGGCCAAAAGTTACAAACATTTCATGTATACACCTTGATGGGTTTCCGTTTACCTCTTTTTCTCAGGCTTAAGTAAGATTCCTTCTTTTCAGGAGCTGTTGGGTTTTTGGTTTTGTTCTCCTTAGGTTTTGTTTGCCATTGCTTTGTTACTTTTTAAAAAGAACAGAATGAAAGAGAGACTTCACATTTTTCCTACTTTGAGTCTCACATGGGCAAAGCCATTTACTTAAGAGTAAAAACAATTTTTTTCTTCTGAAATTCATAAACAGCAATTTTCTTATATTCATCATTTTTTTCATAGAAGAAATAAATTCGCATAATGACAGGTAGCTAAGAGGGCAGCAGAAATTGTAAACACAAGCACTGTTACAATAAGAATCCAATACTGTGGCTCTAATTTGGAAAACACTTTCCATCAACTAGAGAACATGTGGCAGACATTTTATGGATTATTTTTTAAATGTTAAAAAAAAAAACAAAAAAAAAAAAAACGCTGATCTTATTCAGGGAATAAGGGGCCTTTTCCTTTGCCAAAAAGTGTACTAGGAAAACTGAAAGGCCATCTGGGTCAGCCCACCCTATAGTATGAACATAAGCTATAAGAGCATTTTGGAAAATATTTTTAAACTGAGATGAGAAAAAAATCAATATCAACACAGATTCCGAGCAGATGCAAGAAGCTTCTGTGCATGTTAGTGATTATGTGTGTGGCCTACACAGGCTAATTTCAAATGCCTCCAAAACTCACTGTACATTCTCTTTTATAAACTACTTGGGATTAAAACTAGGACCTTATCCATATCAACTTTGACAATGGACACAAATACAGGGTAGGCTAATCAAGCCAAACAAGTTGAATTTTCCCCCTCATGGATGGCTTTTTAGATCTTAAATGACTACTGAATTTTACCAGACATGCTACACTTAGTGTTTTGACAGTTGTTTATTAAAACTACTTTCCTAGGAAGTCCATGGAAACCACCAGTCTAGCTTTTATCAGAATTGAGACCATCAGAGAGAAGTTGCGATGATGGTATACTTGCAGCAAGCAGACAACAATAGGAAACTCTAAGCATTCCCAGAGTTGCATCAAATTTTCCATGGACCAAAACTAAAATGAAATCGTTCAATTACTGAGAGGTAGATAAGTAAAATAAACAACTAATTTCATACAGTGAAGTTGAGGGAAAGTCATATGGACCTCATTCTGTTGTCTCCAAACACATTTTATCGGAGGGGAAAAAAGGAGCTGAATCAACTTTAAACTCTCATGTAGGGATGTATTGCTTGTGTGTCCCTGGCAGATGTGGAAAGGAGATGAAATGGGCAGGGGAGAATCAAATATCCCATCGCTGCAGGTTTGCTAAGGGAAAGAACACTGCAAAGATCTCACATCTGGCAATCATTTGTCAATAGCTGGAAAGAGAGCGGCAGGAAACTTTCTGGCTCTTGGAGAAGATGAAAAGACAAAAACCATGTGTCTCACACACACACACACACACACACACTCTCTCTCCCTCTCTCTGCAATGGTACAATGACTACTACACTTATTCTCCACCCCTCCCTTTCCCTCTAAATTTAATGATCTTCAGATATACTCGACTCCATGGTCAAAAACATGCAGTCACTTGACTTGTTAAAGCTGCAGTGTATGTACATTTTTCAAATAAACCCCAGGGCTGATGTTAGAAAATCAAAATCAGTCAAGCATAGACCGCCTGGTACTTTGGGCAGGAATCCTTGTGGTTTAGTCAATAAACAGAATCTGAATGAAAGACACCACAGTAACGAGACAGTAACGTTTTGAACGGTTCTCAACCTGAACGGGGGCTGGGGCATGTGGTTGTGCTTAGTGACCATGGACATGGCTCCCCGTCCCCTCAGATGGCTCCCTCACCCTGTGGCAGGACTGTGCTTAGCACAAGGGCATCTGCTGCTCCGAACACACACTCAGTAAGAAAAGGTGGACTTATATTTGAGGGATGCTGGGAGTGAATTTGGGGAGGGAACAACTTGTTGGTGGGGGCTTTAAATCTATTTAATAGGGTAAGAAAGGGAAAATCTCAGTTTCCGGGTGTTCACATGGATGATAACAATATATAAAATTTGCTAGCTTCATTATGAGTTCACAAAAATGACCAGCTTTGCCCCATTAGGTTTCCCATATAATAAAAAGTTTTCAAGACAACTCGCGCAAAATTAATTAACTTTTCCCAAATCCTAGGAATGTAAACCTGTTTCCAGTGATCGATAGACATCAATGGGCAGCTCAGCTTTGCCCTTATGCTGCATTTAACCAGCCGCGTGCATCCTGTGATGCTGTAAGCGAATGCTGCAGGTTGTTTAATAACCTGGCAAATTCACAGTAGCTTGTCAAATTATTACAGGAACAGTGTCATCACTAAACAAGCCTGATCACGGTTAATTACAATGCAGACTAGAGAGCAGCCACAATTGTTCATTAATTACAGGAAGCACCTCATTTAAATTTTATGGAAATTTACACTTGCACCCCAGTATGTCTGGAAAAAAAAGTGATCCTTCACGCATTCATAGAAGAAAGAAGTCTGTGGTTTATGAAACATCACAGTAAATTGTGTCTAATCGGGTACTGAAATATTGGTTTATTATTTACTCTAATTTTCTAAGCACTTCAGTGGTGAAAAATACCAAGTCAAACCCCACATCTTACATTTCCAACCAAGAAAGGAACTGTGCTAGGCTAAATGTAACAACACATGATGAGGTACAGTCAGACTAAAATAGTCACTTTTTTTCTAATTAAAAATCAAATATTTAACAACAACCAAGGGAGGTCTAAGGGCTTCCCCAGTGACTCAGACAGTAAATAATATGCCTGTAATGCAAGAGACTAGGGTTCGATTCCTGAGTCAGGAAGATCCTCTGGAGAAGAGAATGGCAACCCACTCCAGTATTCTTGCCTAGAGAATCCCATGGACAGAGGAGCCTGGCGGGCTACAGTCCATGGGGTCACAAAGAGTTGGACATGACTGAGCAACTAACACTAAGGGAGGTCTAAACTAGAATGATCATTTCCCATAAAATAATTATATAAAAGAACAATTTGGGGGTCTGTACATCAGTTAACCTTCAAAGCTAAAGAAAGTACACAGTTTCATACCCACTTCAAAAGCCACTGAAGAAAATCAAGAAAGTTAGACAGTGAATCTAAAGTGTGGATTGTCCAGCTACTTCTCTAAATCAAGTATATTAACACACACAAAAAAGCAGATAACCCTTGCAAAAGTCAAGTCAGGCAGACTTCAACAATGACAGTCATTCAAAACCAACAGCATATTCATGAAAGTGTGTCAGGGATTCTGGGATTATTAAATAACAAAGCTGCTAAGACATCTGAAATTTTGGGACCAAAGGAAAGGGTTAAAAGAAAACAGGTAAGAGGAGGAAGGGGCTCCCTGAGTCCTGAGATCTCATGTCAGCGAAAACACAAAAGCAAACCAGTTATGGGTGCCGTTATGTCTAAAGGAAAATCCTTCACAGAAAAGGATATAAACAAGCCAGAGCTCCTAAATCGAGGTGTACAAGAGGTTATTCTCAGAATCAAGAGGCCAAACAGCAAATCCTCTCGTGGTTATAAAGCCTGGCCCCGCGGGAAAGTCTGAGATCCAAGCAGGAAAAGTAAACGACCCTGGCCAGTCCTACGGTGAGTTCCCTGGAGTGCAGAGTTGGACTAAAAAATAAGAAATGGCTCACTTGATAGGAAAAAAAAAAAAAAAAAAACAAAACAGAACACACATACCACGGCACGAATGAAAGAAGTCTAAGCTAAAAGCTACTCCTGGAATTGTTAGCTGGTGAGGAATATATTAAGTCTCAAGTTTATTATGACAAACATAACATGAATATGTACCAGATATCATCAGAATGTATGGAAGCCGTATTTAGAAAGGAACAGGAAAAGAGAGAAATAAATGATTCAAATGGGTCCCAGTTAATTCACCAGTGCGTCGTAGTTGACTTATCTTTTCACAGATTCAACTTTTCCATACTGTCCGCCAAAATGCTTTTGCAAGATGAGGCATCTAACAAAATGAGCACTTTCTTTTCTTTACCCAGTAACTTGTCTTCCTTGCAAGGCTCACACAGCACTGTCAACTCCACAATATGTTTAGCTACCTACTACCACGGTTTCACTTCAATGTGTAAAAATACATTTTCTCCCTTGGTATGTCAAAGCAATATGTTCCACTGGTCTCTTTCAGGTTTATTTCACACACCCACATCTGCAAAACCCATTGCTCTTCGCACCATAACTCAACGTTCAAAAACAGATTATCCAACAACCACCCATGACAGACCATTCCAGGTGATGTGTTTGAAGAACATCACTCGTCCCCCCCACCCCGAAGGGGTCAAGGATCAGACTACTCTTCACGAAAAGTCTTCCATCACTCAGCACATATGTGTCACAACCAAGTTGTGAGCTTTCTAAAACTGGGAAACGTATGATCACGTCTCATACTTGCCACACCTGCTTTTCTGCTGGATCACAGCCATACACCACCCAGACAGTACCAGCGTAGGGCACTGCAGAGCTCAGGTGGTCGTTCCGAGGCCAGGAGCAGGTGTGCAGAAGATGGTGTCCCCTTCAGAGCATCATAAAAAATGAAACTTCCTACAACCACCACTTCCACCATCACACCCACTATGAACAAGCCAATTTTTAGAACTATTCTCTTTTCTCATGCAGGGTGTCTAAATCAGTTTAAAAAAAAAAAAAAAAAAGTTTTAACACTGAGATCACTATGCTTATCCCCTAAGTCTTAAAATTTAGAAAATGATGCCAAACAGAGGCCTGAAAAAATAGTATGGGTGTGCTCACGCTAGGGAGGTGCCATCTACATGGAAACTTGAGCCTGCATTTTTGCATCATTGATACACACATTCCTTAACTATTAACAGGTACCCAGCAGTGGAGGTAGGCCTTGGGCCAAGATGTCATATTTATATTTTTAATCTGCAACATACCACTTGGCTTCTAATTTCCCAAGACCACGCAATGAATTCCAAGTCAATACTTGGATGAAAAATGTTCTTTGCTAATAAACTTAATATTACACCAGAGGACCTATCTCCCAAACCATGAAGAAGAAAGATAATATTTTTAACTCCTATTTTTCTCATACAGTGCCCAGCTGAACAGCTTCCATTCTCCTGAGCTGGGAGACTCCAGTGCAGGAAGCATGGCTGGCTTGCCCATGTGTCCCCAGAGCCTAGCATCCTCTCAGCACACAATAATGATGATTTGAAAAGAGGAGAGCTAAGATTTCCAGAGTGCCTCTTACATCCTGGCCCTGTGCTAAATGCTAGGTATGTGGTAGAACATTTAATCCTCATTAGTCAGCTATGATATCTCCATTTCACAGATGAGACAGCTAAAGCCCAGTTAGGTTGGGTGACTTGCCAAAGGACTCATGGCAACTTGTGTCAACCTAGGCAGGCAGCATTCAGAAACCATGTTTTTATTCACTGCAGTATATATACCATGTCTTGACTTCTTGAATGAGTAAATGAATGATTTCTAATTACAGACAATTTATCCTGAAAAGGACTTTTTGCTGAACAGATGCTCCACCAACCCCTCTTTCAGTCCCAGCAGCTGCCGCATGGCATCTGATATATCTGTTCAGTGTTCAAAGACCCCTGGTACCGTCACAACACCCCCGACTGATAAAACAGTAAGACTCCGACCTGGACTTCCAGCCTCTGGTCTGGCTCCTCCAGGTTTGGGCAGAAGTCTGCACCCAGCACTCTGCCAGCACATGCCACTGGGACCTGGGGGAACATGGCCGAGTTAGATGCTGGGTGTGGAGGCTGTTGAGAACTGCACACAAACACACACAACCCGAACACAAGGACATCCCAGCTGCAGCTCTGCAACAGGCCATCATGGCCTCACAGGGTTTGAACACTCAGTAGGTCAAATATATTGTAAACATCATACACCCAAGTTTACTGACTACCAAAAGGTAAATTCTAAGAAGAAAAAATACACATAAATGTTGTTGTCCCTTATATCCACAGCACATAGCACAAAAGCAGGCATTTAATATCTGTGGACTGTAGGAAGGATGAGAGAGGAAGGGACATCAGGGGGAAGGAAGGGAGGAAATTAGGGAAACGGAAGAAAAAAAAAACAATTTCTGCTTGAAATTGGTGGCTTTTTTTCTCTTACCTTTCTTAAGTGGGAATTCAGAAAACTGTATTCTATAATGCCTAAAGTTCCTTTCCACTCTTAAAAATACCTGTTCAAATTTATTTTTTCTCTTCCTGGTGTAGGCCAATAATTACCAACATGTACTATTTATTTACTGCATTTAAATTATACTTAAGAGCCTTATGTCTGCTCTAACAATACAAATGACAAAAAAGGTATGATTCAGTGAATGTTTCTCTGTATCTAGAATCTTACAGTGAAAGCCACTAGGATTCCCTTTCAAAACTGTTACCTATTATAATTAGCCAATCTCATCATGAAGTATTGCCTACTTAGTAGTCACTTGGCTTACTTCATTTTTAAATGTTTAAGATAGAAAAGGACTTAGATTCCATTGAAACCTATTTTCTGCTTTTTATAATTTTCTCTATACACTACTCAATATTTCCAAATATATACTACCTACATTAATCATACAACTATCTTGTTGTTCAGCCACTAAGTTGTGTCTGACTCTTTGAGACCCCATGGACGGCAGCACACCAGGATTCCTGTCCTTCACTATCTCCCAGAGTTTGTTCAAAGTCATGTCCACTGAGTCGGTGATGCCAGTCAACCATCTCATTCTCTGTCGCCCCCTTCTCCTCCTGACCTCAGTCTTTCCCAGCATCAGGGTCTTTTCCAAGGAGTCAGCTCTTAACTATCTATGTGTATTCAGATCTCAATTCATCAACCAGCTCCATCTCACCTGTGTCTTCTTTCCCTCTCCAAGGCCCCCATCGGTGTTTTATTTTTTTAACTCCAACTGGGATCATCTATGCCCATCTCTTTGTTCAGAGATCATTTTTCAGCCAAGAGTGCTGCCTTAGATGGTATTTCCTTCTTTCTTTTGACCAACAAATCTGTTTACTTTTCTAAATTTAAGCAATTTTCAATAAACTCCACTTTGCAAGTTCACTAGTGAATATCACTAACATATACTTTTTTAAAGAACAGTCAACTTTTCAAGCATTTTTAGGTCCAACCTGTCTGTTCCTTTCAACTCTCTTATTCTTTCTTCCTGCCTATTTCCATAATGTGATGTCAATAGAATGAATATAAGCTGTCTTTGAAATTATTCACTCTTCAACCACCTATTTCCCCACTTGGAGCCTGAGAAGGGAAAGGAGCTCACACTTACTGAGCACTTGTAATGTGCAAGTCGCCGTGTGGGTACCTTACATCAAGAGAAACTGTTTTTTCCTTTAAACAATCTTATGATGGTAAATAATCTGCCTGCAATGCAGGAGACTGGGGTTTGATCCCTGGGTTAGGAAGATCCACTGGAGAAGGAAATGACAACCCATTCTAGTAATCTTGCCTGGAAAATCCCATGGATGGAGGAGGCAGTCCGGTACAGTCCATGGGGTTACAAAGAGTTGGACACGACTGAGCAACTCCACTTTCACTTTTCATGGGGTATGAGGATCTACATTTTGCAAAAAAAGGGAGGTTTTAGAGTAGGTAAATAATTAACTCAGAGGCACATGCTAGAAAGTTACAAGGCCCAAACTTAAGATGAGAAAGAGCAAGAACATATGTCAAAGAAGTTAATGAAAAACACATAATCGTTGCATTTAGTGGTGTCCTTTCTAGAGGCATGTGTGGATGCTTCATGTGTTAGAAATAACAAAGAAGACAATGAAAGGAAATAAAGAAAGTATCACCAGAAATAAAGACTTACTAATCCCTGCTCTTTGGTCCAGGACAACATAGGCAAGGTTAAAGGGGACTTCTCCTCTGACTTGAGGAGTGAGCAGGAAATGGGCCATGGAGAAACACAGAGACGCCGCATCTGTGTCGTGTCACACGCAGAACAATGCTGATCCCACCCCACGATGACACACTGGGGAGGGGGCCCAGTGAGTTGGGCTACAGTAACTCTCCCTAGGGTACAAAAGAAGACCTGGGGAAAAATTACTCTTAGAATATTTCCTATCAAAACAACCCCTCAAAAGCTTCCTATGAAACCTTAATGAAGGTGATTACTTAACTGATTACAGCAGATTCCATAAGCCAGAAGGTATATGCTGCAAATGAAGTGTAAACAATACTTCATTTCATATACACAGAAGAATTCCCACTTACTTTAATATTAGTTGACCATATCATGAAGTTTCTAGTTCCTTTCTACCCTCACAGACGGCATTTATAAACACCCTCAAGAGGCACGGAGAAAGTTAAACAACTACAATTACACTCAATTACAACCTCAAACACTTAGAAATACACAGTTTCTAAGAGAAAACAAAAAGGTCTGTGAGCAAGTTGGGAGGAAACAGTGCCAGGCTACTGGAACGTTTCAACCATCCAAATCACAAAGAGGAACTAAGAGGAAAGTGAGGCACGCTCTCCATCTTAGAATCCTAGAATTTCTGAGCAGAAAAGAAAATCCTTATGATCCGTGCAAATGGGCTTCCTTAAAGACGAAAAAATTTGAGATCTTAACTAAAACCACAAAGTTTCACTCATGAGTTCACCATCTAACAATACTCCCCCACCGGGCCCACCACAATTAGGGTCATTAATTATCAGACAGGGGAAAAGTGTAAGGGGGAAGGCAAGCTATATCTGTTTCCAGTTCCTCACAATGTCCCAAGGAAAATATAAAGGATATAAAAGCTTGATAACTTAATTAGTAATCATTTTGCACACCTAGACAATTAGGCCTTTGGATTCAGAAGTCTTAGTAGTTAGCCAGCTAGTTATAAGCAATCAAAAAATTCCTGTCAGAAATAGCAGACATTTAAAAAAAAAAAAATTGGCCATGCTACACAGCATTGCAGGATCTTAGTTCCCTGACCAGGGATAGTTCCTCGCCCCCTGCAGTGGAAGCACAGAGACCTAACAACTGAACAGCCAGGGAGTTCCCCATAACTACTTTTGACTCCACTTTAAGATACTAAAATAGGATGTGTACCTCCGCTTTCAATGCAATTAAAAATTCAAATTGATCTGGAGAATTCCAGTTTTATCCTCTTGTCTTTATGCTAATAATACTCAGTGTGCATTTCAACATCATACTCTAAAACACAATTTACCATGATTTTCACAAAATTTTCACAGTGATTTTTATCTCTGGAAAGTAGTAGGACAAAGAAGACTTTTTAAAATTCTTTTTTGGGTCTTTGTATATTTTGGTCTTAAATAAATAAAAACACTTAAGTTAAATACAAAGAAAAAACTAACCTGATCAGCTGACACTTCTAAACAGTACGGATGGTAATTGTCTAGCGCTCATCTAAATTGCATTCGGCTGGTGCCCTAACAGGAAGTAAGAGGCCCTGAAAGGGACCCTCTAGCATCCCCTGGGAAGCTGGGGCTGAGTGCATATCTTCTCTCCTGTACATACCTCAAAGGAATCACGGTGTGCAAGAGAGCTATTTACAACTTACTTTATGTATAATCAGCAGAAACAAAAGATATGACAACAAGCATAAAGGCCTCTCTCTCCTCTCAGGAGAAGTCAACAAGGGAGGGCCAGTGGGCATTCACTTCAGTGTCAAAAGGGCTTCCAGAAAACACATTTTCTGTGGGGTAGGGAGGAAATATGGCAGGCTTCCTATACACACACACACACACACACACACACACACGATCTTATGTTTACTGAGATCACACATAAAGACTGTTAGAGACCAGACTTCTGAAAAGAAGACAGAAAAAGGCTCCACATCGCAACTATCATTCAAACTACTTGAAGCTTGTTAAGCAACTATATTCCAATAAAACTTAATTTAAAAAAAACACTTGAAGCTGAATGGGCGTAGCAGGTGGGTGCAGAAGGTGGAAACGAAGAAAGAATAAGGCACAGAAGTGATAACTTGGGAAAAGAAACATGTTACCAAGAAAAGGGCTTATAGAGTCTGGGGTGCTTCTTGCAAAACCAGGGCCCATTTGAACTTTAATTTTATTTTTAAACATTAAACATTCAGGTAGGCATTTGCCTGATAGGCACTATAAAAAGTCAGAGCCTAAATAAACTAACTTCCATGCCAGCTCAAGTCTCTCTGGTGAAGCTGGCCGTAAGCCCAGAGCAGTGCTGAACTGTATGTGTTCTGGTGGCTTCGGTCTAGCAATGAAGGAATGAGGCAAAGGAGATGAACCCAAGGAGAACTTGGAAAAGAATGGAAAGACAGAATTGGTTTTAAAAAACAGAGGGACAGACGACAGTCGGGTAAGAGGACGCAGGAATATGGGCGGGTACAAGCTCCGTTACATTCCAAGTCAGAGAAAAGCAGTAACAGCCTCATGTCAGTGGTTAGATGACGCCAAGCAACAAGAAGAAAAATTACCCAGATAACACAAAGAATTCAGACAGACCATTCTGTGAAATGGATTTGACAGTAAGCTAGCCAGGAGTTGCTTGTGAGAAAGAGCAGATAAAGAAATAAATTAATTACCCCACACTGTAAAGACGGGGATGCATGTTAAACACAGTGCTGCAAATAAGAGAGGAATGAATGAAAAATAAGGAGAGCTAAGTTGCTGGATGTGCAGATAATGTCTATCTTCATCTCTCAGGCAATGATTTAATGAAGGAAAACATTCCAGCACTAAGCCTTCCCAACCATGGAACCCAAGGCTAAGACTCAGAAGGGCCAAGTATACAGCATCTAAAGCTTAAGAATGAAAAACGTCACTTCATGATGAGAAAGGAACTGCTGAGTCAAAACAGCATTTATCCAGCTGCCAATACAGAATGGTCAGAAATATGCTGGTGCTTACAGAGACCTTAGATGATGCAGGATGTTATCCGTAGGAAGGTGAGAAGGACGAGCAAAAGAATTGAGCAGGGGGGAGGACAGTCCTCTCCAAGTCATCCAGGACAGTGAGCTACAGGATCAGGATGAGAGGAGAGAAAGCAGAAGAGGGTTAAGGTTCTGCTACTCACCAGGCTGACAGACACAGAAGATGACTGGGGATGGGGGCGGGGGACCGGAGGAGACCGCATCCTCCCAGGAGCCAGGACCTGCCTAAGTGAGATTCAGTCTCGCTCTGCCTCGGGAGCTGGTCCTCTGGGGGTAAGCTAGGGCCCTGGGCTCTGTGATGGAAGCAACCGCTGCAGGTACGATTACAGGGGATTTTCACAGCCGCAAACAACAACAAAAATACCCTGGTTTTTTCTACTGTGAAATGTGGGATAAGAGATAAAAATCTCTCTTCCCTGGTGACACCCTGAGGAGCCTGATGGACCATGAATAATGCTAAAATTACACAGGATCTTTCTAACAGAGCCTCAGAGGGCTTTACACAAAATATTTATTAATTCCCCCATCAGACAAGTAAGGGGTGGGAAGGAAATTTCCACCACACTCTTTTTACTATATTTTTAAACAAGAAAACTGAGGCCTGTCACTGTGCTCTCCCCTCATTTGATAAGTTGAATAGAGTTGAAATGAAGACAAAGTTCTCTATACTACCACGCTCGTGTTTCACTGGAAAAGCCCTCTATCGTTTAATAGAGTTCATCCTTGTTTTACATGGGTTTTAGCACTAAAGAAAATGAAAAGGAAGTTTTTGCACCTTTGCCATGGGTGGACTTCAGATTCAAAAAAGAAAAGTGCCTAATTCGACTATATTCAGCTGGTTTGTAATCATTCTTGTCATTCCAGTTTACTGGAAATGGAACACCCCAAATTGTTGCTCATGGGCATATACATCACCATGTGTGATGACTGATGTTGTCAAAGTTCACATATACGTATGTATATATATGCCCATGTAAACTGTCTGTCCTCAAGGCTCAATGCCAACTATCCTACAGCCAGGTAATATGCAGAGAGCACTGGCTTTGGAGTAAAACTTCTGTTTTAACCCCAGCTGTGGTATCTTCTGAAGTTGGTCAGTTAGTTCCCAATATAGAGCTTAGTTGGCTACATCTGTAAAATGGAAATAATTCTGTTTACTGTGGTGGGTCGGTAAGGCTGAAGAAGACACAGGTGAAACATCTAAGCAGACGGTAGGTACACAGCATAGGTAAAGATACTTCCCTGGATACCCTGTTCTTCCCCACCCCAGCACACCATTCCCATCTGGGCTGAGAAGTTTGAGACAGGGACAGAAGGAATTTGGGGCATGAAAGCAAACCCCAAGTGTCAAAGGAATAATACAAGCAATTAGGGAAACTGAAAATTATACCTATTCAATTAGTCTCAATTAGGGGCCGGCTCCATCAACTTGTAGACAGCTTCCTAGAATGCTGTGCTGACAAAGACTATGAAGATGTGTCTGGGCCCTGAGAGACTGACTGCCCAAGTCTCCACTGGGGGAAGGAGAGAGAAGAGACGCATTTTACTCTCTGCCACTCCTGCCTCAGCCAAGACCTTTACAATGAAAGGATGAGGCAATTTTCTGAGTTCACTTTCATGCTACTGGCTTGACCTATGAATTAAAAATGAGTTTCCGATATACACTGCTATATATAAAATAAACAAGGACCTACTGTATAGCAGATGGAACTATATTCAATATCTTGTAATCATCTATAATGGAAAGAAGGTGAAAAAGAATATATATATGTGTGTGTACATGTGTGTAGCTGGATCACTTTACCGAGTACCGGAAAAACTGTAAATCAACTATACATCAATACAAAATAAAAGATAAAAAGTAGATTTTCCAGGGAACTCAGGTAAACGAAGTCTGAAGAAGCCCTACAGTTTTGGAAAAACCCAAAACAGCAAACTGACAGATAACAGCCTAAGTCAGTGGTTCAAGGTATATTCTCAGCCTGGGAATGTTACTAGTATTACCAGGTAATTTATCTGAAATATATTTGAAGTCTCATCTGAGACCTGGGGCTTCCCTGATAGTTCAGCTGGTAAAGAATCCGCCTGCAATGCAGGAGACCTGGGTTCAATCCCTGGGTTGGGAAGATCCCTGGAGAAGGGCAAGAATTCTCCAGAGTTTTGGCCTGGAGAATTCTATGGACTGTATAGTCCATGGGGTCACACAGAGTTGGACATGACTGAGTGACTTCCACTGAGACCTACTATGACAGACGCCATGCGAGGTGGAGTCGGGCCGGTTGGTTTTATGAGCCCTCCAGGTGATGCTGATGAGCACAAAAGTTAGAGAACCACTGGCCTAAAAAAATGTGAAAATCAAAAAAGAACTGGTAAAGCAAAAGTCTTCTTAAGAAAAAAAAAAACAACAAAAAACAAAGCAAGAAGTAAGAACAAAGAAGCAAACATCAGGGCATAAGGTTTGGGATCTTGGAGAGTCATGGGGAACACGTGTATACCTGTGGCGGATTCATGTTGATATATGGCAAAACCAATACAATATTGTAAAGTTAAAAAAAAAATAAAAATAAAATTGTAAAAAATGGGGAAAAAAAAAAGAAAAATAAATAAATAAAGAGAGACAAAGCCCAAATGAGCAAGCCACTTCAGCAGCAGTGTTATGGGCAACTCCATGGATGCTGCAAACATGAGAAGGAAATAACTTGGGGACAGACATTAGCTTTAGCATTTAAACTAGAAATCACATTAAAAGGACCCTTGTCACCTGGAACTCAACCACTGGGTTTGCACCACTCTGCCTGTCTCTCTGGTTTTTCACAGCAATCAAGACCACTACTGAACTTAACTCTCTAATGAGGGCACAGAGACAACTTTCAACTCATGATCACCAAGAATTTCTTTTTTTTTTGACAGGGTGGCATTTTTTAGGAAAGAGTTCACTTGGGAAGAAAACAAGTGCATTTCACTTGATCTTCATTCAGGGACAGCACAAAATGAGACAAATCAATGGATTTTTTTTCCCCTCCCTAAATTTCACAACACTCAAGAGAAGCAGATGACTGGAAAAGGTATACATGAGAAAACGGAAAGGGGAGTTTAAGGAATGAAACATGATAGAAAAATGTGCCACATGCCAGAGAGTGAAAGAGAAAATGTTACACCTACCCCTCCCCAAAATTCAACATCCCATGTTACTTCTTGAACCACATACATTAAGCCTATTATGATTTAAAAAAAAAAAAAAAAGTGTAAGTTGCCATACAATGAGCACTTAAACTAGATTTAATGCACAGTGGTTGTCCAAAGAAGCAGACTGCTGTGGACTAGGCTCTTGCCCCATGTGACATGGGTTAGACTTCTTATGGAGGGTGAGCCTGAAGGCAGACCACAAATTCGGCCAGTGGAATTCTGGGGTGCAGAAACCAGGAGAGCTGGCAGGGAGCCTTCACCATGACGCTGAAGCCTACAGTTTAGCACGCCCAAGATCAATGAAGGAACATGCTTCTCCTTGCACGCAAAGCTTGAACACAGGTAACGTTAAGAGAAGAAAGGAAACGGGAAGGCAGATTCGCCCCTGCTGCTCCCTACAGGAAAACCTTGCCCAACTCAAGCGTAAGTCATACCGTGCACCGCAATCACCCCTCGGAACCTGCTGAGGACCTCAAACTAAAAAGAGAAAATGCACAAAAGGATACAAGGCTGATTTCTGTGGAAGACCCAGGCTCCTCCTACCTACCCGACCAGCTTCCCAGCCCTAGATCAACTGGGGTGAGGTCAAGGGAAGGTGAAAAGCTGTACACAGTACTCTGGACCAAACAGGTGAAAAGTGAGCCTCAACTTCCCCCACCAATGGCACCTCGCTGTTACTGAGGGTCTCAGGAAGTGGTGAGAAGATACGGTAAGACAGACTTCCTTACATTGCCCTTGAGGATCATATAAGGTATTTTTTCAAACTGAAATCCTTTACTCCTGAAATCTAAAAGAGGTTTAGTAGACAATAGAACACTTTATAAATGATAAAACACATAGTTTTCCATTTTGTGTGCTTTCGATGTTCACAGCTTCAAATAAGGAGAGTTATTTATGTCAATAACTTACCATAATAAACGCTATTACCATGCCATTTTCTCTCTACTTGCTTTCCTTTCAGATGTCATGCTCTCCCCTGGTTTCATCTGCCACCTGTATGAGAACAATGCTCCCCAATCCCTATTCCTTAACACTCACGTGAATTTTAGTCCTGCACTTTCAAGCTCCCACTTGAAATTTCCAAGTGTTTAGTTAACACCTCGAGATAAACAAGGATATGGGTTCACTGCCTACCCTTCTTTACTACACCTCTACCCTGACTTTGTTGGCTTTTTTTTTCTTGCATTAGTATCACCAGAATCCCATTAACAAAGAGTGAGAACTATAGATGATGATGAAAAGCCTTCTCCTTATTTCCAAAACCCAGTAAATTCTGAAGGCCTATTTTCCCACTCCCATCCCCTCAGCTGTCCTCCCACACACCTTCCAGATCATCTCTCTCCATCTAGACCATTTCTAACAAGAGCATGCTCAGACCTTTGCCGTAACCCTTAAGTGATTGATAATGCATTTCACACTCATCAACCAGAGCTATGTACCACCCCTCCAACTGTCAAACCTATTCTAGATGTTCCCCACAAACTACCAATTACAAAGTTCCTTCCAGGCCCTCTACAGCCTAGCTCCGCCCTGCCCTTCCAGCTTCATCTCTCCTCCTCGTTCATGACAAATACTTAAGTGAAGTGAAGTCGCTCAGTCGTGTCCAACTCTTTGTGACCCCATGGACTGTAGCATACCAGGCTCCTCCGTCCATGGAATTTTCCAGGCAAGGGTACTAGAGTGGGGTGCCATTTCCTACTCCAGAGGATCTTCCCAACCCAGGGATCAAACCCAGGTCCTCCCACACTGCAGGCAGACACTTTACCAGGGAAGCCTTAAATCCTTAAGAGACAGTCTAATCATAATTAGACTTAATGTCTCCTGCGTATGCTCTAGCTTTCCTAATTTGACATAGCTCTCATACCGCTTTTTTCTGGAATACCCTCCCCTGCACTAAACTTTTTTTTTAATTATTGTGGGGTTTTTTTGACTGCACTAGCTCTTCCTCACTGTGAGCTGGCCTTCTCCAGTTGCGGCAGGGGGATACTCTCTAGCTATGGTGTACACGCAGCTCAAGTTGTATGCTTTGTCTTTTTTGTGAAGCAGACTCTGTAGCACGCTGGCTCAACAGTTGTGGTTTAGTTGTCCTGAGGCATTTGGGATCTTCCCTGGCCTGGGATCAAACCCATGTCCCCTGCACTGCAAGGCAGATTCTTAACCACTGGACCGCCAGGGAAACTTTGCACTAAACTTCTGAACATCTCTATTTCTGGAGGCCATTTCTTCCATTAAGTTTCCTGATACCCACAGGTAGAAGACATCTCCCTCGCCAGCATTCTACCACCCTCATGGCAGTCAGCACCACACAACTGCAGACTTTAAAAACACTACATGTTTTTCCTCCTGAAGGGCAAGAACTTACTGGCTTCTCCTTAGTTTTCTCTCAATCAGCTTTTCACACAGCAGATACTCAACCAATGCATGCAAAATAAATTAATAAATAAATCTCTTAAAATTCACAGTGGCACCAGTGACCCAATGTTACAGAGTGATTTTTAACCATATCATTATTCCACCCAATCCTCAACAAATACCCTTAGGGCATTTAGGGGCCAGTAATTCCTATTTTATAAAAATTCAAGATGCAAGGAGGTTTCTATTTATGCACAGAGCAGTCTTCTGAGTGTAATTTAGCCTGTAAAGGTTCAGTAACTAATTCAATGTCACCCTGTTGATCTGTGGTATATTTCTGCTGAAATGATACTTCTTTTGCTAACTTTCCTTCTGACTTACTTAAGGCTACCTCGAGAACCTGACTCTATCAAAGCAGTCTTCTATAGATGAGAAAACGCACAGTATCTCCTCTAAAATGTAAGTTTTAGAGATACTATTCTCTGCCCAACAAGTTGTTAACAAATATATATTGGCACATATATCTTATTTTAAAATTTACTAAGCTTTACAAGTAGTGAAAGTATGAAAACCTCCTATAATAAGCTTTGCAAAGAGGTATTGATTACCATACACCTGGAAAGAAAGTAATCAACCCATTATACTACCCTCAGATAAGAAGACATTTCTAAGATGCAATGAGAACAGCGTATAGACAACTGGGGATAGATTTCCAGCCCCCATCAGTTTCTCCTTTGTTTCAAGCCAGGAGCAGGCAACTACAGCCTCTGAGCCAAATGCTAGACTGCTGCCCACTTCTATATTAATAAATAAAGTTTTATTGAAACACAGCTGTACCTATTCCTTTATACACATATATATTCTACCGCTGTTTGTGGCTACAAAGACAGAATTGAATAGTTATTACAGAAACCCATGGCTTCTAAACTATTTACCATCTGGGCCTTTAGAAGAGGTTTGCCAACTACTGTTTTAAAATATACAAAATTGTACCCCTTTTCCCAGGAACATCACTTTCAAGAAATCCCCTTTAGTAAGTAAGAATACAAGTACACAGAAGAATGTCCATATTGAGGCACCACTCTTTGTAAATTAAATGAACTGGCAGCAACCTCAATGTCCACAAACCAAGAACTCATTAAGCATATTATGGTACAATGATACACTAAGACTCCATTAAAAATTATGATGGATAGCTTTACTTACAGACATGGAAAGATATCTATGCCATGCCTGAGTTTAAAAAAAGTCATGTATCCATAATCCTTTTATGTAATGAGCATCTATCCATACACCTGTATGTATACATAAATGAGAAAGGATGACTAAAGAAGATGTTAATAAAATGGTTCCTTGGTGGCAGCCATTCTGGAAGTGTTTACTCTCTTTGTAGTCTTCTTAATGAGATCTTCACAATGAAGATTGCACCCTTTATAAAAGCTGTTAAAAAAAAAACTTTAAAACTTAAAAATCAAAGTCAGCATGCTATGCTTAGGTTCTGCGTTATATAAAAAGCACAAGGTTTTTCAGAAAATAAAGGCGGGGAGTTTGTATTTTCTTTTTGGTTAGGGTAGGGCTTCTGGGTTGGTTGTTACTGTTTCTAATCTGCCTTTTTCTTAAAGACAGAAAGGCTCTTCGGCTCACCAGTAGCCTGCATATCTATGAAGCTGCATCCCCAGCGTGACACCCTCCTCTGTGGATTGGAAAAGTCCCTTACCAAAGCATACACGGGTGAGGAGGAAGAAGAGCGGTTAAAAGAACAGCCCCTCCATGGAAATGTATTAATTCAATCAGCGTCTTGCTTCTGGGTTACCATAAAAAGGTTCATAAAGTACCCAAAAGCCACGCAAGATTTTAGAATTATGCTGCTCAATGACTGATTCTCAGTGAAGAGTAAGAAAGGGGAGATTTTTCCTCTACTCTCATTTTCTTCAGCCAAACTAAGCTTTAGCAAGATTGGCATAAGTATTTTTTTAAGTGGTTAACTGAAAAGGCTAAGTGTATACATGACACAATTATTAAGAACTCAGTACCACCACCGATACAGAGATGCTAACTAAACACTGCATAAGGCTTGCAAATTAACATCAGGAACTACAAAAGAAGAAATTGCTAATAGCCAACAGTGCCATCCTCCTCTCTGTGCCGGACACTTTACAGGCATCGATTCTAACCCTCATTTTAGTAATGAAGTAACTGAGCTTCCAAAGTCACATAAAGAAGAGACAAATTCAAGTGCAAACACATATGGCTAGAAAACCTAGTCTCTGCCACCCATGCTGATAAAAAAGAAATTTAATTTTCTAATGAAGGACTGTACAACACCCCAATATAAATTTAGCAGATGAAAAACCTTGAAATTCCTGGTCTACAAAGATATTACAAAATTACCATGTTGACTAATTTTTATAAGCAATTTACTTAAAATAGTATGTTTTTCAACATTTCTGAGTTAAATCTACCCATATTCTCCATCCTTACATTTACTTGTATATGCACATGACGTGTATATCTTTTATAGATATGCTATACATTACACAGAGCACAGCTTTTTAATATTGTCAAACTGGAATCTGTATACATTGGTAGACACAGGCTCCCGTTAAACATAAAGTGGTGACTTATTCTTTTGTGACTCTTCCCACAATAAAATTACTTCATCACTTTGGATTGAATAAAATCTGTGCCCTGAAAATTAACATGTGAAGAGCTGTACAATGATATAGCTATTTTTTTTTTACGCTAGTATTTACCCCACACTATTTTTCTCTTATGTTCTCTTTTCAAATTAGGGAGAGATTAGCCTTCCTGTGAATTCCCCACAATTGCACCATGGTAAACGAACCCTTTAACTCCCAGACTACTTGGGTTTGCTATGCCTCCTTTTTAGAGGGTGTGGAGGCATTAGACTCTAGTTTTTCCAAGCAAGTATTCCACAGATCAAAGATAGAACTCGGAGGCTGGACCCTTTTCTTCTAGAACAGGTCTAATTTTTATCAGTTCTGAAAGTTGGTTTCCTTGCAAAATTTAATCTGAAAGGAAAAGCAAAAATTGGTGGGTTCAACAACCATCTTCTATTTTTTGTAATATCTGACTCATGTTATAGATGGATGAAGAATGTAAGGAACAAAGCAAAGATTCTGGGGGTCAAACTTGCTGGATACAGAGTTGAGACCTTTACTTCCTCATCTGTAAAATGAAAATAACTGTACCTGCCCTGAACGCTTTTTAAGAGTTGAATAACATCAAGTGAGTACCACCCTTAGCACACTGTGTGAGCTAGGACGTACTTATGAAATGATGGTTTTTAATCCATCTTTTACTCTTAGCAATAGGTGAAAGTGAACACTAAACCAAATATTTATTTTAGATCTAAAGATACAGTACATTCAAACAAGTGTTGGCTAAAAGAAATGAAATGTCAGGCAAACTAACAATGCTAATCAAAGACCATCTATGACAATATTAATGCACTACACATAACACAATTACTTTTGATAAAAACATAATCCAGGATTAAAAGACAGTAAGAGCAGCACATTCTGCTCAACAAATAGTTCCCAAGCCCTTAACTACACTTAAGGCAAAGTGCAAGACTGTAAATGAAGATAAAATACTGCCCCAATATACATATAGGTGCCTTGCTATACTCTTTCGTTTAGTTCTACCAAAAGGTGTAAATGCTATTTGCTTTAGTGTGACCCTGATTCCATGAATACAAGTGCACATTCACAAAGCCAGGGACAGAGACCAGGGTACCTGTATAATGGAACTTCCAGCTCTATTACCAAGTGCTAACCATAATGAGTGGGCTTCCAAAGTGGCTCAGCAGTCAAGAATCTGCCTGCCAATGCACAAGACACAGGTTCGATCCCTGGGTTGGGAAGATCCCCTAGAGAAGGAAATGGTAACCCACTCTATATTCTTGCCTGGGAAATTCCATCAACAGAGAAGCCTGGCAGGTTATAGACCACTGGGTCACAAAAGAGTCATACACGACTTAGCGACTAAACAACAACGATAATAAAGCAAGCACCTTTGATTCAAGGGAGTGATTAGAACTGACGATACACAGGTAAATAGAATGTAACAGAATTTGCCAGCTTAGCTTCTAGTCTTTGGTTATCTATAACTGATATCTCAGAAATAACAGCATCATTCTGACATCCAGGAAGGTCATCCCAGTGAGAATTTTGCAGAGTGGCGAAAACACAAGACTAATGGATGATACAAAGCAATTCTCAAAAAAAAGAAAGAAAGCTGTCTGCCAATACTTAATATCTTCTTTCCTATTGATATTTGGTGAAATTAAAGCATTCAAATTTATCCCTCCTAAAAAAAAAAGAAGCTTTCCAAGGACACTTGCCTCAAGACAAGCTCAAAAAAACAAGATCTACAGAGTTTACTGAACACCTACTATGTGCCTGAACTTCATGGGTGTTGTCTCATTTCATCTTCCTGACAAATTTTCAAGTGTTCTTTCCCCCATTTTAAAACAAGAAAATAAATGTTAGGGATAAAGTGACTCACCCAAGGTCAAAAGATCATAAGTAAGTGGCAACATGAGAATCTGAACCTGGGACCAATCTTTTTAACTCCGCCACAGCTCTCAATCCCCACCTGAGAGTTCTGCAATGTCAAACAATAATGCTGGTACAATGGGGAGAGAAAAATGCTGAAAGAATAAGTATTAATATTTTTAAAAAGTTTGATTTTTAGGGAAAAAATTCTAAATCAACTTTAATTTTCATGTTAAGGAGACGTGATACTGGGGTATTTCCATTCTCTCCCTCTTGGATTTTGAAGGGGCAATTTTAATGAATTGAAAAGGGTTTGGATACAATCACAACATCCTTTTTATAATCAAAAACTGCTTCCATGATCAGGATAACAAATTTTGTTAGAGAATCTAAGCATACGCGACAGACTTTTTTTCCCTCAATTTGGCACTGTTGACAAGTTTTTCTACTTTTTAGGAAAAAGAATTAATTTTGAAACTGGCTAGAAGGGAAAAAGAAATCCAGCACAAAGTTAAGTTTAATATTCCTCTGAAAAGTGCACTTTAAAATTGGAAACTAGAAACAAAAATCATCAAAAGAAAACTTCCATCACTACCACTTGGTTACATTCAGCACTGAAAAGAATTCTTAAAGTGAGTAGTCTCTAGAATGTAAGTGAAAATACCTAATGAGTTCATCTAAAATTTGAAGTGCCAAGTCCACACATCAATCTTGATTTTGCCATAGAGTTGACTGCATGTTGGTTTAAGACCTCCCATAAACAATATGAATGTATCTGTTTATAAATAATAAACCGTCTACGGACAGCACTAATCAGATTAAACTCAGGAGGTCTATCCGGACAAAACCATCATTTTATAGAAATACATAAATCACGTACCCAAAACTCTATAAATATGGCACACAGACACACTCACAATTTACTGTTTTATAGTATACTCTCAACTTAAATTTCTGTTACATAAGATTCTAAAAAATAACATCAGTGGGAATCTATCCTGGCTTAACAACTGTAAAAAGTTTTTCCTTGCATTCATGAGGCAGTTGTTGAAGTGTGCATGTACACACAGGCACACACACATTCACAACTCTATGTATGTCTTATACATCAATTACTACTAAGGAAGAGAAAAATGAGCCATTACAAGAACATGGAATCAAAGCAAGTATTAAGGCTTGCAAGTGAAGAGCAACAGGCGATTCAAACCTAAAATGCAAATTAAGATGATATGTTTATTTAGGTAAGCCCAAGACAATTTGTATTTCTCTTATTCACTGGGAAAAAAATCAGATGCATTAATATTCTATAAAGTCCCAATGCAAAATCGGGAGGCCATTCCATACATTCACATTTTAATCTGTTATAAATTAACCTGAGTCAGGTCAAATCACGAAGCCATCAGACAGCTACATTCAACATGCACAATTACAACCCCAGTCCAATCATACACACCCGGAGTAAACGTAAGCCTCAAACTATTGGAGCAGTGAAGAGCCAGGCTAGTTTTCCCCAGAGAGGGACTGGTGGGGGCAATTGGCAAAATGGATACATCCCAGACAATGGCAGAACCTGAGCCCTGCCCTCCAACCCTAAAGATGCTCACGTGGTTGTACAAAAGTCTGTTTACAAGATCCGCAGCCCAGATGACCTGCATCTTAATTAAACTGCCCTCTTTCCAGAATTCCTGGTTTTAAATCACACTGGAAACGTTTGGCTGCGACTGAACTAGAATGGTTTGGTTTCTCCCTTCTGAATGCCAAAAAGAGGAAAAAAAAAAAAAAAGTGCCATACTTAAGTTTGTTTTGTTTCAAACTCTCAGTCCTTCTGCATTCCCAAACTGTATCCCTCTGACTAGTAAAAACCGTTATTAGAGAGAAAAGGTTTTTTTAAAAAAAAAAAAAAAAAAAAAAAAAAACACCGCCCACACACAGCCCCCAAAGCAGCCCGGGAGAAGGAATGAGGGAGGCTGACTGGTAACATACGGTACCATGAGCTGCAGTGGCCTCGCCGTCAGCGGTGCAAGGGTAACTGATCGCTCCTGGCCTTCCGCGCACAGCGAAGCTCAGCCCAGGGAAGGGGGGAACAGGGACTGGGCGGGGAGGGGGCCCTTGCCGCTCTCAGGCAGTTTATACAAGAAGGCAGCTCAGCTCCTTTCTGGCGCATTCCTCCTCTCTATCTCGCCACCTCTTTGCCTGTGTCCTGTCGTGTTTTCTTCAGCCGGTAATTGTCCGGATGGCAAGACTTTTAAAACAGTCAGTTTAGGAAAAAGCGAAACCCTTCTAAGTGACCATCACAGCAAATCAGCTTCACGCTGGTGGGTAAAATTTTCCAAGGGAAGTGTTCTTCTGATAGTTCCTGAGTCTCTAAGCCCCCCCCCCCCACCCCCCGCCTCCCCCGCCCCCACCCGCCGCCACACACACTCCCCTAGAGGGCTAAATGCACTGTGGCAATAAAACATTCATGCGACTTGGAATTTTAACACAATGCCATTTCCCTAGTTTAACCTGAAAGGAATGCACTAGTCACAACAGACTACATCATCCTGCCATTAAACCCTGCCAAGGAACCGCTTTTTTGGCCCTGCCGGGCCAGCTTTGACGGGAAAGGAGTACACAGACCCACACACTGAGCACAGAAGGGCCACCTCTGCTTCCTCGGCCGGGTCCAGCAACACCCTGCTCTTGAACGTGACCCCTGACCCCTCGCATTGTGACCGGCTTGTGATGCGTGTGTCACTCTGGCACTTCTGCAGAGACACACACGGTGCAGGCCACTGGCGGCTCCCTCTCAACAGGACTTGGGCTGAAGCCAAAAGGTTCTCTCTTATTATTACTGCTACTATGGAAGGGCTCCTGTGGAAGGGGGGCGGGGGGTGAAGGCTATGCCTGGTGCTGGAGAAGGGTCTGTTTCTGGTTTTTCCTTTGTCTTGCGACTTTTTAAAACACAAACTTTGTATTTGCCTTCATAATTAGGTTGTGATTACTGACAAGCTGGTTTGCTTTGGGGACAACTTATCAAAACTGCCAGTTCTTCCTGCATTTAAGTGACATTTCATTTAGACTTACAAAATACAAAAACAGAAATTTTTCTGATTTCTCCAGAGAATTTTAGAGAAAAAACTCAAGTGTTGAACTCTAAATAAAACATCCACACTTAACCATTTCATGTGGTTAAAGTACTACCACCCAAGGAACAAGGAACAAATTAGTTATCTGTTTTTTTAAACTCTAGATGTATTGATTTATTACTTGTGCAGAGCTGTCTGCCTTCCAAGGAACAGAAGCAACAAACTAAGGAACAAGAGAAAATAAATGTACAATGAATGAATACTCAAAAATTACACTGAAAGTTTTTAAATGTTTGAAGTAATTTTGGACTCTGCGGTGATGCCAATTTGGTACTGTATAGCCATTTACAAAAGTATTGATTTTTATTAATTTTGAAAGTTACAAGATATTATAAGTTTGTCCCTCCAACCTCTCTTTTTTCCTCTATCCTCAACTTCTCTCTCACTACTCAAGTATGCCTTCCAGATTTTTCTACTTTTCTATTTTTTTTTCTTTTTCTGATCCTTAACTATTTTCATATGGGGCACTTTCACTTTCAACCTTGCTCTACTTGTCCTCTAATTTGTCCTCTCTACTCTATTCAGAGGCCATTCTAAGAAGCAAGTCCCTCCTGACCCTGACCTTGACCCTGAACTATAGCCAGGTGAACTGTGGTTATCCCTGCAAAAGGTGTTCCAGCCTTAATCTCCTAGAATGAGGTCACATCCCCTTCCTACAGCAAGTAAAGAACATCTTCCTTCAGAGAACACCCTAAAATACAAAATAATGATTGCTATGCAGGCTAACATGCGCACAGAAAATAAAGCCAAATTGTCTCCTTTAGCGTAATTTTTGTCTCCTTAGTAGATGGAATTAGTTTTAAGCCCCAGTTAAAAGACTTTTTTTTCTTCCTTTTCTTTAAACAGACATTATCATGCCTTGAAGAGTCATTCTAATCCCTTCACCTTAGCCAAACCATGCTAATTCTAGCTAGGACAGCAATTAATTTAAAAAAAAAAAAAAAGGAATTGACTTGAGGAACAGGGGGTGGGAAATCAAGCCAACAGAGAGGCAAAGATTATCAAATCCTATGTGAAATATTTCCATTTCAAAATATAAATGCTGAAATCAGACTGTCATTTTAACGTATATAAAATCCAGCAATAAAGATATCTGATTTTTTTAATGATCTGACTTATTACCAAAGTATATTCAAATCCAATTTTTATGTTACTAGTGGGAAGCCTAGTAAAACTGTAGACAGCACTACTTAAAGCAATGAAACTAAAATTACAGAGGATAATTTCTATTTAAATTCAGGCAGATACACTTTTTTGCTCATATCAAATCAATCAACAAGATGATCTCAAAGCATCTTCGACCAGTTATCTAGAGAAAGTAAAGTCTGTGATCATGCACATGCAGCATGTTAAACCTCTCAATTGTGATGCAGTTCCTCTGAAAACCTCGGGAACTTTGAGACACACTGCTAAAAAGAAGAAATAACCCATCCCTTATTTCTAAATAAAAAAACTGTCAACCAATTTTATAACCTTAATACTGCTATGGTACAGTGAGGCACCATAAGGAAGTCATGTTTTTATATGAAACGGTACCAAATTAATGGAATCAGAACACTACCCAACCTGTAAGAAAAGAAAGTTCTATCAGTAAGTTTATTGAATTACACAAAGTTGCACCAATGCAAAAGTTTTGCAGAAATATTTTGGTGTGGGTGTAAGCATATGATCAAGTCTGTGATAACCATCAATAATTTTCTTTACCTTTAACTTAACCAAAGGCTGTGTTAAATGGCATTTGGGAATACAAATTTTAAAGTTTTGTAAGTTACCTTTTAATTTCTAGCAAGCAAAATAGGTGAGATGTTTCTCACCAACCCTTATTAAGATAAGCACAAACAGGCATATGTTAATCTGTTCTCCAGGAGAGTCTACTTGGAGCTATTGGATTTGCTAAGTCATCCACCCCTAGTAGTCCCTGCCAGTGTCCCACCTCACACCCCCTACAGGCAGTCAGACTTTAACCCTCACAGGCAGTCAGACTTTAACCCTGAGTGAGGGCAACCCTCAGAAGCAACAAGATGAGACAAGAAAGGAAGTGTGTAGATGAAATAGTGAGGGAAGGAAAAGAGAGACGCAGAAGGATGAAACCAGACTGAAAGAAACACAAGCAATAGGAAAGAGAAGGAGCAGACAGACAGAGAACAAGGTGGGCAGAAACAAAATGGAAAGGGAGAGCTAAGGGAGGACTGAAGGGAAAAAAGAGATGGCTGGGGAGAGAGGAGGTATAGGAGCCCCATGACACAACAGTGGATCAAGCAGCTGGCCAGAGATGCTAATTCAGCGCTTTAACAAATCAATGCCACTTGAAAAGTACAATGCGAGCCCTCACTGGGTAAGATGTCAGGGGACTGAGAAAATGCATTCTCAAGTATTTCACATTAAGAGGGAATAATGTGTTAATTTATAACTCTTCACCCTATACACTTGGATTATCTATCTGTGTCAGCGATTTGACTTCTTAAATTTATCAAAAAGGCACGCAAAGGGAGGCAGCTCTGACTGCACCACCGGGAGATGGAGGTTTCGGAAGAGCCTGTCCTGGGTAGTCCTGCAGTTCTTTTCCCTTTCCTATTTGGGCTGACATGTTGGGGAGGGGGGCAGGAAGGAGTGAACATCTGAAGGCAAGATCTGAGGAGGAGGGGAACCCCTGGTCCAGTTACTAACAAAACCCAAGGAGAGGCTTTGTGGGCCTGTGGCTGATTGCATTAGGTACCATCCGTCAAAAGTGACACAGAAGAGAAGGAATAACTTGAATCAGCAACCCCGAGCTGCCATCATCAGAATTTACTTTACGGAAACTTACTTAAGTCTCTCAGCACACCCAGCGGAAGAGAAGCTGCTGACAATCAGAGTGTAATTAAACAGTACTTTTGAAATGCCACCAGAGTCCCATAGACAGAGCTTATCAACATAGGAAGGGAAGGGAGGGCTAGTTTATTTTATTTGGTTAGTTTTGAGACAGGGAGGGGAGATGTAAAAGAACTGACATTACATCCCAGCATTTAAGAGCCTAATGTTTCTTTCTTAAGAAAAAAATCTATTTTATTAGACATCAGATTCTTGGAATTGTTTCCTAACTGTTCTTTAATGTAAATTTAACCAACTTTTAATTTAATGATAGCACAGCTCCTAACCTGAGAGAAAGGCTTAATACTTTTTGCTGCCAAATTTAAAGCACTATCAGACTTAAGTCTTCAGAGTGCAGGCACTTTCAAGACACAAAGGCAAACTGTGGAATAAATAGAAGAGAGTAAATTTCAAGAAAGGATTGAATTAAGGTGACAGCCTTAAAGATATGAAGGGGACACGTGATTATTACATAAAAAGGGAAGAAAATGACCAGATTGTAACTGCTCTGAGTTTCACTTTAAGATTGTTTAAATGACACACACACAGCACTGTTTTAAAGTGAGCAGATATTTTTATTTGCTACCAGTACAACTGCAATAGAAACAGATATTCTCTTATTTTCAGGACATTCACATGTAAATGAATGCTGATGAATGGAAATGAGATGCTATACATGATGGGCAACCTGCAACATTCAGGTTAAAAAAGGCAAAGTTACCTCACTCACTGAAGCTTGAATCTCTTCCTTTCTACACTTGGGCACCAAAAGAAATGAAAGACAATGACTGACCTTCTACCAGTTTCTATTGGCTAAACACCACCCTCCAGAGATCCTCGAGATGGAAAACAAACGTTCTTTTGGTCTCATGTTTTGCATCTCTGCTATTACACAGCTACTTCTTTAAATGAGTATTTGATTCGAAACTGAAATTATAAATACTGGAAATTTGACAGCTGCACTGAGCCAAAGGATTAAAATGCCCAAAAGAGTGTGATTACTTAACGAATGTTTTCTTTCCTTCAAAGGAGATAATTAATAAGGAATTTCCTAGGTCAAGACCATAGAGTACATTACTTTCCCTTTTCATATAATCTTAAAACAGACTATATATTCTGAGTACCATGTCTGCAACAGCAGAGGATCGTATTATATGCTTTTCAAGGGCTTCTATGCCCTCAGAGTAGGATTTGTCCTATCCCTGGTTTTTGCATGAATTACCATTATTGTCTGTCCCAACCATGCCACCCCCACATAAACTATCTATTCTTATCATTATGGTAACATTAATCCTCTCCCCTTCCCCTCCCCCACCACACCCACCTAAGGGGTTAAAAGACTTCAGTACATTTGTGACTTGTCAGTGACATATAATACCCGGGTCCTTCATGCAATCAACTTTTACTTGACATGTATTTGCTCATCACAGGACCCGCATTACTACTGGGAAAATGAAGAAAAACCTAAATTAACACTTGACATTCAATATGGTCAAGTCCTTAATTGGCTGGGCTTCCTGAGAAAGCAATTTTCTATTCCCCAAACTGTTCGCGTGTCATGTGTGGAGTGCAGCTCTTGGCCATCACTGCTGTCCCTCGCTCCCTCTAATGAGAGCAGATGAATTAGTGCTACGTGACACGATTTGAACAGGGCTTCCTCCTCTTCCCCTCCCCCCAACCTCTCTCCTATACCAATGACAGCTGTGTGGCAAGGGAAAGAAAGAGAAATGCAAGAGCAAAGAATCCTGTAAAGGACGATCATTTTTTTAAATGAACCTTAAATGTCTTGTTGCAACTCCAGAACAACAGGGTCATTTCATGGTGGAGGTGGGGAAGGGGGTTGTTACAAAGATCAGGGGAATTATCTGGCTATGGCTGATTTGGGTTGTATTAACTTCCAGCATGTTTCTTCCATTCCTGGCTAGTTGCAGTATTAGATTGCACTGGTCTAATTAAAATGGAATTTACATCCACTTAGAAAAGTTTTTTTTAAAAGGTCTGGAGAATGGGTCAGCTAGAAAAAAAAATGAACAGCATGAAATGATTATTATTCTAAGATAAACATACCTCTGGGTTAAAGAAAAAGAGTCTTTTCAACAAACGCTTAAGTCTTAAGAACCTGCAACACAAAACTCTTATCACCATACTTTGCTTTCAGATACTGACTGTTCAGTACCTGAACTTCATGTTCATCATCTTATTTTAAATCATTTTTGTTTGGTTCCCTTCCTTTGATTGTTGAATTTTTGCAACAAAAGCTATTTGAATGCTGATTCCATCCTATTATTTTGGAGAGAGGGGGGGAATATAGTCTGCTATAGATGTGCGTATTCAGCTCAAAGAGAAACTGAATGGAGGCATGACAGGAAGGTAGGACAGAATTTGCTTGGTTCAAAGATACTGAAAGGTAAACTGAAGGGATTTCTCTGCACCTTTACTTACTCGCTTTGAAACCAAAGAAGAAGAAATTTTAAATGCCTAAATTGCTTACCCAATCCAACAAGGACCAAACAGAACTGGAGGGTGTAAGAATATATGGCAAATCACATATTTGAGAGAGAAGTTAGTCCAAAGTACATGCATCATGTAAAGGTAATTATTTACTCTTTACTCATCTTTATTTAAATGACCGCTAAGGCAAAGATGCTACCTGTGTACTAGAAAGTATATCAAGATTGTACTGGTATCACAAAACCAATGCAAGCATGCAAAATACAAAACTCAAGTCTCAAGTGCAGTTCCCCTGCCTAGCTTGATCATTTATTAGTTATTCCTCTATAATTCTGAATAGAATTGAACTAATATTTCAGTAAGAAAACTGTGAAGTGCATTTGAATACTCAAAATATGGTGAAACCCAGTTTTATACTGTTTAAAGTTATTACCTAAAACCAAAAGAGCTCTTTCCATATTTTATATTCATGGGAAATAACATGAAAGGAAATACAGTTTTATAGCATTTCTCTTAAAAAACAGTCAATTAACAACATGATTTTAAATACTGCTACACTAACAGAAGACAAGCTGTAATGTAAGGAAACTTTGGGGAACACCTTTAATTTTCTAATTTGTTGAAACATTATCATTTTAGATACTGCAAAAACTCTCAAATAATTTAGAAATATTTTCACTGAAGCAAAACAATGCAATGGACACTACCCCTTCTGGTGGCCAAAGCACTGATATTTCAAGTATTGTTAAAGATATCTTTTGAAAATATACTTGAGACAGCTTGTGACTGGGCATTCGATCAGGTGTTTATAAGAAATGGATAATTTGGTATTTGGGAAAAGCAGCTCAGTGAAATCCATCCAGTTAACTGCTAAGGTAGCTTTATAATCACTGAGCAACAAAGGGCAGTGTATGCTGCCAATAGCTTTAGGGTGACCTTTGCAATGCTGACTAGTCCGTCAAGTTCCATCTCTGAGATGCATGGTACTATGGACAGGGGTGGTTTATTAAGTGAGGTAGGAACTAAAGACCAGGAGCCTCCAAAAGGGTAGGCATTTTACATAAAGGAAATGAAGAATTCCTTTCCCTAAAAAGAGATGCTAAACACCAAGAGATCAGGCTGAACAGCCCCATATTCTTTCCCAAAGCACTAGTAGCCATCTGAAGCGTAGAAACTAGCAAGAATTGGGACAGCATTGGGAAGCATCAGCATCTTCCGCCACACTCCCCTATGTTTCTAAAACCTGTAATGAAACTCCAACTGGGAACTGGTAAAATAGGATCAATGACCTGAGCTCTAGAAGTAAAGCTGAAAAAGAATGCTAACCTCATTGTAAAGCTTTAAACAAATTGTGAGGAGTCCAGCCTTATTTGGGGGTACTTTCCAACCACTGCTAACAAGACAGATTAGCGACTCAGGAGGGCAACAATCAGAGAGATGACTGCACTGGACTCAAAGACTGGATCACCCGTAGGAAAGTCAGCCTTTTTGACTCAAGAAAGTCACTTCTTGATTGAAGAAAGTTGACTGTGACTATGGCAGAGTGGCATGCTCAAACTTGATATTCTCTTAGGGATGAGCAGACTTTGCAGTTCATAATAAACTTGAAATGGCTTTGTGGAATGTTAAGGCTTAACGCAGATGGTTGGTGCCACTGTCATGCCTACACAAAATGAAGTCAACCTGGAAATAACTGCATTCACAGCTCCAGGGTATTTAAAATGGAAGGCTCCCCCTCCTCCCCCCACCCTTTTTTTTTATTAAGAATTTTACTTTGAACCCTAAGAAGAAGCTGCACTTTCCAACTTGTTTCGCATAGCTCAAATTAAAATACTTACTTCGGTTTAGAAAGGCATCATGTTTGCCACCCACCTAGTTCATGTTACCCTCACATTACACCATTTGCAAGAAGTATAAACACAGGGAGAAAGAAAGGACTGCTTTAAAACAGCCTGGCACATGCAACAATAAAACTGCTTCTAAAATGCAAGACAAAAATGTGATTTTATAAAAAGGAAGAGCATCTAAAGGAGTATATTCTTTTATCCTCCATTCTTCACCACCCTCTTTATGGCAATGCTTCCCTCCCCAGTATTAAAGATTATTTTATCTAATTCCTAGTTGAAAGGCTTCTAAAACTGGTAAGTCACAATTGTGTTGACGCTGAACTTCTTGAACATGGCGTACCAACATCATTCTGACATACTGACAGATGCTTCGTAACAATTCGCACAAGTCACTTGAGTTAAAATACCTGACTTACTATATAAAACAAACTGTTACTCTCTGGTCTCTGTTCCAGCTCAGCTCTTCTCTGATGTTTTGGAAGCAAACCAACAGCTTGTTATGTTTATATCAGCAGTGACTCCCTTCTGATTGGAGCCCGACACTGACGTTGATGCTGTTCAACAAGACCCTAGACGGAAACTAGGCACACGGAGGCACCATTTGCAGATCATTTTAACAAGATGTTGTTTCCTGTTCCCACGAAAATCAATAACAGGATGACCTTCAATTTGAAATTCAAACCAATTAATTACCAGTTCTGTTGAAAATGCTGATATCTGATTTGCCTAGAGAAATTCAACTATAAATAGATTATTTTATCTTCAAGAGCCCCTTCAAAAAATTTACACAAGCATTGAAAACATATCTTATACAACATAAATGATGTTTTCTAGAAGCTTGTATACAATATTGGCCTTGTATGAACTAGCATAGGGAAGTTTTCCCCTTGTGGTTCATCTGCTCCCCGTGACATCATAGTCAATTGCCTGGTAAATTACTGCAATCCCGCAAAGATTCAGGGCCAACGATCCACTACTTAAAGGTGAGATAAAAAAGCTCTTTATAGTTGAATTCAACTTTTCATCTACATCAGTTACTGACACAAATCATGGAATTCTTTTCCAAACTTAGAAATCTCCCCTTTTTTCCCCAGATTGTAAAATTCTTCCTTTTCAACTTTTATTAAAAGCTTCTATTTTTTGTTTTGCTCACATTTGATTTTTCTTTGTATGTGGATCACAAGAAGAAAAGCTATACATCAAAACTATCAGCACCAGAAATATATTTACTAAACCTTTTTTTTTTAATTGTTAAAAAAAAATGAAGAATTTGGTTCATCCCAGTGGGGAATTCCCAAGA
This sequence comes from Bubalus bubalis, assembly GCF_019923935.1. Taxonomy (NCBI): domain Eukaryota; kingdom Metazoa; phylum Chordata; class Mammalia; order Artiodactyla; family Bovidae; genus Bubalus; species Bubalus bubalis. Next base: position 90,325,671 of record NC_059159.1, on the reverse strand, counting down.
TGAATGTTCACATGCAATGAAACTATTATCTTCATCCATTAAAATACTATCTAAAACAGAGGTTTCTATCTGGCAGTCACTAGGCTGAATAAAGCCTACAGATGAGTTTTGTTTGGACCACACACTTTTAAAAATATTTGAAAAGGTTGCCAAGATTTAAAAATCAGGGGAGTCCACATAAAAATCTGGATTCCTGACTTCCCATTAAAAAAAGGGAGAGAGAGAGAGAAGAGAAGGATCTCACAACACGGGGCCTGCATCCCCACCTGACAACAACTGTCTGGAGCTGGGGAGCTGAAACCTCACGGTGGTTGACACAAGGTCCTTCTGAAGCACTGCAGTCCCCATCAGATTCACTCCTCTTGCTTATTACTACCTTACTTCCTCGTGGCCCTTTTGGGCAACTTGAGCTTTAAAAAGACATACAACTCCAAAGAGGGTTAAAAGAGTTTGTGGAAGAAAAGAAGGGTATCTTCTCTTTCTTATTTCATGGGTTTGCATAATATAAGATGGTGGGTAGATTTTTCAAAATACACTTGTTCAATCAAACATTAAGTGCCAAGCAAACTGCTTTTCATAATTAAAAAAAAAATTAAGCAAATCCAAAACTGATGATCTCATCTTAAACAGTGGTTCAACAAAACATTTACACTGGTTTTCAATCAACCACATTCTTCCCTGAAGCCCAGCAAAGATGCTCAAGTCAATGCTGTTATTCGGATCTACATCCATATTGGTCCTTCACATGTTAACACTTCTGTACTTCCTTTCTAGAACGATCCTGTACTTAAGTGAAAACTGACCCTAATGTGAAAATAGAATACATCTTCAAGGTAAATTTCAAAAGTCAACATTTAGGATGCATGAATATTATCACAGGAAATATTCGTCTTTACTGGCTCCACATGTATGCCACAACCTGACATTTATACTTATATTAAATAGACATTATTGCAGGTTTGAATGACCCCAAAAGTCATGGCATATTTCTTTAAAAATGATTACCTAAAAGCAGATGTCTATGACAGTTACAAGGCACATCTATTTTGCTTTTTCCCTTAACTGCAAGTAATTTCAAGGAGAAAATCTATTTCTCTATTTCCAATCAACCACAAGAAGTCAGTACTTCTATCCATTAATAGCTTTTACAAACAAATTAGAAATACCCTATTTAACAGAGGAAGGTATCTTTTTCCTTCATCCAAGAATATCAACAGACTACCTCTGAAGTACTATACAGTTCAGAATGTATTAAATATGCTATGACTAGCCATATTCCAACTTATTAAAAAGAAGAAAATGTAAATCAACTTTCATAGAGTGTTTCCAAGTTATGTTTCATCACTGGACCACATTCTTGAAAGATTATTTTTTTAATTAGGTGTTTCCTTCCTAAAAGAGGTGCTTTTCTTCCATTCTCACCTTAAGAAAGTAACCCTTGAACACATGCCAAATTTACTTCACAATTAGACATTAATCCCCAAATTCTCTTGATTCTTAACAACCGAACAACTTTAAGTAAACAGTTTACAAAATCATAACAATCATACTGAATTCCTTAACACCTATTTGAATAGAAAAAGAGAAAATGCCCAAAGTATGAGCTCCATAAATAAAGTCTTATACCCAAAAGCTGAACAACAATGTTATATATTCCTTTTGGGAAGCATTTTTCCTTAATATCAATTATGCTTGAATTTTGAGCAATTAGCAGCAGACACCTGGAACTCAATTATTAATTTACCTCTCCCCACACCTTTTACACTTCTTCTGAAACCATCTCATAAAACGCTTCTTAAAAGAGATGACCCCATGGGTAGCATACATGTAAATGTTCAGATTTTCTTTAAAACATCTTGTTATAATCTAAGATTAAATTTACTCTCTTTTTTCTTTAAGAGTATCATTTTGGGAAAAAATTTAATTTCTCAAATAATTGAGTAAACTGATAAAAACAAAAATTAAAACAATTCTAGGAAAAGTATAATTCACTACATTCATGTTGATTTACCTACTATAATATCTTAGAAAGGGGAATTTTATGGAAAAAACATAGTTAATTCCCATTCATGATGACCAAAGTTTTAAGCTTTTCTCCTCGGGCTCACATCATGGCAGCTGACTGCAAATACATATAAGAGTTCTAGAAGATTCCTGATTTGGTTATTTTTGTTTGCATTTTACTGTGTCAAGACAAAAAAAAAAAGTATGAGATAATGAATGTTTAATAATATTTAATCTGTATTATATAGGGATGAAGCATTACATTCACTTAACTCCTTCCTTCTTCCTATGAATCACCGATTTCTAGGAAATCGAACCTCAAACTAGGCTTATGCTAAGGCTATTTCAACACTTTGCATTTGTTAAAAAAAAAAAAAGGAAGAAGAGAGAGACCCAAAGTACCGGAACACTAGCACATAAAGAATAGTGGATCATCCGCATACGCAGAAGACAGGCGGCAGTTGGTTTATGAAGAAATTATTAAAAATAACTATTTGCCCAAGGTAAAATTACCAACTTCTCACTTTTAACCAAAAGGGTGTTTTTAATATAACGAGCATCCAAACTTCCCTGGTCATGAGAAAACCTGGAATATATTACACACGCATAAATGTGGCCCAGGAAGCAGTATATGAGATATGCTTGCTATTGACAGATTAGCACTTCATTTTCATTACTCTAATCTCACCACAGGCTGTGAACATTCTCTTTTTCTTATTTGAACAACAATGGTGCATGAAAAACCAAGCTGACAGGCAGGCGGGGTTCATTAAATGCACAAGGCTTTTATTCCCATAACACATCTCACCTGTATGAAGCTAGGGTTCAGGCTCCCAGGCTAGCTACTGAAACAAGTTCTCCCAGATGTTGGACTTCTCTTTCGATCCCTTCCTACTTCATTTATAATAAATGTCAAAAAAAAAAAGAGTCAAATGGAAAAATTCTTTTTCACAATGAACTCCGTTTAACAGACAATAGGATTGGTAAGATATCTTAAGATTGATTCAGTCCCGTGAATAGTTTCCAAAGTTGTCCAAGAAAACAAAGAAATGATTGGGAAGGAAAATGATGAGACATTTGAAGTTTGGGTCAGAGTCTAATCTTGGTATCTCTATCTGAGCTTGGTTCTAACTCATTTGAGGGTAACTATAGTTTTCCACTGGTTAAAAATGGGCAAGTCACAAAGTAAGAATCAATCCAGCTCTTTCCCAATGAATGACAAAGAGCTTCACCAAAAAGCTACCTTCAAGAAGCCAAAAGGGTACAAACTAAGGAATCATTTAAATGACATTCCTAAGAAGGGGAATTCCTTTTTAAGGTGAGCCATCCATATGCTCACTGCATTTGAGGCAGCCACTGATAAATCCCCAACAAACCTAAGAATGAATCACTTAATTCCCACAGCCAACAGAAGGACAGGTATCCACTTCCTGCCTGTCTGTACACCACATACAGACGCACGACCATGTGGGGGTCTTACAGGAAGTCTTCCCACAAAGTCTAGAGCAGGGCTTTGGTTTTGGTACATTCTGGTATTCTAATATGAATACCTAAAAAAGAAATGCAATATTAGATAGGCTCTACAGATCCTACCTAGCTCTTGAGTTAGGTTCTGATGTGAGGTCAACAAGGAGGTGTCTTCCTGAATACAGTCATTGTATACTTATTGCCCCATTTCTTGCACTTGGCCTTCCAGTCATGTCCCCTGTTCTCCGGCACTGGGAGAGGGCACAGGAGTGGGCAGCTTTACCTATGCCTGACTTAGGTGCCCGAAGAGTCCTCCTAATGATTTAACCCCATGAAATTTTTCTTGCTTAAATGTTAATGGAAGGGAAAAAAAAAAAAAAAAAAAAAAAACATTTTGAAAACCCTAGATAGAGGTTCTCATTTTAATATTAGGTTTGTTATTATGTTAAGCCAGCTGAATGTAATTATTTTCAGCATGTAAAACATTCATTATCCTGGATTTTTTGTGTTTAAACTCCCAGTTCAGGTACTCTGATCATCAACTATGAGTCCTGAAGATCTGTCTAGAGAACAAATAGCCACTAAAAGATACCTTAATAAAGTTGAAAAATTCATGACAGTCACACAAAAGCACAGCAGGTCCAAGGACTGGAAGCCATGTCTTTCCATGTAGAATAATATTTTTGAACCTTGTCCATTTTAACAGTCTCTCAGCTGGGTAGGACAATGGGTTAAAATTTACTAAATACAAAATAGCACTGAATCCTCCTCACTGTGTGCTGTATACTGCATGTTTTCCATTTCAATATATACTGTCATCCATTAATATCAGCCCTGCCATGACTTTGATTTTTTTTTTCTTCAACGTTTCAGTTAACTCTTATTAACTGCAGTTTGTCTCAGAGAGTCATACCTTCAACCTATTGATGGAAAACTTGACGTTTTTCCTTCTAACAAAACGCTCTCCTGTGCAGATGTAAATCTAACTGCACAGAATGATAAAGCCAAGAATTACTTTTAAAAAAGAAAAAGAGAAAAAGCAAAATCTCTTTTCAGCTAAATACTTTCTTCCACAGCGAAGGATCCAATTGAACTGCCTTTCAGCGCCTTTGAATGATAAGCCTGGGCCCCTGGTTACATGTTTTTATCACGCCCGGACTTAAAGAACCCTTACAGAGCAGAACTCAGGACAGTCCTCCTGTCAGCACCTCCACGCTGAGGCCCACATCTGAGGGTGGCACCTCTTTCCATCCCTCTGCCAGAGTGATGTACTGGCAAGAAGGTGCCTTTTAATTCCTTTTTATTAGGGCAAATAGAGCCAGTGAAAGTAAGGGGAAATCCAGAAAAAGAAAAAAGAAAGGAAAGGAGAATAAAGCAAGAAAATTAATAGGTCTATAGGAACAGGAATAGGAAGAAAAAACAGCCTAATCATGTATTTAGGTCATTAAGTAAGTGGCTGCCAACCAAACAGAAATGAGACTTAAAGCGACCCCCCTCCCCACCCCCAGCAACAACACACAAACCCTACAGACAGTAGCAAAATAAGACTGCAGTCCAAAAATACTGAGTAAATAAGATGTCAGATATGCTCAGGAGAATCCCTGTTACAATGAGTAACTTCCTACTGTTCAAGATTATTTTCATTTTCTTCACAGAGAGAAATGAAAAAACTGACGGGCTTAATTAAAGAAAAACAAAAGGATATTATTTTGTTGTTAAAGGATCAATTCTTTTTTTTTAATTGGAATGATGATTAATAAGCCGAGAATTTGATTTCTACGTTAGCCAGTTTGAGTAATGCATTGTTTTTCCACAAGCATTTCCATTAAGAAAGGCTGTGTGAATGAAGAAATGATACAGCTCTTTTTCTCTTCTCCTGCTCTCTGATTCTGTGGCATGAAATGCTATCCAGAGCGTTTGAATAGAACACCGCACACCACCCTCAACCAAATGAACTCCAGTCATAAATTTTTCACCTTAGGGTTTGAATGTACACTATGAAATTTGCTAGGGTTCCTACAGGGAATGTACAAATTAAAAAAGAATCAATACTTTTATTTTTTTTTTCCAGTCTCTAAAACTTTCTTTTAAAGCTGGGGAGGGAAAAGGCAGTACAGATCATGCTCGGTGAGGAGGCGAGGTACCTCGAATGTCACCGCCCAGGCATCATTTCCCGGGTGTCATCTGCACATATTAAAACTTCCTGGAGCTTTAGTTACTCGGAAAGTTTTTTCCTCTTATTTTTTGCGCCTGTCTACAATTCTATCTTATAGGAAAAGAAACTCCCTCTTCGATACAATGTCTTGCTTGTATGTCAAGACAGAAAGGCTGCTGTGCCTGAATTATGCCTCTTTTCCTTTATTTCTCTAAAGCTTAAAAATAGATGTCAAAGTTCCTTGAAAGGGTTTTTGACTCTCTTTCCCCTCCTCTCCCTGGTTCTTAAGTAGATGGAGGATCACCAAGCAAAATGTGGAAGCCAGCTGCTTTCGGGAAATAAAAATGGCATCAGCTTTGGCAGACAGGGGTAAGATCAATCATTTCCTACGATCCCCAAACAATCTTCTCTCTGACCAAGGCCTGGAGAAGCGTGGTTATGTAGCGGCAAAAACACACCACGAGAGGGACAAGAGGATTTTCACACGGTGAAGAATTCATTCCACCCACAGAACAAACCAGGCTCCAAACCTCACGTGAAAGGAAATCTTGGAACCATTACGTTCCATGTTCCTTGGACAGCAACAAGCAGGGACTCCCAGGGAAAAAAAAAATTCTCTCACTGAAAAAGTCACCCCACAATTCACTCTCTTCTCCCTGTTACCAAAAAGTTCCCTGACAACACTCCACGGGAAAGAAAGGAGTTAACTCGTAGTTCAATTCCAACACCATGATTCCAACTGTGGACACAAGCTAAAGGCAGATTCCAGTGTCTTGTCTCATGCCTTTTGATACATATACACATTATAATCAAAAGTCTCAAGTTCAGAAAATACTTCTTTGGCCTTTCACAGCCATTAGCTATACATGTTTACAGGAAAAGCCCTCTCGAAAGCTTTGCAGACTGATAAAGGCAGATGCCCAATCTAACTTTCTTTAAGGGTGTGTCAGACAGGCAAGGTGGGAAGAGAGACGCACTACAATGTGTGTTTTTCACGGAACTGGGTGACGCCAGCTCACTATCTGTAACGGCCAGTTCCCGTGGAGTCAGCTCCCCGTGTCACAACGACCTGGCAAACTCGAATGCTTTCTCTATCACTGGAGTCCTTGCAATCCTGCTTTGGCTGTGACCCATTCACTTTTGCCCCAACTTCTCTGAGATGCCTTACTCAGCATCTAATTAGTTAGGGAGGATTTGCCGCGGCTCTTAACCCTGACACAGGAGTGGGAGGATGTGGTGCTGTGGGAGCCCAAATCTGTCCTGTCACTCCATCAATCAGATTTCCATAACGCCACGCATGAGGAACGGGATTTATCAGTGAACGTTAAGATACACTCATAAATATGATTATTAAAAAATACCTACAATTATATAGATAACATAGCTACACCTTGAGGGATTTGTTTTTGGACTGTGGTTACTTGATTCACCTTAGCTTTTGCTAAGGCCTTACAGATTATACACAGACACACAGGCCCAGTTTGCAGATGATAGAAACACGAGAAAAATAATTTCAAAATGATCACCTACTATGTTCAAAGTCACTTACTGTATCATGGTGAAAATAAATTTGAAATGTGTGCACAGATTTTTTTAATATATACCAATCTATACCACATATCCATCTGAGAATATGTTTGTGCCTGCTTTATTTGCTTTAACATGTATATAAACACCATATATAAGGCCTACTACGTTCCTTCCCCTTGCATTACAAATTAGACAGTACCTGTTAAGTGAAGTCTGCCTGTTTTACACAGACTTACAAAGTACAGGCCAACACACAAGCACCTGTGCTACAACCTGTATTTTAACAATTACCCAAATTCCTAATGTTAGCGTTACATGATAAGAATGGATGAGAAGAATTATATTTGAATAGATGTCTACAGTTAAGTCTTCAATATAAAACATTATCACTCAAATTAGAGAGGAAACTAAATTGGAGGTAGGAGCCTACTAATTCAACAGGCTGAAATTACATGCCTCCTAATATAAATATTTATTTTAGCATCAAGACCGTCAGTTTGGTCAATTTAATCCTTTTTTAGTAAGATGTGATTACTGAAACACACCAACTGTAAGAAGGGGAGTAAAAAGGGAGGAGGAAAAGTGCAGAAACCTAGAGATGGCTGATGCCTGGCAGTGAAAGTCATTTTCAAAGACCATTAACTATCAACTGCTTTACTCCGGGCTCTGGTTAAATAAGAATATACATCCTCTGTTAAAAGGGACAGCTGCACGAGGGGGATAGAGTTAAGAATAAAATACATTCTATGAACTAGAAAGAAGAATCAAACCACGATATACAATTATGCATCTGACTTGTAAGAAACACTGCCTATGTGCCTTTTAAACTGTTAGTGCATAAACATTCAAATTATTTGGGGGGGGGCAGGTAGGAAGTCAGACAAAATCACCATTTCCACTTAAATATATAGATTCAACCAACGGAAACTGTGCTTGCCTATATGAATAGAAAGAACTAAAAGACTACTGGGAGGAAAATGCATATCGAACCTGCTTTTAAATGGATGCCAGCAATGTTGTTATATGTTTCTGACAATATATTTTATTTATCATTTCTCTGAAATGGCTAGATTTTATATTAGTGAGAAAGTTTGCTTGATTCTGTCCTATCTCTGGTGAGCAGACGCTCTGGTATTAATGTAAATCACTGATTTAATTTTTAGCTTTCTTGGTTTGCCCCTCACCTATCTAGGAAACGATTTCTCTGGTGATAACTAACACATCATGCTAATGAGAGAATCTAATGCACAATAGAAAAATGTCACTACTAATAATATTTGCATGAAGTTAAATAAAGCAACTGTAGGAGAATGTCAGACAGTTGTTCTTTAACAAGATACAGTTTCACAATGAAATTATGTTGTTAATTTTGTTACATCATTGGGTGAATCCTAAATTACTACATAATGATGCACAGAGTCATTTATAATTCTAACTTAGTATTTCACTCGTGTCTGAAAAGAGACCTTATTAAGAGATTCACATTTTATTTGAAACAGGTTAAATATACCTCACCAATAATAAAAGGTAAATGCCTCTAGTAATGTGTAAAGCATAAGCTCTAGCCCTTTACCTGTTACAGTTTTATTTCTGAGAAGATTTCAAAATATATTATTAGACTACTGCATCCCTTGAGGGAGTACAAACAATTTTAATTGCTATTCTCTCACATGAACAAAGTATTTACAAAAATGGAAAAAAAATCATCATTTAAAGCCTGGTTTAAAACAACAACGATTTCCAAAAGCAGACCTTATTTTCTGCTTTTAACAATACCTTGTGAGGTTAAAATGGGCAAAACAACATTCTGGACTCTAGGAGATGAACAGAAAAGATGAGCAAAGAGTTTCTGGTTATTCTCGACCTGTCACTGATCAAAGTGACCTAAAGAAGAACTCCCTTTAGAGAAGTTAAGAGTCATGCCCTTCAAGGTTATCAAGTATTTGTCTGTATGGGAAAATATTATCCCTTTTGAAAAAAAATCATACTAAAATATGGAAGAAAATATAGAGGCAAGAAAATGCAGTCAAATTATCATATCTTGAACTTTAGGGGAATAGTCTTAGTTCCACCAAATCTAAATTGGCTTCAGATTGTGGTATCTTTTTGTTAGAATTAGACAGACTGAAACATTTACATATAAGCAGATCTAACTTGGCTCATACAAAACAAAAGACAAAGATTTTTATATCCCTACTTCCTAAATTACCCATAGAAGACACAACGCTAGAATATTAAATTTCAGTATTTATGAGCTATCTCCCACTTTAAGTTTTGCTGTAGTTAAATAATACGGATTGTGAATTCTCTATAGTTCAGTTTTGAAACTGGCTAGTCAGTCTTTTCTAATATTTAAAGAAATCATCAGGTAAATCTCTCAGTTTTTATCTTATTACAGATAACTTTGAAACAAAAAAATGCCCAAAATATTCACTTCATGAACTAAGTCCATTTTTTTTCCTTAGAAATTAATCTTAATACAGGAAAAATATCTCTAGGCCTTAGAAATATAAAATTCTGCAGCTTTAACTGGACAAACTTTTACCTATAGTAAGACAAAAACTGGCTTACTGTGTAATAGAGACTAGTATTCCTTGAAACTGTTGGCTTCGAGAGAGATCATGTCAAGAAGTGTCTTTCCTTACATTGGCACATACACACATGTACACACACACTGAATCAGCGTTGCTGATGAACTATAGGTCAGGAAAATAAACATGTAAACTGAACATGTACAGTATGCATTTTAGGATTTACACAGTTTCAATTTAAGTTTACACAATATTTATACAAACTAAAACATCATCCTGAAGGAGGAAAAAAAAACATGTAAACTTATACCCTCTTTAGATGCCTTCCAAAAATGCAGAGGAGGTAAGCATTTAATAACCATGACAGGAAGAAAAAAGAGGGAGTTGCCAACTACATCAAAACCAAAAAATAAAGAAAACATATAAAATAAAATAACTACACTTTTTAAAATTGTGATTTTCTCCTTTCATTGTACTGTTTAGTAAATAGTATAATTAACATTACCTTATACAGCAGCCATAAAGCATAAATTATTTCCCTATATTTCTACTCTTTCCATAGTCACTGATGCTCACTTTCACATGTATATAAACACAGGTACACACAAAAGAGATTTTTATACATCCAGAGAGTGAAACAGCTGGATCAAAGACATCATAATGGTTTAGCTGCACAAGTTTCTCTGTCTGAGCAATTTCAAATTATTTTCCCAATTTTGATCCACCGTTTATATAATTTACTTTTATTTGCTTTTTAGCTAAAATGCTTTGCACAACTTAAAGTCTCCTTAGATTCAAATCTACTTGGAAATGGGCTAGTGCCAAAGAAGCAATCTAACACCATCTATGTGGTTCAATAGCCATTTATCAATTGATCATTATCTCTATCTGGTTTTATTAACTCTTTTCTAGCTAAAGGGAGACCTAAACCAACTTCCCCTTTCAAAACACACACACACACACACACACATACACAGACCACGACCTCCAGTAACAAGAAAACCCTGAAGATGATATCTAATTTTTAAAGTAGAGAACAAGTTATTTGGTCCTAAGGTCAGTGAAAACATACTCTGTGTTCCAACCACGAAGAGAGTCACCCAGGCAGGGATGTGCCTCAGAAACACACCTCTCAAAGCACCCGGCAGTGGCAAGCCAAAGAATATCTCTGAGAGGAAATGAACTTTTTAACTTGCAAGAATGGGAAATTGCACATAAAGAGTTGCTTATTGGGCTTGTGTTGATTGCATTTAAATTCCAGCTTACTGTATCAGCAGTAATCAGGGTCCCTCTACAGGATATGTCAAAATACACCTTATTCAAACGCATTTATCCTATCTAGAACTGTGTGATACAACTGTTCCCTAGCTAAAGGCTACAAAACCCTGGCTCTCTGTACTACCTTTCGCAGATGTATTTCTAAACTTGTGGTAGTCTCCAGTCTGGTAAACTGGTTTCTTTCCTTCTTCACCAACACTTTAAAAATCAAATTAACTCAATAAAAGTATTTAGTTCTCATGAACTCCTTACAAACAAAGTAGGTTTCCATAAAAGAAAGTAATTGCAGTATTTTTTTTTTTTGAGAGAGAGAGAAGCAATACCCATTTCCTAACAACCTCCATCTGCTTAAAATCCCAGTGTACAGTCACACTTTCGTGCTGTGCGGAGGCTAATATCATACTAACTCTTGCTTTGTGTGGGTCTGATGGAGGCTTTTGAAAAGCAACGACGTGTCTGGGAGGGAGGCACCAGGGAACTTCCCTCCCTCGCTTGAGCACAGTCCAAGATGAAAGTTTCTGGGTTGTTTCCCTTCGCTTCCTCTCCCCCTCGCTCCCCCTCGGAGCCGCAGAGCCAGCGATTGTGCAAGAGGAGCCGGGCGCGCGGGGCGCGTAGGTACCACCAAGCGCACGGTACACGGTATGTGCCGCGGGCTCCGCTGATTAACGAGCAGCCGCCGGCGGCCTTGGGCGGACACGTCGACCCTCCCCGCAGAGCCAGCGGCGGCGCAGCCAGGCGGCCCGAGGACGGCTCTGGGGAGGACGCCAAGGCTGCCGAAGTGTGAGTGCACCGGCCGGCGGGTGGGCGAGCAGGCGGGAGCCGAGCGGGAGCGGCGGGAGCGCAGGGCCAGCGCGCAAGAGGCGGCGGCGGCGGCGGCAGCGGCAGCGGCAGCGGCGGAGGAGCTGGGACCGGCCAGCGGCTCAGCCCGTCACGCACGCCGCCTCCACCCGCGCCCCTCGGCGGCGCTGCCAGCGGCTCCCACGCAGCCTCCTCTCCCCGGCCGGGGTCGGAGTCAAGCCGCTTCTAGCCCGGGGAAGTCCGTCGGGCAGGGCCGAGGGGCCCCTATATTTCATGGCCGTGGGGTTGGCAAACCTTACTCTTGAGATAGCAGCCACTTGGATGAAGTGATTAATGCAGATAGATAACATGTCCTGGGTGGGGGTTTGGGGCGGGGGGTGGCTTTTTATTATTATTATTTAACAGAAAACAAAGAAATAAATGAAGTCTTCCCCTGACCCTGGCTGGACTGGGAAACTTTGCCACAAATGCCTTTCCTTTCTTTTACTTCAGTATCCTTTACCCTTTTTCTTTTAAGGAGCCTTTAGGGAAGCCGAGAAGTAACCCTGCTCGTTCCAGTAACAGTTATGACAAAACAGAGCCCAAACTACGAAGTGATCAGGATTTCAAAAATGTTTAGAAAGGAAAATACCAGAAACAAAAGTACACATAACAATTCAAGGTTTCCTTTAAAAAAAAAAAAAGTAACTTACCTGTTGGGACATTCTGAACAAGAGGTTAGTATCAGCGTTTTGCCATGTTCCCATGAACCCTGGTTCAGCTGGAGTCGTTCTGGTTCCGAACTGCATGGAGTTGTCAGTACAGGAGTCTCTTAAAGTCAAGTCTCTTGCCCTCTTTGGCTCTCTGTCTCTCTGTGTCTCTCTTTCTCTCACATCCACTTCTGCCTCTTCTGACTGAAAAGTGAAGGTGGATTTTTGAGCCTCTTGGCAGCCAGTAGCAGGAGTGTAGTGTAGTTAAGAAGCTGGCTGAACTGTGCATTTCATTTGGGAAGGGGGAGATTTGGGGGAGGGAGGGGGGTCAGAGCTTCTTTTGCACCTTCTACACAGACACCCCTATCATTTATGCATAGATTGTGACTCCCTGAGCTTGCCTTCGCTCGGTTTAACAGCTGCCTGTCAGGTGTGCAGGCAGCACTGGAGACCCAACCATCAGCTTCAAACTCTCAGCCACTGCATGTCATTGGATAGAAGAGCTGAGAGTCAACTGCACTGTTCCACTGTCAGGCACCGAATGACACCCTGCACTAACCCCTCTCCAGACACACGGAGAGATACACACTCATGCACACTCCAAGCAGCACCGAAATCAGGGATGGTCCACAGGGCAAGGAGAGGCTGGGGCCCTTCCCAGGGAATGTTTCCCAACAATGCTTTCGGGTATAGCATGCAGTATCTGACATTAATCTTTGCTTTAACATTTGTAAACTACTAGGCTTGAAAACATTTTTTCCCCCTAATTACACTGGAAGAAAGAGAAATACTCAGCTGTAAGAGAATGTGAAGTTGGCTTAGGTGTTGTCTAAATGTTAGCTCCTAAAAGAAATAGTATGTGCTGGGCTATTTATAATCACATATAAACTCCTGGAGAAAATAATATACATAGTGATGTGACCTTACACTCTAAAAAGTATATAAATAAACCTAGCAGGTTTTTGAACATAGAAGATGCACAATAAACATTTGCAAAATAAATACACATTATTTACTATACAGTTCCCTCGGGGCATTAAGTACTCAATTGGATGTTAAACAATAAGAAACTGAATGGAAAAAGAAAAAAGTGTACCTTTTCTTAAAGCTCAATAAGTAGAAAAAAAAAAAATCCTTTGTTAAAGTTCCTGGATGAAGCTTCTACAATATCCTTTCAAATCATAAAAAAGAAAAAGATGAAGAAAAAAAGCCTGTCCCATTTCAGGCAAAAAGTAATGAATATAAAAATTCCACTTTTCATTCAAGATCTCTATAGAAAATTCTATAACATTTTCCAGCCTGATGAAATATAACCTCGATAGCATGTTGTATTTTTAATTAAACCCAGTTTAAAACAAAACATCTATTTATTAGATCGTATTTATCTACCTTATTTATGGAAAAGCAGAACTGAACAAAATGCACTGTACATAAACAGTAACTCCAAAATGGAAAGCTAAATTCATGTCGTCTCATAAAAGTAGTCAGCAGGAAAAAGCCATCCTTCCTAAACTTAAAATGTAAGGCACATTAATCTTCAACCACCTACAAATACCGAGGACAAATGTACCACTCTCCTTGCTCCTTCTTAACTCAAGAATAACAATAAACCTTACTCTCTGAAACAACAAAAGAAACAGAAAAGAGCTTCAATGGCAGCTCGGTGTCATTAGTGGACAATGAGAAAAGATGAGAAAACGTGCACTATGTTGACACAAATGTGCCTTCCCCTCTAGAACCGCCATCTCCTGAAAGCTTTTCTGTTAAACTTCCCTCCGGTTCACCACCATTAAGCACAAAAAAGTCTCAAAAGCAGCAAATTCAATATCTGAAGAGAAACAAACAAGAACCCGAAGAATTGTTGCCTTAAAATATATTAAGTCCACCTGTGGTCAATAAAAATATTCTGGAGGGGGGAAGGCAGAAAAACCCTATGAGTCAATTGTCAACAGTGACTGTACCTTTACAGCTAGCTATTACCCACTTAAACTCCCTCTAAAATTTGCTAGCCTCTTGATTTCTGAAGTGGCACTCAGTGCCTCAGTCAAGCTGCCTGCTCAGCTCCTGACCTTCCCACTAATGGCTGTTATTTGTGGGAGGCTTAAGGACACTGTCAATAGCAAGCTTCCTCCTCGCTCCTTGCAGGCTCTGTTGTATCGCTTTGCCTGTGTGCTCTCTCTTGCCTGCCTCTGGCTCTCCTGCTCTCACCCTCTCGGCTCCCCCTCCTTCCTTCCTCTCTCCTTCACTCCCTCTTCTTCTTTTTCCAGCCCCCACCCCTCGTTTCTTCCAGTCCTATGGTCCTCTCCTTTCCCAAGTATCCCCCTCCCCACCAACCACACACACACACACACACACACACACACACTAACAACACAAAAATCAACTGGCATGCAGCAGCAAGCACCTGCAGTAATAGACTCTTTTATTAAAACTGTTATTCTGCAAGACTTGAAATTCCCCATGGACCGGGCCATGTCAAAGCCGATATAATTAACTAGAGGCTCAGCAACGGATCAATTACCAGACAAGCAAGTGATAGTGAAATCAATGAAAGATCATCAGCCACATTATCAGTGTTGCAACTCATTAGGGCAAAACTGAGAAATGTGCTCAAAGCGAGCCCAAGCAAGGTGGCATTACAAAACAAAGGGCTAATTTGGAGACCCTGCTGTGAACAATCTGTAACAGAATTAGCCTTTTTTCCCCCTAAACTGCACAACTCTGTAACTAAATGTGACAGACTGAGAGAAGCAGTTTATTAAGACACCAACCCCAAGTTTATTTAGTTCATAAACTCTCTCCTAGAAAATCAATACAGTCTGTACAGGGTTATTAGGCTGACTAGCTAATACATCCAAATCTGGTCTGCCCGGTTGACAAAATGCTACCCAGCCTAGGCAAGCTGAGCTCTTTCAGAGGGCAAAGCTTGGGTTGCCCTACATGAAACAAGTCTACAGTGTAAGGAACTAGTACCTGGCATGTAACTACTGCCAAGGCACACGCCTCAAAAGCACCAGGTTATCTAAGAATTTTTTTTTACTAAAAATCTATCATGCAATTTTGCGCCTGCTAAATGGATTTGATCAAACAAAATTTTAACTTGTTTGTAAGAATGGTCTACAAAGAAGACAAGCTTTCATACGATAAGAGGTAACAATTAACCCTGACTTGCCAAGAAGTGAATGAACAGGTAAACGAAAACAAAAACCTCAGGCATAAACACATACTGTGCTTTGCAGATTTTAAGTTTCGAACGATCATTTTTAAATCAAGTCCTCAAAACATAAATTTGACTCCTCTAGAAACCTCCAAAATGCTTGATTGGAACTTGCCACGTACTTCCACATAGAAACACGGCATGCAGAGTCCCCAGTTCTAGGATAATCTTTTGTCTAGCAAGTAGGACACCTATCAGGACAGAGGTACAAAAAAAATACACACCCACAAGGCACAAACATGACTTTTGCATTTGTCTACTGGCTATGTAGTTTGCAGATTGTAAAATAACTGTCTAGAATCATTTGTATTAAAATTACTTAAAACTAGGGGAGTAGAGGCAGGCATCACTTACACAGGTTTCTGCTGTCCTGATCCATGTATTTCCACTGAAAGAATCACAAATACGAAAGCTGTATGTTGGCTTTCCCACTCTTACTGAGAGTGAGAGACAAACCATGGGAAGAAATACACCAATTAGGTCTAAATGGCACCCAAGTTAGTAAGGACACTGTGAGAATGTGAGTATCTCCACCTCATCACAACATGCAGCGGAAATACACTTACACAAAAGTAAGAAACTCAGATGCAGTTTACAATATTAAAGTAAACCGGAGAACTGAAGAAAAAAACAAAAAGACAATAGTTTTTGGAAGTGATTTCTTATGTTTAAGATGTTTTCACATTTAAAATCTTCCAACAAAAGGATTATACATAAGCATGACTTCATTGTATTGGCTCTAAGATACTAAATCCTAAACTTCAAAAAAAAAATTCTTAATTCTCACAAGACTTTAATAAAATCCAACTTATAATTCCTGTAAACAAACATTTGCCCCCTAACTTCTGAGCTGGCATTTACCAAGTATCTCATAGCTCATGTTTTTGAGTAATCTATAAAAAAATTAAATATATATATATTCTAAACCTATACTATAGATACCAATATTTCAGATAGTAATCAAAAGTTGTAATTACAAAGAAATTTTAGTTTTTAAAACCTTTTTGCATATAACTACATACTGTGCATGTACCCTCAATGAGATCCAATTAGTTACAAAGAATTTGCATTTCAGTTAGTGTGGGATAACAAGACTACAGGGAGGCACAATGCAATTCCACCAGCAGAGTTAGAAAGTGTGTTCTTTCTCTTGTTAGCTCTGTAAGCAATAATTCCCACAACCGACTATTTTAAATGTTACTGATCTTTTCAATATTTGGGTATTGAGATGGGTTAGATTTTTCCCTCCATTAAAAAAAAAAAAATCACAAGTTGGTACAAATATTAGCCACAATGAACACCTTGACAAAACAAATGAGCTAAGGATTTTGTTTTGTATGTTTGTATGTGCGATTTTGTGGGGGGGGGGGGGAGATACTGTGTTTTCTTTTTAATATTCATTATTAATTTCTTTGAAAACACACTGCTTTCTTAAAATAAGTTCCATAAGTACAGGTAAGGAAGTATCACTGAGACAGTTCTATGTAAATATATGTGGTTTTGTGATAAAGGCATGCATTTAGTACACAGAGAAAGTACTCAAGGCTTTTCCTTTTTTCAGCTATGTTTCCAGCAATGTAAATCCTAGGCAAATATCAAATAAATGTACGATTTATAGACACAGTTTAACAAGCATCTCTAGGACTTCCGCTGGTTCACGGAACAATACCTGTAATTCCCTGGGTTCAGTTCAGCAGCTGTTAACAGATTCTGTAATCTGTAATGACAGTAAACTGGCCTTTGCTCTTCTTTTATGCACTATTCATTTTCAAGGCTTGGTTAAGTACAGAGCTGGGTTAAAGATCAGTGGTTTTTCATGTGACACACACTGGTATTCATCTAATGGCTTGTCAAGACAAAACTGTCCTGTTCTTGCCAAAATAATAAAAATGACGCTCCACATCGCATGACAATCAGCACTTCCTTGTGGTAAAACAACTCAAGCTTTTGTACTTCACTTATTTTATAGAGAAAAAAAATTCTTAAGTAATTGGCTATCCAAACCTATCTGCAGAATTAGGCTGCCCTTCTCAAAGGAGATTTTTAAAATGTTATGACCTCTCAACCCTCAATGGGTAAACTAGTTTCTAATCAAATCAGACTTCAGAGTATAAAAAGAATGCTGAAGCTACAAATTCGTATAGCATTAACGTATATAACTTAATATATGCAAATTATGCAGAAGCAGCAGGCTGGGCCCAGTCACAGAGGTGGGGGTAACCAATTGAGGAAATGTCATTTTTCCTAAGAACAAAGTATGGGACTTGCTTTGCAACATCTGTTGGGCTGTGTGAAATGTTAACAGATGTCTTAAGTGAAAAAAAGGAAAAAGAATTAATAAAGGAAACCTCCTCTGAACAGATAATCCACCCAAATTTCCATATTCTGGAGGAAAAAAGTTGACAGCAACCTTTTTCCCCGGTGAGACCTGCCATCCTTACCTTATTGTGAGTTTCATTTTCTGTGTGAGACTAAGGGGGAAAATTTTTTGATTCATTATCAAGAATAGAGAAAACGTAAAAACAATAATTTCCACTGAGGTTTTCCCTTTGTGAATAATTATATCATAATCTAAGCTGCCTGTTTTCTCTTGAGTCACATAGGTCATTTGATGGGAGGACAGTGAAAATTCAACCCCCTCTAAAAAAAAAAACACACACAGAGAAAAGATGAACTATTACTCTGCCTGCATGTTAAGGGGGAAAGGAAGGAGGGAAGAAGATTAAAAAGGAGCTCATAAGGTATGTTAGTTGCTCAGTTGTGTCTGACTCTTTGCGAACCCATAGGCTGTACCCTGATAGGCTCTTCTGTCCATGCAAATCTCCAGGCAGGGATACCGGAGTGGGTTGCCATTCCTTTCTCCAAGAGATCTTCCCAACCCAAGGATCAAACCTGAGGCTCCTGCACTGCAGGCGGATTCTTTACTATGTGAGCCACCGGGAGTTTGGATATGAACACATCTCCTGGAAAATGCCATAGACAGAGGAGCCTGGTAGGCTATAGTCCATGGGGTCACAAAGAGTCAGACACGGAGTGAGCAACTTCACTTCACGACACTTGGAGAGGCCCATCTTCACAAATAAGATTCATCTATCACACCTACATCTCTCAGCTCCACTGGCTCCTAATTTCCTCCCATTACCAGCCTTGTAAGAGTTGAAGTACCTCTCTTTCAACAGCCAAGGGCTCTACAGAAGTCTGATGATCATGAAGAAACACTTTGGATTCTAATAGTTGGATTTCTTTTTTTTTAATAAGTCACTCAGTCACGTCTGACTCTTTGCGACCCCATGGAATTCTCCAGGCCAGAATACTGGAGTGGGTAGCCTTTCCCTTCTCCAGGGGATCTTCCCAACCCAGGGATCAAACCCAGGTCTCCCGTATTGCATGTGGATTCTTTACCAGCTGAGCCACAAGAGAAGCCCTGGATTTCTGCATTTACATTTTGAGGAAATCAGAAAACTTTTTTCAGATTCTCATTCATGTATTAATTTTGGATGATCTAGGTAAACTTGAATGCAGTTGCCTTTAAATCTAGATTTAAATGATGAAGCATGTCTGCCAACTCCTGACTCTCACCCTGTGTCTGCTCCTTATGAATGTACTGAACTATGCACCTGTATTCTTCAATAAATCTTTCTCTTTGGAGACAACAATCTTATTACTTATTCTCTAAAAACTTGGGACATAAATTTGGGTTAACAGCTCATGGATTAACTAATTCAAAATGCAGTTCAAGATCTTTACAGATTCAAATGAAGGAAGAGAAAAATAATAGTCTGCTCCCTTGGATTGCCAGTCTCAATCACTGGCCCCTCTCTGCTCTATGAGTCTGTGTTAAAACGGTACATGTTATGTCCTATTTACAACTACACCCTCACCAGATGGCTCTGGCAGCCTGGACTGGGCATTTCAACATATAGAAACCTCAGCCAGGAGAGCCAGTGAAGATCTCGGGACAAGAAAGGCAGGCGTGCCTTTGGGTTTTGGTGAGCCTGGTTTTTGCCAAAGCAGCGTGGGTACTAAATCACGCTCTGGTGTTTATTCACAGGAATATCACATTAGAGCACGTGACCAAAAAATAACAACAACTGTTGACCCCCAAAAACTGATCACTTACACTGAGGGAAAAGCTTATACACTGAAAAAGCAGCACTGTGTGATCTCAGACTATGGGGAAGACAAGCCTCCTAAAATGAAGTTTGAACAGGGCAGAAATTTAAGTAACTTTCGGCCCTGGTAGGCACATCTCCCATAAGCAAATGCTACCTAAGCACCTCATCTTTCCCTGGCAAAAGGGAGAAACCATTCTGGTTGACACTCGTCTCAGTACCAGTTGGCACAATCCATGTGATACAGCATCTGCTGACAGCCTAATCAGGGGCTCGATTTCAGAGAAACACATCAAGGATGTGTTTTCAGGGACAAGTCCAAATGCCATAATCCCTTGATACACTATAAAAAAATAAAAATAAAGAGAACTTGGACAGGGTGTGGTGGATGAGGTAGTTTATAAAATGTTAGGGAAATGATGAATCCTTAGAATCAGGCTATTTGCAGATGCAAAAGCATCTGAGGTCAGCATGAATCTCAGCCTTCAAGGGAAAAAAAAAAAATCAAACATGTTACCTACCCTGTTTGGACTTAAAGACAGAAAAATGAGTTTATTCATCTTTTTTCAGCTATAGACAGTGACAATGGCTTCTTCCTAGCATAACCTGAAGTTCACGTTTTATGAGAAAGTCTAGAGGAAAATGACAAGTAACATGTTTCCTTAAACGAGCATACAGCAGGCAATTATTTTTGTATGATCAGGAAGGGCTGTAAAGATAGTGCTAATTTCTCTATTTACTTCCTTCTAAAGTCCGAAGACCTGAGAAACTTGCAGCCCCAGTGAAGTTATCATAATAATAGTTCAAATTACTGTCCTGAAGGAAGATTGAGTTAACCCAACTCTTGCCTTCAGAGCTGTCACAGAATAAAGCAACTATGCCGAAGGTATCCCCTTATATGAAATTCACAAACCTAAAAAATTAGTGTAAAAATTTAAAAAACTTGAAGTTTCATAAATTTCAGAAAAAAACAGAGGCGCTATCATATATGTACATATTTAAATGAAAACATGTTAAAGCAAATTTGAATGCACCTGAAGACTGTCTTCAAAATTAAGGAACTCGATGCTAGAAACTCATTAACAGCATATTAAAAACAAAAAGAATTAATGGTTAACTGGGTTCTGAAAAGTGATATGACACTTGGTGAGCAGTAATGTTTATAAGCGACTGCAAGGAGATTCCACCAGTCCATCCCAAAGGAGATCAGTCTTTAGAAGGAATAATGCTAAAGCTGAAACTCCAGTACTTTGGCCACCTCATGCAAAGAGTTGACTCATTGAAAAAGACTCTGATGCTGGGAGGGATTGGGGGCAGGAGGAAAAGGGGATGACAGAGGATGAGATGGCTGGATGGCATCACCGACTTGATGGACGTGAGTTTGAGTGAACTCCGGGAGTTGGTGATGGACAGGGAGGCCTGGCGTGCTGCGATTCATGGAGTCACAAAGAGTCGGACACGACTGAGCGACTGAACTGAACTGAACTGAATGTTTATAAGGAGGGGCTTCCCTTGGTAGCTCAGCAGTAAAGAATCTGCCTACAATGCAGGAGACCTGGGTTTGATCCCTGGGTCAGAAAGAACCTCTGGAGGAGGGCATGCCAACCCACTCTAGTACTCTTGCCTAGAGAATCCCATGGACAGAGGAGCCTGGCGGGCTGCAGTCCATAGGATCGCAGAGTTGGACACCAACTCTGGACACCAACTGAAGCGACTAAGCAGTAGCAGCAGCGTCAGTAAGAGGCACAAGGAAAGCCTCTGAAGGCCAGGTAATGTCCTGTGCGTGCATGCATGCTAGGCTGCTTCAGTCCTGTCTGACTCTTTGCTGACTACTGCCATTCACAGTAGCAGTAGTAAACTGTCACACCTGAAGTATACCACCCGTACAGACAAGTGTACAAATCACATGCGTATACAGGTTGGTGAATTTTTACAAAGTGATCATACTCAGAACCACCAATTAGATGGAGATAGAGGACACTGGGGCTTCCCAGGTAAATGGTACTACTACTGAAAATGGTGAAAACAATAAAGACAACTATGTAAAAGAAAGGGGAAAAAAGAGAAAAATCAGGGGCGGGGGGAGTAGGAGAGAAAAGGGAAGAGGCCAAAGAAGGGAGATACTTGCTCACATTCACAAACCAGTCATGTAACTGCCACTAAACGTACTGCTAGCAATGGTTTTTTTTAAAGATAAGAAGTGTGACTGTGAAGTAAATACCTGAGTTTCACAAAATAAGTATGATTGTGAAAGCCAGTAAAAGGGAGAGAGGCAGAATACTTGTGTGTGAGTTAACTTATCTAGGTGATGCAAGAATGGGAGTGTATCCAAGAGGCTTAAACACACCTCAACTTGAGAAGCATCAACCCCACAATAGGGAACCCTGAAACATGCTTGCCCACCTCGCTCGCTGAGCCTGTCCTCTGACTTGTAATTATGGCTATTTGGAGTGGACACTGAGCATGCCTATTGAGAGATTGGAGAGAAAATTACACATACTCTACACACAGTATTATTTGGAGACACTGAGTACAAGAAAACATATTGAAAAAAACTACAAATACACTCCTCTAACCACCTAAACACATTTTAAGAGTTAAAAGTCTTCAAGGCTGACAGCATCCAGCCATCAAATAAACAAATCCTGGAGAGAACAGAAATAACTCATTGGAAAAAGCTGAATAATTTGCTAATTGATAAGGCATATACTTCTTTGGCCCTGACTAGCTCGGTTGCTAGCTCTCTTTTCTTCCACATGTTATTAAGACACACATTTTCAAGTAAGTATTTTTAGCCACTGTTAGGGAATACTGATCAAAGCCCTACTTGCCAAATACAAGGTGTGTGGAACATGAAAGTTAAGACACAGACCCTACTCATGAGAAGTTTATAATCTAGTACAGGAGATAAACCAGCATGCTTATCTGGCTAAGCAACCTTAACGAAACGCAGAACATGTTAAGAGAGATAGTGGTCAAAGGATATAGGACTTAAGAAAAGGAGATTCCTTCTAGCTGGTGTGGGAGGAGGAAGTTTCTAAGCAGAGGCAGCATTTGCACTGGAACTTAACTGACAGTATTCCTAGAAAAGTGGTCCAGCTGAACTGGAAAGTAAGTTAGGATCTGTGTAGAACAATGAAGAATGAACGGGGTGGACTGGTCAATGGGAACTATTATACTGAAAAGGGGCTGGTATGCCACTAGGCCGTGCATGCCCAGTCACTCAGTCATATCTGACTCTTTGGGACTCCACAGACTGTAGCCCACCAGGCTCTTCTGTCCAGGGGGTTATCCAGGCAAGAATACTGGAGTGGGTTGCCTTTTCCTCCTCCAGGGGATCTTCCCAATCCGGGGATCTTCCCAATCCAGGGATCAAACCCGTATCTTCTGCACTGGCAGGAGGATTCTTTATCATTCAGCTACGTGGGAAGCCTACACCACTTGGAAGAGATGCTATTTATCCCATCATCCATAACAGTAAAGACTGCTGAAAGCATCTCACTAGCAGCACAGCGTGATCATTACTATACTGGAAGAAGATTTATTCAGCAAAAGCATGACAGACAGACAGACGGACTGAAGTGTGAAAAGACAGAAGTGAAGACATCAATTAGGAAGCTACTATAACAATCTGGGTAAAAAGGCTACAGGTAATAAGCCTGGAGAAAAAAGAGCAAGATGCAACATGGAGGTAAAAATCCAGGGGACAAGAATGATAACGTGTGTAACAAAGGAAAAGAGTCAAAGATGGCACAAAAGCTCTGAAATTCTGAGCCCAGGAAAACAATAGCACTCTCAACAGACATGGGAGTGAACAAGTTGGTGGGAATATACAGTAAGCTCAGTTTGAGAAAACAGTGGATCATCTGGTGTCTAGGCAATTAGAAACATTCAGAAAATAGGTTGACACCGTAATGATCACATCTGAGAGTCATCAACAGAGAAGTGACCCGAAAGGTAAAAGAAAGTGGCCGAGGTAAGCATCTTGGGATGCTTATTGTGGAAGAAGATGCTTATTGTGGGATGGCTATTGTGGGAGAAGACAGAAGGAACAACATCAACAGGGGTACTGTGATTGTTTTATATTCTCAATGGCAAGGGAAGTCAGCATTCAGAGAGGTTTAAATATTCTAAGAAACCACACTACTTCCTTTAGAGTACAGTAAAGCCAAGTGTCAAGATTGCTGGGAGAAATATCAATAACCTCAGATATGCAGATGACACCACCCTTATGGCAGAAAGTGAAGAGGAACTAAAAAGCCTCTTGATGAAAGTGAAAGAGGAGAGTGAAAATGTTGGCTTAAAGCTCAACATTCAGAAAACTAAGATCATGGCATCTGGTCCCATCACTTTATGGGAAATAGGTGGGGAAACAGTGGAAATAGTGTCAGACTTTATTTTGGGGGGCTCCAAAATCACTGCAGGTGGTGATTGCAGCCATGAAATTAAAAGACGCCTACTACTTGGAAGGAAAGTTATGACCAACCTAGACAGCATATTCAAAAGCAGAGACATTACTTTGCCAACAAAGGTCCGTCTAGTCAAGGCTATGGTTTTTCCAGTGGTTATATATGGATGTGAGAGTTGGACTGTGAAGAAAGCTGAGCACCAAAGAATTGACGCTTTTGAACTGTGGTGCTGGAGAAGACTCTTGGGTGTCCCTTGGACTGCAAGGCAATCCAACCAGTCCATCCTAAAGGAGATCAGTCCTGGGTGTTCATTGGAAGGACTGATGCTAAAGCTGAAACTCCAATACTTTGGCCACCTCATGCAAAGAGTTGACTCATTGGAAAAGACTCTGATGCTGGGAGAGATTGGGGGCAGGAGGAGAAGGGGAGGACAGAGGATGAGATGCCTTGATGGCATCACCGGCTCAATGGGCATGAGTTTGGGTGAACTCCGGGAGTTGCTGATAGACAGGGAGGCCTGGCGTGCTGCAATTCACGGGGTCGCAAAGAGTCAGACACAACTGAGCGACTGAACTGAACTGAAAGCCAAGTGTAGTAACAAGTAGTAGTAAATGTAGTAAGAGCAAAACAAAGTACATAGGAATGAGAAATACCAAAGTCAGAATCCTGCTTTAGGCTAGGAGGGCAGGTCTTGGACTGAGGAAATGGCAGTGGGTACAATGTAATTATAGGGCTTCCCAAGTGGTGCTAGTGGTAAAGAACCCGCCTGCCAATGAAGATAGACATAAGAGATGTGGGCTCAATCCCTGGGTCGGGAAGATCCCCTAGAGAAGGAAATGGCAACCCACTCCAGTATTCTTGTCTGGAGAATCCCATGGACAGTGGAGCCTGGTGGGCTGCAGTCCATAGGGTCGCACAGAGTTGGACACGACAAAGCAACTGAGCATGCACACACAATATAATTGGGATGGTAACCAAGGGCTGAGATGTATTTGTACATTATTAGTTCTTAAGCTTAAGAAAATGGGTTTTCATCATATCATTCCTTATATATTTGTGGTTGCATATGTTATATTCTGTATTGTAAGAGAGATGTCTTCACGGGCAAATAGGTATAGAAATTATGTAAACTAGACTGGAATGAAGAAGTAGAAAACAAACTATTCCATGGAGAAATTTTGCAAAGAAAGCAAGTAAAGTAAGAGAAAGTGGTTTGAGAGTCTGCAGGGCTTGGAAGAAGTTAGTTGTGTTCATGTGTAGATGGTTTGTTTTTCACTACAGGGGGAAAAAAAAAGTCTATTACAGGCAACTGGGATGAAACCAGGGGAGAAGAGGATACTGAAGATCTGAGCCAGAGGGAAAATCATATAAAAAGGGTTTTAGGAGAGCATGTGATCAACAGCACAAATGAATAGGGTACCCCTAGACTTCCCTGGTGAGCTAATGGCTGAGATGCCCCAGTCCCAATGCAGGGGGCCTGGGTTCACTCTGGCCAGGGAACTAGATCACACTTGCAACAACCAAGAGTTCACATGCCACAGCTAAAAACCCCACATACAGCAACTAGACCTGGCATGGCCAAATAAATATTTTTTTTTTAAAGGAGGAGAAAAAAACAATTTTTTTTTTTTCCCCAGAAACCAAAAGAGAAAAAAATTCCATGGTGAAAAAAAATAAAATACACACACACATATATATATCAAAAGTGGTCATGTAAAAAGCTAATTTCCTATCCATCTCCCCCACTAAACTGTATAGTTGTTGAAAGAAAGTTTCATCTATTGTTGGTAAGCCAGGGCCCACCAGAGTGCTTAACACATAGTAAATGCTCACTAAATGACAGGTACACAAAGGATATGATCATCTCAGAAAAGATGAGGGCACCAGCTGAGAGAGACGGGGCAGGAAGGCATCAAGGACTGACAGGAGAGGGAGGAGAGAACAACATGAAACTCTGCATCGGTGAAGGATAAAAGCAATGGCAAACTGCAGAAAGGACTCAGCCTTGTTTCCTTCAAAACTGTGACAAGTTACGAGCAAGCAGACTGGGTTCAAGAAAATATAGCTCCCATTTCCCATCTGGGAAGTGAAATGCTTAGAACCAGCAAGGCGATCTTAATACAAAACTGAAAAACGCCTTGTTCCAGACGTAGACACTAACTTGTGATAATACACCTACATCTTTGCCTTATAGCATTCTTATAGGATTTAGTTCTTATCAAGATTTGAATAAAATTATTTAATTTTTATTTAAGTGTCTCCAATTCTAAGTGTTTGCCACCTGGTTTTTTTAAACACTTATGAACTAGCTAATGAAATTCCCCAAAGCAAACAAAAATCAAAAAATGTTATGCTTTCTCTGAATATATGCCCAGGAGTGGGATTCCGGAGTCATGTGGTAGCTCTAGTTTTAGTTTTTGCAGTCTCCATACTGTTCTCCATAGTGGCTGTACCAGTTTACATTCCCACCAACAAAAGATACACGCACTCCAACGTTCACTGCGGCACTATTCACAATAGCCAGGACATGCAAGCAACCTAAATATCCATCCACAGAGGGATGGATAAAGAAGATATGGTACATACATACAATGGGATATTACTCAGCCATAAAAAAAGAAGGAAATAATGCCTTTTGCTGCAACATGGATGGACCTAGAGATTGTCATACTGAGTGAAGTCACGGAAAGGCAAATATCATATATCACTTATATACAGAATCTAAAAAGGTACAAGTGACCTTATTTACAAATCAGAAATATAGATACACATGTAGAAGATAAACTTAAGGTTACCAGGGGATAAGGAAGGGGAGAGAGAAACTGGAAGACTGGGATTGACATATACACACTACTATAAAAACAGATTAACTAATAAGGATCTACAGTATAGCACACGGAACTCTACTCAGTACTCTGTAACAATCTATACAGGAAAAGAAACTGAGAAAGAGTGGATATGTGTATATGTATCAACAGATTCACTCTGTTGTTACCGTGGAAATTAACACAACATTGTAAATCAACTAAACTCCAATAAAAATATGTTCTTAAAAAAGCGATGCCGTGTCACATCTGTGACCTGAACGAAGGACTGAAGATGTGGAATAATGTCACTTGGCTGAGGGGAGCACAGACTCACCCCTTCCTGCGATCGGTATTCAGAGCTGCCACCATGGGCCCAAGACCCCCAGCTCTCTGCACCATCAGTCTCCAGGCACTCTCAGAACAGAATCCCTCTAGAGAACAGGGAAATACTGAGTCACCTGGTCAACCTGGGCCACCGCCAGTCACCCCAGGGACCTGGACAAAGACATTCATCCGCTGTGCTGGCAGCCACTCCAACCCGCCCTCCTAACCTAGTCCTTTCTGTGGGGACCACTGTCTAAGCAACCTGTCATAGAGCTTTATAAAGCAGCATTAATACTGTGGGCCAAAATGAGATTGATCTTTGAGCTTCGTGGTCTCCTGCTGTCAACAGTGCATTATAAAACCAATACTAAATACTTTATAAACAGGTCTCCCTACAGTGTATTAGACAAACAGTGCATATTTCATGCCCCATAGCTGGTAGCCACATATCCATCAGACTAATAAATTATTTATTAGGGGCTCCGAAGTGCAATAAGAGTCAATAAACTAACTTCTAAATACTTATAAGCTACTATTTCATTGGAAATTGCACCTGAACAAAAAAGACCAACCCACTCCCTGAACGGGGCATGAGAGCTTTCTGGCCATCTCATGCGTGGTTAGAGAGAAGCACAGGCCACATGCGTGAGACAGAACACGTATTTCTGGGACCTGAAAACCGTCTTGGTTAATGAATTTACAAAAAGAGCACCACCCAACCCTATGCTTGTTTTCTTTCTTTTCCATATACTCTTCTCTGGTCCTACCAACAATGGTGACAACTCAGGGAAATTAAAATTGGTGGGAACATTTCACCCTGAGTCAGACCCAATGATAACCACCACCACTCAAGCTTTGCATCGGACATCTCCAAAGAAACTAGCCAACGGCTTGCATGTACCAAACTCTGCTACATGCACAGCGTAGAATTTGGGACTCACAAATCTCAGGCTTAGAGTGGCACTTTTTTTTTTTTTTTTTTCAATTTTCAGTTCAAGGTCCCGAGACTGTAGCCACCCGAGGATACTGTCCCTCGTGCCCAGTCCAATGTCCTCAGGCCTCTCTTTCCAGGTTCCACCCCTCTGAAAGAAAATGACCTTATGTTCAAGAATGTATTTCAGCCCTTCAAGAAGGAATTTCTTCAGCTGGGAGTTATTTCCCAAACTATCAGAGGCGTGGACCTTTGTGTAGCATTGCGGATGCCATGGTTTCACATGCTGGCCACATTAATACTGGAGAGCAAGCATCTGTAACCCACAGCTGAGTGTGCTCCAGCCCCAAAGCACCCGCAAGGCCGATGCCAATGCAAACCACTCTTCCCATCCCACATCTGAACCACACTGGTTTTCTCCAGGAGCCAGAGGCTAAGATACAGTGCTGAAAATGAAGATTCTTGGGTTCTTTCCATTCACATGATGGATATAGAGTATTGAGAAGAATATAGCCAGGGGGACTGGCTCTTTTTCTTCTGTCCCCTTCCATACCAAATGAATAAACCATCAAGAGGTTTACAGTGTCTAATGGTGTTCCAAAATATCCCAAGGGAAAAATCCAAATGGATAAATATAGAGATGTCTACACACAAGTTTTGGTCTTTCTTCTTAAAGTTTTACCCCCATGTTTTTTGTTGTTGTTGTTTTAGTTGCTAAGTTGTGCCCAACTCTTTTGAGACCCCATGGACTCTAGCCCACCAAACTTCTTTGTCCATGGGATTTTCCAGCCAAGAATACTGGAGAGGGTTGCCTTTCCTTCCTGACGCAGGGATCGAACCCACATCTCCTGCACTGCAAGTAAATCCTTTACCATTGAGACACCTGGGAAGCCCTTTACTCTCATAAACTGGCATTTTTAAGGTTGAAAAATATTTAACATGGGTAGGAAAAGTAAGTGGAAATAAAGGAGAAACATGGAAGAGACCTTCACTTTCTCACTTTCTCAAAGAGACCACCCTGAGTCCTAGAAATAATGAAAGAGCTGATGTAAAAATGTAAGACAAGACTAATTTCTGACATTGCTTTTGCTACTACAACCACTACAGCTAAGATGATTATTCATATTAATGAGCTTGGTGTGTAGATAAACTATCAAAGATGCAGTCTCTGACCTCAAGTACTTATCTCTGTCTTTTGGGATTTACTCCTCCTGCTACATTTACTTTTATTCTTCATACCCTTGCCCAGAGGAAGTGATCATCACTCACCACTTGGAGCACTTCCATGGGTGGGGTTTAAATATGGCAACGAAAAGGGAGGGAACTTTTGCCCTTGGGCAAAGACACTGTTCTTGCCCCAGAGCTCAAGATGTCTAGTTTGTGACAAAAAAGAAATAGAAACTCCCTGTGAGATTTTGATGCTGGCCTCACTGAGCTCTATCAGGAAAATCAGAGAAAGTGTGAAAGCAGACAGCATTCCAGGGCTCTATCATATCAAGCAGGGCATCCACACAACTGTATCGGGGCATACAAATGAGCTAATATTAGATAACAGTCGTGATCCACTCTTTATACTCAGCTATTTGTGTTCTATGTGTGCTTATGAAGCTTGTCAGAGATATCCACAATCAGTTGTGCCCAAGTGGTTCTGCAGTCAGATTACATAGGTGTGAATACCTATGGAACCTTTTACTAATCACGTGACCTTGGCAAGTTACTAGTTTTCCAAAGCCAAAATTCCTCATCTATAAAAAGGAAATAATACTACCTCACCAAAGTGCTGTGAAAATTAAAGCATTTTGATTAGTGCCAAAGGTCTAGCTGAGTGTCTAGCACTTAAGTACTCAATAAATACTAGGTGCTGCGCATATACGTATGTGGAGAAGGCACCCCACTCCAGTACTCTTGCCTGGAAAATCCCATGGACCGAGGAGCCTGGTAGGCTGCAGTCCATGGGGTCGCTAAGAGTCGGACAGGACTGAGTGACTTCACTTTCACTTTTCACTTTCATGCATTGGAGAAGGAAATGGCAACCCACTCCAGTGTTCTTGCCTGGAGAATCCCAGGGATGGGGGAGCCTAGTGGGCTGCCGTCTATGGGGTCGCACAGAGTCGGACACGACTGAAGTGACTTAGCAGCAGCAGCATATACGTATGAGAAGAGATTCCTAACCAGAAGCCCTCTGGCCAAGTTTGTTTTGCTTGGCTCCCTTCATGAGTGTGTACGGGTATGCAAGTATGTTTAATTCATAGTCAATATGCTTTAAAAAAATCAGGAAATTTTAAATGAAAACTATGGATTCCCAGCTTTGGGGAACAGGGCAAGTATCAAGGAACCAAAGACAGAGCAGTCACTAGAAATCTGTGTTCCTTCACAACAAAAGTCCACCCAGGTGGAGCAAAAGCCACTCCTTTTAGTCTGTGCTCCCAGATGGGCATCCTGATAGCTCAATTGGTAAAGAATCTGCCTGCAATGCAGGAGACCCCGGTTCGATTCCTGAGTTGGGAGGATCTGCTGGAAAAGGGATAGGCTACCCACTCCAGTATTCTTGGGCTTTTTGGTGGCTCAGCTGGTAAAGAATACGCCTGCAATGCAGGAGCACTGGGTTCAATTCCTGGGGAGGGAAGATCTGCTGGAGAAGGGAAAGGCTACCCACTCCAGTATTCTGGCCTGGAGAATTCCATGGACTATATAGTCCATGGGGCCGCAAAGAGTCGGAAACAACTGATTTTCCCAACCCAGGGGTTGAACCTGTGTCTCTTGCATCTCCTACATTGATAGGTGGATTCTTTACCCCTGTGCCACTTGAGAAGCCCTAATACTAAATTATAAGACCACAACAAAAGACGTTTAGAAAACTGATCTACTCCCATTGCTTTGCTATACAAACAGGGAAACTGAGGCAAAGTAACAAAATAAGCTGCAGGCAGGCTGAACTGTTTTTTAAGACCTGCATTTCCCAAACTACTTTTACATCAAGTTTAAAGCAGAGGTCAAGAGGATTGAGGATCCAGTACTATACCAGGCCACTCAGTCGACTTGTGAGAACTAACCATTAAACATTTACAAATTTTACAAGCCAGTTGACTTCACATGGGAAGTTCACATCAGCAAAAGGGACAGATCCCAGCTCCCCTACCCCCATGAACTAGCTGTGAAACATTTACAAACACATCACTGCTGAAGATTCTTCCATTTGGCTGTTGAGCATCTTCACAGGGCGCATGGGAACTTCATTCTAAAGACGTGATGATTCTGGTGAAGAATATGAATAGAAGTGAACCAAACACTTAAGAGTTACAGAACAAAATAAATCTATGCCTAGGTTTAGCGTACTTAGTATGTCCAAGGCTTTGTGATATTAAGTTTTCTTATATCCTCAATAAGTTTTCTAGAAGTTAAAATTACAGTAAGATCTCAGCATCCAGAGCTCATAGGAAATTAATTGTTCTTGATAGGTAAAGAATCTGGGGGGTGTAACTTTATATTTATTGAGCACCTGTTGTGTGCCAGGTACCATGGAAAGCATAAAGTATTTTTTCATATGTTCTTCACAGGTCCTATGAGACAGATCTTATTATTCTCATTTCACCAATAAGGAAACTGAAACTAAGAAAGTTGACCCACTTGGCCAAGGTCTTAAATTAAGTGTTAAAGTTGGGATTCAAAACCAAGTTGGTTTAGTTTCAAAAGATGTGCTCATCTCCATACCCTGCACCGCCTCTCTGGTATCTACCATTTTAGACAAGAATTATTTGAAAGCATGCTACATATTCAGCGCATACTTTTTTAAACAGGACACATCTTTCTTGATAATCAAAAGTTTTCATTGAAACATTAAATTAATATGTAGTGATACTTTTACGGTTTCTAAGGGTGAGAGGAGCACTGATTGTTTTTTTTTTTCCTGCTTGGTTTTTAAACTTTAAAATCCATCATTTGTCCTTTTGTAGTAAGTTGTGATTACTTCTTGTGTCTCTAATATCTGCCACCTTCCTACTTGTAGGACTTGCAGTTTGATTTTATTAGAAGCCTTACCAAAGGAGTATTAAGCAATAGCTAAGACGAAATAAAACTGGAAAAAGCAGCAGTCCTCCCTACTCTGTCCTTTCATGTTCCCAGGTTCCAGTGACCCACGGTCAACCACGGTCAGAAAACATTAAGTGAACAATTCCAAAAATAAACAATTGATAAGCTTTAAACTGCACACCATTCTGAAGAGCATGATGAACTCTCTCGGCCGACGGTTCAGTCCTGTTTGGGAGGGGAGTCACACCTCTGTGCAGTGCGCTCAGTCCCCTGGTCACTTGGTAAGCACCTGGGTTATCTCAGTGACTCTCGTGGTATCAGGGTGCTCATGTTTAAGTCATCCTTATTTTACTTGGTAGCCACCTGAGTTATCACAGCGGCTCTTGCACTATCAGTGTGCTCGTATTTAAGTTGTCCTTATTTTACTTACTGAGGGCCCCAAAGCATGAGAGTGGTGATGCTGGCAATTCAGATACGCCATAGAGAAGCTTTAAATAAGCTTCCTGTGCATAGAAAGGTGAAAATTCTTGACTTAATAAGGGGAAAATATCATATGCCAAGGTTGCTAAGATCTAAGATAAGAATGAATCTTCTATCTGTAAAACTGTGAAGAAGGAAAAAGAAATTTGAGCTAATTTTGCTACCACATTCCTAAACTACCATTAAGGTCTAGGGTATAGGTAAGATGGAAAAGGCATTAAATTTGTACATATGTATTGGGTTGGCCAAAAAGTTCAGTTGGGTTTTTCTGTTACATCTGATAGAAAAACCCAAACAAACTTATTGGCAAACCCAATATTTTGAGAGTAAAGAGACTCCATTCATATAACTTGTTATAGTACACTGCTATAATTATCTATCATTAGTTACTGTTGTCAATCTCTTACTGTGTCTTATTTATCAATTAAACTTTATCGGAGGTATGTGTGTATATCCCCCATACATAAGGGGGGTGGAGAAGGCAATGGCACCCCACTCCAGTACTCTTGCCTGGAAAATCCCATGGAGGAGGAGCCTGATGGGCTGCAGTCCATGGGGTCACTAAGAGTCGGACATGACTGAGTGACTTCACTTTCACTTTTCACTTTCATGCACTGGAGAAGGAAATGGCAACCCACTCTAGTGTTCTTGCCTGGAGAATCCCAGGGACGGGGGAGCCTGTCTATGGGGTCCGCACAGAGTCGGACACGACTGAAGCACCTTAGCAGCAGCAGCAGATAAGGGGGGATGACTAGTGATAAGGAACACCTCCAAATATATCATGAGTAAGAAGCAAGGAAAAGAACCATAAATATAGTGCAAAGAAGTAAAAACCTGGGGAGGGCTAATAAATACTTCTATATTTGCAGTAAACAATTTCTGGAAATACCTTTAAGAATTTGGTTAACAGCAGATTACTTTTAAGGAGGGATGGGAAGTCTGTTTTCTCCAAATAGGCTGCCCAACACTTTTTCTCACTTCTTACACTATTTGTGTAATAGCAATTAGCAAAACACACTGTGAGGGGAACATCTAAGCTTAGATGCTTTATTGCGTCTCTTTAGGGTGCTCAAAAGCACCTTTTTTCCCTGGTTCTTAACTGTGCTCATATTTGGAAAGAGTTGAGCACACGAAGGACCAGGCCCTCTATTTCCACCTGACTTAGGGTGACTTATTCTCTTGGGGAGAATATCAAAGACATCCTTTCTAAGGAGAATATCAAAAGACAAAGAGAACATTTCAAAGGGTAGAAGGGCATAAATAAAAATACTATAACAAAGCAGCACTCCTTAGGCTGATGTAGGATGTCTCTAAGTTAAGAAATTAGTTAATACACAGGCAAACTGTAGAGGCCTTGAAATTGAGACTTTACATTTCTGAAAAGTTAAAGAATGGAAGCTGTGTTTCATCTCTGGACAGTGTGCAAGGATGTACCAGAAAGACAGAGCTGTGAGGCAGAAGTTTTCAATTAGGGGATGTGTGTCATGTTCAAACATCCCCTTAGAATGTTAGCTCCAAGAGCAAGGAAGCTCGTTGGGTTTGCATCTGTTTATGTCAGGGGCAACTCAATACGATGCTATACAGGCACTAACAGATACCAGACACTAACAGATAATGGACAGTCCATCATGGGGCAGGAAAACCTACAGTAGGTAACAGTAAGAAACAATGAAACAATTTTGAGTTGTTTCGTTTTCCAAAGGATCTGTAAGAACTGATACTTAATTCTATCTTATTTTACCTTTCAAGATAAAAGGAGGCAAACACAATTTAATGATTTCTAGTTAGGATAAATGGTGGTACCTGCTGCTGCTGCTAAGTCGCTTCAGTCCTGTCCGACTCTGTGCGACCCCATAGACGGCAGCCCACCAGGCTCCCCTGTCCCTGGGATTCTCCAGGCAAGAACACTGGAGTTGGGTAAATGATGGTAGAGGAACCTCCCAAAACAACTGCATGTATTAGATAAAATTTGATATTTTACACCTATGTGATATCAATACAAGTACTGGAGAGTTAAATATTTCTACCTAAAATGTAGTCTCTATCATTAATAAAAGTGTCAGTTCAGTTCAGTCACTCAGTCATGTCTGACTCCCTGCGACCCCATGGACTGCAGCACATCAGGCCTCCCTCCAGAGCCTACTCAAACTCACATCCATTGTGTTGGTGAGGCCATCCAACCATTTCATCCTCTGTCGTCCCCTTCTCCTCCTTCAATCTTTCCCAGCATCAGGGTCTTTTCCAATGAGTTGGTTCTTCTTCGCATAAGGTGATCAAAGTATTGGAGTTTCAGCTTCAGCATCAGTCCCTCCAATGAATATTCAGGACTGCTTTCCTTTAGGATGGACTGGTTGGATCTCCTTGCAGTCCAAGGGAATCTCAAAAGTCTTCTCCAATACCGCAGAACGAAAGCATGAATTCTTCGGCGCTCAGCTTTCTTTATAGTCCAACTCTCACATCCATACATGACTAGTATTAAAACCACAGCTTTCACTGGACGGAGCTTTGTTGGCAAAGTAATGCCTCTGCTTTTTTAATATGCTGTCTAGGTTGGTCATAGCTTTTCTTCCAAGGAGCATGTGTCTCTTAATTTCAAGGCTGCAGTCACCATCTGCAGTGATTTTGGAGCCCTAAAATATAAAGTCTGCCAATGTTTCCATGGTTTCCCCATCTATTTGCCATGTAGTGATGGGACCGAATGCCATGATCTTAGTTTTCTGAATCTTGAGTTCTAAGCCAACTTTTTCACTCTCCTCTTTCACTTTCATCAAGAGACTCTTAAAAAAATAAAATAAAAAAAAAAGAGACTCTTTAGTACTTCTTTGCTTTCTGCCATAAGTGTGGTGTCATCTGCATATCTGAGGCTATTGATATTTCTCTCGGCAATCTTGATTCCAGCTTGTGTTTCATCCAGCCCAGCATTTCACATGATGCACTCTGCATATAAGTTAAATAAGCAGGGTGACAATACACAGCCTTGACGTACTCCTTTCTCTATCTGGAACCAGTCTGTTGTTCCATGTCTAGCTCTAACTGTTGCTTCTTGATCTGTATACAGATTTCTCAGGAGGCAGGTCAGGTGGTCTGGTGTTCCCATCTCTTTAAGAATTTTCCACAGTTTGTTGTCATCCACACAGTCAAAGGCTTTGGCATAGTCAATAAGGCAGAAGTAGCTGTTTTTCTGGAACACTCGTGCTTTTTTGATGATCCCATGGAAGTTGCAATTTGATCTCTGGTTCCTCTGCCTTTTCTAAATCCAGCATGAACATGTGCAAGTTCACGGTTCACGTACTGTTGAAGCCTGGCTTGGAGAATTTTGAGCACTATTTTGCTAGTGTGTGAGATGAGTGCAATTGTGCAGTAGTTTGAACATTCTTTGGCATTGCCTTACTTTGGGATTGGAATGAAAATTGACCCTTTCTAGTCTTGTGGGCACTGCTGAATTTTCCCAATTTGCTTGCATACTGAGTGCAGCACTTTCACAGCATCATCTTTTAGGATTTGAAATAGCTCAACTGGAATTCCATC
Source organism: Bubalus bubalis (assembly GCF_019923935.1). Lineage (NCBI taxonomy): Eukaryota > Metazoa > Chordata > Mammalia > Artiodactyla > Bovidae > Bubalus > Bubalus bubalis. Next base: position 90,289,382 of record NC_059159.1, on the reverse strand, counting down.
ACCTGCACTAGCTTTGTTCGTAGTGATGCTTCTTAAGGCCCACTTGACTTCACATTCCAGGATGTCTGGCTTTAGGTGAGTGATCACATTATCATGATTATCTTGGTCATGAAGACCTTTTTTGTACAGTTCTTCTGTGTATTCTTGCCACCTCTTCTTAATATCTTTTGCTTCTGTTAGGTCCACACCATTTCTGCCCTTTATTGTACCCATCTTTGCATGAAATTTTCCTTTGGTATCTAATTTTCATGAAGAGATCTATAGTCTTTCCCATTCTATTGTTTTCCTCTTTCTTTGCATTGATCGCTGAGGAAAGCTTTCTTATCTCTTCTTGCTATTCTCTGGAACTCTGCATTCAAGTGGGTATATCTTTCCTTTTCTCCTTTGCCTTTATTATAGGGGACTAGAATGCAAAAGTAGGAAGTCAAGAGATAACTGGAGTACAGGCAACTTTGGCCTTGGAATACAAAATGAAACAGGTCAAAGGCTAACAGAGTTTTGCCAAGAGAACATACTTGCCATAGAAAACACCCTCTTCCAACGACACAAGAGAAGCCTCTACACAAGGACATCACTAGATGGTCAATACCAAAGTCAGACTGATTATATTCTTTGCAGCCAAAACTGGATAAGCTCTGTACAGTCAACAAAAACAAGACCAAGAGCTGACTGTGACTTAGATCATGAATTCCTTATTGCCAAATTCAGACTTAAATTGAAGAAAGTAGGAAAAACCACTAGACCATTCAGGTATGACCTAAATCAAATCCTTTATGATTATACAGTGGAAGTGACAAATAGATTCAAGGGATTAGATCTGACAGACAGAGTGCCTGAAGAACTATGGACAGAGGTTTGTGACACTGTACAGGAGGGAGTGATCAAGACCATCCCCAAGAAAAAGAAATGCACAAAGGCAAAATGGATGTCTCACGAGGCCTCACAAATAGCTGTGAAAAGAAGAGAAGCAAAAGGCAAAGGAGAAAAGGAAAGATATACCCATTTGAATGCAGACTTCCAATAAAAATCTAAACACTGAAATATGTTTATCCTCCATTCTTTACCATGTATTTCTGGCTGAAATCTCATCCAACATGAAATGGCTTTATCGCTCATACGGAAGCCTGGTCATATCCTCTGCCTCCCAGCACCTTCCAGTGTTTGCCTTGCACTGTGGAAATGTTATGGGGCTTCCACAATGGCTCAGCAAGTCAAGAACCCACCTGCAATGCAGGAGATGCAGGTTCAATCCCTGAATCAGGAAGATCTCCTCGAAGAGGGCATGGCAACCCACTCCAGTATTCTTGCCTGGAGAATCCCATGGACAGAGGAGCCTGGTGGGCTTTGGTCCCTGAAGGCACAAAGAGTCGGACACAACTGAAGTGACTGAGCACATGGAAAATGTTTTATATATACATTTGACAAGGGGATCAGCTATCACTGTCCAACAGAAATGGGCATCCCTCCAGAACGCTTGGCATACCCAATCAGCAAACACAATGTAGCTCTAGAATCTGCCAGATTTCTGCAACTAAATATCTTCCTACCTTACAACTTGCTTAGAAGTCCACCTCTCTCAGCTGGACCATCATCATCTCTCCAAAACTGCTGCCTACCACACTTTGCATTTTTACTAATGAACAATTAAGCCTCCTGCCCATCAAGGATTGAAAGTAAATTCATGTCTGCTCCACCTCCTTATTTTTGCCATGCTTGGCACGCTGCCTGGCATTCAGGCCTGTTTTAAGAAACTTTGTTGAAGATATGAACACATGATGACTGCATGAAGGATTATAGTAACTTCCGGGAGTTTCTCTGCAAGGGAGAGTAATCCAGGTCAAGTTTCCATTGACTGTTCCCTCAGCAGCTATAGAAGGCATTGCTAACTGAGCAAGAACTTTTTTTTCCCCCTCCTGATCCACCTCAGCCTCTTAAATCATTCACCACCAGTCAGTCAAAATCCACCCACAAGATGAAACCAATTTGTTGTCCCTGAACTCTGCCTTCCTTTTTAAGTTCAAATGTATCAATTTAAAAAGTTTTTCAGGTAAGCCCAGAATAAAAACCTGAAAACACTGATAAGGCCAAAACTAAATCCAGAACTAGGAACTTACATAAAATTGTCTTTCTTTTTGCAGTTTAAAGTTGGTAAAGATACCTAGTGTATTTTGAGCACTGGAGTACTGAATGAAAAAATGTAAAAGAGCTCAGTCTTTCTCCACGATCTTTTTATTGTGTAAGTGCTAAGTGCCTTTAAGGAAAATGTTGCACCACACCAAAGAGATCAACAATGAAGTCTCTCAAGAAAAGTCATCTCTGTTCCCTTTCAAAAAAACCCCTTGGGACTTGCCTCATGGTCCAGCGGCTAAGACTCCAAGCTCCCCCCAGTGCAAGGGACCCACATTCAATCCCTGGTCAGGGAACTAGATCCCACATCCTGCAACTAAGACTGAATATCGTGCATGACGCAACGAAGACCTGGCGCAGCCAAATAAATATTTTTTAAAAATACCTCTCCCGGTTTCTCTTGCCTTACAGATTTCTTTTTCTCAAAATAAAAATAAATACCAAATACCATGGAGTCATTCGTCCATATAGCACACAACTGCATCATAAAAAGTTGTAACAGTTTTTCTAGAAATATTAGTTCACGCAAGATGAACTCCAGAGCTCAACACTATGTACATGTTTTTATTAACTTTATTTTAATATTTTCATTAGATGAGGTTAAAGCATCTTTTTAATGTACTGTGACTTGAATTCCGATCTGATGACATAATTAACTGTTGCGTGATATTTCTAAGCAAGTTTGAAACTATCTGTTAAGAAATTAGAGATCGGAGGACAAACTGTTCACTCTGTCACATATGTGACCAAAAAAGGGGGGGGGATTACATTTCAGATGACAAGTTGCTTTGACTCTTTGTTGTTACATCCTGCCTAAGGAGTGCCTGAACGTGTTAAACAAATACAAACTACTACAAAAATTTAGTAGGCTGCAATATTTTCAAACACTTGGTTTCCATCTTAGATAGGGCCAAGTCTACTGCCTTAAATACAATAAAGTATCACGTAAACTTCAGCTTAAAGGCACATTAAGACCATGTCTTCACAAATATTAAAATAACTGGTCGATGAAGACTATGTGTTGGGGCGGAAGTAGTAAGTCAAACGAGATGGTCCACGCTGCTGTTGACAAAATTGCCAGCTGACTGGAGCTGGGAATTCATAGTCTCATCTCAGAACTAAAATTCTCATGCAGTCTTAGAAAACAAGTCACTTTTACAAATTACTTGGCAATTGGGCATTTCAAAGACAGACTCTCCAACTGCCAGATCAAAAACAAATTACGAGTTATAAAGGATCTGTACACGCTCCTTTTCTAAATTCTGTCCTTCTCTAAACCAATATATACCACAAAGTACACAAACAAAATCTCAACAATATTTTTTAAAAAAGAAAGAAAAAAGGAAAATATAATAACTTGTATCTGTATCATAACAAAGAAATTGCGAGAGGAGTGTGAGCTGGTAATTCTGCCAAAGCTAAATGTATTCCACATGGTTAGTGGCCGGTAAATTCTGAGAAGGGAGAGAAAGTGTGACACGTAGGCCTCACAATGAGCTTAATCTACTAGATCCCCTCTGTAATGACTCTGGATGCGTATTTTAATAGTGATTAAAACATATGGAAATGCACAGAGCCTCGTGTCAGGATGTTTCTCTGGCCTTTAATAACATGTGAACATCCCAGGTCAAACATAACATGACATTAATGGTCTGGAAGCAAAGCGGACCGCCCAAAAGTGGGTTCTAACAGACCTTAGAGATTCCTCTTTTGATGGTTGTGGGATAGACACGGCAGAGTTTGAACACTAACAAGGGTTGTTAAGGTAACACTTCCACCCAATGTGTCAGCATAAAACTACCCATTTCAAAAAAAAAAGATTTTGGAGTATGTTTTATTAAATTGTGAAATGCATGTCCTGGTAAATTTCTGTATAAATCTGATGTACAAATTCCACTGAAAATGTGCCACAGCTGGTAGAATAAATGACTACAATAAATCATTATTAAATAACTGTATATCTTGGTAATGACATAATGCCTAACTGAAAAAAGTATGCAGAAGCGAACATTCAGCGGAAGAAAAGCACTCTGCGCACAGGAAAACAAATTACAAACCTTACCATGCCAACAGTACAGTATGATTCAGTGACTGAACAAGGAAATAAAATTCACATAAATAGTTCTTAAATCTGTGGTGGAATTGTGTTCACTATTTCATCAAACAAGTTGTACGGCAAGGGGTAATGGACTCGGGTTTTTGACGGGAACGCTTGCACCGGCAAAGGGGAACTCTTCTACATACAGCTGCGTCCAATATTTTGCTAGACAATAAAAACATATCCCGGGTATCAATCAGCAAGCCCAGTCTGCCCCGTCTCTGAAGCTTCATAAATATTCCTTTAAAAACAACCTTATTTTCTCACCACCACCCTCTCCTCCATTGAGAACTCCACCCTCCTTCAAAATAAACTTTGAAAACGATACATAGTTACATTCTTTGTGATGTGGGGCAGATGGATCTTTCCAGCAACCCATTACTTTAGATATCACTTGAAATGAATCACTCCAAATGTCCCTCCCTTACTCAGTTCTCCCAGGCCTCCATCTGTCAAAGTGCAGACACTCAGGACCTCTGTCACAAATAAGGAGTCAGTGTGGTTCCAGCCAAGATGAACTCCAACGAAGCGACAGGCCCCACGTGCCTGCTCTCAGCCTGTGACCGCTCCCCCTGCCTCTAGGGAAGGGGGCATTATTCACCAACACTCTCACAACAGAAATACTGTCTTGAGACAAACCCAGTAAAATGGTTCATGTACCAAATATTTCACACAGCCAGTTGGTAAAATCTTTGTCCAAGTCATCACTGCTCACTCTCCTGTTTGTGTTTATACTTTAGTTCACAGCCACTTCGCTTCATAAAATGAAAAGATGTCCCTGAACACCACTTCCACCTGTCCTTTTTCTACGTGCCAAACCTCCAGGAGGCTAAAGTGTTTCTGAGTAAGGAACCTCAGCCTTTCCCAGCAACTGTAGGATTTATCCATACATGATTTAGCAAAGCTGCCCCCATCTCAACCAACATGCAAACTGAGTTGTCCAATACAATATAAGGGTAAAGATGGTCTCTATTTTAACCTAGATCAAAATATTTTTTGCAAATATGAATGGAAGGGTCCTTTTCCCCCTGAATTTCATTTTCCAATTTGCCTTCAATTTTAAGTACAAAAATAAAAAACCATTCCCTTTTCAATGCATAGCAACTGCTTCACTAAGGTCATTATTAAGTGCATCTACTTTCACTTTTTCACTTTCATGCACTGGAGAAGGAAATGGCAACCCACTCCAGTTTTCTTGCCTGGAGAATTCCAGGGACGGAGGAGCCTGGTGGGCTGACGTCTATGGGGTCACGCAGAGTCGGACACGACTGAAGTGACTTAGCAGTAGCAGCAACAGCACTCAAGAAATAGCTGGAGACAGTGGGCCCCACTGTCATGGATTTCTTCCCGGCAAGATATTTCTTCCTTCACCTCCACTTCCAGCCACACAGCCATTCTCTGCATCTCGTCCACACTCAGAGGCAAGCATCCCATCTGTGCTATTGCCTCAAAAGCTGGCACATGCCAGACCAAATAAATAAACCAGTAAAGGAACACCTGACTCTGAGAAGGGGAATATAAACATCGATAAGTTACAAGTGGAAACAACGTGAAATACTTCCAAATAAGCAAAAGTTCAGACAGAGAGAGAGATCAAGACAGCATGAAAAGATACCCGGACCCAAAAGGAGAGGGTACAAAAGAAGCACAGGTGCAGGGAAAGGAGTCAAGGGAAGATACGGGAGATGGAGGAGACTGTACAGAGTACAGAAAGCAACAGACTACCATACCGGGGTGTGGGACCTAAGTTTCCAGCTACACTGCCCAGGAAAAGGAATCAAAAAAATGAAATGCTGATCATGGCTATGACTACACCTTCAGTACTAGTTATCAAGGGTCACCTACTGATGTCAACTCCATTATTACACAAACAATGGCATGATTTCTCTCTTCCTTCACCACCCCACTTTCCATCTCCCAAGACAAGCCAGTCTACTCCGAGACTTGACATACCAGCTGACTGCTCAGAGCCACCAAACCCACATCCGCAGCCTGTATCACTCTTGTACACCACAGATGCATTCAAGGTGTACATGTACCCCTCCAGGGTAAGGTCTAATAGGAACTTCACACCCAGCAGTTCCTATTAGACTCCTATTAGATTATTTGTGTGGCTCTATGACCCGCTAATACGCTCCTTCTCCAGAACCACCCACCTCAGTAAATGACACCATTGGCCACTGAGTGCTTGGAAAATAATTTTCTCCACGTATGAAGGGCAAAAAAACCCAAAAACCTATTTTATCCTTCCTTCTCTAACCTTTGGGCTTCCCAGGTGGCACTAGTGGGAAAGAAAACACCTGCCAATGTAGGAGACATAAGAGTCATGGGTTCCATCCATGGATTGGGAAGATCCCCTGGAGGTGGGCAGAGGCAACCCACTCCAGTATTCTTGCCTGGAAAATTCCATGACAAGAGAATTCCAGGGACCGGCATGTTGCAGTCCATAGCGTCACACAGATTCAGACACAACTGAAGCGACTTAGCATGCACACACTCTAAATTTTAGAACAAAGATAAACCTCTCTAGGAAGTATGTCCAGATTCGAGTTTTCACGGTGCAGAGAACACCAAGGTCACCTGCCAAATCACCTTGATGTGTGAAAACAAACCTCCAGGATTAGCTCATGAGATGTGCAGAAGACTGTCACAGGGGGAAGCCTTTTATCTCTCAACGAGATGAGACGTTACCTTAAACTGTGAGATTGGTCCCAACTTTACAGTCACTTTTATGTTATTCTACACACATACAAATCTGTGAATTTCTACTCAATAATAAGTTGGGTTCTTTTTTCTCTATTCTATGTGGATAAAAAGTGTCTTTTTGTTAGCAGGATTATTTTATTTCCCCAACCACTCCCCGCTCCTCCTGACATCTATGCAACCTTTTGAGCTATAGTTGAGCTATGCAACCTCCAAATAGCTTCCAGTTTATCTCTCAAATAAATTATCTCTGGACCATCTACTCTCCATTCCTGTGGCCACTACCCCTGTAGAGACTGCCATCTTTTTTGAGGTATATGTGACATACAACATTATATAACACGAAGCCCTTTCCGTTTCTCCTTTCCTGAACCTCCCCTTGCCCTCAGAGATGGCATCTTTCCCTGGACTAGAGTATGTTATCATCCACTCCAACAGCATCCTGTACTTCCTCTCAGCACTTGAAACTACTTAATTTCTATCTTCCCTCTGGGGCAAGAAGCACTATGATGGCAAGAGTTCTTTACACCATATGAAGTGAAGCCAAAGTCACTCAGTCTTGTCCGACTCCTTGTGACCCCAAGGAATTCTCCAGGCCAGAATACTGGAGTGGGTAGCCTTTCCCTTCTCCAGGGGATCTACCCAATCCAGGGATCAAACCCAGGTCTCCCACACTGCAGGCGGATTCTTTACGAGCCGAGCCACCAGGGAAGCTCAAAAACAGAAATGCAGTGTGTTTACACCTATAACCTCAGTGCCTCATACAAACAGATTCAACAAATATTTCTGATTGAATATTCCCAACTTACTAGCCAGGCAAAGTGGAAAAATAGCTCAAGCGGGATTTAAAGTTTTGTTGTACAGCTTTACTGTGATTTTAAATCTCTTGCTGTATGGTACAATATATCGAGGGCTTGTCCTTTTTCAACTAATTACAAAGCAAAACACTGCCTGAAAGATTAAGGCTTCCCAACACCACCGCTCTTCGGCTACCACTAGTACCCATAGCTTATCAAGACACAGATGAACTCAGTTATACCCCGGGGTCTGAGTCCAATAAGCCTTGAGCAATTCCTTGACAACTGTCAAACATAACAGACTTATAATTGTGAGATTCGTCAAAAGCTTGTGGACACTTTTCACACCTAATGTAAGTACCTATGTTCCCAATTTTCCTCAAGCCACTTTCTCCAAACTCACTGCTAACAAGAGCCAATGCAGAGCTTGACCGCATAACTTAAATTTCTTTCAATCTTTATTGAAAGCCTACTATGTTCCTAGTATGACAGTAACACTGGAAAAAAAAAAAAAATCACGATCCAAGGCCAAAGTGAACTTGTTCTGTGATTTAACAGAAAATGAATTGTACCAATCCATATGTAAGGAAATCCTACAAAATACCAAATACTTGACATCTTACCAGGTTCCTTTTGTTCCTTCATAGCTTTAGATTTCAATAATCATTTTATTGAACAAATTACGAACACTAAGCAAGGAGTACTAGTTTTCTACAGCAGCCATAATAAATTACCACAATCTCAGTGACTTAAAACGTAAATTATCTTACTGCTCTGTTGCTCAGCAGTCCAACACAGGTCTCACTGGACTAAAATCAAGGTGCTAGCAGAGTTGCAGTCCATTCAGGAGGTTTGAGAAGACCTATCTTCTGGCTTTTTTCAGCTTCTAAAGGCTGCCTATATTTCCTTGGCTTGGGGCCCCCTTGTTCCATCTCCAAACCAGCCATGCGGAAGCTCTCCAACCTTTCTTCCAGTCATGTCTCTCTGACCACAGCTGAGAAAGGTTCTTTAATGAGTCACGTGATTAAATTGAGTCCACCTGGATAATCGGTTGTTCTCTCCTCATCTCAAGGAGAGATTATTTAACCTTAATCATATCTGCAAAATCCCTTGTATTAAGTAACATATTCAAAAGTTTTTAAGAGCTGGATGTGACTGGGGAAGCATTATTCTGCTTTTATTTTACACAAAAAGCATGCAAAATTTTCAGGTTAATATTTCTCACCTGAGAAGTAATGACCATCTGAACAAGACCCAGTTTCCCCCTCAGTCAGTCTCTCCCATCAGGAACTTTCCATAAGCCTCTTATCCTTCTCCATTAGAGGGCAGACAGAATGAAAACCACAAACACAGAAAACTAACGAATCTGATCACATGGACCACAGCCTTGTCTAACTCAATGAAACTATGAGCCATGCAGTGTAGGGCCACCCAAGACAGACAGGTCATGGTGGAGAGTTATGACAAAACGTGGTCCACTGGACAAGGGAATGGCAAACCACTTCAGTATTCTTACCTTGAGAATCCCATGAACAGTATGAAAAGGCAAAAAGATAGGACACTGAAAGAGGAACTCCCCAGGTCGGTAGGTGCCCAAAATGCTACTGGAGATCAGTGCTACCAGAAAGAATGTAAAGACGGAGCCAAAGCAAAAACACCCAGTTCTGGATGTGACCAGTGATGGAAACAGAGTCCGATGCTGTAAAGAGCAATATTGCATAGGAACCTGGAATGTTACATCCATGAATCAAGGAAAATTGGAAGTGGTCAAACAAGAAATGCCAAGACATCGACATTTTAGGAATCAGCTAACTGAAATGGACTGGAATGGGTGAATTTAACTCAGATGATCGTTATATCTACTACTGTGGGCAAGAATCCCTTAGAAGAAATGGGGTAGCCATCACAGTCAACAAAAGAGTCCGAAGTGCAGTACATGGATCTCAAAACCGACACAATGATCTCTGTTCATTTCCAAGGAAAACCATTCAATATCACAGTAATCCAAGTCTATGCCCCAACCAGTAATGCTAAGGAAGCTGAAGTTGAACAGTTCTATGAAGAGCTACAGGACCTTCTAGAACTAACACCCAAAAAAGATGTCCTTTTCACTATATGGGACTGGAATGCAAAGGTAGGAAGTCAAGAAATACCTGGAGTAACAGGCAAATTTGGCCTTGGAGTACAGAATGAAGCACAACAAAGGCTAATAGAGTTTTGCCAAGAGAATGCACAGGTCATAGCAAACACCCTCTTCCAACAACACAAGAGAAGACTCTACACATGGACATCACCAAATGCTCAATACTGAAATCAGATTGATTATATTCTTTGCAGCCAAAGATGGAGAAGCTCTATAGAGTCAACAAAAACAAGACCAAAAGCTGACTGTGGCTCAGATCATGAACTCCTTATTGCCAAATTCAGCCTTAAATTGAAGAAAGTAGGGAAAACCACTAGACCATTCAGGTATGACCTAAATCAAATCCCTTATGATTATACAGTGGAAGTGACACATAGATTCAAGAGATTAGATCTGATAGACAGAGTGCCTGAAGAACTATGGACAGAGGTTCGTGACACTGTACAGGAGGCAGTTATCAAGACCATCCCCAAGAAAAAAAAGGTAAAATGCTTGTCTGAAGAGTCCGTACAAATAGCTGTGAAAAGAAGAGAAGTGAAAAGCAAAGGAGAAAAGGAAGATATACCCATTTGAATGCAGAGTTCCAAAGAATAGCAAAGAGAGATAAGGAAGCCTTCCTCAGTGATCAATGTAAAGGCATAGAAGAAAATAAAGAGTAGAGATCTTTTCAAGAAAATAAGAGATACCAAGGGAAAATTTCATGCAAAGATAGGCTCAATAAAGGGCAGAAAGAGTATGGACCTAACAGAAGCAGAAGATATTAAGAAGAGGTGGCAAGAATACACAGAAGAGCTATACAAAAAATATCTTCATGACCCAGATAACCACAATGGTATGATCACTCACCTAAAGCCAGACATCCTGGAATGCAAAGTCAAGTGGGCCTTGGGAAGCATCACTATGAACAAAGCTAGTGGAGATGATGGAACTCAGTTGAGCTATTTCAAATTCTAAAAGATGATGCTGTGAAAGTGCTGCACTCAGTATACAAGCAAACTGGGAAAACTCAGCAGTGGCCACAAGACTAGAAAAGGTCAGACTTCATTCCAATCCCAAAGAAAGGCAATGTCGAAGAATGCTCAAACTACTGCACAATTGCGCTCATCTCACACGCTAGTAAAGTAATGCTCAAAATTCTCCAAGCCAGGCTTCAACAGTACATGAACCGTGAACTTCCACATGTTCAACCTGGATTTAGAAAAGGCAAAGGAACCAGACATCAAATTGCAAACATCCACTGGATCATCAAAAAAGTGGGAGTTCCAGAAAAATATCTCCTCTTGCTTCATTGACTATGCCAAAGCCTTTGACTGTGTGGACCACAACAAACTGTGGAAAATTCTTAAAGAGATGGGAATACCAGACCACCTGACCTGCCACCTGAGAAATCTGTATACAGGTCAAGAAGTAACAATTGGAACTGGACATGGAATAACAGACTGGCTCCAAATCAGCAAAGGAGTATGTCAAGGCTGTATATTGTCACCCTGCTTATTTAACTTCTATGCAGAGTACATCATGAGAAATGCTGGGCTGGATGAAGCCCAAGCTGGAATCAAGATTACTGGGAGAAATATCAATAACCTCAGATATGCAGATGACACCATGCTTATGGCAGAAAGTGAAGAAGAACTAAAGAGCCTCTTGATTAAAGTGAAAGAGGAGAGTGGAAAAGTTGACTTAAGACTCAACATTCAGAAAATGAAGGTCATGGCATCCAGTCCCATCACTTCATGGCAAATAGATGGGGAAACAATGCAAACAGTGACAGACTTTATTTTCTTGGGCTCCAAAATCACTGCAGATGGTGACTGCAGCCACGAAATTAAAAGACCTGTATTCCTTGGAAGAAAAGTTATGACCTACCTAGACAGCATATTAAAAGCAGAGACATTACTTTGCCAACAAAGGTCCATCTAGTCAAAGCTATGGTTTTTCCAGTGGTCGTGTATGGATGTGAAAGTTGAACTATAAAGAAAGCTGAGCACCGAAAAATTGATGCTCTTGAACTGTGGTGTTGGAGAAGACTCTTGAGAGTACCATGGACTGCAAGGAGATTCAACCAGTCCATCCTAAGAATCAGTCCTGAATATTCATTGGAAGGACTGATGCTGAAGCTGAAACGCCAATCCTTTGTCTACCTGATGCGAAGAGCTGACTCATTTGAAAAGACCCTGATGCTGGGAAAGACTGAAGGCAGAAGGAGAAGGGAATGACAGAGGATGAGATGGTTGGATGGCATCACCAATTCAGTGGACATGAGTTTGAGTAAGCTCCAGGAGTTGATGATGGACAGGGAAGCCTGGCATGCTGCAGTCCATGGGGTCGCAAAAAGTCGGACAAGACTGAACGACTGAACTGAAATGAGAATTAATGGCATCTCTGGTGGCTCATATGGTAAATAAAGAATCCACCTGCAATGCAGGAGATTGGGTTGGGAAGATCCCCTGGAGAAGGGAATGGCAACCCACTCCAGTATTCCTGCCTGGAAAATCCATGGACAGAGTCACCTGCAGGGCTACAATCCATGGGGTCGCACAGAGTCAGACATGAGTGAGCAATTAACACATAACACATAAGGAACCATGTATCAATCTTATTTTCACAATCAAAATCTCTGAAGAATCTATTAACTTTACTTACATTCACAGATGTAAGACTTAAATAAACCTTTTTTTTTTTTAATTACTATTTAACTTTTCTTTCATTTAAATGAAAGAGGAAATACTCTAGGGTCAAAGTGTATGTTTTTGCAATAAACATAGATTCCAGAGGGAATCTGTTCTGATTTTACCTATGATAAACTCCAGGAAACTAATTCATCTTAACGTGGGTTATAACACTTAACTTCATGATAACAGTTTCAGTTCACACCAAAAAGCAATGTACAGAAATGGATCACAGGTTACCACTGCAACAGCTGGCTTGAATCTCATACTTCAGTAAGAAGGAAAATGTGATTTTCATGCAAAAATCTTAGTAATTGGAATTGAGACTTATTTAGTTAATTGCTTTCTAACATTTTGTACTTCATTACGAAAAGTTTTTTTCAGAGAGGAATCTTTAAGTAGCACACCTGAAGCTGTTTTATTCAAGGGTAGTATGTTTTCTGTATATATATTAGAAAGGACTTTAAGAAAAGCATACATGGTTACTTTTAAGACTTCAGGGATAGAAAAACCACCAAACAGGTTTTTTTCCAATTTCTTAATCTCTGAAATCTTATCATTTTGTTAAAATGTAAGGTTTCAAACAGAAAAGGACTGGCCATTTTCAACCTCAATCAGTATTAATGTCCTTCACAATGCATAAGAAGAAAAAAAGAGGAATACTAAATACTGGTTGAAAATAAATTTTTAAGAGAACCTTCATTCATAATCATGCCATTTATACATAATTTAGTTTTATTATTACATATTTTAAATCTGTGAGATCATACCTCAGTCACACTTAAAGCTAGAAGTATGTAAATATCGCAGAGCGGCTCAATTCTTAGAGAAACTCTTATGAGCTAAGAATTTTCTGATTTTTATTTGCAATAAGAATGTATTAATTTTATAATGTAAAAAATCTGTGATAGCTACCAGCTGCAAGTCCATCCACTCCCACAACCCGTGGGGGAAAACGGGACACAAGTTTCCTAACAAAACTCATCTAGGCATGGTGCTAAGTGACCATCTTCATATGAAAAACTAAGGTGGCAAAGGCAAAGGCTACGTAACCTCTCAAGATGACTAGTAATTACCAAAGAACTACAACTGCACTCGCTAGTGACTTTCAGAAAATGTGCTCACTATTGGCTGGAAAGTAAATAGACAAATGGTTGAATAATTTTTGCATCTTCAACCAAAAAAAGGTAATTATGTGAAGGGATGGAAGTGTTAGCTGGCCCGACTGTAGTAATCATTTCACAATACATACATGTATCAAATCATCACACACAGACCTTAAACTTACATGCTAGATGTCAACTAGATTTCAATAAAACTGACAGGGAGGCCTGGCGTGCTGCAACTCATGAGGTCACAAAGAGTTGGACACGATTGAGCGACTGAACTGAACTTAACTAAATACATCCAAGTTTGAGATCTAAATCATGCATTCTCAATCAGGGGAAAACTTATTTTTATATTACTTACTTTATTCTTCTATTTATCTGAGCTACTCTGGTGGCTAAGATGGTAAAGAATCCATATGTAATGCAGGAGACCAGGGTCCATCCCTGGGTCGGGAAGATTTCCTGGAGAAGGGAAGGTTACTTTAGTATTCTTGCCTGGAGAATTCCATGGACACAGGAACCTGGAGGGCTACAGTCCATGGAGTCACAAAGAGCTGGACACGACTGAGTGACCAACACATAGACCTTAGGTCAAGTCACACATTTATTTATTTTTGATATTACAGTTACCTGTGGTCTTCGGAAGCTCAACTCTATTCAACAAAATCTTAATCCTTAGGATTTAATGGCAGGTTTGTGGGGGTAGACAATGATTAGGACAAAATGTCTAAAAAGCTGCTTAGGCCCTGATAGTGGAAAAAAAAAGGTTGAGAAACAGCCCTGCTGCTGCTAAGTCGCTTCAGTCGTGTCTGACTCTGTGCGACCCCATAAACGGCAGCCCACCAGGCTCCCCCGTCCCTGGGATTCTCCAGGCAAGAACACTGGAGTGGGTTGCCATTTCCTTCTCCAATGCATGAAAGTGAAAAGTGAAAGTGAAGTCGCTCAGTCGTGTCCGACTCTTCACGACCCCATGGACTGCAGCCTACCAGGCTCCTCTGTCCATGGGATTTTCCAGGCAAGAGTACTGGAGTGGGGTGCCATCGCCTTCTCTGAGAAACAGCCCAACCCAAGATAAATCCAACTCTGTCTATCAATTACAAGAACACAAATACTAGGAAATTCTTATAACCACATAGCTGGCTTCTGTTTCATGCTCATCCATTTCCATTGCCCCACTGGTTCTGGGGTACCTCCAAGGTTGATCCAATTTGACCCCTTAGGAAATTAAAAAAAAAAATCACAAGAATCCTTTTAAGTCATTTGTGAATGCCCCAGGAGATGTATCTAACCACAAAGGAGACAGCGGCATGGCAAACGGCTTTAAATTCTGTTGGGGCTCTAATACATCCAAGTTTGGGGTCTAAATCATACATTCTCAATAGAGGAAAAGTTTATTTTTATATTACTTATTTTATTCATCTATTTATTTGAGCTATCCTGGTGGCTCAGATGGTGAAGAATCCATCTGTAACACAGAATATATTATTCTGTGTTGAATAATGACACTGTATTGAATAACTGAATCAGAATATGAAATTTTTGACAAGAAATGTGGGGAGAAGGAGAGAAAGACAAGGGAGAAACAGTTGGTGCTCCAGTATCTGTTCAAAAAACATAAGAACATTAAATAAAAAACAATTTGTTAGCCCTGACCCACACTCCACAAGCTCCACACATGTGTATTAAAAGAAAAACATACTTCAGGTATATGAGGTAGCAACAGCAAGCCACAATTTAAGAGGGAATTTCACTTGTGTTACTCTTGATTCTGAAAAACCAATATTATACCAATGCAACCATATGTCCTTGATTTTCCACAACAATCTCAACTTCATGTAATTGTATTCTTCCCCTCTTCACCCCCAAAACAGTGATTCTTTAAATACAAAACTATGATCTCATCTAAGAGTTTCCACACAAATCAATACCAGAAAATCCATTGTTAGACCTTAATACTTGAGATGCAGGGGAGACTTAGAAAATCATATCACTCTAGTCATACTTAAAAGCAACTTACTTGCAACTTTAGGATTCTAGCTACTTAAGAAAGGTTAAAAAATGTTGAATTAATTTCTTTTTACCAATCCATATTTATTTTAGAGCTTCTTAATTCTTCAGTACTTGTAATTGTTTCTGTAGGCTTCTTCACAGAGTCTTTCTTTCTAAACTTTTTACTTTGTTTTGAAGTGTAGGAAATTAACAATGTTGTGATAGCTTCAGGTGAACAGTGAAGGGACTCAGCCATGCATATACACGTACCCCTTCTTCCCCGAACTAGGGGGGAAGGCTGCCTCATAACACTGAGCAGAGTTCCCTGTGCTATACAGTAGGTCTCTGTTAGTTCTCCATTTTAAATACAGCAGTCTGTACATTTCTACTCCAAACTCCCTAACTATCCCTTCCCCTCATTCTTCCTCCCTGGTAACCATACTTCATTCCCTAAGTCTGCCTCACACAGTTTTTTTGATGAACAGAAATATCTTATACTTCAGACCATATCACAAGTCTTTGTACTTCATCAACTACAAGCTAAGGTGTCTGAGGGACTAATGCTTTGTAGCTGACCCAATTGGACATGCCACCAAGCTACATGTAGATGAAGCATAGGAATAAACACAAAATAAATCAGAGTATCAAAACTTTAAAAGCAAGAACATGTGGTGATGGTCATTTCTGAAAGTTAAGGACAAAGGACAGAGTCGGTCATTTTAGAAAAGGGACACCTGGGACAGCAAAAGAGCCTGGGTTCCAGAGAGCAAATCCTTCACTCTGGGAGGTGAGGGTTGATCTTTTATGTTCTCACAGACCTCCTCAAGCTGGGGCCATCCAAGGCCATACAGAATTTGGAATGTTATATGAGATGTGAGGGAGGAAGTCTTCAAAACAAGATGCAAGAGGGGGCTGCAATCTAGAAAACAGGCATCTTGCACAAGTGCCCTTGAACACTAAACAAAAACATTCAAAGACCTTCACCTACTCCATCCTCAACGTTTTTTCTCTTTCTCAGAGAAAGAGTATTTCAGAAAAAAAAAAAAAAAAAAAAGAAAATGAACCTTGTAAATGGGGATGACTCAAAGCCCACAATCCACTTGAAAACTCCTGAACACACGTTCCACAGTAAGGAGAGATGAACGATCAGGACAGGTACCAAAGGAGTTGACACTTTAGGAGGCTCAGCACCAAGAGCAGCTGCTGGGGAAGAATAGGAGGTGGACCACACACATCTCCCAGTGCCTCTTCGATTTTCTTTTTCAATTTTGTGTTCTTGGTTTTGTTATTTGCTTTTTGCTCCCCAAATTTACAGAAGCTGGGAGGAACAGAGCCTGGCCTCCAAAGTAGGGACATAGGTAACCCGACCTCTTAAAGTCCACTATCAACCACTGAGTCCAGAGAGCTCATTCTGAGACTTAACTACTTAGCATTCGGAAAGCTCCCCTTTGTATATGACACTGTAACTAAGGTAACAGTTATGGTAACAGTAATGAAGATGCCTTGCATCTAGTGTTTTATACTTACTTAAAGTGCTTAATAACTTTAATGGATTGAAGCATCTCTATGAGATCAAAGGCAGATATAATCATTTCCAGTCGACATGATAGAAAATCAAGGAAGAAAGGTTAAGTAACTTGACCAAGCCTCACTCATCAATACTGTGTCCTGATAACAGTTAAGGGGCTGCTGGATGGCTGCTCAGTGAAGTCTAACCCAAAATAACTCTCTGGTTTGGGGATAATGGGCTTCCCTGGTGGCTCAGACAGTAAAGAATCTGCCTGCAATGCAGAAGACCAGCGTTCAGTTCCTGGGTCAGGAAGATCCCCTGGAGAAGGGAATGGCAACCCACTCCAGCGTTCTTGCCTGGAGAATCGCATGGACAGAGGAGCCTGGCAGGCTACAGTCCATGGGATCACAAAGAGTTGGACACGACTGGGTGACTAACACTTTGGGGGTAATAGTGACACTGGTTTGAGGCAAGAAATCTATTTGAAATTGGTATCGATGGCATCCAAAGGGCTCCAAAGAAGCTATCAGAGATCATATAAAAAATGATTTCCATAGACAGCAATTTTCTTCCCCTCAACTTTTAAGATCCAACCCCCATTCCCTGGGCAAATATTACAATGCAAAGCTGCCTTGAAATAAGGATGATATTATGTGACATTGGAGAATAAACAAAATATACAGGATGAAAGGGAAAGGAAAGAGACCCTATTAACAGGGTCTTCTCCGTGGTGACTGAGAAGGGGAGAAAACTACAGAGCCTGTTATTTCCAGATGATAAAATCAAACCTTCCTACATTCTATGAAGTCTGTGAAAGATGAACACTACATACCCAGCTAAAGAATGATCAAGGATTGTGTCACAACATCGTTAACCATTACAAGGCCCAAAGTTTGAAAGTGCAGAGCTGTCCATGCATTGGCCATGTTCAAGTTCGTGTATGTCATACCCTCCTGCCTTAAAACAGTAACTTCCCACTGGAAGACTGTACCAAGGGGAAAAAAATAGCCTCATCCTAACATGAAATCTCTTTATTTCTTATTTATTTGGGTTACCAAGTATGTGATCATAATTAAACTAAGAGCTGGGATTGGTCCCTAATAAAAGTTAACCTTGCTCTCTTTCCCACCCACATGAAAGTAATTCTATTTAGAAATCTTTCATTTTTTGGCCCCAACCCATTCTTTGGGGTGTGTAGCTCACTCACTGCCAGTAATTACTTCCATACAATACCCTGTTTTAAAATGTGTTTGCATACTTATCATGATGCACTACACTTATACTACATTTAAAACTCCAAATGGGCTTACAGATGTCATTTTTCTGTACTAAGAAAAAGACTATGCATGGTGTCCCAGAATAACAACCAGAAAAAAGTGACCTAAATTTCACCTCCCTGTCTCTCTCTCGAAATTTTTGGCCTCCTGAACTTTTTCTTTAATTAATTGGAAGCACAAACTCATTGATCTAGGAGGAAGCTCAACCTAAAATCTGTGATTAGGCCATGAGTATATTCCTGCCATGCATCCAAATTAATATCACCTAGGTCAGTATGCAATAAATTCTGTTGGCTAATAACCACTGCACTTAGGGCAATTTCATAAACTCCTTTATAAGACTCACCCTTAATATAACAAAAATAGAAATCTTTTATAATAATTGTGGCTTGGATTTCCTTCCTTAAATGACTAATATGATTTTTTTTTTCATTTTATTTATTTGGCTGCACCAGGTCTTAGTTGAAACACATCATCTTTTACCTTCTGGCATGCGGGATCTTTGGCTGCGGCATGCAAGATCTTAGTGGCAGCAGGTGGGATCTAGTTCCCTGATGGGAGATCAAACCCAACCCCCTGCACTGTGAGCACTGAGTCTTAGCCGCTGGACCACTGAGGAAGTCCCACCAACAGGACACTTTTAACCCATCTATGTTATTACTGTAGAAGTATACAAGCTGGTGAGTTCATTTACCTGTATATGCTTAAAATTATTTTCCTTAATAAATAAAAAAAAATTATCTTTCTGCTTTAAAGACACAATAGTAACATTTGGCATCTAAATTTGCTAAGTTTGATTTGTTCTTCACAGCTCAGTGACTTCAGAAATAGGCTAATTTTCACTGTCCCCTTTCACAAATAAGCTTATGGTCAATAAAGGAACTCCTTGAACTCAAAAAAACAAAAACAAAAAAAACTTAAGAATTAACTTTTGTTAATTCTTTTGTTAATATCCAAGTTCTACTATACATATTTACTCCAGTTATAGTCTACATTCAGACCCATTTGAGAGATTTTTGTCCCTGATATGAGGAACACACATGTATATATACACACACCAAAAAAACACAGTAAACAAATAGATCTTATGAGATAAAAACTTTAAGGAGGATTTCTAGTATTACGATGTTATTGTATAAATTAAAAATGTGACTGGATTTGATCCTGAAAATGGGCCCCATAAGGCAACAATTTTCTTAAAGTACACATGAAATTTCAGATCTACTCTTCAGCAGCAGAAACTCACCCCTGGAACAAAGAATAAAAGCTAAATTTTGCTTTCAAAAATATACAAAAATATAACATTCAACATTAAACTATTATCAAGTTATTACTAATATTTTAGTTAAAAAAATAAAACTAGTGCCTTTCAAAAAAATTACTAAGAAAAACTAAAATATGCTCAGGTATTGAAATGCAAAGAGTCCCAGAATCACCACCTGGCCCCCTCCAAAACTTAATATTTAAACAAACACCAAAATTCTCCCGGTAAAAGTAACAGGTTTTTTTCCCATGGGCTATAATCATTCGCGGACAACGCTTTAATTAAAGCTGGGCAATGAAACCATGGATTAAGCTGAGTTTGTCAAGTCGAAAAACTTACTTCTTAGCAAAACAGAGCACCCTCATAATTTCTTAATGTGTCCTGTTAGGTCGACACATTAGCAGAGATGTAAACGATATCCCTTTTCAACCTTAACTGTGAATTTTTTCACCTTCAGTGCTTTCTGTCCCAAATTTAATGTTCTTTTAATGCAGTTTCTCCTGTGCAATGTATCATATTTATCTCTGTAGCCATCCATCACTATTTTCATTAATTGAAGCTAATTTCTTTCAACTTGGGGAAAGGTGTGAGGAATGAGGGGAACCCTACCTCTGCAGCTCTGGGCACGAAGGGCATTCACAGGTGCTGATTTTGTAATCATGAAGCCTGATTTTGAGGATGCTGAAATTCCTCAAATCCACCTTACTGCCCTCCATGCTGGACCTTAATCAACAATCTACTGGGATGGGAACCCAGTTCCCACCCAGACCCACTTAACGAAAAATGTCTACCTAAAATCCCTCCAGCTGCAACCTAAGTCCTTTTGTTTGTTTTCGCTCAAATGGCTAACAGCTGGTACCACCTTCCAGGTAAAATTATTTCATGTGTTTGAGAACAGGGATTAACTCATACCTTGGTCTTTTATTTCTCCAAGCCACAAAAACCGGTTCATTTCTCAAATCCTTTATACCTTTTCTACTGTTACCTCTGGGCTCAAGAGTCCTACTGGTGTTTGAAGTAATCAAGTGCCCAGAAATAAGTGAAGATACATTATAAAGGCTAGGGATAAGATTACTTTTCTGCTCACATTAGAGCCCAGTGGAAGGACCTTTGGATGGGCTCTGGCAGAAGGCTGGCTGTGTCCTCCCGCAAAAACAGCTTCCCAATCCTGCTTCTACAGTGCATCAGGGGAGGGAGGGAGACTTCTTAAGTATAAATGCAGAGCCTGACAGTTTTAAAAGTCACCTTTAAAAAGAGACAAAAAGCTGAGCAAAGGGATTTATCTTCAGGTGCTAATAGTATTTGGCTACCTTGCATTTGACGCTTACTCCTTGGGAGGAAAGTTATGACCAACCTAGACAGCATATTAAAAAGCAGAGACATTACTTTGCCAACAAAGGTCCATCTAGTCAAGGCTATGGTTTTTCCAGTGGTCACGTATGGATGTGAGAACTGCACTATAAAGAAAGCTGAGCACCGAAGAATTGATGCTTTTGAACTGTGGTGTTGGAGAAGACTCTTGAGAGTCCCTTGGACTGCAAGGAGATCCAGTCAGTCCATCCTAAAGGAGATCAGTCCTGGGTGTTCACTGGAAGGACTAATGCTGAAGCTGAAACTCCAATACTTTGGCCACCTGATGTGAAGAGCTGACTCATCTGAAAAGACCCTGATGCTGGGAAAGATTGAGGGCAGGAGGAAAAGGGGACAACAGAGGATGAGATGGTTGGATGGCATCAGCGACTCAGTGCACATGAGTTTGGGTGAATTCTGGGAGTTGCTGATGGACAGGGAGGCCTGGCGTGCTGCGGTTCATGGCGTCTCGAAGAGTCGGACATGACTGAGCGACTGAACTGAACTGAACTGAACCTTGCATTTGTATAGCACAGTTTACCTATGCATCTCTTCATAATATGTACCTTATTCCTGGAGAAGTCTGGGATGGTCTGTGAGTGAAGAGGATGGATGGAAACCACTGCCAAACTTAGCCCAAAATGCTGGCAGGTGGGTTCTCTCCATATTACAAGCCAGAAGTAACTATTTGATTTAATCTCAAGCATCCATTAGCTGCCTGACACTCAACGGGCATGTAATGAACATTCACTGAACTGAAAATTGGAGGCGGGGAAGTGGAGATCTTCTTGGTTGGGGCCGTCCTCAGTGAGGAGAGGGCTAGACTATGCACAAAGTAAGAACATGATGGGCTCCAGAAGAAAGTGAAAGTTGTTCAGGGTTGTCTGATTCTTTTCCACCCCATGGACTGTACAGTCCATGGAATTCTCCAGGCCAGAATACTGGAGTGGGTAGCCATTCCGTTCTCCAGCGGATCTTCCCAGCCCAGGTCTCCTGAACTGCAGGTGGATTCTTTACTGTCTGAAACACCAGGGAAGCCCAAGAATACTGGAGTGGGTAGCCTATCCCTTCTCCAGGGAATCTTCCCGAACCAGAATTGAACCGGTGTCTCCTGAATTGTAAGCAGATTCTTTACAAGCTGAGCTACTAATGAAATAACCCTGGGCTCTAAGGATGGTCCATCAAAAGGACAGGGGAGAAGATCCCAATCAGGCTAACAAAGTGGGCCAGAGAGAAGTAGAGCTGAGCCCTTTGAGAGATCAATACTGGGGGCAGGGACGACTGCAGAGGAACGACTGCAGAATAGTCAGCCACCAGAGTTGAGGGAGATGAGAGGCCAAAGGAGCTACAGGGGAGGGACCATGAGAGCATCGTGCGCTCTGCCAAGGAGGTCAGAGTTTATATGGTGCACACCCTAAGTCTGCAGTGTTCTATTTTTTAATTTTATTATTTATGTTTTCAAACATATACAAATGCAAATAGTGTAACAAGCCCCTGTGAACCACACCACCAACTTCAACAATGATCAGTGCTGGGTCAGTCTTGTTTCACCTGCACTCCCCTAATCCCCTTAACCTCCCTCCTCCGCTGGATAATTTTAAAGTAAATCCCAGACACGGTATCATTTCACCAGCAAAGGCTTTTAAGATCTGCCACGGGCAGATCTGTGTTTTGGCAGGATTACTCATTTAGGGCAGGAGGCGAAAAGATCAGTTATATGATTTTAGCAAGGAAATCAGAGTTCACACCCAGAGGTGACAGGGAAGGTATAGAAGTGATGAGAAATCCTGGGGAATCTTCCTCTGACGAGGTCATCCTACACAAGACAGGGGAGGGGAGGAGGAAGTGGGAGGAACTGAGGCTCTCTAGTTTGATGAGAACAATGGAGACATTAAGAATTAGAGAGGGATGGACTAGTTAGGGATTATCAGATACACAGAGAAGCCTGGTCACAAAGAAGCGGACACAACTGTGACTTAGCATGCATGCACGCATTTTTAATATTAGAGAAGAGATTAAACAACAAGGTCCTACTATACAGCCCAGGGAACTATATTCAGTATCCAGTGATAAGCCAGAATGGAAAAGAATACAAACAAGAATGTATATATACATATATGTATGTATATACATAACTGAATCACTTTGGTATACAGCAGAAACTAACAAAATATTGTAAATCAACTATACTTCAATAAAATAAAAAATGCTGAAGAATTAGAGAAAAGGAGGAAATGCAGAGTTGGGAAGATATGTTTACTCTTTGGTTCAATTGGTCTATTGGACATGTAGGTAGAATAAAACAAATATTAGAGCTGAGAGCACTGTTACAGAAGAAGAAGAGGGAAAAAATTCCATCTTAATTCACTGTTTGAAAACAGACTTGTGCCTGGGATAGATATTAGAGAGACAAACTCCCTCCTCTGAGGGAACTTTCAGTCTAGTTGGAGAAAACAAAGATTGTCCACACAGCAAAGATAAATGTAAAATCGGGATTCATGTTTTAAAAGAACATCACAAGAGGAGTGTGCCTTGAAGTAGTGAAGACTGAGCTAGGATTTGAAGGAGGGGTTGATTTAGGATTTGAAACCTTAGAGAATGGTGGCAAGCAGAACACTAAGAAATGAGAGTGGGACTTCCCTGGCAGCCCAGTAGTTAAGAGTCCAACTTGCAATGCAGGGAACTCGGGTTCGATCCCTGGTCAGGGAATTAAGATCCTACATGCTACAGGGCAGTGAAGATCTCTCGCGCAGCAACTATGACCCAGTGCAGCCAAACAAACAAATACTAACAAACAGGACTGGAAGCACAGCGAGACAGTGGAAGTGAGGAGAGAAGTGGGGCAGGCTGAGAAAGAGACAGGAGGCAAACCCTCAGGTTTCTGATTCTTCAGCAACCTGCAGCGCGGAACAACAGAAGAGGATTTAGGCAAACAGTTTTGCATCCAAGTGATGCCAGGGAAAGCAAGGTTTGTTTGAGTATGACCCATAGGAAAAGTCCAATATCTGTTTAGATGGGTAGCTTTAACTTGAAGTCAGTTTAACATCTATGTATGGTTGAGACAGGCAGCACATAAATAAGTAATTCTGTAAAGCATTTCAGTGTCCTGACACGCCCACAGGCCTGCAAGCTGCGGCGGGGCAGGGACCACATCTGTCCATGTCCCTAAGGGACTCGAGGTTCTAGCACAGCACCTGGCTTAAAAAGGATGACCAATAAATAACATGTGTGTGTGCTTCAACCAGGCTAAATAAGGGGACCACTCTCTCATTTCACTGACAGGGAAAGGGCCAACAGAGGCCCCCAGCTAGTAGGTGGCAGGGTCGATGATAAACCCAAAGGACAGGAAACAGTCACTATACGGGCCTGAGAGCCAAGGGAGAGAGGAGTGGAGCACGGCCACACAGCTTAGGACGTGATTTCAAATAATGGTAAAGGCTATGACCTTGGCAACAGGAGCAGGCTTAGATCCGAAGAAACCCAGCACTGTCCCTTATTAGCGACACGGTTTCCTCATCTGCAAAAGGGAGAGAGGCAGCCGCCAGGTCAGCAGCTTCATGTGAAGACCAGATGATGATTCATACAAAGCCTCTCACAGAACGCCTGCCTCATGATATGCATTTGCTCACCAGTACCTTTTACCACTGTCACGTGAAAAGAGCTTCCTGGACACAGAAGCTCGTTGTGATGCTGAGAAAATCCTGGTGTTGATGATGCTCTATACTTAAAGCGAGATTTTTCAATACAAGCTACTTCTGAAATAAGAAATCTTCTAACAGACTGTGGAGGACAAAGTGCTTCTGATATAAGATCAACTCCTAGGATCTGCTATCCCAGAAGCTCGCTAAATACTGTTATATAGCACCCAAGGTTTAGGTCTAAAATGCGTGTTCATTTTCGTCCAGGAGACAGCTACAAGCATGGGCAGAATATGTGTCACAGTTGGCCTGCCTAGCGTATCCTGCATGAATAGTCAGCAAAAAAGATAAGACGTTTACAGATTTTTAAAGGCCCACCAACAGCAGTACATGAACTATAATGACAAGACAAAGCCTCACTCCAAAGGACACTCAACATGATAAAGGTGTCACTCTTCACAGTTAACACCTCTACCGTGTCTATTTTTCTCATGAAAGGATATATTTAACACTTTCTTCAATTTTCCCTAGAAATGCATCTTTTGTCAAATGACAGATAAAACTTCAGCAAGAATTTTAACACTGAAGTTTATTATCCTCACCACCCCAGTCCTCTATAAGGTGGCAACATTTTGCATGTGAAAATACTGCAGCCAGAATCATTTTAAGTTTAAGTGGTATCTCTGCCATTGTCTGTGGGGGAAGAGGGAGGCAGAAAGAAGGATGGGGACTAGAAATGGAAAAAAAAGAATTTTTAAAATCCCTGTTACACTATCTACCAGATGTAAGTGAATAATAACTAATATGTTTGCAGCCTCGGCCTTAATCTTAAAACAAATGATAGTATTCAAATATAATATTTCGCACATGCAGACTGATAAGAGATTTTTCCCTTCTTTATTTCTTGAAGATTCTGTGAACGACACAATACAGAGCACAATGTATTTAATGAAAGGTTTCCAAGGCTGATTTCCCTACAGGTTATTTTCTTTCTTTTCTCTGGAACCCACACACGGGGTATACTGCAGGGACCAAGGGTGTATATAAAAATAAACTATGAGCCAGCATCAGAGCTGATACCCTTTCTCCTACAGGGGCAAGTGAATTATTAGATCTGTGTCATGAGTGTTTTTTTTTAATATGCCATTGTTCCCACTTGAGCACATTAAATTTTCCATATCCACTTTTAAACCAATATAACCTTTTTTTTTCCATGTTCATAATGTTCATGCTGTACATTAACAGGCAGAAAATCCAATAGCTTAAGTCATCATATTGTAGTTATATGTAAAGCTGGGTGGATGAAAACCTTTTGCATTTTCCTTCTCTTTGAACAGATACTATGCTGGAGTTGGCTAAAACCCTAGGAAAAAAAAATTACACCTCATGGGAAACTGTGCTAATATTTTTTTTTCTTTTATGATTGATCACAAATCCATTTTGAACATTACACATTTTTTTAAAGTTTATTATAACTCCAGTTCAACATCTTCCAGCCCAACAAATTGAAGGTGCTGGAATCTTTTGGTCTGGAAGATGTGTTTGCCAATTATTTTTGCACTAGTGCACATAAACAGGGAGAACTGGATCTTAGGTATGAGTTATACATTCCTGTACAAAATAATTGTATATTCTATGAAGACTGATTCTTTTTCTGGAGAAATATACAACAACACAAGGGAAATCTTGTACTAGCAGCATAACTGAAGTGGCAAGATACAATATTAGAAAAACAGAGCTACTTTCATTACTGTGATGCTGTGTGTCAGAATGTCTCTCCTTAATGAACCTGTTTGCAATAAGACTCCGGGTGCAAAGAGGCTATTTAGAGAGACTATTGTGTCTATAGTGAGTCCTTCAAATATCTTCCCACCATTAGACATGCCGCATTGACCAATTCTGTCCTGATTGCTGTTCTTTTTACTATCAAGGGAGATTCCTGCCCAGACAGACGGATGGCTCAGACACTGCAGTTCATAAAATGTTTACACTGTACTCACACACGCACTCACCACAGCAGTACAAGCTACAGCTCTCCAGATCACACAGTTGAACATGGCAGCGTCACATGAAGGTGGATGACATTCCAGTATCAATGAAAGGATTTAAGCTAAACTTTGGTCATCCTACCTACCTGTCACTATCAACAAAAAGCTTTTCTGTCTGCTCTCTTTCAGCACGTGCCCATGTCTACTGCTCACATGGGAACGCTTCAGGCAAACATTTTCTGTGCCTTCAGGTTTCTCACCCTGTTGAAATTTTTCTCCCAATTGCTGACAAGAAAAGACGACCACACATGTCATGCCATCAAAAACAAGGGGCGAGAGAGAACACAGTAATGGGTCAAAAAGGCTTTCTAAAAACTTTTTGAATTCCAACTGAAGGTGACAGGCTTAGAGGACCAGAGACTCGTCTCTGCAATGCAAGTGAAGCATCTCTGGCTGAAATCAGCCAGCCACCTTTTCACCAAGTCCAAACATGAGAGGCTGAAATGCTTAGCGGAAACCTCCTGTTCATCTTATTCTGAACTCTGTTCTTATCAGCTGCCACATGAGGCTGTAGCCTCACGTTTCACTCACCTACGTGCCAAGTGATCCTCTTGTGCTTTTTCAAATAGTTTATCCTTTCTATCCAAACACAAATACTGTGCCTGCCAGAAAAGGCCATATACAACTCCCCCATCTCAGCTAACAGGTAGAAAGAACTTCAAACGCAAAGGCCTAAATTGCCACTAAATGCTCCCAAGTGTAATCACTACTAGTTATAGCCAGGAAGGAACCAGAGAATTAAACACTGAATAAGCCTGGATCCAATGAATCCATTTCAATTCCCATTATTTTAAAATTTCTCTCACCTCCTCCTTTCTTCTAGGCTCAGCCTTATATTTGTTTTTAAATTTTATTTCTTTTAATAGGAGGATAATTACTTTATAATGTTGTGATGGCTTTTGCCATACATGAACATGAATCAGCCATAGGTATACATGTGTACCCCCCATCCTGAACGCCCCTTCCTCCTCCCTATTGCTCTGGGTTGTCCCAGGGCACCAACTTTGGGTGCCCTGCTCCACACATCGAACTTGCACTGGTCATTTTTACACATGGTAATGTATATGTTTAAATGCTATTCTCTCAAATTATGCCACCCTCGCCTTCTCCACTGAGTCCAAAAGTCTGTTCTTCACATCTATGTCTCCTTTGCTGCCCTGCATGTAGGATCATCAATATCATCTTTCTAAATTCCACATATATGTTAATATACAGTATTTGTCTTTATCATTCTGACTTACTTCACTCTGTATGATAGGCTCCAGATTCATCCATCTCAATAGAACTGACTCAAATGTGTTCCTTTTTATGGCTGAGTAATATTCCATTGTGTATATATACCACTACTGCCTTATCCATTCATCTGCCGATGAACATCTAGGTCGCTTCTGTGTCCTAGCTATTGTAAACAGTGCTGCAACGAACATTGGTTACATGTGTCTCAATTCTTCAACCTTATATTCTTGAAGACCTGACATATAGACCATCACTTGCCTGAAGCTCTGATTCTCAAAGTCATTTGAAGTATCTGATTTCAAGGTATTAACTCATCCAAACCTTAAAATAATGCCTCTATTAAAGCAACTTTGAACATTTGTTAAAAACAGATAAGCCTTTCTTAATTGAGATATCTGACATGCTGGACTGGATGAAGCACAAGCTGGAATCAAGACTGCCGGGAGAAATATCAATAACCTCAGATATGCAGATGATATCACACTTATGGCAGGAAGCAAAGAAGAACTAAAGAGTCTCTTGAAAGTGAAAGAGGAGAGAGAAAAAGTTGGCTTAAAATTCAACATTCAAAAAATGAAGATCATGGTATCCAGTCCCATCACTTCATGGCAAATAGATGAGGAAACAATGGGCACAGTGACAGACTATTTTCTTGGGCTCCAAAATCACTGCAGATGGTGACTGCAGCCATGAAATTAAAAGATACTTGCTCCTTGGAAGAAAAGCTATGACCAACCTAGACAGCATATTAAAAAGCAGAGACATTACTTTGCCAACAAAGTCAAAGCTATGGTTCTTCTAGTAGTCATGTATGGATGTGAGAGTTGGACTATAAAGAAAGCTGAGCACTGAAGAATTGATGCTCTTGAACTGTGGTGTTGGAGAAGACTCTTGAGAGCCCATGGACAGTAAGGCTATCCAACCAGACCATCCTAAAGGAAATCAATTCTGAATATTCGTTGGAAGGACTGATGCTAATGCTGAAACTCCAATCCTTAGGCTACCTGATATGAAGAACTGACTCATTTGAAAAGACCCTGATGCTGGGAAAGATTGAAGGCGGGAGGAGAAGGGGACGACAGAGGATGAGATGATTCGATGGCATCACCATGGACATCACTCAATGGACATGAGTTTGAGTAGGCTCCAGGAGCTGGTGGTGGACAGGGAGGCTTGGCGTGCTGCAGTCCATGGGGTCACAAAGAGTCAGACATGACTAAGTGACTGAACTGAACTGAACTGACATTGTGAACCTGGTTAAAAAACACTTGGAGGATTTGCCTGCATGTTCAGGAGGTGAAGGGACAGGAGAAATTTAGCAGCAATCACTTTTTTTCCTGCAAGTGAACAAAGACTGTACAAGATTCAAGGAAACTACAGCCCACAGAATCCAGGTCTAGGACTCTGGATGCCTTGCCTACTGGTCTCACTCACACCAGGCTATAGCTCTGTGTCCAGTAATCCTTCTGTATTTTGCCAACAAGGGGTTTTGTTTCCTTTTGAAACACCAGAGAGTTCTACTAAAATGTGCTTAGTTATATATGCCACGTGTACTGGTATAGAGAGAAAAAGACTATAGATAATTACAAAGAGTATAGATAATACAAAAATTATTTCTGCGTTCCATCCTCAAAGAACAGTCTCAGGACCAGCAGCATCAGCATCACCTGGGGACTTATTAGAAAGGCTGGTTCTCAAAAAAAAAAAAA
Organism: Bubalus bubalis; assembly: GCF_019923935.1. Lineage (NCBI taxonomy): Eukaryota > Metazoa > Chordata > Mammalia > Artiodactyla > Bovidae > Bubalus > Bubalus bubalis. The sequence goes on along the minus strand of NC_059159.1, from coordinate 90,259,715 downwards.
AAAAAAATAGAAAGGCTGGTTCTCAGACTGTGTATGTGATGCACAGAGTCAGAAAACCCGGGGGAAAGGCCCAGCAGTCTGTGATGAGAGAGACCACCATGTGGCTCAGATGCGTTCTCCAGTTTAACAACCAGGGCTCTTGAATATACGATATGATTCGGGATTCCCTGTTGACTCAGATGGTAAAGAATCTGCCTGCAATGCAGGTTCAATCCCTGGGTCAGGAAGATCCCCGGGAGAAGGGAATGGCTACCCAGTCCAGTATTCTTGCCTAGGAAATCCCATGGACAGGCAAGCCTGGTGGGATACAGTCCATGGGGTCGCAAAGAGTTGGACACAACTGAGCAACTAACAACTTTTACTTCAACAATTTACAAAGCGTCATATTAAAATTATTTAAAATGGCTAATGCTTAAGGACATAATCAACTGGCTATACACTTAAAAAAAAAAAAAAAAGATCTAAAAGGAGGAAAACAATACAGGATGAAAAATTACCTTAAGAATATCCCAGTTTAGGGCAACAGGTAATTTACTATAAATATGTGTCTTTTGATTGTACTGCTCAATACAAACCACTCCACTCAATCCTTTATTTGGAAGAAAGCAAGTGCTCACTTTGGGCTTCCCAGGTGGCTCAGTGGTAAATCCAATAGAGGAGATACAAGTTCAATCCCTGGGCTGGGAAGACCCCCTGGATGAGAAAATGGAAACCCACTCTAGTATTCTTCTTGCCTGGAAGACCCCAAAGACTGAGGAGCTAGTGGGCTTCAATCCATGGGGTCACAAAGAGTCGGACACAACTCTGTGACTAAACACATACACACACACACACACACACACACACGCACTCTCTTTCAGATCAATACAATGAGGTATTTACATAAACCCCAATGTTAAGATAAGGTAATGGAAAATATAACGGAAATGAATTCATGAATTTTATTGTAAGGATCCATGCCAAAATGGAAAGAGATGTTAACCAATATGAAGTATTAAATATTAAAAAGTTACAGCTCAGATAATGACAGCAGTATGTGCCAAAGCAAAGATACACCATTTTGTTAAGGTAAATGGAAGTAGGGATATGAAGAAACTAGAATACAAGCACCAAATTAAGAGCAAAAGATGAACATGAACAGAGAGTACTGTCCTGTGGGTGAGAACATTACAAAAGGTCTGTGAAAGGTAAGAGGGGCAGGTTTGAACTGGATCTGACATTAAACCTCAAGGAAACTACTGTTAACTCAGGAGGTAAAAAGCTTATCAGAATTGTCGTGACTTCAAAATCAAAGCCAGCACTGTTTATAACGACCCAAAGTTAGATACAACCTAAATGTCCATTCAAAGAGGACTGGTGACAGTCATCATGGTACTCCCCTACAAGGGCATTCTTGATGTACACATGCGTAATAACTTGTACACATGCAAATCTGTACACACGCATAATAACAACATTGACAAGCACCCCCACTGGCAAGTGGAAAAAGTAATTGAACATACAGTACCATCCACCTTCTTTTTCAAAAACTATGGGCACATACATGTGTTTTTGCAAAGAATAAAGTCTAGAAAACCATAAACCACAATGGCCACAGCAGGTAAGTGGATTACAATTGAATTTTATCTTCTCCCTATTCCTCTATTTTCTGAAGTTTCCTGGTTTTTAAATGAACAACAATTACTCACAAAATGAGGAAATAATAAACATATAAACATGTAAATGTTTTAGAAAAAAAGGCAATAAATGATAGATTGCTATTTTATAGGCAGGGATCCAAGGAAGTACTGCTGGTTGGCACAATATAGACTCACTAATGAAATTCCAGACATTTCACAAAACCAGGATTCAGAGACAAAGATACCGATTTTACAAGGAAAAAATCCTAAACTGCAGGCAATCATCATAATGTATCAATCCCTCTTTTCCGCAAAAAAAAAAGGGGGGGGATATCAAACTCACCTAAACCACTACATCCAAACAAAAATCCAAATGAAAACTGAAAAGGACATAGTTTATTAAGCACATATTATGCACCAGACACACTCACATATCATCTCCTTAAGTTTCAACTTGCAAGTTATCATCTCCAATTTGCAGGGAAGAGGTTCAAAGGAAACAAGCACATTTCTGATGCACAGTGCACCCCAGAGCTCACGAGACGTTTCTGTTTCACCAGGCTCCAAAAGGGATCCTTAGCATGCAGTTCTTAAGAGTGACGAGAGCTGAAATTGAGGGCTGTTATTGCTCAGTTGCTCCATCGCATCTAACTCTTTGCAACGCCATGGCCTGCAGCACGCCAGGCTTCCCCGTCCTTCGCTATCTCCTGGAGTTTGCTTAAACTCATGTCCATTGAGTCGGTGATGTCATCCAACCATCTCATCCTCTGTTGCCTCCTCCTCCGCCTGCTTCAGTCTTTCCCAGCATCAGGGTACCCACATAAAAACTTCAGAAAGGATTCCGTGATCCTTTATTAAGCACAAAATCAGTATCATAGAATAGGAGGGGGAGATGTGAGCGGAAGGCAGCAAGGGCCTAATGTGAGATAGCTGGACAGCCTGTATTAAGGATTTTGGACTCTGAGAGAAAATGACATTTTTAAAGATACTCCTTTGTTGCCTATGTTAGGGGATGGTAGTGGTAATGTGTTACCAAACAAAAGATGTTGCTTAGATAATTTACCAGACACACGAAGACAAGAGCAGATTTAAGAAGCATCCAACAGGTGGAACTGAAAGGATGTACTGATGATGGGATATTCCTCCTTAGACCCAACCACCTTGCAAACTGAATTCTAAACTTCTCTAATATGCTTTCACCAGTAACAAACTCTGAAGGCCTCTCCAGTTTGGGATCTTGCAACCTGACTTCTTAGTTTTTACCTTTGCAATACAAACCTACACAAATGCATCTAGATATTATAAAGTATTTGCTCCATCAATTGATAAATGGATAAACAAAAATGTGATACATACTATATACAATGAAGTGTTATTTGGCAAAATAGGGACAAATCCTTAAAATATTATATGCATGAAAGACATAAGATACCATATACAGTATGATTCCATTTGTATGAAATACAAATAGGCAAATTCAAAGACAAAGTACATCAGTAGCTGTCTACAGCTGCAGAGGGTTGGGAGTGTTGGGGGATGGGTGATAGTTAAAGGGTAAACATTTATTTTTGAGGTAATAAAAATGTTCTAACTTTGACTGTGGTGATGGTTACACAACTCCAAATATGTTAAAACTCACTGAAACAAAAAAAAACATCCGAATTAGGTAAATTTTGGCCTTCCCTCGCAGCTCAGTCGGTATAGAAGCTGCCTGCAATGCAGGAGACCCGGGTTTTATTCCTGGGTTGGGAAGATCCCCTGGAGAAGGAAATGGCAACCCACTCCAGTTTTCTTGCCTGGAGAATCCCATGGACAGAGGAGCCTAGCAGGCTACAGTCCATGGGGTCGCAAAAGTCGGGCACAACTTAGTAACTAAACCACCACCACCCAAGTAGGTAAACCGCATGGAATGTGAATCATATCTCAATAAACACATTATTTTTAAGTGGTTTTTTTTGGGGGGGGGCAAGTATTTACTGGGTATGATGCTGGGGCCTAAGTTACAAACAGGATGAGCAGGTGAAGATAACAGGACTTCAGCATAAAAATCTACGAAAAATAAAACCTCCAGTGGATCTAAGGATGTCCTCCTTGGTTCTATGCAAAATTTTCCTCTTGACATCTTTAAGAAAAAATGCTGACTTAATTCCAGTTTTTCTTTCAATTGTTAACTCTGGAGGTATTCATCTACTAAGATATATTGTGGAGACTTCCCTGGTTGTTCAGTGATTGGGACTCCATGCTGCCAACACAGCGGGTGTGGATTCAAGCCCTGGTCAGGGAGCTAAGATCCCACATGCTGTGTAGCATGACCAAAAGATAAAAAAAAATTAAATTTCAAAAAAGATATATTCTGAATCACAGACCAAAAGTTTATTTAAACCTGCAGCTAAAGAACATTCCCTAAAAACAGACTGAATTCTTCTGTTAAAAAAAAAAATTCCCTGGATAAAACATTTCTAGACATGTGGATACTCTAAAAAAAAAAAAAACTGGATACAATTGTTTCACATGTATATCAACACATAACACTAGCCTTACATTTCATATCCAGCCACAAATCATCTATTGTAACTTATGCTTTTACTTATATGGATGTAATGAGAATCACTGCCAAACCGAGCTCTTCAAGCAGGTGTCTTGGAGAGCAGTGGTCTAAATGCCAAAGATCTAAAGATTTAGATTTAAGACATCATGTCATCAGGGCTGGAATGATTTTCAGGCATGGTGGTGATAAACAAGCAGCTCATATCTACAAAAAAAGACGAGCATAGAAGAACGGAAATGCTTTTTATTACCCTAGGGAAATAATCATAGATTTAATCAAAGTTTTAAATAAAATACATTCTATTGTAGCAACATTAAAGGTTCCAAAAATTAGAAACCTACATTGCCAATAATAGGGGTTCTATAAATAAATAACATTTCATGTCAGAATACTATATGATGATTAAAATGCCTATTTTATAAGGAACCCAAAGATATGAAGGACAATTAATGTAACTTTCATATTAAGTGCAAAGTATCAGTTGCAAAGCAGCATATTCAGTATCATTTCTACTTTATAAAATTAAAGATGCATAGGGAAAAAAATCTAAAATTATAGTTACAAAATGATAAAAAAGTAACCTTAGGAATGATTTTTCATTTTTGGTAGTCACATATAATTCAAACTTTCTAAAATAAATATTTCTGTTATAAGAGATGGGGACTCAGACAATAAGTCTGCAGTCATTTCTCATCTCCTCATTGAAGTAAATGGCAGAAGAAAAATGTTCTGATCCAAAATGAGAGTTTTTGTGATCTGGGTTTTGTTTGCCATTAAGTTTTAATATACTAGTCTTTCTAATGTCCTGAGTGCTCTCTTTACTCTGAGCTTTTGTCAGAGTTGTTCCTAGTACCAAGAACATTTTTAGTCACTGTTCCTAGACCATTCGATGGGCTTCCCAGGTGGCTCAGAGGTAAACGACCTGCCTGCCAATGCAGCAGACCCAGGTTCGATCCCAGGGTTGGGAAGATACTCTGGAGAAGGAAATGGCAACCCACTGCTGTATGCATGCCTGGAAAATCCCATGGACAGAGGAGCCTGGCGGGCTACAGTCCATGGTGTCACAAAAGAGTTGGGCACAACTTAGCGTCTAAACAACAGACCACCTCATCTGGCTAACTCGGCAAAATAAAGGGGGTAGGGAAGACTCTGGCAATCATGCATCTTGTACATGGGCTGGGCTTAGGGCTCCACAGTGTTTAGCACCTGGTACACTAGTCACCTGATTTCATAGTTTTTTCGCCTACTAGATTCTACGGTACTTTGAGTGCAAGGAAAAAAAATGTTTCTGTTTTGTTCAGCATTACCTGCTATACTTCATAGCACATCACATACATTTGATTAATATTTTTGAAAAAAAAAACTGAATTTATGTATTAATTGCTGAATGAAGAAGTAAACAGCCTGCCACAGAAGTGAGGTATGCCTAATTCTTAGAAGCATTTCCTCTCAAGTAAACCAGAGATGTGCGTTTCATGTAATGGAAACATAAGAGTGTAGTCAGTTAGCACCTTGAACAAAAGACAGGTCATATGTGGCTCCTGCTTTCAGAGTCCAAAAACCTGAAAGCATCAGTCTAATAGAAAGTTAAATATGTCCAATCACAGGGTATCAAATATGCTAATGTCTTAAATACACAATTTGCAAACAAACAGAAATAAGGCACAATTAAGGGAAACAATCAAAATAGAATACCATATTTTCTGAGCTTGGTTCCTAAAGATCAGATTCAGATGTTGTTTTTATTCATAAGCTGGGAAAAAGTAAATAAAACATTCTGTACACTGCTCACCATAAATCTTAACTTACCCCTGAAATTAAATCTAAACACAAACATAACCCTAAAACCTCCTCTAGCCCCACAAATACTCAGACAACCAAAATCTGATTTCCAGGACAGCAGTTTTACCATGTGAGTACAATATTTATGCAGAAGAAATAAATTATGCAAATCACAATGATTTACGCCTATTATAGCTAAGCTTACTCTTTGCAGATTGCAAGGTTCAAGAATCTACAAATTTACTCAAAATTCAGGTTGCCTAATGAAACAATTATACATACAGGACACTTTAAGACCTATTTAAGAAGACCTTACCAAAGCTTCAAACAATATACACTGCTTTATATTATCTACTTGGCATCTGATTGTAATAGCTAAAGAACAAACTCAAATTTTAAAATTAATTCACAAATTAAACCCCTACTTTATATAAACCACTACTATATTCATCTTCCTTCCATGCTATCTAGAAATGTCTTTAAAAAGTAATTCAAGGGTCTCGGGTCAACATGGCAAGCAGTTTGTGCCATTTCAGCATCAAGCAGGTGGCCAGAGGGTATTTAAAAAGGGTATTACAATGCTGCCGGGTTCAATAAACTGGGCTTAATGCAAGATGATATAATATATGAGAATGACGATGTAAAAGAGGCAATAAGAAGGCTTCCTGAGAACTTTTATGACGACAGAGAGTTTCACATTAAGAGAGCACTGGACATGCACACAAGGCAGCAGATCCTGCCTAAACTGCAGTGGACAGAATATGAGGATAAATTCTACCTCGAGCCGTCTCTGAAAGAGGTGCTTTGGGAAAGAAAAGGGAGAGAAGAATGAACTGAGAAATAATTTAGTAGTCTAAATCTGTGGATACAGCTGTTATCAAATATTTTTATGAAGTTAGTGTAAACCTGAAATGTACAATGTAGAACTATTTAGGCTATAAATGTATTACTTTAAATACATATCTATTACAATTTAAAAAAAGTTATTCAAGGGATTTCCCTGTGGTCCAGTGGCTAAGTGCAGGGGGCCCGGGTTCCATCTCTGGTCAGGGAACTAGATTCCACACACTGATACTAAGAGTCTGCATGCCACAACTCAGACCCAGTTCAGGAAAATAAAAACTTGAAATAATTTTTTTTAAGTTGTATGGCAGAAACCAACACAACATTAATTTTCCTCCAATTAAAAAATTAAACCAGAAAAAGTAATTCAAATGAAATATCAACACTTTTTTTTGTATTTTTCTTTCATTTTTAATTGAAGGATAATTGCTTTACGGTACTGCATTGGTTTCTACCAAACATCAAAATAAATCAGCCACAGGTTTTTAAAATTAGAGCTATCATTACAAATCTTAGTGATGTAACCACCTGATTGCTGCTGCTGCTAAGTCGATTCAGTCGTGTCCGACTCTGTGCGACACCATAGACGGCAGTCCACCAGGCTCCTCTGTCCCTGGGATTCTCCAGGCAAGAATACTGGAGTGGGTTGCCATTTCCTTCTCCAATGCATGCATGCATGCTAAGTCACTTCATTCCTGTCCGACTCTGGGCGACCCTATGGACAGCAGCCCACCAGGCTCCTCTGTCCACGGGATTCTCTAGGCAAGAATACTGGAGTGGGTTGCCATTTCCTTCTCCAACCACCTGATTAGCCATGAGTAAATTTTCTAATCTTTAAAATATAAATTTTAAAATTCACTTAAATTTTTAAAGGTTTTGTCTTGACATACACGTTAAAACTTTGAAAGATCTTTTTTTAATGATGAAAACTGTCAAACACAAAGGGGATTAATACATCTCCACTAACCATGGAAGAGCATCTGATTTTCTTTTTCTAGTGAGCGTGGCAAAAAGCTCAAAATTTTTTATTAAAACAAGAAGAAAAAATCCTATGCAAAGAATGGAGGAGAGCATCATCACAGGAGTAAAAACAAATGTGCTTATCTTTTCAATCCAAGAGACTCTGCACAGTCTCAGTTATAGAGTGGCTCTGGGTGTGGTAGGGAAGGCAGATAACCAGCGCTCGGTGCACCTGACGGGGTGCTCAGAAAGCTCTTTGGAACAGTCTAGGGCTACTTTCTTCGCTGAGTACTTGAACACCTACCACCACTAAAAACATACAAGACAAAGCACTTTCAGGAATTTTTAAACCTAGTCTGGAGTATCATACAGCCATTCGAGTAACTTTCTACAAGCCACAAAGCCTTAAGTGCCTTGAGAAAATGACTGCAAAAAAGGAGGCAAACCCAGGAACTGATGTGGCTAAAACACAGTATAAAAAGTGTCAGAGACTGAGGTGGAAAGATAGGCTGGCTTCCTCTCAAGCAGGACCCTGAATACAGAAGTAAAGGGCTTGTTCTGATCAGAGAGCTTGCAATGAATGAAGTTTGGGCCTGAGTAGTGACAAAGTCAGAGATGTTTTCAAAAGCCTTCAATCCCAAGGAGTGGAGCTTCCTGGAGGGAGCTTGAAAAGTTACTGCAGCCAGCTTGTGGCAGGGCAGCAACATTGAAGAGGAGCAAACAAGCTCAACAGCAGTCATGAGACTTTTAAGGAGGGGATAGCTCCAAGAGATAACGCACACTAAAACAGTCAGTTTTCAGGATGTGGTGAATGAAGGGAATGGACAGAAGATAAGAAGACAATCATCGCTCAGGTGTTCTGGCCTCCGAGACCAGGACAGTCACTTAGAGATGGAGTGTGGTTTCCGTGTGTGTGCTTGCACTACAAAGCATCCCTAGAGAGAGCTTTCTCGTCTATTTTTTTGAAAAGCTAAATGTGCTTGCACCTTAGAGATGAAGAACTAGAACCTTAAGCTCACCTCCGCCAAACCCAACTCTCTTCTAGATGCTAACCTGGACCAGCTGCAATAAGAGACTGGACCACCCAAACCCTAAGGCATCTCTCCAGCAAAGGTTCTTGTCGGGGCCTTCAGCTCCTGATGGTCATGATGGGTGAATAAATGCTCTGCATTTTCAGAGAGCAGAATTAGAAAACTTAAAAGATGTTACACTGCATCTGGAAGGTCAGATAAAGTAAATGCATCAGGTGATTAATTTGGGTGATGGGAGCTCTCCCTATATATTTCTTGAAAGGAACAACTCAAGAGGATGAAAATGAGGTATGACCTAAAGCTTACACATTTGGGGGGACCTCCTTAAGAAACAGCATGCAAAAACATATGCATCCTTTACACAAAGAAATGACCCCGAGGACACTATTTGCTGGGACACCACCCCCCACCTCCCCAGGGATGTGGAGGAAAATTCTACCCCCCCTGCAAAAGCACCCATTCAGAACAGACAAAGAGCTCAAAGGTCATCTGAGAGAACTGAAAGGAAGGTGGCACTCTCAAAAATCCCAGACACTCTTGTGACAGAAAGATGCAAACTTTACTGGATGGCACAAAAGGAGTTAAAATTACCCAAGAAAATGCAGGCAAAAAGAGATGAGAGGCTTGGACTGGCTGATTATTCTTATAAGGATCTCATTTGACAGGGGTAAAATACAAAGAAAAGTGTGTGCCAGTTTTTACAGAAAACATATGGGAACTTACCTGGGGAAATTTGCTTTCTTTTAACGGAACAAGGAGTCTTTTCAGGTATTCTGAGTTGAAATTGAGAAGGACATGTTTAATTACAGTAAATGTGGAGAAAGGGTAAGCCGCGGGAGAATGGTGGCCATAACGTATTAATATTCAACTTCATTCCTGGGTTGGGTGGGTGGAAGAGACTAGAACAGGAGCTACATTTTTACATACAAAGACCCACTATACAAGGAAGGAAAGAAAGGAGGGTGGGAAGAACGAAGAAAGGGAAGAAAGAAGAGAGAAAGAGATGGAAGAAAAATATCAATCTCCACTTGAATAAGCCTACAGGAGGGATTTTTCTGTAAAGAAAGGTTATGAATGTCAAAGAAAATTAATTTATCCCCCAAATTTTGGCTCCTCAACATGAAAACACAAAAAAGATGACATGTAAACTGTTAAGACAAGAGCACCCTTTTCTATCTCAGACACCCTGTGTACTCAAGGTGCCTGGGGGCAAGTTGATCAGCACTGTGCCTTAGCTCTGAACCTCAAATGCAGAGAGATGCTCTCTATACCCAAAGTGGAGATGGCGTGCTCTGGTGAGTACACGTGGGGCAGGAGAATCAAAATGCCAACAGTCAGCAGCCCAGTGAAGGTCTCTGATCTGAACCACAATGACCCCAATACCACAAGAGTCCCAGCTCCTCCCACACCCCAAAATGCAACTCTCTGATCAGGCATCTTCTGCCCCCCACCCCACCAAATACTAATGGGAAGAGACTGGAAAGAGAACAAGATCAGACAAGGACCAAACAGGACAGGCTAGAGAGCAGTAACAATGATTCTGGGCTCCCTTGGGAGTAATAAAGTGACAGAGCGGACAGGAAGAGAGCCAATTAGTACATTCCCAGACAAGAGACAGCCGAGGCTAAGGAAAAGCAAGGAATTAAACACAAATTTTGCCAGTCTGCCTATGTCAGCATAGTTATTCTTCACTAATATGAAACTGACACGCAACCGAGACAAAGGTACCAAAACTGCAAGAATGGCAAGAGCCCCGGGCAGAGGGAAACTAGTCCTGTCTCCATCACTGTCTGCAATGCTCAGTGAGTCGCCTCAGAGCAACTCTAAACTCTATCCTTCTTAACCATGAAATGAAATAATTCCCAGAGCTGGCATCCTAGAACTCAAAGACCTCATGTTCCTATGAAAGAGTACGGACTTGAGCCGGACGACCTGGGTGTGAATTCCAGCTCTGCAAGTGTTTTTGACTTTGGGAAAGTTACTTGACCTCTCTGTACCTCAGTTTCCCCATCTGTGAGACACGAGAAAAACACTCTACCTCATGGAACTGCCTAAGGATGAAGAGCTCTGTTAGTTGTAATTATGGCTATGGGCAAATTTTGTACCCAATACCTTTTGGGTATGAGCATCTGTGTGGTGAATCACCTTTCTGAAAAGCTCTTCCTCAGAGGGGCAAGCAACTCTGCCTATCACTTTTCAGGGTGGTTCCCTTCCTAGGCCAGGGACTGCTGTTGCTGTTTAGTTGCTCAGTCGTGTCCAACTCTTTGAGACCCCATGGACTGCAGCACACCAGGCTCCTCTGTCCTCCACTGTCTCTGGAGTTTGCTCAAACTCACATCCATTGAGTTGGTGATGCTATATAACCATCCTCATCACCTGCTGCCTCCTCTCCTCCTGCCCTCAGTCTTTCCAGGCAACAGGGTCTTTTCCAATGACTTGGCTCTTCCCATCAGGTGGCCAAAGAATTGGAGTTTCAGCATCAAACCTTGCAATCTAAGGGACTCTCAAGAGTCTTCTCTAGCACCACAATTTGAAAACATTAGTTCTTTGGCACTCAGTCTTCTTTATGATCCAACTCTCACATCCATACCTGACTACAAGAAAAACCATACCTTTGATTATACAGACCTTCATCAGCAAACTGATATCTCTGCTTTTTAATGCACCTAGATTTGTCATAGCTTTCCTTTCAAGGAGCAAGTGTCTTCTAATTTCATGGCTGCAGTCACCATTTGCAGTGATTTTGGAGCCCAAGAAAATAAAATGTCACTTTTTCCCCTTCTATCTGCCATGAAGAAATGGGACTAAATGCCATGATCTTAGTTTTCTAAATGTTGACGTTAAAGCCAGTTTTTTTGCTCTCCTCTTTTACCCGCATCAAGAGGCTCGTTAGTTCCTCTCCACTTTCTGTCATTAGAGTGGTGTCATCTGCACATCTGAGGTGGTTGATATTTCTCCCGGCAATCTTGATTCCAGCTTGTGATCCATCCCGCCCAGCATTTCTCATGGTGTACTCTGCTTATAAATTAAATAAGCAGGATGACAATATACAGCCTTGTCATACTCCTTTTCCAATTTGGAACTAGTCAGTTGTTCCATGTCCAGTTCTAACTGTTGCTTCTTGACGTGAATACAGGTTTCTCAGGAGACAGGTAAGGTGGTCTGGTACTCCCACCTCTTGATTGCAACTCCCTTCCATCAGCACCTTGCTAAATTACAGTGCAAGCCTCTGGTTTCCATTCTCTCAAATTCATCCTCGAATTAAATCTCACATGTAATTCTCCTGCTTACAACCCAAAGGCACTTTTTTGTCACATGCAACAACATGGATCAATCTCAAAACTATTATTCTAAGCGAAAGAAGCCAGACTTAAAAGGTTACATACTGTAGGATTACATTTATATCATGTTCTGGGAAAGGCAAATTTTTAAGGACAGAAAACAGGTCAGTGGCTGCCAGGGGCTGGGGTTGGGAGGAGGGGTTAGTCACTCAGGAGCACTGAGGAGGTGCTGTAAATGTTCTTCATCTTGATTGCGGTGATGGTTACAAGACTAAGATCAAACACACTAAATGATGCACTAAAATAGGTCAATTTTAGTGTGTATAAATTATACCTTAATTTGAAAGAAATTACAGAGAAATCCCAAGGGTTTCCCATTGCCTACAAGTACTCAGCATTGCTGATCTGTCCCCTATCATGCCTTCCACATTCCAGCAGCAACCAACTTTTTAAAATTCCCTGCATACTCGGTGCAGAAATGTCTTAACCACTGTTCGGCTCTTAAACAGCTTTTCCATATTAGCCACTGAGTCCTCTGGGCTGTCTTCCGTCTTCTCTCAACCTTCACACTCCCAGGCAGATAAGTTAGTAAGTTATTTCCCTATCACTGCTTTCAAAGAAAGCATGCATATATTGTGATATAATGAATGCTCTTGTCTCTCATTGATCAACTGAAATGTGAATTCTTAGGGAAAAAGAACTACTTTTATCCAAGTGTGTATGCAACCTGGTCCATGGCAGATAGTCAATAAATTTTTGTTGGAATGATGTTTCATAAGGCGTCGCTATCTCACTGCACCCCCAGCACTTACAAGAGCGCCCACTTGGCTCAATAAACAATGGCAGCCCTTGCCCTGCACACTAATACAAGATGATAAACATGACCGTGCAAGCTGAAACCAAGCAGAGCAACCTTAATAACAAACAGAAAAATTCTAGCTTCTCTATGATCTGTAACATTTTTTGTCAAAAACACTAAAAAGCAGTTACATAGGAAGATGAAAAAAGCAAAACATTCATTTTACTACACTGTAATTTAAAACATTAGAAACTTGAGAATTAAAGCATTTTATTTCTTTATCGGAAAAAAAAGCATCAAGAGCAGTCTGAGTAGTTTGAACAGTGCTGCCTTCTTCTCACTGTATAATTTAAAACATCAAATGAGCATCTTTTGTACCGGCATTTTCCTGTCTAAGTCTGGATTAGCTTCCAACATTTTAGCCCTTCTGTTTTCATTGTCCTGCAGTATCTCTGAGGAGTTCTCTTTAAAAGGACGTTTTCCACCAGCATCTTTTCCTCTGTTATGCGTTCATCCTTTTTGTCACAATCTCTTTTCTAATTTACGTAGCAACTTCCTCTTCCCTAACTCCTCTGGCTGCATACACAGAGGCTCTAGAACAGCGGCAGCGTTGACACGCCTGCAGTCAGCTTGTTTTCCTAGAACTCGATTTAGGAAAGGTTCAAATTTCACTTCCAGAGTTAGCACTTCACATTTCTTTGCTGCACTTTGATCTTTGTCCGCCAATTCCCTCTTTGAATTATCCATTTTCACAAAATGTCACATGAGTTTATCTCTGGGAGACGAGGAGGCAGCACAGCTCTGCCCTTTGCTGTCTGTTCACGAACCAAACAACAGGACGTGCTGGCTGTACTTTAATACGCTGTTAATGTAACATAATAACCAAAATGTAAGCTGTGCTGATGGAGGGTCCATGTTAATTAATCACAACAACTGAACGCTGTCCGTACTGGAAGCATGCAAAGTGAGAAATACCTTTGTTTAACAAGTAAACAAGTAATTTTAGAACGAATGATCTGGCTCACCACTGGGTCAGATTTAACCAACAGGAATTTATGCCCTTCCCGTCTACACCTTCTAATTAATAAGATCACAAAAACAGAAAGTGAAGTCGCTCAGTCGTGTCCGACTCTTTGCGACCCCATGGACTGTAGCCTACCAGGCTCCTCTGTCCATGGGATTTTCCAGGCAATAGTACTGGAGTGGATTGCCATTTCCTTCTCCGGGGGATCTTCTCGACCCAGGGATCGAACCCAGGTCTCCCACATTGTAGACAGACGCTTTACCGTCTGAGCCACCAGGGAAGTCACTTCCTAAAGACCCAATTCAGGGTCAGGTACAACATATTAGAGGAGAGATCTAGATTATAATCCCAATTCTATCACTAGTAACAAAGTTACATTCTAACACAGTACCCTATAAAATAGGGTTAATGATACTTCCTCCTTCATCAGATGGTTCTGAGAGACAAAGGAGAAACACATTTTAAAAAGTACTTTGAAAAATTCAACTAGATACTATCCTATCAAACATATACTTAGTAGGCATCAGGCATTATTATACGAGATTTTCTTAAATCTCATAGAATTCTCATGACACAAGAGAATTCTCATGGTACAAGTACCAGTATAGTCTCCATTTTACAGAAGCATACTGAAGCACAGGCAAGTCATATAATGTGTCCAAGGGCATGCAGAGAGTAAGCAGAGAAGCAGATTGTTGTCGTTGTTCAGTAGTCCAGTCGTGTCGGGCTCTTTGTGACCCCACAGACTGCAGCAGGCCAGGCCTCTCTGTCCCTCACCACCTCCCGGAGTTTGCCCACGTTCATGTCCACTGCATCGCTGATGCCGTCCAGCCATCTCATCCTCTGACTCTCTCTTCCCATCTCATCCTCTGACTCTCTCTTCTTCTGCCCTCAATCTTTCCCAGCATCAGGGATTTTTCCAATGAGTTGTCCGTTTGCATCAGATTACCAAAATACTGGAGCTTCAGCTTCAGCATCAGTCCTTTCAGTGAATATTCACGGTTGATCTCCCGGAAGATTGACTGGTTTGATCTTCTTGCTGTCCAAGGGACTTTCACAAGTCTTTGAACTCAAAAGGTTTCTCTCCACAGGTCAAGTTCTCTAAAACTTCTTCACTAACATGTCTACTGTCCACAGAAAGTAGAAGGACACGGTCACTGAAAGGAGTGAAACACTGACTCCTAGAAACTGGACAAACCTAATTCAGTATGACTCAGAGTAATCAAGTAGCTCTCCTCTAACACTTTCAGATTTGGGGCAGAACTAATACAAACCAAACCCAAAAATGTTTGTCCCATCACATCGTGATGGGTACCTCGTGGTAAAGACAAGATGGTCCATAAGATGACTTCACCGGTAGCTGCGCGCTTGCCTTGGGAACAGTTTTAGTTTCCCATCAAAAAGAGGGACCTGTCTCTCATGCCTTAAATAGAAACTACTTTAAATGATATACAGTGTGATTTAAATTACAGATTATAAAAAACTACTTTCCAGGGGACTTCCCTGGCAGTACAGTGGTTAAGACTCTTCGCTTCCAAGGCAGGGGGTATGGGTTTGATCCCCGGTCAGGAAATTAACCATCCCACATGCCATGCAGCATGGACAAAAAAAAAAAATTTAGTTTTTAAAAAAGATTTTAAAATAGAACTACTTTCCAAATCACACGGAAAATACCGGAAGGGACATGATAAATGCATAGATACATTTTATGCGCTAGAAATCAGGGTGGCCTCAGGTAATAGAAGGTCCTGATTGTAAGAGCTGAAACAATGAGTTCTCTCACAGAACAAGTCAGGAGCAGCAGATGTGGGCTAAGTGTCAAGGACACCAGCTCTGCCTTTCCTGTTGCCATGCTCAGCCCCCTGAGTCTGCTCACTACCTCACTAAGCCTCACTGACAAATTCCAAGCAGGAATTTGTCTCTCCTTCCAGATGGGTAACTTTCACTACCTTTGTCTAGCACACTTCCTCTTATAAATTACTGGCCAGAACTTAGTCACATGCCTGCTATCAGATCAACAGTTCCTAAGGGGGAAGAAATGATCATGACTTAGGTTTTTATATTAATCATGAGCTATCTTGGACCCATCTCCCATGTCTGGCTACTTGGGAAGAAAGAGGTAGAATGGGTTTCAGGGTAAGCATCAGTATTTAATACAATTATGGTACAAGAGGCATATGACAAATGTGAAATGGTTCACACGACTCTCTAGAGCTGGGTCCCTGTGAGTTTAGAGAACAGTCCACCACCACACAAACAGGGGTACCAGAATACAATGAACTACTTCACTCGTTAAGTAAGTAAGAGCCAGCAGAGCAAAGTAGCTTTTCAAAAGCACAATTTCTCAGCCAACAGCATGAATCAGAAGAAACTGTTTTAGTTCTCTTCAATTGTACACTTCCCAAAATTATCTAGTTGAGCAATCATATCCAACCTAAACCTGTGTACTCAGGCTCTGCTTAGGGAACAAGGGGGTGGAAAAACACATAGGTTTAGATGTGGCGATCACTCCATTTTCATTTTTTAAAAAATTAGCTGTCCTTTTTCATTTAGGCAATTCTTTCCTTCTTAGCAAAGCAGGAAGGACAGGAGATTACCTGAATAAAAAAAAAAATTACTGAGACAAGATATCTTCCTATAGTTAGGTTTTCAGTTGCAGGCTTATGATGAAGGTAAATTCAAATACTACCTTGAAAGACTCAGAGTGGGTCTGAGGGCATGAGCCATTCCTTCTATGCTTTTACAGATAGCATTCAGCCTAAAATTGGAATTAGGCTGACCCCTCTTCAAAGAACGAAGGGAAATTTACAAAGTTTTTGTTTTGAAGCTCAACTGCATCCTATTCACCGCTCCAAATCATCTCATCTCTCCTATCACTGTTCTTTCCACCTGAACATCTGCTTTGCCAATTAACGCTATCATTTCTGTCATTCAAACTCTATCAGTTGAAATTCAAAGTCTGTCTCAAATGCCTCGTTTCCTCCATGCCCAAGACTTGGAATCTTTCATTACAGGGCTTATTCACTGTCCAACTCCTAACCTCTTGAAGACTTGCACCCAGGAAAGATGCAATGTTGTATAACTGTCCCCAGAAATAAAGAGACCAAAAGAATAACAGACTAGAGTTGAAAATAGGACCCCTTCCTTCATCATTTATCAATTTTGTTTTCCTTTCGAGTAGCACAGGAGGAAAAGCAATAGCAAAAGCAGCAGGAAGGCACTAGAGAAGATGGCAAGGACTGTACATCTGACCAGTGTCTCTATACTCCAGAGATGCCTGCCCTGCACACGTCTACATACAACAGAACAGACACAAACAAATGATGACTGCTAATTCTGGCTGGTTTCTTTCCCCCTTAAACACACTCCAGAAGTCACTGCAATAACGGAAACGTTTGGGAGACTGAGCCATCTGATGACAATTACAGGAATCCTGGAAGGGAAGAGAATGCTCAGGGCAGGCCAGACGGCCATGCAATTACAAACCCTCTCTCAGCCCCAGAGTCGTCTCCACACCCTCTGTGTGCCTGCCAGGGGGAGGTGGATGGGGAGGCTGCTGCTCAGCGTTCCCAGGCTGACACGCTCTCACGCTGCTCCAGAGAGCGCACCACCATTTAGGGTTGCTCCGTTTTCTCACCCCTTGCAGAAAGACACTTCCTGATTGTCATGAGTTTGGTTCCCAAGGATGTGAGACTCACAGAAACCAAGACTTGTACAGTAAAAAAGATGACCGAAAAGGTAAACCACTGAAAATGCTTGCTGCTCTTGCTGTTTAGTCGCCAAGTTGTGTCTGACTTTTTGTGACCCCATGGACTATAGCCCATCAGGCTCTTCAGTCCATGGGATTTCCCAGGCAAGAATACTCGTGTGGGTTGCCATTCCCTTCTCCAGTGGATCTTCCCAACCCAGGGATTTAACCCATGTCTCCTGCATTAGCAGGCGGATTCTAACACTGAGCCACCAGGGAAGCCCACTGAAAATGTTAATATGAAACTAAAACTTTTTTCCAAGTCCCGTTACTCCCTGAACTGATCCTTATGGCATTGGGAAATGAGGATAATGGATGGGAGGAGAAAAAGGCTAGTATTTACTGAGTACCTCCAAGAGAAAGCCACTTTCAGAAATAAGAAACCTTAAAAAGGACAGAGCATTGCTGATTTAATGAGAGCTAAAGTTCAGAGAAGCAACTTCCCCAATCCCAAAGCTCTTAAATGAAGGCAACAGGGTAAAAACCAGGCTCACCTGGCTCCAGCAGCCACACTCTTTCTACTCAGCTACACTACCTGAGAGACAGCAAGCACACCAAACCCAGAGTCGAGCTAGTACGACACAAGCTGGCATTAATCACTACCTGGAGTGCACACTAAGTCGGTTCGGTAATGTCCAACTCTTTTGCGACCCCATGGACTGCAGCCCACCAGGCTCCTCTGTCCATGAGATACTGGAGGCAAGAATATTGGAGTGGGTGGCCATGCTCTCCTCTACAACTGACAATGTCTTTCTTCTTAATTTATACAAAGTTTAAGAAGTGAGCTTCAAGGACTTCCCTGCTGGTCCAGTGGCTAAGACTGCACAATCTCAATGCAGAGGGCCTGAGTTCCATCCCTGCTCAGGGAACTAGATTCCGCATGCCACAACTAAAACTCAGCAAAGCCAAATAAATAAAAAAAAAAATTTTTTTAAAGAAGTGAATTGCAGGTTAATTCAAAGAAAGTTTACAATTTGTAAAAGTTTTAAAAACATACTTGCTATTAATCTACCAAGAGAACAGATAACACTATTATTTACTCATTTATATATTACCTTCCAGTATTTGTTGTTAATATATCTACCTTTTTATATGCCAGTTGGGGTCATAATATTTATACTTTTATATCTATCTCTTTTCAACTAACATATTGTAAGTATACTCCTGTGCCATAAGATAAATTCCTCAAAAGTCGGATCTTTTAAATAATTACATCAGAATAGATTTCATAACTAAAGTCTTCCAACTTAAAGCCCTGTGCTGAAAGGATTAGGAAATTTAAATACTTGAAATATTACATATTCCATGTAGATGGCTAAGGAAACACGGAGACTGATGCAAAATGAATCATGATTCCAGGGAATCCCTGTTGGTTTAAGAGGATGAACTTTGACAGAATCACGTTTGCCAAATTTTTGTATGTTGGAAATATAATCAACCCATACGGTTGTTGTTTAGTCACTAAGTTGTGTCCGAGTCTTTGCAACCCCATGGATTATGGCCCACCAGGCTCTTATGTGCATGGGATTTCCAGGCAAGAATACTGGAGTGAGTTGCCACTTTCTTCACCAATCAATCCATGCTGCTGCTGCTGCCAAGTGTCTTCAGTCGTGTCCGATTCTGTGCGACCCCGTAGCCCACCAGTCTCCTCTGTCCACAGGATTCTCTAGGCAAGAATACTGGAGTGGGTTGCCATTTCCTTCTCCAAATCAATCCATGAATGACACAATGTACAAAATTCAAAATTAGGATTCCAAATTACCATTCAACTATATTCTACCAATGCTTTCCATGAGGTTTTTTTTTTCCATTTGTTCTGGCAGTGCCCCACACCTTGTGCAGAGAAGGCAGTGGCCCCCCACTCCAGTACTCTTGCCTGGGAAATCCCATGGACTGAGGAGCCAGGTGGCTGCAGTCCCTGGGGTCGCTAAGAGTTGGACACGACTGAGCGACTTCACTTTCACTTTTCACTTTCATGCATTGCAGAAGGAAATGGAAACCCACTCCAGTGTTCTTGCCTGGAGAATCCCAGGGATGGTGGAGCCTGGTGGGCTGCAGTCCATGGGGTCGCACCGAGTCAGACACGACTGACGCGACTTAGCAGCAGCAGCAGTGCACCTTGTGGGATCTTAGTTCCCTGACCAAGGATTGAATCCAGACCCTCAGCAGTCAAAGCACAGAGTCCTAACCACTGTACTGCCAGGGAATTTCCTCCTAAGTCTTTATGGAAATCAAAAGTATAGACGCTTTGTGGAATTTTCCTTACATAGAGCCGTAAGTTGAGCACTTGCTTCAATGTAGTAGCAAAAGATGAACTTCTCCAGCATGGCACACACCAAAGAACTGCTTGACAATCTTGCACAATGTGGTGGTCGTAATGACAGCAATAATAAAAAGTGGCTTTCATTTGTTAAGTCTTTCCCTTCGTTAGTTACTGTTCTCAACACTCGAAACAGACACGCTTAATGTCATTCTCTCTAAATCCCATAAGGTAGCAACTCTTCTGATCCACTAAACTTGAACTCAGAAAACTTGAGTTTAAGTCCATTCATAGTCTTAATGTGTTAGTAAGTATCATGTCTCTAGTTATACCATTTTTCCACTACATAATAGATGGTTTGGGTCTGAGAGGGTTGTAGAATGAATAAATTCTCAAGTATTACAGATTTGACAATCACCTGAAAATATAAATATACGCATGCCCCTCCCAATCCATGTCACTAAATGGCATACAGCTTTACAGTGATTTATACCACCGCACACTAGAAAATTATTAACAATCAACATGTTAGCCTTGACGTACTCCTTTTCCTATTTGGAACCAGTCTGTTGTTCCGTGTCCAGTTCTAACTGTTGCTTCCTGACCTGCATATAGGTTTCTCAAGAGGTAGGTCAGGTGCTCTGGTATTCCCATCTCTTTCAGAATTTTCCACAGTTTATTGTGATCCAAACAGTCAAAGGCTTTGGCATAGTCAATAAAGCAGAAATAGATGTTTTTCTGAAACTCTCTTGCTTTTTCGAGGATCCAGCAAATGTTGGCAATTTGATCTCTGGTTCCTCTGCCTTTTCTAAAACCAGCTTGAACATCTGGAAGTTCACGGTTCACGTATTGCTGAAGCCTGGCTTGGAGAATTTTGAGCATTACTTTACTAGCGTGTGAGATGAGTGCAATTGTGCGGTAGTTTGAGCATTCTTTGGCATTGCCTTTCTTTGGGATTGGAATGAAAACTGACCTTTTCCAGTCCTGTGGCCACTGCTGAGTTTTCCAGATTTGCTGGTGTATTGAGTGCAGCACTTTCACAGCATCATCTTTTAGGATTTGAAATAGCTCAACTGGAATTCCAACACCTCCACTAGCTTTGTTCGTAGCGATGCTTCCTAAGGCCCACTTGACTTCATATTCCAGGATGTCTGGCTCTAGGTGAGTGTGAGTGATCACAACATCGTGATTATCTGAGTCGTGAAGATCTTTTTTGTACAGTTCTTCTGTGTATTCTTGCCACCTCTTCTTAATATCTTCTGCTGCTGTTAGGTCCATACCATTTCTGTCCTTTATTGAGCCCATCTTTGCATAAAATGATCTCTTGTTATCTCTAATTTTCTTGAAGAGATCTCTAGTCTTTCCCATTCTACTGTTTTCCTCTATTTCTTTGCATTGATTCCTGAGGAAGGCTTTCTTATCTCTCCTTGCTATTCTTTGGAATTCTACATTCAAATGGGTATATCTTTCCTTTTCTCCTTTGCTTTTCTCTTCTCTTCTTTTCACAGCTATTTGTAAGGCCTCCTCAGGCAGCCATTTTCCTTTTTTGCATTTCTTTTTCTTGGGGATGGTCTTGATTTCTGTCAATGTCACAAACCTCCGTCCATAGTTCATCAGGCACTCACTCTATCAGATCTAGTCCAAGTAGGAAAAGGAGTACATCAAGGCTGTATATTGTCACCTTGCTTATTTAACTTATATGCACAGTACATCGTGAGAAATGCTGGAGGGAGCACAAGCTGGAATGAAGATTGCTGGGAGAAACATCAATAACCTCAGATATGCAGATGTCACCACCCTTATGGCAGAAAGAGCCTCTTGATGAAAGTGAAAGAGGAGAGTGAAAAAGTTGGCTTAAAGCTCAACATTCAGCAAACTAACATTATGGCATCTGGTCCCATCACTTCATGGCAAATAGATGAGGCAACAGTGGAAACAGTGTCAGACTTTATTTTGGGGGGCTCCAAAATCACTGCAGATGGTGATTGCAGCCATGAAATTAAAAGACGCTTGCTCAAAAAAAAAATAAAAAAATAAAAAATAAATAAAAGATGCTTGCTCCTTGGAAGAAAAGCTATGACCAACCTAGATAGCATATTAAAAAGCAGAGACATTACTTTGTCCCCAAAGGTCCGTCTAGTCAAGGCTATGGTTTTTCCAGTAGTCATGTATGGATGTGTGAGTTGGACTAGAAAGAAAGCTGAGCACTGAAGAATTGATGCTTTTGAACTGTGATGTTGGAGAAGACTCTTTGAGAGCCCCATAGACAGCAAGGAGATCCAACCAGTCCATCCTAAAGCATATCAGTCCTGGGTATTCATTGGAAGGACCGATGCTGAAGCTGAAGCCCCAATACTTTGGCCACCTGATGCAAAGAGCTGACTCATTTGAAAAGACCCTGATGCTGGGGAAGACTGAGGGCAGGAGGAGAAGGGGACGACAGAGGATGAAATGGTTGGATGGCATCACCAACTCAATGGACATGGGTTTGGGTAGACTCTGGGAGTTGGAGATGGACAGGGAGGCCTGACATGCTGTGGTTCATTGGGTCGCAAAGAGTAGGACACAACTGAGCGACTGAACTGAAATGAACATATTAGCTTTAAAATAAAACCTCCTTGGCCCCCCAAGGCACATATTTGATAAGTGTCACAAAAATCCAAGAGCTAAAGCTTGCCAATTCTAGAAATGTGAACCCCAAAATAAACTGAATCTATCAACACCTGGCATCTAATTGAAAACTCTTAAAAGAACCAGGGCTTCTTTCTACTGGAAAGCTGGCTGATCTAAAAGTCATATGTCCCTACCAAGAGTTGTCAAAGACAACCAAAGCAAAAGGGTCTGAGTTACAACCTGAGTCTGCCAGGGTTGGGCATGTAAATCCATGTGAAGTCCCAGGAAGGGAAGAAAGGCTATCTCACAAAAGAGAAGACTGCCTCCAGAAAGAAAGTGGGGGACAACCATGCAGAGGAAGGGAAGAGGTCCAAATCTGAATTTTCATCTGGCTCTGCTTCTGTGCAACAGTTAGAACTGGACATGGAACAACAGACTGGTTCCAAATAGGAAAAGGAATACATCAAGGCGGTATATTGTCACTCTGCTTATTTAACCTATAGGCAGAGAACATCATGCAAAATGCTGGACTGGATGAAGCACAAGCTGGAATCAAGATTGCCAGTAGAAATATCAATAACCTCAGATATGCAGATGACACCACACTTATGGCAGAAAGCAAAGAAGAACTAAAGAGCCTCTTAATGAAAGTGAAAGAGGAGAGTGAAAAAGTTGGCTTAAAATTCAACATTCAGAAAACTGAGATCATGTCATCCGGTCCCATCACTTCATGGCAAATAGATGGAGGAGAAACAGTGGAAACAGTGGCAGACTTTATATTTTAGGGCTCCAAAATCACTGCAGATGGTGACTGCAGCCATGAAATTAAAATATGCTTGCTCTTTGGAGGAAAAGCTATGACCAACCTAGACAGCATATTAAAAAGCAGCAACATTACTTTGCCAACAAAGGTCCAACTAGTCAAGGTTATGGTTTTTCCAGTGGTCATGTATGGATGTGAGGGTTGCACTGTGAAGAAAGCTGAGTGCCAAAGAATTGATGCTTTTGAACTGTGGTGTTGTAGAAGACTCTTGAGAGTCCCTTGGACTGCAAGGAGATCCAACCAGTCTATCCTAAAGGAAATCAGTCCTGAATATTCATTGGAAGAACTGATGTTGAAGCTGAAACTCCAATCCTTTGGCCACCTGATGCAAAGAACTGACTCATTTGAAAAGACCCTGATGCTGGGAAAGATCGAAGGCAGTAGAAGGGGACGACAGAGGATGAGATAGTTGGATGGCATCACTGACTCAATGGACGTGAGTTTGAGTAAACTCTAGGAGTTGGTGATGGACAGGGAGGCCTGGCATGCTGCAGTTCATGGAGTAGCAAAAAGTCAGACACAGCTGAGCGACTGAACTGAACTGAACTGAACTGCTTCTGTGTATTAATTTAAAGTTTTAGCTCAGTGAAAGTAATTACTACCCAGGTTCTGCAATCCACCCAAACTCACCCTGAGCATTCCTGCTCATTTCTCTGGTCTTCAGGACCCAAGAATCCCTTTTGTTGAGGCAAAGGTTGGTTGTTACTTGTTTCTCTCTTTCAATTCTGAATTTCTGCCAAGTAATTAGAAAAAGAAAATGAATAGCTCTTTTTGAGTTTTTTTTAATGGAAGCTGTGGGGGGTTCGAGTCACCACAGCCTCTCACAAAAATAAAATTAAAATCATACATCTTTGACCTCTCCTCTTTCAAGGAGAATGGATAAAGGCAGTTTGGTTTTGGGCTGTGAAGTCAAGGATTTGATCCAAATCACCTCTACTGAAATTTAGGTAGTTTGCCAAAAGTAGCTTAGTCAATAAAAGAAACATACATGGATTTACAAAATATTTTCATAAATCCCCACAATTATCATAATGGAAGGTGTCATTAGTATGCCCATTTTACAGATGAAGGTAACAAAGTTCAGAGGGCGAAAGTACTAGACCCAAGATCACAATTAAAAAGTAACACAGCATGTGGGAAGGAGGTTTAAGAGAGAGGAGACGTATGTATACCTATGAGTGACTCATGTTGATGTACAGCAGAAACCATCAAAATATTGTAAAGTAATTATCTTCCAATTAAAAAAAAAACTAAATTTTTAAAAAAGTAACAAAGCAGTTTTTTTTTTTTTCTTTTTTTTTCTTTTTTTTTTTTTTTTAATTTTATTTTATTTTTAAACTTTACATAACTGTATTAGATTTGCCAAATATCAAAATGAATCCGCCACAGGTATACATGTGTTCCCCATCCTGAACCCTCCTCCCTCCTCCCTCCCCATTCCATCCCTCTGGGTCGTCCCAGTGCACCAGCCCCAAGCATCCAGTATCGTGCATCGAACCTGGACTGGCGACTCATTTCATACATGATATTTACATGTTTCAATGCCATTCTCCCAAATCTTCCCACCCTCTCCCTCTCCCACAGAGTCCATAAGACTGTTCTATACATCAGTGTCTCTTTTGCTGTCTCGTACACAGGGTTATTGTTACCATCTTTCTAAATTCCATATATATGCGTTAGTATACTGTATTGGTGTTTTTCTTTCTGGCTTACTTCACTCTGTATACGTCTTCTACATAATTTTTCCATGTAACATGTTACATGGTTACATAACATGTAACATGTTATGGTTCAAAGAAATTCCTCCAACTCGAAGTAACATTCAAAACTACACTAAGGACTATATGCTGCTGCTGCTGCTGCTGCTAAGTCGCTTCAGTCGTGTCTGACTCTGTGTGACCCCATAGACGGCAGCCCATCAGGCTCCCCCATCCCTGAGATGCTGCAAGCAGAACACTGGAGTGGGTTGCCATTTCCTTCTCTGATGCATGAAAGTGAAAAGTGAAAGTGAAGTTGCTCAGTCGTGTCCGACTCTTAGCGACTCCATGGACTGCAGCCCACCAGGCTCCTCCATCCATGGGATTTTCCAGGCAAGAACACTGGAGTGGGTTGCCATTTCCTTCTCCAATGCATGAAAGTGAAGAGTGAAAGTGAAGTCGCTCAGTCGTGTCGCACTCTAGCGACCCCATGGACTGCAGCCTACCAGGCTCCTCCATCCATGGGATTTTCCAGGCAAGAGTACTGGAGTGGGGTGCCATTGCCTTTTCCAAAGGACTGTATGAATTACAAGCAAATCCTGAACGCATCTATCCAGCAGGAGGTACTCATTTTATGCTATTTTATATTCTCCACTAAACTATACAGACGTAATAAGAGAAAATTCTGAAATTATCGCAATTCTCCCCACCATCCTGTCCTATGAACTCACTTCCATTGCACAAACACACTGAAGGGGCATTACAGAAACTATGGCTATGCCCCCAGAACATACACATGGGAGGCAGAAACCAAAGAAGCACGTGACAGTAACAGCAATGGTGAGCCCTTTCCACCATGTAAGTTGTAAACACAGCTGCTTCCTTTGCTCACCAACAAACCCCTTGAGAAGGTGGTCCATGCCTGTATGTACCAATTCAAACAGCAGGTAGCTCTGAAAGCTATACCATCATCAACAGGGCCGTGTTTTTTTATTGTCCAGAACCAAGGTTCCTGTATCTGCAATTAAAAGGGCAATGTTTGACTCCTGAAGTATAACAAATGCAGCTAGAATATGTATATATACCATATACAGATATGCTATATGTATATATCATATACAAAACACATACATATATTTTTTTTCTCCCTCTGATTCTATAAACAATATACTCTCAGCTACAGAAAATCTCAAAAGTGTAGAAAGCATAAAGAAGCAAACATTAGTTACAATTCCAGCAACCAGAGGCACAACTAATGACATTTCCTTCTAGTTTTTTCTTAATTCCTGACAGACTGTTTGAACTACCCTTTTCTACAGAAAAGTAACTAATTCTTTGGGGCAGAAACAAGATAGGAACTGGAGCCTAGAAAAGTTAATCCCACTGTATTTATAGACAAATTCAAACTTCTTGAGCAAAATCTCAATTGACAGCTATAGCAAAAATACTTAAAATCCTTTGGAAAAGCTCAGTAAAGTCACAATCAAACTCTCAATGTTAGATCCAGAAGAAGCAATAATCTATAATGATCACAGAGGTTCTCTTGTGAGAATCTGTTTTGTTTTAAAGAACTTTATTTCCCCAAATTCTATTTTTGCATTCAAACTATTAACCGTAGTATCCTGATGGACTTCAGAACCACAAAATAAAGCACCATGGTATACTGAATCTCTTAAGCTTAAGGAGTCTGAGAAAACAGCAGAAAAAGGTTACTCTGACCTTGCCCTCATCTTTCTTCCCTGGGACAGGCCATAAAACCCTCATAATGCCAGGCGCCCTCCCTATGCCCAGAGGAAAGAAGCATCTTATCTCCGAACACAAAGGGATGCAGGAAAGAATCCTCACTATCAAGCCTTGCTGGGTCTTTCCCCAGTTTACTACAATGACCCCCTCCTTACCCTACCATATCCCTCCACAACTGCGCACTCTTCAAAAATCTAGCATGAAATACTCAAGTCTGTTGCTTTGGGTCTTCATTTCCTTATCAAAGTTCCCATGTCCCATAAAATTTATATTAAATGTATCTGTATGCTTTTCTCCTGTTTAAAAATAATTTGTTAATCTCCTGTTAATCTGTTTAATATCAGACCCATCCAGGGACCCTTGAAGGGTGGAGGAAAACATTCTTTCCCTACAATCACCATTATCAGTAACAAAAAAGACTTCAGATCAACCACAGCAGAGGGGGACAAAAGGCTCCGTTTTCCCCTAAAACTCTGCTTCTAGAGGATACTAAGAAAATATCATCTAGTCTAGTGTGCACGCACACACGCACGTGCGCTCACCTTTCTGGCACAGGCATACGGGAAGGAGCACAGCTTCTGTCCTCTAACTGGAAATGGAGAGCTCAAAAGTAAAGCCCATTGTGTCCTAACACAGTTGACAGCAATCTGCTTTTTGCATGAAAAAATACTTAAATGGAACCTACGAAGGTTCGTAATGCTAAGAGCCTTTGGAACATAAATCTATTTTGCAGCAATTTCATTGATCATGTATTTCTAAGATACCTACTTAAGAGGGGCTCAGATAGAAAAAATACTTTTGTACCAGTTACCACTAGGTAAACATGAGTTTTAAATAAGCTTTGGTACAGCAGACCTGGAATTTTATTTCCCATAGCCTAGTGATTGTAAATGCCCTGTGACCCT